>NC_133450.1:199706608-200306608 GCF_048565385.1 Saimiri boliviensis | reverse complement strand
TTGCTCTCTACTGGATCATTCCAATAAGCAAATAGGCTGTTATTCTTCCTATATTTGGAAAAAAACAAAAAACAAAAAACAAAAACCTTCCTGTCCCTCTTCTTCCTTGATCCCTTTAATAGGCAAAGCTCCTTGAAAGACTTAAACTACATGTGTCATCTCCAATTTCTCTCCTCCCATTTTCTCATGAACCAAGTCTAAGACTTTCCCTCCAATTCCCTCACCAAAAATATCTTTATTACTAGCAACCTCCACATTGTGAAATTCAATGGTCAGTTCTCAGTCCTCCTGTTACTTAGCCTATCTGCAGTGTTTGACATCGTTAACTATTCCCTCCTCTTGATACCCTCTTTTTTTTTTGTTTTGAGACGGAGTCTTGCTCTCTTCCCCAGGCTGGAGTGCAATCGCGCTATCTCGGCTCACTTCAACCTCCACCTCCCAGGTTCAAGCTATTCTCCTGCCTCAGTCTCCCAAGTAGCTGAAATTACAGGCACCCACCACCATGCCCAGCTAATTTTTGTATTTTTAGTAGAGGCAGGGTTTCACCATGTTGGCCAGGCTGGTCTTGAACCCCTGACCTCAGGTAATCTGCCCTCTCAAAGTGCTGAAATTACAGGTGTGAGCTACCATGCCCGGTCAATACACTTTCTTTATTTGGCTCTCTGGTCATCTTACTTTCTTGTTTTCCACCTTTTCACTGGTAGCTCCTTCTTAGTGTCTCTCTCTCTCTCTCTCTCTCTCTCTCTCTCTGACAAGGTCTTGCTCTGTTGCCAGGCTGGAGTGCAGTGGCGTGGTCATAGCTCACTGCAGCCTTAGTCTCCCAGGCTCAAGTGATCCTCTCACCTCAGCCTCCTGAGTAGCAGGAACTACAGGCATTTTTGTATTGTTTTGTAGAGATGGAGTTTTGCCATGTTGCCCAGGCTTGTCTAGAACTCCTGGGCTCAAGCCATCTGCCTGCCTTGGTGCTCATCCCAAAGTGCTAGGACTACAGAAGTGAGCCACTGCACCCGGCCACCTCCTTCGTCTCTTTTGGCCCCTCTTTCTCTCTGTTGGAGTGTTTTTAGAGGCTGGTACTTTTCTTCTCCTTTTCTCTATCTACACTTTCTCCTTGGTGATCTTACTTTCAATATCATCTCTAAGCTGTTGATTCTCCGACATTTATCTTCAGCCCAGATCCCTCCATCAGCCTTTTGACATCTGCCCATGGATGTCTAATAGACATCTCAAATTCAACATCTCCAAAATGAACTACTCTGCTTCCAATCTGCTGTACCCACAGATTTCCCCTTTTCTGTCAGTGGGGATCTTATCCTTCCATTTGCTCAAGCAAAACACCTTAGATCAACCTTGATGTCTCACTCCCTTCCTGTCAAACTCCATCTTCAATTCCACAGGAAGTGCTGCTGGCTCCACCTCCAGAATAAATCCAGAATCCAACAACTCCTTCCCTCTACTGCCATTTCTGTGGCCCAGGCCTCCATCATGGTTCAGCTGAATTGTTAAATCGCCCCTTACTTAGTCCCCCTGATTCTATCTTTTCCCTACCTTTGCCCTCCCCTTTAGTCTCAGCTACTCAGGAGGCTGAGGCAGGAGAATCACTTGATCCCAGGAGGTGGAGGTTGCAGTGAGCCAAGATTGCACCACTGCACTTCAGCTTGGGCAACAGAGCGAGATCTGGTCTTGAAACAAAAACAAAAACAAAACACACAATCAACAGAAAAGCAGAAAAGAAAAAAGAGGAAAGAAGTGTATTTTCAAAACAGGCTCAGATTAATGCTTTTGAAGCATATGTCAGAGAAGGTCACTCTTATCCTCAGAGCCCGGATATGGCTCCATATTTCACTGAGAGTAAGACTGTGGCTCCTGTGATCTGTCTCTACCCACAGCTCCTTATCTTTCTGCCGTCATCTCCGACTGTCCCCCTCTCACTCATTCTTCTCCAGTGGCCTTCGCCTTCTTTCTATTTCAGGAGGTAGAGGCTGCAGTGAGCCTAGATAGCACCACTGCATGCCAGCCTGGGTGACAGAGCGAGACTCCATCTCAAGAAAACAACAACAACAAAATTGTATTTTCCTTACTAATCTTAACTCATTGTAGACTAGTGGTACATGGCCTCATGCTGCCAGGGAAAGCCCAAGGTAAAGATTTTCCTGTTGTTTCCCCTTAACTGAGGAGTGTCTGATACAGCTTGCTGTAATTTTTTTTTTTTTTTTTTTTTTTTTTTTTTTTTTTGAGACAGGGTCTTGCTTTGTTGCCCAGGCTGGAGTGCAGTGGCTTGGTCATGGCTCACTGGAGCCTCAATCTCCCTGGCCCAAGCAATCCACCCCCCTCAGTCTCCTGAGTAGCTGGGACTAGAAGAACATGCCACCATACTTGGCTGGATTTTAATTTTTTGTAGAGATGGGGTTTTTCCATGTTGCTCAGGCTGGTCTCAAACTCCTGGGTGCAAGTAATCCACCCACCTCAGTCTGCCAAAGTGCTGAGATTGCAGGTGTGAGCCACCATGCCTGGCCTTGTAGTTTTTATCATGTTTTTTGTGTTTGAGGCTCATTGAACTTTGTGGATTTATGAATAGATCATGTTCATCAAATTTGGCAAATGTTTAGTCATTATTTTTTCAAATTTCTTCTCCCCCAACACATTTTGGGGACTCACACTAGACAGACCACTGGAAGCGGTCCCTCTACTCACTGATAAACCCTCTCATTATTTTTCTTTTTTCCTTCCGGGTTTCATTTAGGATAATTTCATTGCCATGTTTTCATTAATCTTTCACTAATCTTTTCACATTCACTAACCTTTTCTTCTACCCTGTCTAATCTGCTCTTAGTCTCAACCAGTGCATTCTCATTTCAGTGACTGAGGGTTTCTACTGTGAACGACAGGAACAGGAACGATCCTGGCTCTGTGTAGGAAACACCTCCGTAGAAAGTATTTCCTCTAATTCTTTTGAGGACTTACTGAGTCATTTTTTTACATGCATGTGCTGACAAGTACTTATCTGAACACTCAAAGGTTTCAGATTTCAAGGGTTTTTATCTCTGAGCAGCTCTCTGCTCTCTCATACACTGCCACGTGAGTCCTCCTGGAAACCCAGCTCTACCTCCTCAATTTAGGGAAACCCCTAGGTTCCATCTGAACTTCCTCTTCCTGTGCCACAGCCTGGAAATTCTCTCCAGGCGGCGAGCTGGAGTCATCATGGGGCTTGCCTCTTTGTGTCCCATCTTTCAGGTCCTTCATGGCCTGATGTCCAATGTCTTTAAAACAGTTGTTTCATAAGATTTCTCCAAATTTTTCATTGTTTCAAACAAAAGAGTAAATCCAGTCTCTGTTACTTCATCTTGGCCTGGAGCAGAGGTCTTCCGTATTGTTTATCGACTATCTTTTCTCTCCAGAATGTAAGGGAGGAATTGTTGTCTGTTTTGTTCCCAGATATGTAGCAAATGCCTGGCATACAGTAGGCTCTCAATAAATACTTCTTGCATGTTTAGTGACTATACTAAAGCACTTTGTAAATTAAAATATACCATATGGATTACTTATATCTTAGACATAGAATTTAGCTTATTAGAACATAGGAGTATAACGTTGTCAGATCTTTACTTCGGGGAAAACATGAAACACATCACTTGCCATTTCAAGCTTGTACAGGGACCCCCCTGTAAGGGTACATCTCTGAAAATGCTGTCCCGGTTGGGCATCAAGATTCTCTCTGTGAAGCTGATGTCTGAAGAGTCTCTGTGGGAAAACAAACAAAAATAAAAACAAAACCCTTTTGTCCCAACTCAGAGAACAAACTGTTTTCAATGTCTTTTTTTTTTTTTTTTTTAAATTGAGACAGAGTCTTGCTCTGTCACCCAGGCTGGAGTGCAGTGGTGCAGTCTCTGCTCACTGTAACCTCCATCTCCTAGACTCAAGAGATTCTCCTGCCTCAGCCTCCCTAGTAGCTGGGATTACAGTCATGTGCCACCACACCTGGCTAATGTTTATATTTTTAGTAGCAATGGGGTTTCACCATGTTGGCCAGGCCTGTCTTGATCTCCTGACCTCAGGTGATCTGCCCACCTCAGCCTCCCGAAGTGCTGGGATTACAGGTGTGAGCTACCTTGCCTGCCTGTCTTGTTTATTTGTTTTTAAGCAGTGAAACCCTTTCAATGAACAAAGTCTTACACAGAGCCCAGTCTATTTGTAACTCCAGTACCATGCCCTTAGTGAAGAGAAAGAGTAGTGGTTCAATGCATTACCAAATCCTCAGTGCTAGAATCTACAATCACCATTCTGAATCCGGAAGATTGAATCAAAGATTTTTAGTTCAGGTATAAATTCATCATCCTTGGTTCCAAAAGCCTCTTTCACAACCATGGCTTTCACATTTGGGACCCTCTTTTTCTTCTCTTGACATTTCTCAACTTTGTACACCTCTCTTTGATTCCATCTTTAGAATGTTCATCTTTTTTTTTTTTTTTTTTTTTTTTTGAGACGGAGTTCCGCTCTTGTTACCCAGGCTGGAGTGCAATGGCGCGATCTCGGCTCACCGCAACCTCCGCCTCCTGCATTCAGGCAATTCTCCTGTCTCAGCCTCCTGAGTAGCTGGGATTACAGGCACGTGCCACCATGCCCAGCTACTTTTTTGTATTTTTAGTAGAGACGGGCTTTCACCATGTTGACCTGGATGGTCTCGATCTCTTGACCTCGTGATCCACCCACCTCGGCCTCCCAAAGTGCTGGGATTACAGGCTTGAGCCACCGCGCCTGGCCAATGTTCATCATTTTCTTTTCTTTTTGAGACCAAGTCTCACTCTGTCACCCAGTGTGACAGTGCAGTAGCACAATCATAGTCTACTGCAGCCTTGACATCCTGGGTTTAAGCAACCCTCCTGCCTCAGCCTCCCAAGTGGCTGGGACTACAGGTGTGTACCTCTATGCCAGGCTAATTTTTTATTTTTTGTAGAGATGCAGTCTCACTATATTGCCCAAGCTGGTCTCAAACTCCTGGTCTCAAGCTATCCTCCCGCCTTGGCCTCCCAAAGTGTTGGGATTACAGGTGAGAGCCACCATGCCCAGCCTCATCATTTTCTTATTCTAATTATAAACTTGGTGTCAGCATAGGTGTATTGAGTAGGCATCTGTATGACAATTCGAACCTTCAGATTTTTTAGATCACTTCCTCTCAGGTGAATTGCTATTGCTAAAAATGGATTTCTCCTCTCTTTTCTGAGAACCAGTGCCATGTCCTGTGGAGCAGTAATGGGAGAAAAAATCTTATTCCATTTCATAAAAATTAGGTAAAAGCCACAGCTCATCATAAGCCTCTATGTATCTGAATGTATTGATTTTCTTATTATAATAAGAATATAAACATGCAATTGTTTGAACAAATAACAAACAAATGGAACTTGGGAAGGCTGTGGATGCTTGCTAACTGCCTGGAATCAGCCTCTGCATGACTTTATTCTGAATTTTGATTTTCATTGGTTGCCCAATGCTGAGAAAACAGACATCTGTTTCAAGCAGTAGTTGCACATGACTGCTTTTTACATGAGCTTGCCTTGCTGTGTCAGACACTCCTCAGCTAAGGGGAGACAACAGGGAAAACTTTACCTTGGCCTTTCCCTGGCAGCATGAGGCCATGTGCCACTGATCTGCAATGAGTTAAGATTTGATAAGGAATACACAATTTGTTGTTGTTGTTGTTGTTTTTGAGATGGAGTCTCACTCTGTCATCCAGGCTGGAGTGCGGTGGCGCTATTTCAGCTCACTGCAGCCTCCACCTCCTGGGTTCTAGCGATTCTCCTGCCTCAGCCTCTCAGGTAGCTGGGATTACAGGCATGCACCATCATGCCTAGCTAATTTTGTATTTTAGTAGAGACGGGGGTTTCACCATGTTGGCCAGGCTGGTCTCAAACTCCTGACCTCAGGTGATCCACCTGCCTTGGTCTCCCAAAGTCCTAGAATTACATACATGAGCCACTGTGCCCAGCCATAATATTTTAAAGTTAAAATGTTATGTTTTTTGAAAAAGCAATATTAAAAGTTTAATTTTTAATCATTGAAGTCCATAATATTTATCACTGAACTCCTAGAAATATGAGGGTAGCTGAGTCCTATGCCTAACTTATCAAAGCCAGAGATGAAAGTGGGTCTACATACTATATGTGTAGATTTAATTATTATAAATCAAGCTAACAAACCGCTAAATCAAGTATTCCTATTCTCCTACTTTGATGATTTGATTTTTGACCAGATCAAAAATATGTAAACACTATGTTTTTCATGTAAAATCAGCAAAGTATCAAATACAAGTACATGTAATTACTATTACAAGCCTGGCTGTTCTGTTGACAGGCCAGCAATATTTAGATGAGTAATAAAAACATATATGACTCCTAAATTATTCATTATTTAGTCTATAATTTCAAATCTTTTTTTTTCCTTAGGCAGAGTTTCGCTCTTGTTGCCCAGACTGAAGTGCAATGACACAATCTTGGCTCACTGCAACCTTTGCCTCCCGGGTTCAAGTGATTCTCCTGCCTCAGCCTCCCAAGTAGCTGGGATTACAGGCATGTGCCACAATATATGGCTAATTTTGTATTTTTAGTAGAGGTGGAGTTTCTCCATGTTGGTCAGGCTGGTCTCGAACTCCCAACCTTGGGTGATCAGCCCGCCTCGTCCTCTCAAAGTGCTGGGATAACAGGCATGAGCCACTGCACCCAGCCCTATAATTTAAAACCTTTATTTCAGAAAAATAACTCTGAAAGATTATATTCTGCAGGTGCTGTGGTCAAATCCCAGGGACAGTGCAGGATCCAGAGACAAAGTGCCGGAAGCCAGGATGCTGACATAGAGATGGAAGAAGAGGGAACTACTTGGGCACGATCCCTGGAAGCAGAATGCGGACTTGGACTCATATAAATTGGTGACGGTGGGTGTCAGGGGGTTTCCCCGCACCAAACAATTCCCCAACTCTCCAGTCTCACAATTCATTTGTGACACTAATTACCTAACGTTAGCACAGACCCCACAGGTTAAGACCACTCACACTTCGGCCACCAACCACAAGGACAGTGGATCTCCAGGATATTCACACTTCCATCCAACTTAGGAACAAATCTGGGGTTCTCACAACACCCTCCTCAGGTTCAATATTATGACAGCTCACAGAACTCAGGGAAACACTTACTCACATTTACCAGTTTATTACAAAAGGTTTGACAGAATCAACACATAATCAGCCAGATGAAGATCTTGCACATAGGGCAAGCTCCAGAAGGTGTGAGCATAGGGTCTCTGTCCCCATGGACTTCAGTTGTGCCCCATTTCCAGCACACAGCATAGTCACCGACCCAGAAGTTCTCCCATTCTGCCTTTTCTGGATTTTTATGGCTGTATCATCACGTGGGCTTGACAGATTACTAACTCAGTCCCAGCTCCTCTCCTCTCTGGAGCATGGGGAGTGGGGCTGAAAGATCCAGCTTCTAATCACAGTTTGGTTTTCCTGACAACCAGCCCCCACCCTGACATTATTCAGGGGTTTACTGAGAGCTGTCTCATTAGTACAAAGGACACTCCTATCACCCAGGAAATTCCAAGGGACTTAGGAACTCTGTGTCAGGAACTGCGGTCAAAGATCAAATATTAGAACAAAAAATGCTCCTAGCACCACTATCACTCAGGAAATGACAAGAATGTTAGAAGCCCTGTGCTAGAAATCAGGGATCTATCTATTTATCTATCTATCTAGTCATATTGGGTCAGCCTACCATGACCCCATATGCATCTATAGACTGATGATGTTCTACCTACAGACTTGACTCTCAGAGCATGTCAGCCTCATGTCAGCTGTCTCAGCCTCCCTCCTCAGCCACTCTGCAGGAGTTCAGGGAGCAGGTGCTCTGGCATTAGAGAGAGTCAGGCCAAGACTCTGCCACTCACCCAGGCATGTGACCTCTCAGAGACTTCATTTCCTCTTTATTAATAGAGGGAGAATGGTACCTACTCATAGGGCTGCTGTGAGGACACATCAGGCAGCATGAGTAAAGTTCTCCCTTCTCTAAAATGTTAGCACAACCAGCTGATTAAAAATCAGTGTGTTCATTCATTCAGCAGGAATGTGACTCAACAAGACCTTGGGAAATGTCGACTGTCCTTTATTTTCCTCACTCTCTACGGTGCTACGGTGACAAAACAGTGGGTATTCCCACTGCCCATCATCCTGGAGCAGAAATGAGGGGGCCCTTGGAAATGGACCAGACAGGGGCTTCCTCTGGTGAACTGACTGGTGTGGTGTGGCAAGACCAGGAGGTCAGTTCTCATGGTGGAGGTTGTCAAGGGCTGATGATCGGTGGTCCGGGAGGGTTTTGGCTAATAAATCACATGGTTTTGCTCCCTGAGATCTGAGCTACTTGACAAATAGCCACAAGGTCAAAAAGCATCAGGTTCTCAATGTCAGCTGGACTCAAGAATGCAATGTGGACCTCTCTACTATTTCCCCTCACCCATCAAGGCACACCCTAACCCTGATCATGACCCTAATTGCAACCCAAACGCTAATCCTGGCCTCCCATGCAGGGGCTGGCTGGGAGCTCCATGTAGGAGTACGCAGATCCTGGTACAGTCTGAAAGAATAAAGCCAGCCCACTGGACCAAGCAGCTGCATTCTTGCCTGAGTGACCACCTACCGTGAAGACAAGTAAAGAGGAGGAGAGAGAGGCTGAGTGAGGTGGCTCACGCCTGTCATCCCAGCACCTTGGGAGACCAAGACGGGTGGATCACTTGAGGTTGGGAGTTCAAGACCAGCCTGTTGTTCAAGACCAGCCCAACATAGTGAAACCCCGTCTCTACTAAAAACACAAAAATAATTAGCCAGGCGTGGTGGCACATGCCTGTAATCCCAGCTATCTGGGAGGCTGATGCAAGAGAATCACTTGAACCTAGGAGGCAGAGGTTGCAGTGAGCTGAGATCATGCCACTGCACTCCAGCCTGGGCAACAGAGTGAGACTCTCTCTCAAAAAGAAAAAATTAAATTTAATTTAAAAAATATATGAGAGAGAAAGGATATTCTTTACAGAGAATAGAGTCCCCTGACCTCTGTGTCAAGAGAGAGACCATTGGTATCTTTCCTGAAAATGCTCCCAACCTCTTCTCCCCACATTACTGTGGCTTTGCCAGATTCAGTGGGATTCCCCAGCCTCTAGGGGTATAGTCTGAGGGTGATTTGAGATTTATCATTGAGCAACAAGGACACTAGGGCTGACACTGCACTGAGACTGGGTGCTCCTTCACCCAGGTGGTAGGAGTGGGCTGGCTCTAGGATCACTGTGCTCTGGACCCAGTCCTTCTGAGACCATGGGGTTGCCTGGTAGAAAGTAGCTGTGTGCGTGCGTGTGTGTGCACGCAAGCTGAAAGAGCCCTGTCACTAAAGCACTGTACCCTGCTGTAGGAAAACCACTGGCAGCTGGTTTCTGCAGTGGGTCCCCCATTCCCACTTCCCCAGGGTGGCACTGTTGAGAGAATAGCCTCCCGTGCTGAGGAATGACCCAGGGGATGAGCATCCCTGGTGGCAACTGTCGGTAGCACTGGGCTTGAGTTGAACTGAGAGCTTCAAGTTGGCCCTGGGATTGAGCAAGGGAGAGCGATGGCAGGCAGGCTGGAGATGGTGGTGGCATGACCACTGGCAGCCAGCCTTCCCTGGAGTACACCAGCTGAGGCGACGCAGGTGACCCTGCTCTGAGCAGGTGACTGCAGAACACCCCAGGGACACGACTGGGGTAAAAACTGCACCTCTGTGATTATTGGATTTAGCAGAGTAAGGAGAACCAGGGAGGGGCAAAAGATGTCCCTCGTTGTCAGCAGTCTTAGAATTATCCCATATGAATTTTTGTATTTTGATGAAATCTTGAGCTGTCACCCAGGCTAGAGTGCAATGGCACGATCTCTGCTCAGTATAACCTCTGCCTTCCAAGTTCAAGAGATTCTCCTGCCTCAGCCTCTGGAGTAGCTGAGATTACAGGCACACCACTACACCTGGCTAATTTTTGTATTTTTAGTAGAGATGGGGTTTTACCATGTTGCCCAGGCTGGTCTCGAACGCCTGACCTCAGGTGATCCACCTGCCTTGGCCTCCCAAAGTGCTAGGATTACAGGGGTGAGCCACCATGCCCAGCCCCATTTGAATTTTAAAATTTCTACCTCATTTGTAACTCCAGCTGATGAATGATAAAGTGTCACCTATCAGTCATTTAGTTTGTTTTAATTACCATTCACCTTAGAGGTAGATTTTTCTGATTACATAAATAATACATGTTGACGTCTCATAATCAAAACTATTCACATAAATATCTGGCCCAAAAATAAAAAGTCACCTAGAATCTCACCACCCTGAGAGAACTACTACAAATATTGGCTATCAAATTTCTTTCTTTCTTTCTTTCTTTTTTTTTTGTGATGGAGTCTCGCTTATCACCAGACTGGAATGCAGTGGCACGATCTCGGCTCACTGCAACATTTGACTCTGGGGTTCAAGCGATTCTCCTGCTTCAGCCTCCTGAGTAGCTGGGATTATAGGCACGTATCACCACATCCGGTTAATTTTTGTATATTTAGTAGAGACAGGGTTTCACCATGCTGGCCAGGATGGTTGGCAATCATATTTCTTTGCATCTCTTCGCACAGTCACGCACACCCATACACAGTGTGTAAATGATCATAAGCGAGAAGGTGCCGGGCTTTTAAAATCATCGACACTATCCCCTGCCACCCCCCAACACCAGCTCCCTATCTCATCCAGACACCTCAGACAATCTTTGTTCACATTCTGAACTTGTCTTTCCTTTTCTCCATACACATGCAAATCTACAGTGTTTGTTGCCTGTAGCTGTATGCTACTGGTCTTCGTCTTATAAAATGAGATCACCCATTTCCTTGTATCTGGCTTTTTTCCATCAGCAGAAACTCCCAGAAATTTCTCCGGGTCACCTAGAAGGACTCCATCTCTTCTTAAATGTCTGCTTAATATTCCATGGTAGGTTATGTTAGGTTGAAAGCTGCCCCCCGCACTAACCTTCGGGGCCTCTGATCCTTGCAGAGGCAGAAGGCCGCTGAATATGCACTGAATATGACAGCATGGTACGGTGCTAGACCAGGAACTTTGGAGACAACGGCCTAATTTCCTAAATTCCTTACTAACTGGTGAGAGTAAACTGGGAAGATTATGTAGAAATAACCTTTCAAATAATGAGCCAGGTGTGGAGACAACAGATGCTGGAGAGGATGTGGAGAAATAGGAACACTTTTACACTGTTGGTGGGAGTGTAAATTAGTTCCACCGTTGTGGAAGACAGTGTGGCAATTCCTCAAGGATCTAGAAATAGAAATTCCATTTGACCCAGCAATCCCATTACTGGGTATATATCCAAAGGATTTTAAATCGTTCTACTATAAGGACATGTGCACACGAATGTTCATTGCAGCACAGTTTACAATAGCGAAGACTTGGAACCAACCCAAATGTCCATCGATGATAGACTGGACAAGGAAAATGTGGTACATATACACCGTGGAATATTATGCAGCCATCAAAAACGACGAGTTCATGTCCTTTGTAGGAACATGGATGAACCTGGAAACCATCATTCTCAGCAAACTGACACAAGAGCAGAAAATCAAACACTGCATGTTCTCACTCATAGGCGGGTGTTGAACAATGAGAACACATGGACACAGGGAGGGGAGCACTACACACTGGGGTCTGTTGGGGGGAAATAGGGGAAGGACAGCAGGGGGTGGGGAATTGGGGAGAGATAGCATGGGGACAAATGTCAGATATAGGTGAAGGGGAGGAAGGCAGCAAATCACACTGCCATGTGTGTACCTATGCAACAACCTTGCATGTTCTTCACATGTACCCCAAAACCTAAAATGCAATAAAAAAAAAATGAGCCAGGTGTGGTGGCTCATGCCTGTAATTCCAGCACTTTGGGAGGCCGAGGCAGGCAGATGGTCAGGAGTTCGAGACCAGCCTGGCCAACATCTAAAAATACAAAAAGTTAGCCAGGCGTGGTGGCGCATGCCTATAATCCCTGCTGCTTGGGAGGCTGAAACAGGAAAATCACTTGAACCCAGGAGGCAGGGGTTGCAGTGAGCCAAGATTGCACTACTGCACTCCAGCCTGGGCAACAGAGAGAGACTCAGTCTCAATAAGTAAATAAATAAAATAATAATGATGTTGATGATTTTGACCATGATAATGATGATTGTTTACATTATTAGTTCTGACCTTATTATTGACTTTATAGGTTTTTTTCTAAGTCAGTTTTTTTCAATGAATAATTTATTCTTGTGGTTCAAAACAGCAAAACAAAGATACACACTGTAAAGTCTCCCTCCCATTCCTGTCTCCCAGCCACCCCATTTCTCACCCGGTAAAAAAATACTATTATTGGTTTCTTGTGTAGGAGCTTTGTGAATTATAGGCAATTTTTCTTTTCTTTTCTTTTCTTTTTTTTTTTTTTTTGAGATGGAGTTTCGCTCTTGTTACCCAGGCTGGAGTGCAATGGTGCGATCTCGGCTCACCACAACCTGCGCCTCCTGGGTTCAAGCAATTCTCCTGCCTCAGCCTCCTGAGTAGCTGGGATTACAGGCACACGCCACCATGCCCAGCTAATTTTTTGTATTTTTAGTAGAGACGGGATTTCACCATGTTGACCAAGGATAGTCTCGATCTCTTGACCTCGTGATCCACCCGCCTCAGCCTCCTGAAGTGCTGGGATTACAGGCTTAAGCCACCGCGCCCGGTTGGCAATTTTTATTTTCTTTATTTCAGTGACTCTTTCTACCATAGTAAAGTAGGTAGAACAGCTACCACCCCTGTATTATAACTAAGGAAGCTGAGACTTTGAAAGATTAAGAGATTAGCACAGCCTGGACTGGACCGCCCAACCTGCCCATCTGCAGGCCTGCTCTGCCAGGGTCTGCTCCCCCAGTGAGCTCAACGTGTGGCTCAGTGAAAGGGAGCCAGTCATAAATACCTCACTAGGGCAAGCGCTCATCTCTCCCACTGATTTCTTAGTTCAGCAAGCCTGGATTTTTCTCCCTCGGCTTGTTTTACTTTTTTAATCTTACGGCAAAACACACCTGATTCTCTCAGTAGGATGCCACCAAGCCAAGGGCCATCCCACTTTTCAGCTCCCCCCACCCCACCCTGCCCACATTCTTGCAGCATCTGGGAGCACTACTGGAGCCTGTGCAGCTGGGCTTCTTTGTGTGTCTTCTGTCTGCCAAGCGTCTTGCCTCCAGGGCATATAAGACAGAGGCCATCTGTTTCTGCATCTCTTTCTTTCTCTCTCTCTCTCTTCTTTTTTTTTTTTTTTCTTTTTTTTAGACACTATCTCACTCTGTCACTCAGGCTGGAGGGCAGTGGTGAAATCATGGCTCACTGCAGACCTAGTGGACTCAAGTAATTCTCCCACCTCAGCCTCTCAAGTAGCTAAGGACTACAGGGGTCTGCCTCCATGCCTGGCTATTTTATTTTACTTTATTTTTATTTTATTTTTTTGAGACAGAGCCTCACTTCATCACCCAGGCTGGAGTGTAGGTGGTGTGATCTCAGCTCACTGTAACCTTTGCCTCTTGGGTTCAAGCGATTCTCGTTTCTCAGCATCCTGAGTAGCTGGGATTACAAGTGTGCACCACCACACCTAGCTAATTTTTGTATTTTTAGTAGAGACGGGGTTTCAGCATGTTGGCCAGGCTGGTCTCAAACTCCTGACCTCAGGTGATCTGCCCACATCAGCCTCCCAAAGGGCTGGGATTACAGGTGTGAGCCACTGTGCTCGATCTATTTTTTTTTTTTTTTAATTTTGTAGAGATGGGGTCTCACTGTGTTGCCTAGGCTGGTCTCAATCTCCTAGGGTCAAGTGATCCTTCTGCCTTGGCCTCCCAAAATGCTGGAATTACAGTTGTGAGCCATCATGCTCATCCTGGCCTGCATTTTTTTTTTTTGCCATCTCTGCCAGGAAGCATTTCCTGATGTCCCTCATAAGAATCCCCCAGTGCTCGGTTGAGAAGGATCACCAGGGCTTTTATGCATTCATCCCATCTGATGAAGATTATACAGAGGTTAAAGCTGTGGACCTGAGGATAAATGCCCAATTTATAATTTTGGGCATGTTCTCAATCTCTCTAAAGTATGGCTAGCTACATACAAAGTGGAGTTGATGATGAGTTTGACTCATAAGGTCCCTGCGGGATCACAACATGCAGTGAGAAAATGAGACCATGAGCACAGCACATTGAACAAGGGCTACACTGAAAGTGAGCAGTAAGAGCACCTGTTATGAATTTTTAAGATATTTTGCCATGTCTTTAAAAAATCTGTTAGATCCAGTTCTGTTCCCTTGCCTCTGGCAGTAGGAGGCCTGCACTTCCAGAACTTTGAGTTTGGGGCAGTGCTTTGCACAGAATGGTTGGCATATTAGCAGAGCTTGAAGGATGACAAGTCAGACAAATAAGGTGGAGGCAGCCAAGAGCAGCAGGAGCAAAGATCCAGGTGTGAGAGTACCTGGGGTTTTCCAAAGGATGACTGGTCCCTTGTGGTAGGACCTAGCAGGTGGCCTGAGGGGGTGTGGGGAGAGATAAGCCCAGAGAAACAAAGAGGTAGGACTTAGACCCTTCCCAAGGGTTAAACTGATAACAAGTTTGGCTTGTGGCTTAGAACAGGGGAGGGGGAGGGAGGGAGGGCTCCCTGATGGGGTTCAAATCAAACTGAGGCTTTTTCAGGTCGAATGGAAAGAACACAGAATCTCCTCAGTGCCAACAGCTACCTCACAACTGATGAGCAGCAAGAATAGCATTTTTGTTGTTGGATGAACTCATCTGTTTCTCTTCTCATGGTTAATTCTGGCTTCCCTAGATTGACAGTCTACCCTTCCCACTGCTGGGATAATTTTAGATAAAGATGATCTCTTATGGATTTGAAAGTAGAAATGCTTGGCCAGTTGCAAGGGCTCACGCCTTGCAATCCCAGCACTCTGGGAGGCCAAGGCGGGCAGATCACTTGAAGCCAGGTGTTTGAGAGCAGTCTGGCCAACATGGTGAAACAGCGTCTCTAATAAAAATACAAAAATTAGCCAGGCCTGGTGGGGTACACCTGTAGTCCCAGCTACTCAGGAGGTTGAGAAATGAGAATCACCTGAACCCGGGAGGCGGTGGTTGCAGTGAGCCAAGATCGCACCACTGCACTCCAGCCTGGGTGACGAAGTGAGACTGTCTCAAAAAATAAAAAAGTAAGTAGAAGGGCTTAGAAACACTCAGTTGTAAAACTGGAAAAGTTTTGATTACTTGGATAAAGGATCAGACTAAAATAAGGAAAAAACAAGAAAACAAAAAGCTTCCTCTTACCTTGTCTGCAACACAGCAAAACAAATTTCTAAGTTTCTTCTTGAAACTGTGGGGAGAAAACAGTTCTAAAGTTTACACTGAGCAAGACATGGTACATAGAAAATAACATGGTACCCCTAATTTCTAATTTTACACATATAACAGTCACCAGCACGTGCTTTGCCAAGATGCCACCTTTATGATCTTATTTTCATGGAAATAAAAACATTTCTAGGCATAATCTAGTTTCTCCAAGCCTTACCAACCTGCGGTTAATCTTAGGGTTACACTGAGCAGTATCAACTCAATTCCTCAGTCTATGCCTGTGATAGGCAGAATCATGGCCTCCCAAAGACATTCATGTCCTAGTCCCTGGAACCTGTGAATATGTGAGATTCCCTGGCAAATGGAAATTAAGGTGGCAGATGGAATTGAGGTTGCTAATCAGCTGACCTTAAAATGAGATTGTTCTGGATTATCTAGGTAGGCCCAATGTAAAAGGGTCCTTGTATGAGAGAGACAGGAGTGTCAGAGTTGAAGACAGAGCTGTGATGATAGAAACAGAGGCCTGAGTGCTACAGCCACAAGCCAAGGAACGTGGGTGGCCTCTAGAAGCCGGTTAAGGAAGGGAAACCAATTTTCCCCTAATGTCTCCAGAAAGTAACACAGTTCTGTTGGCACCTTGATTTTTAGCCGAGGGAGAATCATGTGAGACGTCTAACCTCCAGAACTGTAAGATCACATATTTGCATTGATTTAGGTCACAGAGCTGGTGGTCATTTGTTGTAGCAGAAATGAGAAACTAATCTAATGCCTTACCTGCTGCCCTGGGAGCTGGGCCCTTTCCACCCACCTCCAAGTCTCACTGTTGATTCTGCACAGACACCCCCAGGGCTGACTCATGAGGATGCACAGATCCCTCTCCCACGTTCTTCCACTTAAGTTCCTTTGCTGGTGTCTGATGCCCATGTGGCCCCTGGCCATGCTTTGCCACTGCTGTCGGTGTCCCCTGAGAGCACCCACGTCCATCCCACGGGACCATCTTGCAGGATACACAGAGCCTCCAATGCTTGAGTTTCCAAAGCAGCACCCTGTCCCTGCCATCTTCATCTCTTGGAACTCACCAATGTCCATGCAGGAGTGGGGAAAGCTCCCCACTTTGTGTCTCTCTCAGGAATCTGGGCCTCAAAGGAGTGCCTCTGCTCCTGCCTTCGGAGTGCAGTCCCTGGGGAAGGACTGGGTCTGCACTGTGGCCCCCACCCCAGCCATCCCTCCCATTCCCCGCTTCTTCCAGGCTCTACCTGCAACTTGTCCTGCTCCTTTGGCCAAATATCCTCATGTAGTAAATGAGGTCCACAGACACACCCACTCATTCACCAGATATACCCAGATACATGTTGTCCCCAAGGAGGTCACAGGGACCTTTTTTTTTTGAGACAGAGTCTTGCTCTGTCACTGTCACCCAGGCTGGAATGCAGTGGCACAATCTCGGCTCACTGCAACCTCTGCCTCCCAGGTTCAAGCGATTCTTCTGCCTCAACCTTCTGAGTAGCTGGGACTACAGGCATGGGCCACCACACCCAGCTAATTTTTATATTTTTAGTAGAGACGGGGTTTTACTGTGTTAGCCAAGATGGTCTCGAACTCCTAACCTCATGATCCACCCGCCTCGGCCTCCCAAAGTGCTAGCATTACAGACATGAGCCACCGGGACCAGCCAAAGACCTTTGTCCATTAGCACAAAAGAGCTTCAGATTTTATTTTCCCACACCCTGACTGCTTCCTAACCTGCTTCTGGAATCTTGAGTTCCCTGCAGTAGTGGACCGAATCACTGCAGGAGTTTTTAGGGCCTTGACTTGCCCAGAGGGAAGAGCCACTAAAATGCTGTTCTTCTAGGGGAAATTAATCATTCCATCATCCCAATGCCTCTGTCCCTGCACAGTACTAATCTTTCAGCAGCAGCAGGCATAGTGAGCAGAGAGAAGTCATCGCCACGACCAGGTCTATGCCCTCAACGATTTGTTTGCCAAGGCAGATCCTTTCACAGTGAGACGAGGATGTAGCAGGAACTAAATATCCCTGCCCCTGCTACCCAAAGCTGTTCAACCTCTCATTCCTGATGGAGATCAGTAGCAGGCAAGGGTGACCCCAGGGCCACCTGTCCCAGCCCCAGGGTTGACCCAGCCTCCGTGGCAGGCCCAGGTGGCTGCCTTAGGCTGACAGAGCAGTCTGGGGGAAGAGGAGGGGTCTCCTGCAAGCTGGGCCAGGGCCTACCAATCAAACCCTGTCTCTGCAGCTGAGTCTCTTGTTTGAGCTCATTTGCATAATTTGGTTCAATATTTACTGAGCCAACCTCATTTTCTGGGCTGTCTCCATGGCCAACAGCTGGGAAGGCTGCAATTACAGCATTATCCACGCAGGGTTGCCACTGGGAGCCCACACCGAGACGCAGCTTCCAAACAAACCCAGCCCTGGGGAGCCCCTCCTTGGGCTGCCCCAAATCTCTGCATCTGGAAGTCAGTCTGGGCCACAACTGCAAGCCAGGCTACACCCAGACACAGCCACAACAACAACAATGGCAACAGCAACAATCATAGTTACTTGTCGTTTTAAGTGAATAATAGCTGCCTTTTGTCGGGTGCTTGTACGCTGTCTGCGCTGTCTGTGTATTCTACATGGAATTTCTCACCTCATCCTCACAGCGGCTCCAGGAGGAGGTGAATCAGGCAGGACTGTTTAATTTAACTGTTTTAGACAAAATAGTCCAGGCAGAACATTACCTTCAGGCAGAGCTAGATTCAGGATGTGAATGACACCATCAAAACTCAATTTTTCTGCAGCTAACTGCTGACTTCCCAAGCTCTGAACATATGCTCCTGACTGCAGCAACTCCAGCTTATACTCAGGCTGTTCTAGATGGCAGGAAGTCTGAGGTCATTCAGCAGAGTCCTGAGATTCACCTGGATTGAATGGGCTTGAGTCACGGACTCACGCCAAGTCCACGATATTTGGCTTAGTTAATGGTGATGTTCCTCCCTCCTATTCCTACTTTAAACACCAAGAGGAGGGGAAGAGTGAGCGGATACTCAAATACAACTTAGGAATTGCTCTCAGATGAAATGGAGGGAAATAAACGTGCCTTACAGGTAGGGACTTCTATTAACTCCATTATTCTGATGAGAAAACAGTCCTAGAGCAAGAAGCTCTGAGTACACCCAGACACAAAGTGCTGGAGCTGATACTCAAACCCAGATCTCTGTGACTACCCAGATATATTCTCTTATGCTTACGCCCTCCCCACAAAAAAACACACAAAGGAAGTCAGTCTTGGTCACCCCAGTTGGTGGAGGAAGAACAGTTGCACAGGGTCCTGTGCTGGATGAACTCTACTGTCACTGTCCTGAAATTCAGAATTTTGAACAAATGGCCTTGTACTTTCATTTTGCGCTGGATCCCTTTTTAAACTATTATTTTAATTTTAATTTTTAGATACAGTCTCACTCTGTCACCTAAGCTGGAGTGCAGTGACGTGATCTCAGCTTCCCAGGTTCAAGTATTCTCCTGCCTCAGCCTCCCAGGTAGCTGGGAATACAGGCTCCGCCACCATGCCCAGCTAATTTTTGTATTTATAGTAGAGATGGGGTTTCTCCATGTTGGCCAGGCTGGCCTCAAACTCCTGACCTCAAGAGATCTGCCCATCTGAGCCTCCCAAAGTGCTGGGATTACAAGTGTAGCTACCATGCCCAGCCTACTGGGTCCTTTTTAAATGTAATTTATGGCCAGGTGCATCAGCTCATGCCTGTAATCCCAGCACTTTGGGAGGCTCAGGTGGGAGGGAGGACCTCTTGAGCTCAGGAAATTGAGACCAGTCAGAGCAACACAGCAAGACCTCATCTCTAAAAATTATCTTAAAAATAAATAAATAATGGGAGGGCAGTGTCAAGATAACCGAGAGGAGGCACGCCGGAATGCAGCTCCCAGCAAATGAGAGGCATAGGGATAGAGGACTTCAGGATTCCAAGTGAGGCACCATGTTCATTTTGGGGGGACTGGAAGGACTCTGAAAGTAGCCCAGGGAGGGAGCCAAAGCAGGGCGAGAGCTGCCCGGAGAGAAATGTTGAGTCACCCACAAAGGAAAGACCATCAGACTCACAGTGGATGTCTCAGCAGAAACTCTACAAGCTAGAAGGGAGTGGGGGCCGATATTCAACATCCTTAAAGAAAAGAACTTTCACCCAGAATTTCATATCTGGCCAAATTAAGCTTCATAAGTGAAGGAGAAATAAAATCCTTTACAGACAAGCAATTGCTGAAAGATTTCATCGCTACAAAACCTGCCTTACAAGAACTCCTGAAGGAAGCATTAAACATCAAAGTGAAAAACCAGTACCACCACTCCAAAAACGTAAGAGCATCAACACAATGAAGAAACTGCATCAGCTAATGGGCAAAACAACCAGCTAGCATCAAAATGGCAGGATCAAATTCACACATAACAATATTAACCTTAAATGTAAATGGGCTAAATGCCCTAATCAAAACACACAGACTGGCAAATTGAATAAAAAGTCAAAACTCATTGGTGTGCTATATCCAGGAAACCCATCTCACATGCAAGGACACACATAGGCTCAAAATAAAAGTATGGAAGAAGATTTACCAAGCAAATGGAGAGCAAAAATAAAGCAGGAGTAGCAATCCTTGTCCCTGATAAAATAGACTTTAAACCAACAAAGATCAAAAGAGACAAAGAAGGGCATTACATAACGGTAAAATGATCAATGCAACGAGACGAGCTAACAATCCTAAATATATACACACCCAATACAGGAGCACCCAGATACATAAAGCAAGTTCTTAACGACCTACAAAGAGACTTAGACTCCCACACAAAAATAGTGGGAGACTTTAACACTCCACTGTCAATATTAGGCAGCTCAATGACACAGAAAATCAACAAGGATACCCAGGACTTGAACTCAGATCTGGACCAAGCAAACCTAATAGACATCTACAGAACTCTCCACCCCAAATTCACAGAATATACATTCTTCTCAGCACCACATCACACCTACTCTAAAACTGACCACGTAATTGGAAGTAAATCACTCCTCAGCAAATGCAGAAGAACAGAAATCCTAACAGTCTCTCAGACCACAGTGCAATCAAATTAGAACTCAGGATTAAGAAACTAACTCAGAACCGCACAACTTCATGGAAACTGAACAACTGGCTCCTGAATGTTGACTGGATAAACAATGAAATGAAGGCAGAAATAAAGATGTTCTTCAAAACCAATGAGAACCAAGACACAACGTACCAAAATCTCTGGGACACATTTAAAGCAGTGTCTAGAGAAAAATTTATAGCAATAAATGTCCACATGCGAAGCAAGGAAAGATCTAAAATTGACACCCTACCATCAAATTGAAAGAGCTAGAGGAGCAAGATCAAAAAAACTCAAAATCTAGCAGAAGAGAAGAAATAAATAAGATCAGAGCAGAACTGAAGGAGATAGAGACACAAAACACCCTTCAAAAAAATCAATAAATCCAGGAGCTGGTTTTTTTTCAAAAGATCCACAAAATAGACAGACCACTAGCCAGCTTAATAAAAAAGAGCTAGCCGGGCGCGGTGGCTCAAGCCTGTAATCCCAGCACTTTGGGAGGCTGAGGCGGGTGGATCACGAGGTCGAGAGATCGAGACCATCCTGGTCAACATGGTGAAACCCCGTCTCTACTAAAGATACAAAAAATTAGCTGGGCATGGTGGCACGAGCCTGTAATCCCAGCTACTCAGGAGGCTGAGGCAGGAGAATTGCCTGAGCCCAGGAGGCGGAGGTTGCGGTGAGCCGAGATCGCGCCATTGCACTCCAGCCTGGGTAACAAGAGCGAAACTCCGTCTCAAAAAATAAATAAATAAATAAATAAATAAATAAATAAATAAATAAATAAAAAAGAGCTGCTCATTTATGTACCACATTTCTTGGGTGCCTACTCCATGCATGGTGCCATTCTGACCAAAGGATCATTCACCGAATGTACTGACTTCTTGCCTAGTGTCTCACAGGATACAGTCGGAAAATTCCCTTTTCTTGGAGTTTGAGTGACTGATTCACCAGTCGTGATAGGCAGCACCTGAGTTTACCTAACACGATTATTTCAACCCAAGGGCAAGACTGCTACCCCACGGGTGAGGCTGCATTTTCCCAATGCCATTCTAAGAGAGGAAGTCACTTTCTAGTTTGGACTCCTGTTTCCCATTTCTGAAAGGCAAAATTAGATTAAATGATATCTAAGGGCCTTGCAGTTCTAAGATTCTGCTTTCGAAATTTGTTGGTAGCAAACTATCTATCTGCTGACTACAGACAGACGTTAAGAAAATAAGAGAATGCTTTGGAGTAGAGAAAGAAATGTACAACCTCTTTTGGAAAACTGAGTGGTGGGACTCCAGCATGGGGCTGAACAGTGCTTAATTTAGGATTCATACTTGGAGGGATAGGGAGGTGTCTTTAATTCGACCCTTCTAGGATCTATTTACCTGAGAGACTCAGGAGCCTCCTGGGAAGGTGAAAAATCTCTACAATGAGAATTATAAAACACTGCTCAAAGAAATCAGAGAAAACACAAACAAATGGAAAAACATTCCAGGCTCACAGATAGGAAGAAACCAATATTATTAAAATGGCCTCAGCCTTACTGCCCAAAGCAATTTACAGATTCAATGCGATTCCTGTCAAACTACCAATGACATTCTTCACATATTTTAAAGTTCATATAGAATCAAAAGAGCCTGAATAGCCAAGGTTATCCTAAGCAAAAGGAACAAAGCTGAAGGTATAATATTACCTGGCTTCAAACTATACTACAGGGCTACAGTAATGAAAACAACATGGCCTTGCCACAAACCAAACACACAGAAAAATGGAACAGAATAGAAAACCCAGAAATGAGACTGCACACTTACAACTATCTGATCTTCAACAAATCTGAAAAAGACAAGCAATGGGTAAAGGATTTCCTATTGATTCAGTGGTGCTGGGATAACTGCCTAGTCATATGCAGAAAATTTAAACTGGACCCCTTCCTTACACCATATACAAAAAGCTGCTCAAGATGGATGAAAGATTTACATGCAAAACTGAAACTGCAAAAACCCCAGAAGACAATTTAGGTAAGACCATCCTGGACGTAAGAACAGGCAAAAATTTCATAATGAAGACACCGAAAGCAATCACAACAAAAGCAAAATTTGACAAATGGGATCTATTAAACTTAAGAGCTTGTTCACAGCAAAAGGAACTATCAACAGAGTAAACAGACCACCTACAGAATGGGAGAAAATTTTTGTAAATTATGAATCTGACAAAGGTCTAATATCCAACATCTATAAGGAGTTTAACAAATTTACAAAACAAACAACCCCATTAAAAAGTGGGCAAAAGACATAGACAGTTCTCAAAAGAAGACATACAGGCAGTAAATAGGCATATGCAAAAAAGCTCAACATCACTGATTATTAGAGAAACGCAAATCAAAACAACGATAAGATACCATATCATACTAGTCAGAATGGCTATTATTATTATTATTATTATTTTTTTTTTTTTTGAGACGGAGTTTCGCTCTTGTTACCCAGGCTGGAGTGCAATGGCATGATCTCGGCTCACCGCAACCTCCGCCTCCTGGGCTCAGGCAATTCTCCTGCCTCAGCTTCCAGAGTAGCTCGGATTACAGGCATGTGCCACCACGCCCAGCTAATTTTTTGTATTTTTTTTTTTAGTAGAGACGGGGTTTCACCATATTGACCAGGATGATCTCGATATCTTGACCTCGTGATCCACCCGCCTCGGCCTCCCAAAGTGCTGGGATTACAGGCTTGAGCCACCGCGCCAGGCTCAGAATGGCTATTATTAAGAAGTCAAAAAGTAACAGATGCTGGCAGGATTGCGGAGAAAAAGGAACATTTATACACTGTTGGTGAGAGTATAAATTATTTCAACCATTGTGGGAAGCAGTGTGGCAATTCCTCAAAGAACTAAAAATAGAACTACCATTCGATCTGATCCAGCAATCCTACTACTGGGTGTCTATACCCAAAGGAATATAAATTATTCTACCATAGAGACACAAGCACATGTATGTTTATTGCAACACTATTCACAGTAGCAAAGACATGCAATCAACCTAAATGCTCATCAGTGATAGACTGGTTAAAGAAAATGTGATACCTATACACCCTGAAATGCTATGCAGACCATAAAAAAGAAAGAGATCACATCTTTTACAGGAACATGGGTGGAGCTAGAGGCCATTATCCTAAGCAAACTAATGCAGGAACAGAAAACCAAGTAGTGCATATTGTCGCTTATAAGTAAGTGGGAGTTAAAGAAAGAACTCACGAACACAAAGAAGGGAATAACAGACACTGCAGCCTACTTGAGGGTGGATGGTGGAAGAAGAGAGAGGAACAGAAAAAATAATTGTTGGGTACTAGGCTTACTACCCGGGTGATTAAATAATCTTTACAACAAACCCTCATGACATGATTTTACCTATATAATAAACCTGCACAGGTACCCCTCATCCTAAAACACAAGTTTTAAAAAATGCTCTATTGTTGAAGTCACCCACTTTATGGTCCTCGCTACAGCAGCCCTGGGAAACAAATACATCTAGGTCCTTGGAATAAGCACATGCGGTGAAGGAAAAGTCCGAAACAGAAGGCGCTACTTTTCTACAATTTCTGCGGCCCTTGAGAGCTCAAGACATCAGTCGCACAGAAGACAGCTCCAGTTATCTGAGAGTGCCCTCCGTATGGATATCCCTGCCTTCATATCGGTAGTCATGTCCTGGAAAGACCCGGTTGGGCACCAGCACCTCTAGCCCAGCTGGAGCTGCTCAGTTCATTGTTGTTGTGTTGTCAACAAAAGAAGACGGTATGTTGGAGACCCGACAGTGGGTGTTGTTCTTCCTGATTAGTGAAGGGAAAAGCTGAAGCACTGTCATTAAGAGAAACTTGCCCAGTAAGTCAGGCCAGTCAGTGCTCCCGACTCTCCTGAATCAGGGAAGACCTGCCTCCATCCTGCTGACTCACACCTTCCCCTCCAGACAAGCCGTCCTCCCTCTGAGAACACACACCCCATAGTCTTGTCTCCGCATCTCTGCAAACTGTGGAGCTTCTGTCTTAACTCTCATGTGCACTTATTTCATTCAAACATTTCTTCAAGACTCATGGGTATTTCATGAAGTTTCCTACCAGTTCCTGCTGCACTGGAACCCAAGCCTCTTCCCACCACCCCTTGTTAGAAATAACAATGCCTCCAGCCGGGCGTGGTGGCTCACGCCTGTAATACCAGCACTGGGAGGCTGAGACAGGTGGATTGCTTGAAGTCAGGAATTCTAGACCAGCCTGGCCAACATGGTAAAACCCTGTCTCTATCAAAAATACAAAAATTAGCCAGGCATTGTGGCACACGCATGTAGTCCTAGCTACTTGGGAGGCTGAGCCAGGAGAATGACTTGAGTCTGGCAGGTGGAGGTTACAGTGAGCCAAGATTGCACCACTGCACTCCAGCCTGAGCAGCAGAGGTAGACTCCAACTCAAAGGAAAAAAAAAAAAAAAAAAAAAAAAAGAAGCCGGGCGCGGTGGCTCAAGCCTGTAATCCCAGCACTTTGGGAGGCCGAGGCGGGTGGATCACGAGGTCAAGAGATCGAGACCATCCTGGTCAACATAGTGAAACCCCGTCTCTACTAAAAATACAAAAAATTAGCTGGGCATGGTGGCGCATGCCTGTAATCCCAGCTACTCAGGAGGTTGAGGCAGGAGAATTGCCTGAACCCAGGAGGCGGAGGTTGCGGTGAGCCGAGATCACGCCATTGCACTCCAGCCTGCGTAACAAGAGCGAAACTCCGTCTCAAAAAAAAAAAAAAAAAAAAAAAAAAGAAGAAGAAGCAGTAACAGAGTGTCTGAACTCCATTGCCTGTTCTTCCGTGGCAGTGTTACCCTGAACCTTCTATGATGTCGGATTCTCCTGCTATAGTATGAAGTCAGTCTGGTATTAGAGTTACTGAAGAATAATCTCACCTTCTTTTCACTTCTGCCTCTAGAATGCACCAAGTTTATCCCTAGCTCGGTGCCACTGTGTTCCCCACTCTTCCTGTTTCCAACACTCTTTCTACAGATTATCACAGAGCTGCCACTGTCTCATCCTTCAGATTTTAACTCAAAAGTCACTTTTCAGAGAAGACCCCTCTCTCCTGGTCATCCTAGCTAAAGATGCCCCCCAGCCACCCCATTTTGTGGTCTTCAAAGCACTTGTCATTGTCTGAGATTACCTTATTCATTTGTGGTCTCAGTCAGGCTCTAGCAGGAAAATAAAGTACACTTCAGGTAATTCAACAGGAAGGATTTAACATAGGCAATTTAACATAAGCAAAGGATTTAACATAGGCAATTAATAGCAAGGTGCTAGAAGAGGAAACTGAAAAGGTGCCCCTCAACTGCAGGAAAGCATCCTACCCTGAGAATTGGAGGAACCAAAGAGGAGGCAAGGAAATGATACTACCCAGAAAAGCTGGAATCACTGGGCCTGGTGAAGAAAGATGGACCATTAGGTGGAGCTGTCCAGCAGGAGCCAGAGCAAGGGAGGAGATGCTGCCCCTGCCTGAGACATCACCTAAAGCAAGGAAAATTGGTGGTGATGGGGGCAGAATCCTCTGACTTCTCCCTTCCTTTTACTCTTTCTAGTACATCCATTGGAAAAACTTACAGCCAGTTGGCAAGGGAGCCTAGTGCGTAAGGGAGGCCACCTGTGTGATATCAACTGGAACCAGGGAAGGCTAGGCAAAGATCTGAGAGCAGACAGGAAATAACTGGTACACTCATTCCCATGTCCAGTGTGTCTCCCACCAGAATGCAGGTTCGTTTAGGGCAGGGTCTATTGTGTTTACTCCTCAGCACTGAGAAATATCTGCACTTGGGAGGCTTTCAAGAAATATTGACGGATTAAGGCTGATTCCTGCTTCTTGAGGAATGGAAAATATTTGAACCTTTGTTTAGACAGCCATTAAATCTGGTTAAAAATAGTCACCCCACAGTTTGCTTGTGATGAGTAAATGAGAAAATATGAATACACATGCCTAAAATTATGGGCAGCACTTAATAAAGATTCCATAAAGATTGTAGACTTCATGAACTCATCCATTTTTCAGTTGTACTTGGACATAGTAATCAAACCTACACAGACAATAATTTCCTATGGACTACTTATGTCTCCTGATACTATAAAATACAGTCATATGCCACATAATGATGTTTCTATTAATGACAGACCATGTATACAATGGTCCCATAAGATTATAACGGAGTTGAGAAATTCCTATCACCTACTGATGTCATAGCTGTCATAATGTTGTAGTGCAATGCATGACCTTTTCTTTGACTATATTTAGATACACAAATATTGTATTAGAGTTGCCTGCAGTATTCAGTACAGTAACATGCTGTACAGGCCTGCAGCCCAGGAACCACAGGCTATCCCATATAGCACAGGTGTGGAGGAAGCTATACCATCTAGGTTTGTGTAAGTACACTCTAGGGTGTTCCACATTGCCTAATGATGCATTTCACTAATGTATTCCTATTTTTAAGCCACACATGACTGTGGTTTAAAAAAAATCAGTGCTAACATTTTTTAGCAAGCCTCACCATCTATAATGTATCTTTACAATAATAATCTCATTAGATTCTCTCTAAACATCCATGTGAATTGGGTAAAAACAACTATTAATCATTGAGAGCTTATCCATGCCACATATTGTACTGTTCTAAATGTTTTGCACCTAGTAATTACCTTCATCTTCACAAGAACTCTATAAAGTAGACGTTGCAGATCAGGAAACTGAGGCACAAAGAGCTCAAGGGGTTTGGAACTCAGAGCAGACACGATGGGCATGTTCGAGTTCTGCAAGGTAGCTCAGTGACGTGGGGGCAAGAGCAGGGATTCACTTACTTAACTCCTCTTTGACTCAAGCCAAACCTGCATGCCGCTGAGCACAGGCAATGGGGAGGTGAGAGAAGCTGCATGCTTGCTAGCAGCTCCTGGAGAACAGGGTCAAGCCTGAAGCAGCCCTGGCACCTTCATACAACACCCACCTCCACACACACACAGCAGAGGCTCAGGAAATGCCTGCTGGGCCAAGTAAACACTGGTACATTGCTGAGTTGGGCCTGGTGGGAGTTTTTTTCCACATGTCAGTATAAAGGAAACATTCACAGATGAAACAGTGACCCAGTCAGCCAGCAGGCCTCATTCTGGGGCTGCCCACACACACCTGAGGCAGCAAGCAGGCACCTGAATGGTTTATGTCTGCAAAGCCTTTGTGGAAACAGCAGGCGATAATGTGGACAGGTCAAAAGTTTACACCTGAGAGTTCACGTCTCTGGGATACTAAATAAAAGCTAACATCTTGAATTTGATTTTGGAACAGTAAAAGGACATGAGTGGAAACCCCCAAAAAAGTTGCAGTTTAGCTAACAGTAAAGTACCAGTGTGAACTTCTCAGTTGTGATGAATTGACTGTGGTTGTGTACTATTAACATGAGGGAAAATTGGGTGAAGGGTACACAGCAACTTTCTACCTTATCTGCAACTTTTTTTGAAAAGCGGAAAATTATTCCAAAAAGTTTTATTCCACTAATTAAAAAATTCTCTGAAATGGAATTTTAACTTCATCACATACTATGTGAGTCATTTACACTCTTTTTTCCTTTTTTGAGACAGAATTTTCCTCTTGTTGCCCAGGCTGAAGTGTAATGGCGCGATCTCAACTCACTGCAACCTCTGCTTCCCCAGTTCAAGTGATTCTTCCGCTTCAGCCTCCCAAGTAGCTGAGATTACAGGCATGCACCACCATGCCTGACTAATTTTTTGTATTTTTAGTAGAGACAAGGTTTCTCCATGTTGGTCAGGATGGTCTCGAACTCCCAACCTCAGGTGATCTGCCTGCCTCAGCCTCCCAAAGTGCTGGGATTACAGGTGTAAGCCACCATGCCTGGCCTACACTCTCTTCATGTGCATTACTTAGCTCCTTCATCTGGAGCCACAAATATGGTGGTAGTAATGATAACTGCCTCAGAGTTTGAACAGCATTTAGCCTTGTCCAGCACAGCAAATACTCAATAGATGTTGGCTATTGTTATTATTCACACTGTCTTCAAACTGCTGTCAGAGGTGGTTGTAGACATGGAAACCACTGTTCAGTTCCCTCTTCATGGAAAGACTTGTGGCCCAGTTGCAGGGAGAAGTCTTGCCTGAGGTCTTGTGCTTCCTGGGACAGCCATACCTGCTAACCGAGTGATGGGGACTGACGGGTCGGGTATGAAGGCCCAGCCACTTCTGCCAGGTGTATGATAGCTCTGCTAGGCAATGCTTGCTCCCAGTCTCCCTATGGCCTGATGGAGGCTTATCAAGTCCTCATGGCAGTTGGCTTCTTCCTCCACTCAATTCTTTCACAGGTGTTGAGCCCTAATAAACATCCATCTGAGTGTTTTCTTTCCAAGAACCTTATCTGCAGCAGTTGGTGCTGGGAATGATCCAAGAAAGTAGGTGACTAGATGGAGCTTGGGAGCTGTGTTACTCACCTCTCAGTCAGCAAGGAGGACCACAACTCCATGGCAGGTGGAATATAGGAAAGCCTGTGCACACAGTGGCTTCCCACCATGGTGAACTGGCTGGGGTACTTGTGGATGGAGTGTGCTGGCAGTCAATGAATGTTTCAGGCACTTGAAGTTGAGGGTTGAGAGTGGGGATAGTAGCTAGGAAAGTAACAGGACTGAATGGCCATTGCTGAACACCACTATGTCCCTACAGAAAGATAGTGAATAGCAAAAGGTTACTAACAAGTAATAGAAAGCCAGAAATGGAAGCCAGAGGGCTTCTTTAATTGCATGCAAAGAAGCTTTCATCTTCTACAAACGGAAGTGGGGAAAGAGCCTAACTAGGAGAAGCCCAAGACTTAATACAGTGGTTAACTGCCCAACCAGGGCAAGCTTGTTATGCCAAGGTAAGGTCCCTGTTTTGGAAAACCTGGGATCCTCACCAATAGGATAGGGATATCTGGGTGGATGCCCATGAATATTTCAATTTTCCGGACTCCTCGGAACCAGAAACATGGCCCAGCTCTCTTTTTTTTGGGTTAACCCTCCCCATCCCTCAAGACAATATACAGGGCCCTCTCTGCATAGCACCATGTGTTCCCATAGGGCCCACCTCTGTCTCACCTCCCCACTTTGGGATTTCCTTTAAGAAATTCTTACCAGCCAGGCATGGTGGCTCACACCTGTAATCCCAACACTTTGGGAGGCCGAGGCAGGTGGATTACCTGAGGTCAGGAGTTCAACACCAGCCTGACCAACATGGAGAAACCCCATCTCTGCTAAAAACGCAAAAAATTAGCCAGGCATGGTGGCACATGCCTGTAATCCCAGCTACTCAGGAGGCTGAGGAAGGAGAATCACTTGAATCTGGGAGGCGGAGGTTGTGGTGAGCCAAGATTGTGCCATTGCACTCCACCCTGGGCAACAAGAGTGAAACTCTGTCTCAAAAAAAAAAAAAGAAAAAAAATTCTAAGAAAAAAAATCCAGTCCTGCCCTGCCCTGCCCTGCCCTGCCCTGCCCTGCCCTGCCCTGCCCTGCCCTTCCCTTCCCTTCTTCCCTTCTTCTTTCTTTCGAGACAGGGTCTTATTCTGTCTCCCAGGCTGGCGTGCAGTGGCATGATCTCAGCTCACTACAACCTTCGCCTTTCAGGTTCAAGCGATTCTCCTGCCTCAGCCTTCCTAATAGCTGGGATTACAGCTGCCCACCACTAAGCCCAGGTAATTTTTGCATTTTTATTAGAAACACGGTTTCACCATGTTGGTCAGGCTGGTCTTGAACTCCTGACCTCAGGTAATCCACCTGCCTTGATCTCTCAAAGTGCTGGGATTACAGGCTTGAGCCACCCTACCTGGCCTATAATTTTCGTAGTCTATTTATGAATTTTTACAGTTTTACCTGTTACATTCAGGTCTTCAGTCAACCAAAGATAACACACACACACACGAAGATTTATTTTTTCAGATAGGAGCCAGTTTTCCAACTCCATTTATTAAATATTCCATCCTCTGTCCACTGATTCTTGATAACATGCATATCACCTATCAAGTTCTAGGATAATCATAGGTTTGTTTTAGGATTTTCTAGTTCGTGCTGTTTGCTTTGTCACCTGCTTTTTTGGCTCTGGCTTTCTAGTATGTCTTAGTAACTGGTAAGAAGGTATGTGTAAGTAATAATCATCATCACAGATGAAGATACTCAGGCTTGGAAAACCTGAGAAAGTGTCTAAGATCACATTGCTAAGTGGCCGAAGGGGGATCTGAACTCAGATTTGAGTTATTTCAAAGATTGAGCTCTTTCCCCACCACCAGGCTATCTTCAGAGCTGGCTTTTTTCCCCATGAACGAAAAAAGAATGGGATGGTATTTTGAGTGCACTGACTTCATGCTCCCAGCCTCAAGTTCCTTCCCAGAAGAAACTGATATTTCCTTTTGGAACCCATGAAACCACACTGTTGGCTTCCCTTGGGAGCACCCAGCTGTAGAAAGAACCAGTCCTGAGCTCAGGACCCAGAGAAATAACCCCTGCTTCTGTGAGCTTCCTGTTTCCTGTACTATGGTAGCAGGGAAGGGCTGGGAAGCCTCATAATTATCTTTACCCTTTGAAAATAGATCGAAACACATCTGTTCTCTGCTGAAAACAAACATACAACACTACCCCACTCCAAGAAAAAACAAAACCTGCAATGGATCTCCGAGGAAGCAATTTGCTGCAGACTTTGCTTGTTTTTGTTTCTTTTTAGCTAATACATCTCTTTTACCTAGAATGGATTCATATGCAGAAGCCCCCAAATGTAAAACATTGAAATGAAGCTTTGGAGACAAGGGGCCCGGAACCCCGCCTGTTGAGCCTTCTCCTTGTGCTTGGCATGCAGTGGTATTATGTAAAATATTTGTTGGCTTAATAAAGAAAGCTTTGGAGCCTGTTCATGGAACCCAGTTGATAATCAACTGACCCTGAGTTCAAGGCTGAGCCTCCAAATACGCCATTTAAGCCTCTTGTAAATTTGGCTCTGTCCTAACTTAATCTCCTACCCTCTAGACCAGTGTCTGAACCACACCAACAATCTCCTCATTCCCTACTTTGCTTGTTTTTTTATTTTATTTTATTTTTAATCTGTGCCTTTGCAAAAGCTTTTTCCTCTACTTGGGATGCATTTCCTCTCACTTCTCCTGCTGCTCATCAGATTATTGAAGGACGGCTATAAACATCTGTATTTTCTAGATGAGAAAACTGGGCTTACAGACATACAATGACAATATCAACAGGCACGGTCAGAACCCATATCACTCTGCTGCAGGAACGTTGAAAGTATATGACATGAATTCACTGGTTAAGAAAAAAAAAGAGGCCGGGCGCGGTGGCTCAAGCCTGTAATCCCAGCACTTTGGGAGGCCGAGGCGGATGGATCACGAGGTCAAGAGATCGAGACCATCCTGGTAAACAAGGTGAAACGCCGTCTCTACTAAAAATACAAAAAATTAGCTGGGCATGGTGGCGCGTGCCTGTGATCCCAGCTACTCAGGAGGTTGAGGCAGGAGAATTGCCTGAACCCGGGAGGCGGAGGTTGCGGTGAGCCGAGATCGTGCCATTGCACTTCAGCCTGGGTAACGAGCGAAACTCCGCCTCAAAAAAAAAAAAAAAAAAAAAAAAGAAAAGAAAAAAGAAAAAAAAAGAAAAATGTTTTGAAAATAAAAGCCGTCCACTTGTTATTTTTTTCCACTGTGGTAGGGAAGCCTCAGGGAAGCCTCTAGGGAGGCGACTATTAATCTGAGGCTTGAAACGCCTTGTCACTGATTCATTTATTTAACCAAAATTTATTGAGCGCCTACTGAGTGCCAGGTAGTAAGGATATCTAGAAAAAAAAAAAAACACAGGCCTGCCCTCCAGGAGTTCACACACTCATGATGGAGAAAAAAAAAAAAATCAGACAAAGGCAATGCTTTGTGTTGAGGCAGGTATGACAGGAGAGTCCATGGGAGGTTCCTGGTCCAGTGAGGGTTGTGAGGGATGTCACAGGAGACTCCCTGTCCAATGGTGGGTGGTGAAGGGGTTCATGAGAGGCCCTTGGTCCAATGAGAGGCTCATGGGAGGCCCCTGATCCAGTGGCTGGGGGTGTCATGCAAAGCTTGAGGAAGAAGGAATATCTGGGATGAGGAATAAGGGCTGAGTGTAGAAGGCTGAATGGGAAAACCAGGGGAAGAAGTGTCCAGAGAGACCCTGCAGGAGAATGAACAAAGGTCTGGAGGCCAGCCCTCTTTCCCTCGGCCCTGAAACAGACTAACAGCCATTTGTAATGTGTGTGAGTCCCAAGCTAACTGAGAAATCTATGAGGCCTAAGCCAGCTTTTCTGGGGTTACTGCAAATCCATCATCGCTCAAAGCTGCATTGTGTAGCTTGAGGTTAGAGCTTTGTAAAGTCCTACAGAAAGGGATACAGGAGTTGAAAGGCATTTCAGGCCACAAGAAAGAATGGCCTTTTGGAAAGACCTTGGTTCACTTTTTCCCCAGAAGCATCCCCTGCCCAGAGGCTGCAGGGACCTCTGGCTTAAGAATGGTCAAGTGAGGGTCACTGCTCCAGCTGGAAGGTAGCACCTGGACTAGCTCAGGGCCGGACAGAGGAGACAGGGAGCTTCAGGTAGTGTCACAGGCCACACAGGGGATCCTGCCGTGACCTATGCATGCCTCACAGAGGGCTTTCTGCTTGCACGAGTTGTCTTTGTTCAGATGGCTTTTGAAGGTGAAACACTGATTATTCTAAAGGGACAGACTTCCCTATCCCTACTCCGCTGCATTTACAGTCAAATAAATTTGAAAAAGAAAATACCCACTCATCTGACTCCAGATTCTATCAGTGTTCCCTTCAGCCATGACTTAGAAGGACAAAAGTTCAAGCCATCTCAGATACCTGAAGAAAATCCCACTGTCCCCCCAACCCTAATATTTGTATAGACCACACACACACACACACACACACACAAATTGGTCTAAATGGGTCTCAGAGGAGTCCTGGAGCCAGGTGAGTCCCCATCCTCCATCAGCTAGATTCTAGTTATAAGAACTTGGGCACACAGCTCACCCTCTCTAAACCTCAATTTTTTTGAGGTTTGCATGACACTTCTTAGAATTACATGAGTCAATGCAGATAGAGCTCTTGGTACCTGCAGTCACAAGGGGTTAGTTCTCTTCCTCCTTCCCCTGTAGTCTGGGCAATAGAGGCAAGTTATGAGCTGGGTCTCCAGACCAGTGTTTTCCCTCCTCTGCCAACCCAATTTCCCACAGCTTTGCAGCCACCCAGGGATCCTGGGTCTTCCACACTTCGGGCTCCTCCCCTGAAACTACACAGCTCTCCCTCACCACAAGGGGGCCTGCTGGCGCATGGCAGACAGCATTTGCCCTCCAGGTGTCCAGTCTGCTGCAGGTCAGGTCCTGGCTTTTTTTTCCATCACTCACTTGGACTTTTCGTGTTACTTCTCCCCACCCTACAGTGTGAGACCTCTCTCCTGTCCCACCCTATCTCCTTCAAAGACTTCAAACACACCTCCTTCCAGTTCCCTTGTTAGCTGTAGGTGCTGAGCTCCCACTACTGCCGATGGGGCCAGTTTTGCTTTTGGCTTTGAGACCAACGTCCATAAAACAAAGGTGTAAATCAATAGTTATGGTCAGATACGCACAGTTTGTGTGTCACATGTTCAGGGGGTGGAACAAGGGAACAATCCTCTGCTGGATCTGGAGCAGGAAAGACTTCACAGAGCCTGCAACGCTGAAGCGGGTTTTAAATGTTGAGTAGAAGGCCAGATGAGGAGAGGAATAGGGGAGAGTTTCTGGGCAGAGCACACCACAGTGTAAATGCACAGAGGGGCGGAAAAAGCCACGATAACAAAGCGCTGTTCAATGTCGTGGGGAGGGAGAAAGGCCAGGAGATAGTTCATAAGGGATGCTGAAAGCCAAGCAGGGAGTTTAGAATTGTTTTCCTGAAAGCAGGAATGGAGAGCATCACACAAGCACCAGGTATCTGAGCTCCCAACCGTGCCTCCGGAAGACAAGAGGGAACACTTCACCAGTGCCCCAGTGTCCTTCCCCGGCACTCTTTTCTGAGTCATCTAACACATCTAACAGAGAATCCAGCACCCGACACGGCAGTTCTCAAGCTTTTTGGTCTCACGCCCTTTCTTCCTCTTAAAAATTATCGAGAAACCCAGAGGAGTTCATATTTATTTTTGAGACAGAGTCTTGCTCTGTCACCCAGGGTGGAGTGCAGTGGCATGATCTCGGCTCACTGCAACCTCTGCCTTCCAGGTTAAGTGATTCTCCTGCCTCAGCTTCTCAAGTAGCTGGGATTACAGCACGTGCCACCACACCCAGCTAATTTTTGTATTTTCAGTAGAGAAGGGGTTTCACCATGTTGGCCAGGCTGGTCTCGAACTCCTGACCTCAGGTGATCCAGCTGCTTTGGCCTCCCAAAGTGCTGGGATTATAGGTGTGAGCCACAGCAACCAGCCTCCAGAGGAGTTTTTTGTTCATTTGGGTTTCATGTATCAGTATTTACTTGATTAGACATTAAAACAAAAATGTCAAAAATATTTAATTCATTTAAAATAAATTGATTACATGGCAGGATTTCTTTAAAAGCATCTTTTTTTTTTTTTTTTTTTTTTTTTTTTTGAGATGGAGTTTCACTCTTGTTACCCAGGCTGGAGTGCAATGGCGCGATCTCAGCTCACCGCAACCTCCGCCTCCTGGGTTCAGGCAATTCTCCTGCCTGAGCCTCCTGAGTAGCTGGGATTACAGGCATGTGCCGCCATGCCCAGCTAATTGTTTGTATTTTTAGTGGAGACGGGGTTTCACCATGTTGACCAGGATGGTCTCGATCTCTTGACCTTGTGATCCACCCGCCTCGGCCTCCCAAAGTGCTGGGATTACAGGCTTGAGCCACCGTGCCCGGCTAAAAGTATCTTTTTATGAAAAATAACTACCTTCAAAAAATCAGCGAGAATGGCATTAGATTTGATTTTTGCAAATTTCTGTTGTGTAGTTTAACAGAAGACAGCTGAATTCTCACATCTGCTTCTTCACTCAATCTGTTGTGATGTCACATGTTGTGTGCCCTTTGGGAAACTCCAAAATATACTCGTAAGAGAGTGAGGGCCAGGCACTGTGGCTCACACCTGTAATCCTAGAACTTTGGGAGGCCGAGGTGGGCAGATCACTTGAGGCCAAAAGTTCAAGACCTCCAGCCTGGCCAACATGACGAAACCCTGTCTCTATTGAAAAAGGAGAGAGAGAGAGAGACAGAGAGAGAGAGAGAGAGAGACAGAGAGAGAGACAGAGAGGAGGAAGGGAGGGGGGAGAGGGAGGGGGGAGGAAAGGAGGGAAAGGGAGCGGGAAGAGAGAGAGAGAATGAAAACTTAGGGAGAGTTTTAGTATTTTCTTTTTTTCTGAGAAGGAGTATCGTTCTTGTTGCCCAGGCTGGACTACAATGGCAGGATTTTGGTTCACTACAACCTCCACTTTTCAGGTTCAAGCGATTCTCCTGCCTTAACCTCCCAAGTAGCTGGGATTACAGGTATGCACCATCACACCCTGCTAATTTTGTATTTTTAATAGAGACAGGATTTCTCCATGTTGGCCACACTGGTCTTGAACTTCCGACCTTAGGTGATCTGCCCACCTCAGCCTCCCAAAGTGCTGGGATTACAGATGTGAGCCACTATGCCTAACCTAGTGTTTTTATGAAAATAATCTTGACACTTGTAATCCCAACAGTTTTGGGAGGCCGAGGCAGGCAGCTCACTTGAGGTCAGGAGTTCAAGACCAGCCTGACCCACATGGTAAAACCCCATCTCTACTAAAAAATAAAAATAAATAAAAATAAAAAAAAATTAGCCAGGTGTGGTGGTAGGCACCTGTAATTGCAGCTACTTGGGAGATTGAGGCAGGAGAATTGCTTGAACCCAGAAGTCAGAGGTTGCTGTGAGCTGAGATCATGTCACTGCACTCTAGCCTGGGCAACAGAGCAAGACTCCAACTCAAAAAAAAAAAAAATTTGATTTCATAGACCCCTGCCTCTCCCAGCTCCTGAAAACAGTCTTCATACTGCATGTTAAGAACTGCTGGTCTAGCAATAACCAGGCAAATCACCAGTGGAACAAATAACTGTGAAAACAGCAAAGAGAGGAGACAGGAAGAAATCACAGGCAGGATAGAGACTGGCTCAGGGAGTGTGAAGGGTCAGGGGCTGCAGGGAGGCAGTGTCACTTGACTTCGGAACTAATCAACTTAGGTTTGCCACCTGGCTCTGCCACTTAGTAGCTGCATAGCTCTTCCCTGACTGACCTGTTACTCCATTTGTAAAATGGCAAAATTGTGTCATATAAGAAAAGCACTTAGCACAGGATGAGACACTGGACTTGTAAATGACAGATCCATTTCCTTGGTCCAGAATAGAACTTTATGAAAACAGCAGTATTTGTTTAGCAGGCTGCTTTTGCTTCTGTAACATGGGTCAGAAATGACACCCAAATGTATAGACACCTTGAAAAGTCTGGTGTATTACCAGGGTTACTTAGTCTAAAGGCACAGTGTGATGTGGCTGCCAAGCCAGCATGACTAAATTTAGGCTGCATTAATAGAGGTATTATGCACAGAACAAGGGAGGTGAGGGCTCCCCTGTAGTTCATATTGCTCAGCCCTTCCTGAAGTATTGGGTTCATCTAAATGGGGAAGGACTCAATTCACTCATTCCAACTGAGGGACTTTTTGCAGCTTAAGACTTGGCCAGAGGGTGGGACATGGTCAGAGAGAATGCAATCACTCTTCTCAAAGACCTAAAGGACGGACACAGGAAAGGGTGGTTAAATTGGCTCAGGGTGAGCCCCAGAAGTGAACTAGAGCCTGAAGATAGCCTGGTTAGAGAGGAAAATCAGGGATCCCAATGCAGCGACCCTTCAACCACTGCAGTATCTGAAATCTAAGAGGTCTGAGCTGGAGGGACTGCCTGCGGTTGTTGGAAGCGTGCATGTGGAGGCTGAAGTCACGCATGTGGGAAGCACTCCATTGCGGGGGTCCCCCTCAAACCCGCCCCAATTCTGAGTTCCTGTGCCTCTGGAAGAGCAGCAAGATTGTCAGAAGAAATCAAAAGAAAACATTGAGAAGAAACAGTCCCTCGAGACAGGAAGAAGGAGCAGTGGGCATTTTGTCTGGCAGGTTTGCCTGGCTCTCTGCCAAAGTTGATCTGGAGGTTGTATGTAGCTGCCAATCCTGTGGCCTAGAAACAGACAGGAGAAAACATGGCATTACTCAGAAACAGGTCGTAAAAATGAAAACTTTGTTCCCCAAATGCCAAATGCTTGGGCTGTGCTGCCCAGCTGAGTGGGATGCCCACTGGCTGCTTGGGAACACTGAGCCAATCACAGTGAGGCAGGGAAGGCAGCAGCACCCTGAGATCAAAGAGGCTCACGCACGGAGCAACACGCTTTGTGGGAGAAAGGCAAAAAGAACTTCTCTTCCAAGACAGTCTTTGACTGTAGGGTAGGCAGTTGGCACCCACATCAAAAAAGAGACCTGGCCTTCGTAAAGATACTCTCAATCTACTCTCTCACTTGATCTCCACCAGCAACCTGGGGCAGGCATCCACAGCTCTATTTTGCAGATGAGAAAAACAGAGCAGAGGGAGACGGACTTGGCTGAGGCCACTCAGCTGATGTGGCTGTGAAGAAAACAATGGGAGACCGATGGACTCCAGGTTCCAACCCAGACCCTCAGACCTGACCTCGGCAAAGGCTTTCTGGAGTGCTGCTGTCAGTGTGCTCTCCAACTAAGTCTCAGATGCACGCTCATCTGGAACTGGTCAGTAGAACCCTGCAGTCTCCACCACCAGACAGTTCACTGCATTATGTGTCAAGAACCCGGTGGAAAGCTCCCTGGAGCTGAGGAACGAAAAACAGAGCTGCCTTTGAGGCACTGTTCATTGACTATCTTCTCAGGCCACTTTCAGAGCCAAAGGGGTTCTGGCAAAGGTAAAGAGGGAGCTTAGGACCACAGGAAAGATGGCAAAAGGCATCTCAACCCATTGTTCACCGTCTGTCCACGCAGTGTTGTCTCGGCATCTCCTTCGGTCCAGCCCTTGACCTGATTTTGGGGATACAGAGATGAAAGGCACAGCACTGAAGTTTGAAGAGCTCATCAGTTTTCTCTTGCTCAGTACCTACAGTGACACACCAAATGCACACAATCCCAGTTCAAGGTTTTCACCTTTATGCAGGTACTTAGAAGTGGCTGAGGGAGCCCAGGAGTTCTCTGGCCCAAATTAGAGGGGAATAGGGGGTCATGGGAAGTCTTCCTGGAAGAGGGGCCATATTTTGCATAAAGAAAAATTAGCAAGATAAAGGATGTGGAAAAATTCCAAACCACAGGCTCACCCATGGCGATTGCTCCTTGTTCAGGGAATGCATGCATCAGAGCAGCAACACGTGCCAGGACAGAGAGGGCACCATGCCAGGGTGGGGCTGCATTTCCTCCTAAACTCCACCACTGTCTCTCACCACAAGCACCTAAAACACACAGGTCCTAAACTCCAAGTAGGAGGTAATCTTCCAGTGGAACAGCAACTGGAGCAGAACAAATAAGGCCCTTCCTTGCCCATGCAATGGTGCTTTCCCGGAAGCTCCATCATAGGAGCACCACACTAGGAAATCATCTAAGCACATTTCACTTCCATTTCCAAGTCCACTTCAAATACAAATGCCCCGGCTATGCAGGAAAGTGGCCGCACAAGAAAGACAGCAGAATGCTTCAGGGCACTGGTGACCTTCAGGGAAGGAGAAATTATGTTGAGGATACTGGGAGCCAAGTTTCTCACTGTCCTGGAAGGAGTTAGAAATATGGGAAGGCAGTAGAACGAACCTTACGGCACTTTTTTTTTTTTTTTTTTTTTTTTTTTTGAGACAGGGTTTCCTCTTTCACCCAGGCTGGAGTGCAGTGGTGCGACCTCGGCTCACTGCAGCCTCAACCTCCTGAGCTCACTTGATCCTCACCTCAGCAGCCCAAGTAGCGGGGACTACAGGCATGCACCACCATGACCAGTTAATTTTTGTATTTTTTTGTAGAGACAAGGTTTCACCACGTTGTCCAGGCTGGCCTCAAACTCCTGGACTCCAGTGATCCACCCACCTTGGCCTCTTGAAGTGCTGGGATTACAGACATCAGTCACCATGCCCAGCCTGAACCTTACCGTTGGATCAGAATTAACGGTAGCAGTGAACTCCGTTTTCAGTATCTATGTATGTATCAAATGTAAATGTAAGTATGTATCTACCGTGTGTCCACTTAGATGGTTTGGGAGATGTGAGATTCTAATAGCAGTGAGCATGCCTAGAACAAGGGTTTGCTTTCTAAATACAATCTACATTAAGGGGAGCTAGAGCTCCTTGATAAATGGCTGATTCCAGTACTAGGGGCACAGGAAGTGGAAGAGCCTGTAAAACATTACTGTGCCAGAAAGTAGTAAGTATTCAGAGGGTAATGGCATGTCAGAACACAGAAGCCAGCTTTAAGAAGACACACAATTAGCCAGGCACGGTGGCTCATGCCTGTAATCCCAGCACTTTGGGAGGCCAAGGCAGGCAGATCACTTGAACTCAGGAGTTTGAGACCAGCCTGGCCAACATGGTGAAACCCTGTCTCTACTAAAACACACACACCACACACACACACACACACACACACACACACACACACACACTCTCACAGAACCTGGGACAATTCCAACATCAAAGTAATGACAGTAAGGGATTATACACCATTGAATAAAATAGGAATCCACGTCCATACAGATAGAAATAATGAGGAAAACAGTAAGAATACATGACAAATGCAGAAGGAATTTGAAAATCACCACTTGGAAACCATTACAGTAATAATTCAGGCAAGAATAAATACTAAAATGAATGGGCCAAATTTTGATGAGAAACATGGTATTTACAAAGGCTCAAAATACCTCCCTATAAAATATCCAATACAAATGGACAACGAGCAACCTTCTTCAGGGTTCAAGTGAACATCACCAATGATGGGACACACTGACACCCTGTGTCACCTTATGGGGTGTGGCGAGGGGCACAACAGCATTTCTGTTTCCTCTGAACACATGTATCAAGTGTAGTAATGAGGAAACACCAAACATACGTTGAGAGACATTTTATAAGACAATTGTCCCACAGTCTTCAAAAAATGTTAAGGTCACAGAGATCACAGAGGGACTGAGAGTGTGAACTGGAGATTCATTAAATGCAGTTAAAACGCAGTGTATTAACATGGATTGGGCCTTCGCTTGGAGGACAATGTTGGCATAGTGTACAATTTTAAAAGGTTCTCTAAGGTGGTGGTGGGGTATGTGGGAGCTCTCTGTGCTGTTCCTGCAACTCTTCTGCAAGTTGAAAAACTGCCAATGCTCTTTGCAAAAATGAAAACATGGTATAAACATGATAATACCATCCTGAGTCACAACAGTTAAAGATATGGCTGAAAATATTTTAGTTAAGTAGTAACAAATTGGTTTTAAAGAAGTTTAACTGCAATTACCTTAGAACTGAAGACAATATAAAAATTATAGTCAAAATGCTGTTAGGCAGAAGCAGGCCTAATTGACAATTTCTGTACAAAAAACAACAAATGCTATTCTAAGACATAGTCCCACCAACAATTCATTCTCAACAAATTTTTAACCAATATATTGGGCTCGAATCTGCTATTGTGTGCAACAAAACCCATATGGCTTCTATGATTGTGCAGCGAAACAAAAGCAGTTTTCAAACAATTTTGGACTTACAGAGGTGGAAGCGGTCAACATCCAAATCCAGTACCCAGAGCAAACATCCCATGAGCCTCAAGGTGGCAACCCAATTGGCAGTTCCCGTCCTGGTCAGCACACTGAAGTGTGGAGGGCCATTTATAGCTAAGAAGCCTGTGATGGTTTTGCATCAACCTGACTGGGTGAAGGGACACCCAGATAGCTGGCAAAATGGTATTTCTGGTGTGTCTGTGAGGGTGTTTCCAGAAGAGTTTAGCATTTCAACCAGTAGACCAGAGTACATGATGCCCACCCTCACGAGTGCAGGTAGGTGTCATCCATTCTGTTGAAGGTCCAAACAAAAAGGCAGAGGAAGGGCAAATTTGCTCGAGTTGAAACATCCACCTTCTCCTGTCCTAGGTATGGGCCTTACACCAGTGCACCCAACCCCACCCTGGCTTTCTCAGGCCTCTGATCTTGGACTGAATTACACCAGTGCCCTTCTGGCTTCTCCAGCTTGCAGACAGCATACTGTGGGACTGCTAGGTCTCTATCATCAGATGAGTCAATTTCCATAATAAATCTCCTTTTCTGTTTTTCTCGAGAACCCTGACTTATGCAATGCTGATTTAGAGAGCTAACAGAAGTATAGACAGAGCTTCCTGATCTTTCATGGCAAACACGATACTTGTAAAACAAAACAGATGAGGTTGCTTGGGGTTAGAGCCCAGGTTCTCCAGCTGCCTTGAAGACGACCACATGGGCTGAGGAAAATCACTATCTCAAAACATCTATACCTACTGCAAGCTGAGTTAGGAAGCTCTGGAATAGGAAGAGGAGTGCATAAATCAAAGGCAAGAAGAATGGAAAATTAAGTTTGACTAAGACATGAGGCAGAAGTACAGGATGACTTTTCTAGTTTGTGCTCATGAAGACAAGTTAGATCTGTAAAGGATCCATTACTATTAAAATGACCTCTGTCACAGTACATCAAGCTCAACGGCAGAGACCATTTTGGTATCCACAGCACCATACCACACATGAAGCAAACCTGTCACTGGTTTCTTTGGTCCTCCCAGCCTCCTCTCCACAGTGAAAAGCCTACATGATGGACCACTGCTTTCCAAATCTATCTTCTTCACCACAGTAAAGGCTCTTTACAACCAGCTTGTTACTGTTCTTGCAGTTCCCCAAATGTTACTGACGGTGCTGCATTTTTTTTTCCCACCAAGTCCAAGCCTCACTCAGTTTCATCACTCCCCTTTCTATCCTCCCATACACAAAGTATGCAGTTCTGGAAGCTCTCACCCCTCAACCCCCACCCCACCAAAACAAGTCCAATGCTATTTCTCCCACCAGGGTTCCAACCACTCTCTTCTTCCAGCTGCAGTGAAGATGCTTCCTCCAGTTGCCCCAACTCCAACCCCAGGGCCTAAGGATTTCCAGATGCATTCATCTGGCTTTGCTTTTGTGATTGACTGGTCATAATACTATGCCAGGCGCTTTTGACAGTGTGGCAATGAACTTCATTACCTTATTGTAAAGATAAGAAACAGTATAGCAATAGCAAAGAATAACTTAAGACACCACTAGGTCAGTACATCAGGCTCACGATACTCCTTTTGAGTGGATAATAGGAGTGATACTACTCCTCTGGAAAGCACCTAGGACGGTCACATGGAAGCCGAACTATAGCTAAGACCTGAATTCGAGTCCAGAATGTTAGGAGAGAAATAAAAAGCATCATATAACTTAGGGTGGACTAGTCAGTTTTGAACAGGAGCGCCAAACTTTTGCTGTAAAGGGCCAGTGATTAGGCTTTGCAGGGCACCTTGTCTGTTGCAGCTATCCAAAAGCCTATCTTTGGAGCACAAACGTAGCTATAGACAGTATATAAATAAATGAGCGTGCCTGTGTTTCAATAAAACTTTATGGACACTGAAATGTAAATTGAAACCTTCAGGTGATAAACAATATATAATTGAAATCATTTAAAAATGTAAAGACCACTTTTAGTTTACAGACACACAACAGGTATAAGCCAGATTTAGCTCATGAAGCTGTAGTTTGCCAGGTCTTGGCTTAGGGGTGAAAAATGGGGAAAATAGACAGAGGCCAACTGAACTTCATGGCTGGAGAATCCACCAGCAGTGACTGGGTCAGAACACCCCATTCCCTGCAAATGCTTACTTTCGGTAGAACATTCTGTAGCAGCCTTTTGCTGGCTGCTTCAGACAAGTAGTATGGAACAATGGAAATTTTATGCATTCCCTAAAAGCCCTCACTAAACTTAACTGACATCCCATCAAGTATCCCATCTCTTTGTTGGCTGAGAAAAGAACCAGGAGACCCAATAAAGTCAATCTAGTGCCTGGGCCTCCTATATGCTACACTCACCAATTACTGAAGAAAAAAGAAGTATCAGTGACAGAAGCATTGTCAACTTTCAATCTGATTCTTTGTGACAGAATCATTTAAAAAATGAGAAATGCAATGTTGGATGTATTGAAAATATTTTATAATCAAGTCTCTAGAATCCTAGCCATCCAGTACAGGAAAAAATTCTATTGGAACACTTCAGTATTTTTAAACAATGAAAAAAATATTTGACTAGAGGATGGCATAAGAAATTTACAAACACAAACTTAGGTTTCCTCATATTTGCCACAGAGCAACTAAACAATAAAAGTATTTCAAGAAATGACAGTATACCTCAAATGCAAAATTCCAAATAGCCACTTACATTAAGAGATTTACCAAAACAGTTTGTAAATTAAACAATAACAGCAAAAGGCACAACAAGCCTGTTCTTTTATGGTGTCTCAGCTGATTCTTTAAGAAGCAGATAAACAAGGTACTGTAAGGAACAATCAAAACTTGGCCTGAGCTGTCTTCCGATAATTAATCCTAGTTGTGCAGATTTGTTGTCCAAGGACAAAAGCTCCATGACACCTTCTGCTGTCACCTTCCAAGGAAAAGGCTGGTTTTTTTCCTTTTCAGTTTTCACTATGCTCTGAGTAGACAGAGTATGTCATAAAATAGAGTATTCCATTATCCGACCAGAAATGCCACCTCTTTTCTCAACTCATTGCTCTGCCTTGAAAGATGAACATATTTACAATTTCTCATTTTATTCTCCTAGGAAATTATGCATGATCCATTATAAAACACACAAGTAATATAAAGTCCAAAAGCCTGTCATATTTACTGGCAGTAGTGTGATCTCGGCTCACAGCAACCTTCACTTCCTGGGTTCAAGCAATTTTCATGTCTCAGCCTCCCAACTAGCTGGGACCACAGGCAGGTGCCACCATGCCCAGCTAATTTTTGTATTTTTAGTATTAGCAGTTCACCATGATGGTCAGGCTGGTCTGGAACTCCTGGCCTCAAGTGATCTGCCCGTCTTGATCTCCCGAAGTGCTAGGATTACAGGCATGAGCCACCGTGCCCAGCCAGTTTCATTTATTTTCATAATAGGTTATAAGTGCATGATGTAAAAGCTTAAAAATTATCACCAACCTGTGCTAAAGATATTGAGGAATTATAGAGAGAAATTTGTACAAATTCATCTTCTTACTCAGTATCAGATGGTTAAAAAAAAGAAAAACAAAAACAACCCAAATTATTTCTTTAAATACTCTTATTTATACTCAGGAAAACAGATTTGAAAAACTGAACAAGTAGACATCTACCCCGTTTATGATCAAATAACAATGCCAATGAAGGAGACTGCAAAGAAAAAACTGAGATGAAAAAATCCAAATAGAAGCCAACACTGCTATTAAGATTTTTCTTTTAATATGCCATGAGATACCTTGATTGTATATTTTTCAAAGTACTTTCCAGCCACATCTCCCAACCCTTCCAAAAGATTTTGCCAGTCTTTCCAATGCAATAAAAAATGCTGGATTATAGTTTTGTCTACCATCTCTTTTTGAAAGCAATATACTAATGATTTTAATGGTAATACACTCTTACCTAATAAACACATTTACAAATATCAGAAACCCAGTTTTGAAACATTTGCATTAATTTTGAACTGAATCAGCATTTTGTGGGTTTTTAAAAAAAGGCAGCAGTTTGATTCACGACTTGCTGATAAATACATTTCTGCTGAGGGAAGGGGAAAAGACAGGGAGAGTGAATGCTGCATTTCTCCATTGGCCCCAAAAGTGCTAATTTCACAAAGGGATACATCAAAAGCAAACATGCAATGGTTGTTTTAAAACTTTTACTGCAATGTAACAATGAAGTAAACAGTAATTAGACACCTACCAATTTTTCCCCAAAACAAAAAAAACCAAAACAAAACAAAAAAATGTAAACAGGAAAATAACTCTGCCTATACTTGTACAGCTTCTCAAATCATGTTAGAAGGGTCTCACATTCAATGATCAAGAAATTTTAAAATAGCAGTAATTATTTTCATTTTAAGAAAAGGTTCCCTTTCTCCCCTCCCACCCCAAGTATTCAACATGAAAGAATGGGCTTCCTTACACATTAATTTTATACTTATTTTTGAAGCAGCAACAATTAACCATCAATAATTTGGCATTTCTGTTTACAGTCGCTACAAAAATTTTTTAAATTTCACAAAGCCATTATCCAGTGTTGCCATGAAACAGAGACTGTAAATTCTAGGTAGCTAAGATTCTTTCTGAAACCAATGTTAAGTCAAAGAAATATAAAGCAGGGCATTACACTAAGTTTCTGGATCTACACTAAAAAGAATGAAACCTAGGAAAAGTTACCTACTGTTTTACAGAAGAAATAAAGACCTGCAAAAGCTGCTTTTTGGTTGTATATTTTACACACTGTGTGGAGTTGCGGCATCTGCTAACTGAAGCAGACATGCACTGTATTTATCCCTGCCCTATATCCTAGATCCCTCCCTCCCCACCCCCAACAATCTACTACCTTATACCAAGTATTGTGGATATGAGCCCAAGTCATCCCAGACAATCCAGTGAACAAGTTAGTGTAATGCACTGGTGTGAAGTGTGAGATATAAAAAAGTCCCTTTCAATCTTCATCAAAGTTCTGCTGTAGAAGAAAATTGGCAGCCAAATTTTCATTCTTCTCACAAGCAAAATATGCTTGGATCACAAGTCCTTCGGGAAATCCTAATGCCTTTAACTGGAAGAAAAAGGGAAAAAATATGTAAGTCCAACACACCAATTATGGCACGTTTAATTTTATCTGGATCATTACTCAAAAACATACTGAAACCAAAAAAAGCTCTTGAGAATTTTACATGAATTCATCTCTATCTGAATATGGATTTTCTGCCCAACCCAAGGGGTTAGATGGAATCTAGACCCTCTCCTTTACCAATCACGTTAAAAAAAAAAAAAAAAAAAAAAAAAAATCTTTGTTTCTAGTTAAAGCTTAACAGATACTGTGCTAATACTCTTTGGCGTAAAAAATTAGTTGCTAAGTGCTATGGTTTAAAAATAAATGACCCTACAGAAACATGTAAATCAAACAGCTTCTAGTATATTAAGAGTGAAGGTAAGGATGACAGTACCTGGAGTATAGTTTAACCACCTCACCTAATTATTTGTACAGTAAAAGCAAATGTTTTATTTATTAATGCCAATTCATGTCTTTCATTTGGATCAAACATCAATCTCCTTGCTTTATTCAACATTCCATACTAGAAAAACGGGTAACCAATTATTAGTAATACATGATACATTTTGAAGACAGCGTTCTATTTTTATCTGCTTAACAGTTACAGCATTTTAAATGGTGATACCAGCTACTTAATTTCATTTTCCTAGTCTATTAAAAATCACTTGTGACAATACTTACTGCCTTTAAAAGCCTTTAAAAACTCAGCCAAATGTCATCCTCCTCAATTGTCTTCATCACCTTGTGTTAGATCAGGGTTCCCAAGCCCCCAGGCCGCAGACCGGCACTGGCCATTGGCCTGTTAGGAACTGGGCCGCACAGGAGGTGAGCAGTGGGCAAGCAAGTGAAGCTTCATCTTATTTACAGCCGCTCCCCATTACTCCCATTAACTCCTGAGCTCCATCTCCTGTCAGATCAGCAGCGGCATTAGATTCTCATAGGAGCATGAACTCCTACCGCAAACTGCGCATGTGAGGGATCTAGGTTGTGTGCTCTGCATGATAACCTAAGGAATGCCTGATGATGGGAGGTAGAACAGTTTCAATTCCAAAACCACCACCCACTCCACCTCTACTGGTAGAAAAAATGTTCTTCCACAAAACTGGTTCCTGGTGCCAAAAAGGGTGAGGACTACTGTGTTAGATTATATTCAGAAATGACCCTTAAAATCTGAGCAAAAATCCCAATTCATTATGAATACTGATCTATCAAAGGAGAAGAAACTAAAAAATGATTTATCCAGATTAAAGCTAGGATAGGTGAAGTGAAAGACGGGGTACCATCCAACTACCTGCTTCTACAAAACACAGTTTAGATTCAAAGATACAAGTAGGTTGAAAGTAAATTGACAGAAAAAGATATATACCATGCAAATGGTAACCAAAAAAGAGCTGGAATGGCTACACAGAAGAAACAGATTTAAGTTAAAAATTGTTAATATAGATCAAAAGACATTTTATAATAAAGGATCAGGAAGACACTACAATTATCAACACATATAACAGAGCCTCAACAATTATCAACATATATAACAGAGCCGCAGAACACATAAAAACTGAAATTAAAGGAAGAAATTGGCAATTAGCAATAGTTGGAGATCTCTATATTCCCACCTTCAATAACAGATAAAACAGCTAAGGAAGAAGACTTGACTATAAACCAGTTAGATCTGTATTTATAGACCACTTAATAAGAACTACATTATATTCTTCTTCAGTATACACAGAACATTCTTCAGAAATACCATTAAGAACCTCAGTTGAAAGTATGTTCTCTGATCATAATGGAATGAACTTAGAAAGCAAAAGAAGAAAATGTGGGAAATTCATAAACTTGTGGAACTTAACACAATCCTTAGAAACCAACGGGAAAATTAAAAAATATTTTGAGATAAAGCAAAAACACATCATACTAAAACTTATGGGATGCTGCTATAGCATAAACACAGAAAGAACATTACAGCTGTAAACATCTGTGCTAACAAAGATAAATAATAATCTAATCTTAAACTAAAACTAAACAAAGACAAACCAAACTAAAAAAAAAGAAGAGAAAAAATTAAAATTGGAGAGACCTAAAAAACAAAAACAAAAGTCATTATTTTCATTATTAAAAAAAAAAAAAATCACAAGATTGAAAAACGTTTAGTTAAACTGGGGAAAAAAACTCTTAGGACTCAAATTACTAAAATCGGGAATAAATACAGGGACATTACTACTTTCTCAAAAGAATAAAATGATTATAAGGAAATACATACAACTGTATGCCAACAAATTAGATAACTCAGACAAAATAGACAAATTCCAAGACAAAACTCATCAAAACTGACTCTAAAAGACGTAGAAAAATGTAACAGACCAGTAACAAGTGACTGAATCAATAATCACAAAACTTCCCAAAAAGCAAAGCCCATGCTCAGACTTCTGATGAATTCTATCAACTGTTCAAATAATTAACACCAATTCTTAATAAATACTTCCAGATAACAGAAGAGAATAATTCCCAACTCACTCTAGAAGGCCAGTATTAACCAGATACCAAAATCAGACAAAGACATCACAAAAAAACTACAGACCAATATTACTTATAAACAGATGTAAAAATCCTCAACAAAGTATTAGCAGGCTAAATCCAGCAACATATAAAAAGGATTACACATTGTGACCAGTAAAATTTATCCTAGAAATGCAAGGTTGGTTCAATATACAAAAACCAATCAATGTAATAAAGCGTATCAAAGGACAAAAACCACATGATCATCTCAGTAAAAACATTTGACAAAATCCAACACCTGTTTCACTGAACAAACTAGGAACAGAAGGGACTTTCTTCAACCTGATAAAGGGCATCCACAAAAAAACCATAGATAACATCATACTTAGTGGTGAAAGACTGAATGCTTTCCCTTAAGATCAAGAACCAGACAAGGATGTTGGCTCTTGCTAGTCTAATAATAAACTGGAGTCTCTAGATAGGGTAATTAGACAAGAAAAAGAAATAAAAGGTATTCATATTGGAAAAGAAGTAAAACTGTCTCTATTTGCAGATGACATGATCTTGTATATGGAAAATCCTAATGAACACAGACACAAACTGCTTAATGAATAAGTAAGAGTTCAAGAAGATTTTAGGACAAAAGATCAATACACAAAATTAAATTGTATTTTTATATAACTAGCAATGAATAATTTGAAAATGAAATTAAGAGAAAAATTCCATTTAACAGCATCAAAAAGAATAAAAATAGGAACACATTTAACAGTACTGCACAACTTTTACACTGAAAACTATAGAACACTATGGAAAGAAATTATAGCAAGACCTTATTATTAATATGGAAATACTCCCCAAATTCATCTACAGAATAAAACAATCCGTATCAACATCCCAAGCAGCTTTTTTTTTTCTTTCGCAGGAATCAGACAAGCTGATGTTAAAATTCATGCAAGGAACACAAAGGATCCAGAACAGCCAAAACATACCTTGGGAAACAATGAAATTGGAGTAACTAACACTTCCCAATTTCAAAACTTACTAGAAAGCCACACAGTGACTTTCTAAGTTAAAATGTACTTTATCTGATTTCCATGTCAAAACACTTTGTAATATAAGGAAGGGCAAGTACTACAATTCCTATGATTCCCTGTTACAGTAAAAATGAGGGAAAAAAAGAATGACTAATCATGATATAATAAAAACTAGGTTACTGGAATCAGAATAGCAGAGTTCTGATGTTTAATATAAATAAAAATGTAAGTAAAAATGAAAAATCTAGAGGTGGGTGTATACTTATAAGACTTTTTCTTCTTGGATTTTAACAAATCAATGAAATTATACCTTTACTGCTCATCCTCTGGCTTCACAAAAGACAAGATGAGGGAACAGGGATAAGAAGAGACAACATTTACTACAATCCATAAGGCAATGCTCTATTTGGCTCTGTCCAACAGAACTATCTCCAGTGAATGGAAAAGTTCTGTTTTGGTTCTATCCAATAGTAGCCACTAACCCCATGTGACTTCTAAGCACTTGAAACAGGGCTAGTGTGACTAAGAAACTATTTTTTTTTTTTAGACAGAGTCTCACTCAGCAGTGGTGCAATCTTGGCTCACTGCAACCCCTGCCTCTCAGGTTCAAGCAATTCTCCTGCCTCAGCCTTCCAGGTAGCTGAGACTACAGGTGCATGCCACCATGCCCAACTAATTTTTGTATTTTTATTAGAGATGGGGTTTTGCCATGTTTGCCAAGCTGGTCTTGAACTCCTGACCTCAGGTGATCTGCCCACACTGGTCTCCAAAAGTGCTGAGATTACAGGCAGGAGCCACCGTGCCCTGCCAAAAACTAATGTTTTAAAGTTGTACTTAAGCTCACCCTTTCTATAGCTTCTTTTTCCTGAGGCGTTACTTGAATGTAGTTCATATGACCACTTCCAGCTTCTGCAATTCCTCCACTGCCACCTCCACCTCCTCCTCCTTGACTGCCAGCTTCTTGAACTGGTTCATTTAACATCTGAATAAAATGCTCCTGGTGTTGGCTAATTTGCTGTGGTGATGTGAAGGAGAGAGAAAAACAATATATTACGTATCTGCAGGAACGGGAATTCTAAATATTACTAAGAGAAAAAGCTATACTTTTACAAACATAGTATTTTAGTGATTCCAAATTATTCAGTCTTTGGAAGGAAGTGATTTCTTGTACATTAGTAAAGAAATTCACTACTTTGGGTAAAGTAAACGGTGAAGAAATTCAAATTCCTAAGTACTCTGAGCCCCCATGCTTAAAAAAAAAACAACAACAAATAAACAAACAAACAAAAAACTACTGCAGGACTACAGAACTTATTCTTTATACTTGCATATATTTCTGCCTTCCACACTAGTGAGCACTAAAATGCTGTACAAAATTCAAATACTTGGTGATCTGAGCATCAAGTAAGTCTCACAGCTATTTTTTCTAAGAATAACTATTCCTGTTGCTTAAAAGTTCCTAAGAAAAATGAACTAAGTAATAAGCTTGTGAAAACTGATTTAAAGTTAGGCAATGTCTTTGTTAAACAGCTTCCCAAATTCTTTAACATGTTAATATGTACTGGGAAACTCCAAGAAGGAAATATAAAATGTTTCCCAAACTTACTATTTGGTCAAATTAAATTAACCCAACCTCCATATCTCAACTGTTTTTTTAGTACACCTGTCTAGATTACAATATTCTACTGAGTGTAGCTTGGGAGAATACATTCACGATTCTCGAATACAGAGTTGGTGGCGGGGGCGGGGGGGGGGGGAGGATGTTCACAAACTTTTAAAAAATGTGACACACTCTAACCCACTTGTGAAACTGACACTGATTAGTCACCTGAAGTAACTGAGGATTCTCTCGACCTATCTGCTGTAGTAATGCTGGGAGCAGGGAAGGATTCTGTTGAATAATTTGTCTCATCTGTTGAAATTGAGGCTGATTCCGTAAAAATTCAAGGGGATGTCCTAAAATACACATAAACATTGTTAAACAAAAGTAGTAAATACAAATAGAGAGTGGTTAAACAATACATTTAGACAGCAAACACTAAGTAAAAAATTATCTGAGTTCTCAGATGTAATAAAACAAAGGAGAAGATGAAATCTTCAAACTGTACCAACTTGCAAGTTTTATACAGCAAAAATTACTCCTATTAGCAAAGAAAGTGAGTGCAGAACACTAACTGTAACAAACTTTCCTAAAATTGGCCTTGGCACTCAATATTATAAAATTATACTAGGAACTTGCCCCCTGCGCATGTTTTATCAAAATGAAAAGTACTAAAAGTTGGTCCCGTTGCTTAAAAGTTCTTAAGAAAAATATATGCCACAACTAACAAAAACAAAAACTCACTTACTTTATAAACAATCAAAACCCCTTAAAGAACACAATCTGAGCTTGAATTCCTAGGAAATGCTAAACCAAAGAAGAGAAAGATATTTAATATTTAAAGTTTGAGGTCAGGTTTGCAAAGCAGGAGAAATTTTAATACAAACTTACTTACATTAAGGAAGACTTTGGTTATTACCATTAAATTTCAAACATAAGCCGTATAGTAATCTAGTACTAAATATGTAGAGCTCTTCAGTCTAAAATCCATTCACAATAGTAAATGTTAATAATGCCAAATAAAAAATAAAATAAAATACAGAACTTGTGGCTTTTTCAAGGTGCCAGTACTTGTCTGGTTATGTTATAGGAAACCAAAAATTATACATAATAAGGAAGTATGTTTTTGAGGTTACTAATGAATAAAAGAATTTTTAGATGTATGCTGTAATTTCCTATTCAGTAAGACAGTCATTTGAATTAAAACGGTCACAACACATGGGTTTTTTGTTCTTCCATATATAATACTAGCCTCATAGAAAAAGGCAATGAGATTTAGAGACTATGTTACCTAGTAAGTGCTGAAAGGACTAGGACCCCAAATCCAAAGCAAAGCTGTGGCTATCTCTTTCTACTACCTTGCTGAATCTCAACAAACAACAGGCCTGTCCTCTGGAGACTACACAAAGCACTTAGTGACTTTTGTCAATCAGAGCTAGGAAATGGATTAAAGAATGGCTTTTTCAAAATCAATAGCTTACTTTATTAATATACACGAATATAAAAGAAAGAACGAAGGAGAACACTACATAACTGGTAAGCCAAATGGAGGCTCCAGGCTTTGCTCTGCAGTCAGACCTGTAGCAATGTGTGGGTATAGTCAGTACCCGAGTAAGGAAGACTTTGGTTATTAACATTTGACTTGAATTTTATTAGCTTTGCTTTCTCCTCTAGACACAAGGTTTTAAACCTCTCAAGGTTCATTTCCTTGGTTGTATAACTGCTAAAATCCTGCTGGCTTTGAAATCACATACACTTTGTAACATTTATGGAGCGAGTAAGAGACAAAGTGAGCAAACCATTCTGAATGCCAGTAGAGAGTAACACCAAATACAAACTGGAAAGTATCTTTTCCTTAGAACAAATAAAACAATATGCCTTTTGACAAAACTGCAGCACTGATGCTTAATATCAGCAAGCATACCTTTTATATTCACTTGGGAGAGTTTCTTTTGGGCCCTTCTCAAACATTAGAGTTACCCAACTGCTCTGGGAATGAACCTCATTTCTGAAGCATTTCAGATTAAATTACCCTACACTAAAAATTCAGGGTCATTCCCTTCCCATCCAAAAGATTCCACTTTACCTCCAGAACTTGTTGTTGTAGTCGTTGCTGTTGTAGTTGCTGCGGCTGCAGCCACTGCTGAAGACTGAGGAGCCCCAGTACTAGCTGCTTGAGGGGGGTCAACCACAGCCTGATTTTCTCTATCTCCAGGGATTCCCTAAAACAAAATTTCCAAGCTTTAAGATATCCCATCATGCAAAATTAAATATTATACAGAGTAAAAGATTTATAGTCTACTTAACATATTGTTTGCTTTTCAAAAGCATCAAACAGATGTCTGCTTCAATTAAAAGTAAAGGATTATTAACCTGCATGGATTCAAATTAGATTAGAAATAACCTGGGTGCATTATAGAAAAATCCACATTGCTATAATAATGCAAAGCAGTACTGACCAACAGAACTTTCCATGATGATGGAAAAATAGTCTCTGTGTTGTCCAAATACCAGGCACATATAATTATTCAAGTCTGAAAACTATCTATACATGTACCTTCTTAAAACATAACATAACCAAAGGTTTTGGTGCTACTTATTACTTCAGTTGATTTTTTAACTTCTTAGAAATCTTCATCAGCTGTTAGTGATAAAAAGGATTGAGTGTACAATCTTAGCTTAAGATAATCCAAACACAGAAGTTTTGATGGGCATCTGACAGTTCTAAAATGACTCCTGGGGAAAAAATATCTAAGGGATAGGCCAGGTACCACAGTGGCCAGGCAGCAGGATCTCTTCTACTGATCCATGGTACTGACAAACTGTCACTCAGAAGGTATATCATAAATTTGAGATACTTTTGAGTAAAGTGTTACTTTGAGAAAGTGTCACTCAGAAAGTATCTCATAAAAAATTAATTTTTCAAAAACCACAAAATCGATCTAAAATAAATTGAAACCATTTAGTTTTCAAAGGTGATGCTTTTTGCAAGTGTGTAGTATTTATCTGCCACAGTTGTTAGAGCTTAAACCTGCATGCACTAAAATCTTTTAGGACACCCTATTTTGATGCACATGATTTGACAGACTTGTCATTTAAAATTTTTCAAAAGTCTTTATCACGTTCTTATAGATTCTGAAAAGAGGAGAACTAAGTATTAAAATTGAGTAAGATGATAAATGCTTCCATTTCATAACAAGCCAGAAGCCAAAAGCAACAACGTATAAAGCATGAAGAATAACAGAGCAGGAATATGGCTGCATGCATTAGATGTCACTCCAGGCATTAAAACAAATGCTTTTGAACGAGTTCACCAATTCAAACCCTTAACTTCAATGGGCAGTTATTTCAGTGCTAACAAACTACAAACAAATTTGTATCCATCACATTCTGTTTAATTTATTAAACTAAAAAGTTAACCTTCATTGCTATAGAACTACCTCTATTCTCACATGTTACAAAGCCTCTTACTTATTAGATAAGGGATCAACATTTCTTCCTTCCATCCATTCAACTTATCTGTTAACTAGTAACAGTTAAAGGCAGCTCCCCACCCCTGTCTATGAAACAAATAGCAAATATATAAAAAGTATTTGTTAATGTTTGATGAACTCATGTCTCATCTGTTTATTTGCATTCGATGCTATACAGCAGTTTTAGCATTTGGCAACTTTCATGACAATGATATCTTTAATTTATACCTCAAAATTCCATACCCATTAGATCAAAATAACTGATACTACTGAATTTATGCAGAATTCTAAATCAGATGTAAATGAAAGCCCCTCCAAAACACTAATACTTTTATACAATCTGTTTAGGCCATGCATTCCTCGCCAAACAAATTTACAACAATTATTAATTCCACACAAACTGGATAAACTGCCACCATTTAAAGACACTACTCAAGACAACAATGAAAAAGTGAATTGAAAAAGATAAAATAATATGCCAAGAAAAGGTTTTGAGAACTTCACAAGCAAATGCATGGGCAATAAATGGTGAAGGCAGAGTACAGTTATGAGGCTTATAATGGACTCTTCTGAAACTAGCTAGTTACCTGAAAGGAGTTCCTAACAGAAGTACAAACTAGACACAAAAGAATGCATTAAACTGTGGACATAATTCCCAAAAGAGTTAGATTCATGCAACTCTAAGATGATACTTGGGCAATTCAGACTTAGAAAAAATACTCCAAAACACCAAAGACAATTATAGAATAAAAATCTAAGATTTTAAAAAAGTTAATTCAGACTGGGCACAGTGGCTCACGTCTGTAATCCCAGCACTTTGGGAGGCTGAGGTGGGCGGATCACAAGGTCAGGAGATTGAGACTATTCTGGTTAATATGGTGAAACCCCATCTCTACCAAAAATACAAAAAATTAGCCGGGCGTGGTGGCCCGTGCCTGTAGTCCCAGCGACTTGGGAGGCTGAGGCAGGAGAATCGCTTGAACCCAGGAAGCGGCGGTTACAGTGAGCTGAGATCACACCACTGCACTCCAGTCTGGGTGACAGAGCGAGACTCTGCCTTTAAAAAAAAAAAAAAAGTTAATTCAATCACTTTAGCCTGTATTACATCTGTAAAACTAGCAGACTTTCATCTTAATACCAAGGGTTTCAGTCAATGTCCACAATACTCTATTTCTCAAAAACTTTCATTACCAGTAAAAAAAAAAGATAACCTTATTTAAAAAGTCCCTCAACGCCTACTAACTATAAAAACAAATTCAAATGCCAATGGAACCAGGTAAGTAACATCATTCATTAAATGCATGACGTTGTATTGGTAACAGAGTGAATCAGAGGATAATGAATTAGAGTCCGCAATCTAAAATATTTTTCTAAATCTCTTGCAAAAATCTGAAATCAAAGTTGTCTAGATAAACCAGAAATCTGTACTTTAATGTGGAATTTCCCAGTTTTTAAAAAGTTGGCAACTTATCACAGAGATATATATAGTATGAGCAAAAGAATTTGGCCTGGGCTCTCAAGCTTGAAATTTTTGCTCGAATGATTCATGCATAGTGGTACCTAAAAAGCTACTATAATGTTGGACCACTGGATTAAAAATTTGCCCCCTACCCCCAACACATCCTTTGAGGATGACATTAATTGGGGTACAAGGTGCTACACCCCAACCGGATAGTCAGTCTTACAACTCATTTAGCCATGTTGTTTCTAACTAAAACCTAATCAGAATCTTTTAGAAAAGGTTGTATTTTATTAACACAAAATACTAACATAATAGGAAAAATAAAAGTATTATGCATATCATCTATCAGTGATTGGTTAACTGGTCCTTTAAAATCTCTTTCTTTGACTTTGATCTCAAACAACTAGAACAGAGAAAAGTCAAACATGTTTCTCACCATTAAAAGATACTCCACTGCTCTGTCAGGGTTGTTGAAACTGGCTCTCAGGGCTGCAATTACTTGCTCTCGTTCATAGCCCATTGACATGATCTCAGTGACCATATTCTCATAAGACTGACCTGTCACTAAAAAGGGAGGGTGGACAAGAAAGAAAAGGAACATTTAATAAATAAGCATTCTCTATACATTTCTTGATTCACATATACAACATTTCAGGCACTGCTGTACTAGGAATACAAAGATGAGTAACAGTATAAATTATAACATATATGTATTAGGTAATGGTTCCCCAAAGATGCCCCTGGTTTGATCACTGGAAGCTATAAATAAGTTATATGGCAAAGGGAATTGAGGTTATAGATAAAATTAAGGATGCTAATCAGCTGACTTTAAGATAGAGACCTCATTCTGGGTTATTCAGGCGGGTCCAACGTAATGACAAGAATCCTTAAGAATAGTAGAAGGTGGCAGAAGAGAGGGTCAGAGAAACAGGTGTGAGGAGGAGAAGACAAAAGCAGGATGAGAGATGCTATGCTGTTGCCTCTGAAGATGAAGAAAATGGCCACAAGCTAAGGTATGTGAACAGTCTCTAGAAGCTGAACCGGATCAGGAAAAAAAATTCCTCCCTGGAGTCTCCAGAAAGGAATGCTGACCCTGATTTTAGCACAGTGAGCCCTGTGTCAGACTTCTATAGTACTAGAAGACAGTTAACCTGTGTTGTTTCACACCACTAAGTTTGTGGTAACTTACTACAGTAGCAACAGGAAATTCATATAATATGTTTCATAGTACAACAGAAAATGAGGTACAAAGGTAAGGGAGAATTAGCAGGAGATCAGAGAAGGCAACCGGTAAGAAGAGACATTGATTTCTGAAAACATGCTGGTGAAGGGACGGCATTTCAACAATTAACTCTGATGCAACAAGTTCAGTTTCCTTTTGACACCTTATATAACCAAAACAGTGGGGAAAGAGCAGTTAGGAGCTAGAAAGTTAAAATCCTGTACACTATACAAAGTTGGCAAAATGCCCTAAATACTACCATTTCAACAAGTAACTTCTTACAGACTCCTATCCTCCCTCCTTTCAGCACAGACAACACGCTGAATAAATTAAAGTTATTTCTCTCATAAACTTACCTCACTTAAAACTATCCTTTCTTCCACTTGCTTTCTAGGACCATTACCTTTACTGTCACCTCACAAAACTGAATTTGGTTATCCTCTCTCTTCTCCACCAATACCTTTCCCCCTCTATGTGATTATCCCACCAATACCTTTCCCCCTCTATGTGATTATCCTGGGTCAGTAGTTAATTACATCCTATATTTCATCGTAAAACAAAAACACACCTCCCTCCTTTTTTTTTTTAGAAAAAGAATAATAAGAAAAAGAATAAAGAAGAGGAAGAAAGAGAAAGAGGAAGAGGGAGAGAGAATGGGGGTATTGCTTTGCTGCCCGGGCTAGAATGCAGTCTAAATATAGGTATGCCTATAATTGTCCTTAATAATGGAGACATGAAAGAAAATGAGGGAAGAGAGTAACAAACAAGGAGCCAACCAACATTTCGTTTAAACTTCTAAGTTGATATGATGTGGTACTGATAAGAGTGTATATTTTGTGTAAGGTGGAGAGTTCTATAAATGTTAATTACGTTTACTTGTTCCAGATCTGAGTTCAAGTCCTGGATATCGTTGTTAATTTTCTGTCTCATTGATCTGTCTAATATTAATGTTGAAGTCTCCCACTATTATTGTGTGGGAGTCTAAGTCTCTTTATAAGTCTTGTATGTCTGGGTATTCCTGTATTGGGTGCGTATATATTTAGGACCTTTAACTCTTCTTGTTGCATTGATTCTTTTATCATTATATAATGTCCTTCTTTGCTTCTTTTGATCTTTGTTGCTTTAAATACTATTTTATCAGAGGCAAAAATTGTAACTTCTGCTTTTTATTTATTTATTTTTGCTCTCTGGTTAGTTGGTAAGTCTCTCTCCATCCTTTGTTTTGAGTCTTTGTGTATCCTTGAATGTGAGATGGGTCTGGATGCAGCATACAGTTTTAGTTTTGTGTCCAAATTGGCTGTCTGTCTTTGAATTGGGGAATTTAGTCAATTTAAATTTAGAATTAATAATGATATATGTGAGTTTGATACTGCCATTTGCCCATTAGTTGATGTAAATTCTTCATTATATTGTTGTTCTTTACTTTTTGGTATTTTTTAGTAAGGCTGATACTGTTTGTTCCTTTCTATGTATAGTGGTTCTTTCAGAAGCTCTTCTAAAGCAGGCCTGGTGGTGATGAATTCTCTGAGTGCTTGCTTGTTCACAAAAAACTTTATTTTTCCTTCACTTATGAAGCTTAGTTTGGCTGGATGTGAAATTCTTGGTTGAAAGTTCTTTTCTTTAAGGATGTTGAATATTGGTCCCCACTCTCTTCTGGCTTGTAGGGTTTCTGCTGAGAGATCTGCTGTTTAAGTCTGATAGGCTTCCCTTTGTGGGTAACCTGACCTTTCTCTCTGGCTGCCCTTAGTATTTTCTCCTTCATTTCAACCCTGGTGAATCTGACGATTATGTGCCTTGGAGTTGCTCTTCTTGAGGAATATCTTTGTGGTGTTCTCTGTATTACCTGGAGTTGAATATTATCCTGCCTAAGTTGGGAAAATTTTCCTGAATAATATCCTGAAGCATACTTTCCAGCTTGGATTCATTCTCTTCGTCACATTCAGGTACACCTATCAAGCGTAGATTAGGTCTTTTCACATAGTCCCATATTTCTTGGAGACTTTGCTCATTCCTTTTTATCCTTTTTTCTCTAATCTTGTCTTCTAGTTTTTTTTCATTAAGTTGGTCTTCGACTTCTGATATCCTTTCTTCTGCTTGATCAATTCGGCTGTTAAAACTTGTGCATACTTCACGTAGTTCTCGTATTGTGTTTTTCAGCTCCATCAATTCACTTATTTTCCTCTCTAAATTTTGTATTCTTGTTGACATTTCGTCAAACCTTTTTTCAAAGTTCTTAGTTTCTTTAGATTGTGTTATAACAAGTTCTTTTAATTCACAGAAGTTTCTTATTATCCACGTTTTGAAGCCTGCTTCTGTAATTGGAACCCACTCGTTCTCCATCAAGCCTTGTTTCGTTGCTGATGAGGAACTGGGATCCCCTGCTGAGGAAGAGGCGTTCTGATCTTGGGTATTCTCAGCCTTTTTTGACTGTTTTCTTCCCTTCGTTGTAGATTTATCCATCTGTGGTCTTTATAATTACCGTCTTTGTAATTGGGTTTCTGAGTGGACGTCCAACTTATTGATTCTCAGCGCCGAAATCTGAGCAACCCACTGCACCGACTAAATCAGCGGCGTTAAGATTGGTGGTGCTTTTCTGACTCTGCACCGAGAACCGACGCTGTGAGGCACCGGCAAAACCGCCTCGCCGGTCACAAGAGTCGCGCTGGCGACCCGTGGGGCTCCTCCGCTGGGAATCTCCTGGTGCATGAGCAACAAGAATTCATGTGAAGGTGTGGCGTCCTCTCGTTCTTTGCGTTTTCACTGGGAGCTACACTCCCGAGCTGCTAGTGATCAGCCATCTTGGATCTCTCTCCACACCTCCCTCCTTTGACTTCATCCTAATTCCTCTTTCAGGAATCATCAGCCGTCTTCCCATCACAGCCATAGCTGTGAACATGTGTCCCCTTTCTCGCATTCCACTCATTCCTCATTGCAATTCCAATTCCCCTCTCAAATGTGTTCTCCCCCATTATCTGTCTGCTCTCTTTAAACAAAAGGCACCTCTATTCACTTAAGTGCTTGAACAGAAACCCTGGTGATTTCAGTTCCTTTTCCTCTTCCTTCCACACCTGATTTACCAGCACACCTGGTAGGTTCTATCCCTAAATTACACCCCAAGCACATCTCTTCATTCTCTACTGTCATCACTGAAGACAACAAGCCCACAACAGTCTCTAGATGGGGTTACCCCGTTTCCAATTCGCCTCTGTATCTACAATCTATTCCTCAGCCAGTGCAAAAGTCAATTAAAACACACACACACAAACACACACACACACACACAGAGAAAAAAGAACCCTCATCTCATTTCTGGCCCCCAGCCCTCAGCAATCCTCTATCCACCACAGTCATCTTCCTGGGGTTATTTCACCAGGCCACACCTTTTCCTGCCCCAGAGCCTTTACACAACACCGGCAGTCTGGGATGGTCAGTTCCCTCAACATGTTTCAGTTCTATATTTAAGAGATATTGCCTAGCCATCCTACATAGCCTTTTGTCTTTTTTCTTTTTCTTTTTTTAATTGAGATGGAGTTTCGCTCTTGTTACCCAGGCTAGAGTGCAATGGCACGATCTTGGCTCACCACAACCTCCGCCTCCTGGGTTCAGGCAATTCTCCTGCTTCAGCCTCCTGAGTAGCTGGGATTATAGGCACATGCCACCATGCCCAGCTAATTTTTAGTATTTTTAGTGGAGACGGGGTTTCACCATGTTGACCAGGATGGTCTTGATCTCTTGACCTCGTGATCCACCTGCCTCGGCCTCCCAAAGTGCTGGGATTACAGGCTTGAGCCACCGCGCCTGGCCCATAGCCTTTTTTCTTTGGGGAAGCCCTTTATGCTTTTAATATCATTTATCTTTTTAAAAAAATGTTTCTTTTTTTCTTGCACCAACTGAATGAAGATTTGACTGTGTAGGAAACCATGTCATTTTGCATGTTTTGCTGATACAAAGCTGACACTCATTATCTGCTGAATATTTTTTCCTGCAGAATTTTCAAATATACAGGTGATTAATAGCTAAAAAAAAACCCCAAGTACCATGAACAGATTAAGGATTTGATATACTGCTTAAAATAATAACTTTCCTTTTCCCATCCCATAAAACAATAGTTTAATATTTATTTTCATATCTATTCATATAGTTCGAGAACAAAGCAACTCTAGAATGAATACACTTTCAGTAACCACTTTCCAGATACAGAAATCAGTATCAACACAAACAAAATTAAGAGCTACAGAAAATAAGAACTGCACTATTTTGACATGATGTTTCTGATTTAGTTCTCTCTCACTACTTCATTTAAAAAGTTTAGTTTCAACTCCTTTAAAATACGAGGCCGCGGCTCAGAGAGATTAATAATTTGGAAGAAGTATTAAGTCATGGTGCAGAGATACAAACGCAGACTGAGAGTCAAGAGTCTTCACATCTAATCAGTACACTATGACTCCTAAAATTATGTTTGAGTTAAATTATAAAACCTCAAAAATATCCATAAGCAGTGTGATATGTTTTAGATCTTAAAATTCTGAAAACAAATGACTGTAAAAAGAACTAGGGAGGCTGGGTATGTGGCTCATGCCTATAATCCGAACACTTTGGGAGGCCAAGGCAGGTGGATCATCTAAGATCCAGAGTTCGAGACAGCCTGGCCAACATGGTGAAACCTCATTTCTACTAAAAATACAAAAATTAGCTGGGTGTGGTAGTGGGCACCTGTAATCCTAGTTACTCAGGAGGCTTAAGTTGCAGTGAGCCAAGATTGTACCACTGCACTCCAACCTGGGTGACAGAGTGAGACTCCATCTTAAAACAAAAACAAAAACAAAAAAACTAGAGAGACTGGACAAGGAACAGAGTTAATGAGGAAAAAGACGTGGCGATAAAGAACCTTACATTTGTTATTCAGAATAAGCTTTGAACATATTACCTGATTCAAATTATACTACCAGGCTATTGTAACCAAAACAGCATGGTACTTCTAATAAAAACAGACATATCTATCAGTGGAACAGAACAGAGAACCCAGAAATAAAGCTGCATACACCTACAACCAAACTGATCTTCAAGAAAGTGAACAAAAACATACACCAGGCAAAGGACACTCCACTAAACAAATGGTGCTGGGAAACTGAACAGCCGTATTTAGAAGAATGAAACTAGATCCACACCTCTCACCAAACATAAAAGTTAACTCAAAACAGATTAAAGCCTAAATATTAAGAGCTGAAACTACAAAAAATCTAGAAGAACTCTTCTGGACACTGGCTTAGGCCATCTAACAAACTGCTATTATCCAGAATCTATAAGAACTTAAACATCAAGAAAAAAACAACTAGCCCCATTAAAAAGTGGGCAAAAAACATGGACATTTTTCAAAAGAAGACATACAAGTGGCCAAGAAACATGAAAAAATGCTCAACATCACCAATCCTCAGAGAAATGCAAATTAAAACCATGAGATGCCCCATCTTTTAACAGTAAGAATGGCTATTATTAAAAAGTCAAAAAACAAATGTTGGCAAGGATGCGGAGAAAACAGAATGCTTATACGCTGCTGGTGGGAATGTCAATTAGTGTATCCTTCAAGGAAAACAGTATGGAGATTTCTCAAACAACTTAAAAACAGAATTATCATTTAATCCAGAAATCCTACTACCATGTATACACACCCAAAGGGAAATAAATCATTACATCAAAAAGATACGTGTACTTGTATGTTAATCATAGCATTATTCACAATAATAAAGATAGGGAATCCTCAACAAAGAATGGGATAAAATGTGGAATCTGTGTGTGTGTGTGTGTGTGTGTGTAGTAATAGTACTCGGCCATAAAAAAGAAATATCTTTTTTATAGCAACATGAATAGAACTGTGAAGGCTACTATCCTAAATGAAGTAATTCAGAAACAGTCAAATACCACATGCCCTCACTTACAAGTGGGAGCTGAACAATAGGCACAGATCATGTAGAGTGGAATAAAAGACACTGGAAACTACAAAAGGAAAGTGGAGTGTGGGTTCAAAAATTACCTGTTTGATACAGTTCATTATTCAGGTGCTACACCAAAAGCCCAAACTTCACCACCACATAAAATATGCATGTAAGAAATCTGTACTTGTACCCCTAAATATATATAAATTTTAAAAATTAAAAATAATAAGCTTTGGACTTATCTTCTAGGTCACAAGGAACTATTAAAGGAATTAACAAAGACCCCATTAGATTTGCCTTGTAGAAAATCCAATCTGGTAAGGAAGAGGTAGACCAAATGGTTAAGGACAATGTAAGCATATGGGGATGGGGAGGGGGAAGGGGAAGGAAAAGAAACAGATTCATCAGGCCAAAAGAGGCAGAGGTGAATGAATGAATGGTGGTGCAAGTAAGAAGAGGAACAAAGAAAAGAATCAGATGGAAAAATAAAAAATGAGTCAGTTTGGAATCTAGGGTCATGGAGTTTCTAAGTTTTTTGGTTGACAGTGTCAAGACACGAGTGTGGGAGTTCAGAGGGAGATCTGTACTGTATAATTTGGGGAATCCATATAGAATATAGATGGTACTGGCCATTCCTACAGTTTAAACTTTGGCCTAGAATGGAACCACAGAAAACTCATACATTTAATGGTCAGGTAAAATAAAATGAACTAACTAGAAAGCCTGAGAAGGAAGAGCCTGACCTATGCATCAGGAAAAGAGTGGTATCACAGAAATCAAAGAAGGAAAATTTACAGAAGCAGGGTTAATTTGTGCAGCAACAACAGAAATCAGAAAAAAACAAAATAAGCAGGGAATTAACATAGAGACTCGAGTAAATTAAAGATGAAAACGTAGAGGGATCCTGAGACCATTAAGTCGAGAATGGGAAGTAAGACATCGTCACAGAGGTTTAAGTATAGCAGCAACAGCTATAGCCATGGCCTCCCAGGCTCCCACTCAGGAGCATTAACGCATTCCAGCTGCAGCAGCAGTGACCACAACCAGAGCCTACAGCACCATCAGGGGCAAGAGCCAGCTGGCTCCAGCCCAGAGGCCACACACAGTTTACTGATTTCTGGGTAATGCTATTCTCCAGCCTTTCCAACTCCTAACCATTTCCTAAAATTAATCCTTTCCCTGTTTGCGATAGAGTCATTTCTGTTTTCCTGGCTGGAGACTCATACAGTATTTGCTGGCAGAGTAGTTCTAAGACACTGTTCCTCAAAGATGAAAATCTGGGGTTGGCACACCCAGGCGATCTTAGATTGATTAAACTACTGTTTTGCCACTACGTATATGCACCATTTTCCACAGCAATGAGGGCATCATGGAGTTCCAGCCCAATTAGGTCAGAGGTACTACTGCTGCTGGAACCCTGCTACTGTAGAAGCTAAGCAGGAATCCAGAAGCCTGTACTGCATCGAAGTTGCTGTTTCTACCTATTTCTCGCTTTCTCCCTTCCTGCCATGGGAAAGAAGTACTCTTACTTCCTTAAGAGTACCAAAGACTAGGAATGGAGTTGTTAGCCAATAAACCAGTTGTTAGCAGGAACTGTATCAGATGCTACAACAGGAAGAAAAAAAAAGCTGCTTCATTTTAACAGATTGGGATGATGGGAGATGGACAGGCATTATTCAGCAGATAAAACTAAAAGTAGGGATAAAAAGGCATTTTTGCCACAAGCCAATGCAAGCAACAAGATGTAGATGGGAATGTATAGTGCCATTAAGTTGGAATTAAGTCTGAAGGGGAATACACATGAAGTGTGAGGCAGATCTAGAAAAATTTCATACCCATTTCAAAGACCCTTTGTAATAAACACATACACAGAAACTATGTAAGGATCATATCTGAAATTTACATCTGGAAAATAGAAATTTATTTGCTTTAACAAAGTATGTTCAACTCAGAACAAGTTTTAAAGAACTCAATACATAAATATTAATTTAAAAGTCTTTAGTAACATTATTAATTACCTAAATCAATCATTTTACAGCTTGATTACAAACAGCCATGCAAATTATTAACTTACTTATCATGCTCTAGAAAAGTGAAACCTCTGATCTCCTATAGGTTTATAAGGAAAAGTAGATACTTACCAAGTGCACTTGTTGCATCTTCAAAAAGGTTTGACCGAGAAGAATCGCCTGATGTACTATAAAAGGATTTTAGAAAAATCACATTTTAAAAAGAATATAAAATTTAATTTACATGAGTTTAGTAACTCTCCAATTTTTAAGGAGATTCTTTGATTTTAACTAAATATAAAAGTCTGACTACAGTATTTAAACTGTTCCTTCTAGATTAAATCCAAAAGCTTTATCAACAGCATTTGTGGTTTGGGAAAAATTTTCAATCTTGGTACTCCTTCTATCTGAGAATCCATCATTTAAAATGTCCAAAGATATAAAAAAATAATATCCTAACAGATAGGTAAAAGATAATGCATAATTATTTATCTGAAAGAATTTACATGAGAAGTTAAATAGTTTATAAATCAAGCCACACCAGAAGAAATATCAAAAGCAGTATATAAAAAAATAGCACATGGAGAAACCAAATTAGGCTAGAAAGCTTTCACATAATGAGATCTTATAGGTAAGTTCTAAATGAGGAAACTGAAAGAAGGCATTCAAATAAAGAAATATATAGCATATGCAAAAAAGTTAGATAAGGGCTAAATCTAAGTTTAAATGTAATGGAAACCAGTTCAAAAAGATTACGTTTCTCTTGGGGAACTACAGAGAAGTCTGCAATAGAAAAAATTATGAAAGACCATGAAAAACAGGCCAAAGAAAAAGAACTGAAGTTTACAACAGTGGTAAAGGTAGTAGTTAGAAGTTTAAATTAAAATACACACTTAGACCTGTGTCTCAGTTAAAAAGAACACACACATTATATTTCAATTCTCAGAAAGCCCTTGGTAGTATAGTAAGAGTAGAAAACCCAAGTCTGGATTCATAAATTACTTAACCTTTCTAAGCCTCAGTTTCTTCATCAGTACAATGTCAACGACAGTATCATATACTCCCAAGTGTTGCGGGTAGGGCTATGCTAGTATGGTGCTTAGCAAAGTGTTTGGCATCCTAACACCCAATAGGAATATTATGATCAATACTTTGGTATAATTTTTAAGTTCTTCATTAAATATACAGTAAAACTAATATGGATAAAATTTCAAAAAGCACACTATATAAAAACTAAATTTTTCTAACCCTAACCCAGAGACAACCACTATGACACCAGTTTCTATTTAAAAGAATAACTTGTGTCTTGCTTTGGGTTTTTTTTTTTTTAAGCTCTTTTTTTTAACTTAACAATTATTCTTGTCTGCACAATCAAATCTACTTCAATTTCTTCCCACAGATGCACAATATTTCATTTAGAAGACCAAATCAAGCTCTTATTAAGGCATGTGTAGTCTGGTTTTCTGCACTGAAATTCTTTCTACAGTCAAATTTGTCAAACTTTCCTGTTACAGATTTTTTTGGTTGTCTTGCTTAGGAATAACTTCTCAAAGTGAAGTTCTTTTTTTCCCTTGTTCTCCATTAAGTTTAAAGCTTTGCTTTTACATTAAATCCATATCCATCTATAATTTATTTTTGCAAGTGTATAGTACGAGGAGTCATTCTTTTTCCAATCCAGATGGTGAGATCTCAGCATTTTCCCAACATTGTTCTGAAATTGTATCTTTATTTTATATTAAGTTCCTGTATCTCTTTGGGTCAATTTCCAAGTTACTGTTGAAATTTCCAATTTCCCTCAACAATCTTTCTAATATGAGCCATTCTAAACTTTTTTTTTTGAGACAAGAGTTTCACTCTTGTTACCCAAGCTGGAGTGCAATGGCACGATCTCGGCTCACCGCAACCTCCGCCTCCTGGGTTCAGGCAATTCTCCTGCCTCAGCCTCCTGAGTAGCTGGGATTACAGGCACGCGCCACCATGCCCAGCTAATGTTAGTATTTTTAGTAGAGACGGGGTTTCACCATGTTGACCAGGATGGTCTCGATCTCTTGACCTTGTGATCCACCCGCCTTGGCCTCCCAAAGTGCTGGGATTACAGGCTTGAGCCACCGCGTCCAGCTCTAAACTGTTTCAATCATTACTGTGTAATACATTTTAAAATCCATTCAGACTCGTCTCCCTCAGAATTTACACTATTATCATACACTGTTTTTAAAAAGTTCTCTTTAAACAGCACAGATAAAACTGCGTGTACATATACTATTATTATTATTATGTACACTATTAACCACTATTCTTTAATCTTGATTCTGTCTCACTGCTTCTCCCTTCTCCAGACACAAAGGAAACCACTGGTCAGCTATGTGTCAACTCTGCCTACTTTTTTTCTACACATTAACATATATACCCATAGAAAATGTACAGTATTGTTTATGGGTTTTGTCTGGTTTATGATTATTGCCTATACTCCTTTGCAATCTGCTTTTTTTTTCACTCAATAACAAAGCCTCAAAACCATACTCATTGAATATGCTTATACAGAACATATTTTAACTATCTTGCAGTATCAGGTAGTAAGGCTTCTCAAATTTTACAAAGTCTAAGAATCCCAAGAATTCACCCGGAGGGCTTGTTGATTTCTGGGATCCACTCCTAGATAATCCTGACTTAAAGGTCCAGGGTGGCCCAATAATTCATGTCAAACACACTTTCAGTGATGCTGCTGTGGCCTATTGAATTCTACACTTTGAGAGTCCTGTTATCCACTACGAATAAACCACAGGTCAATTTAGGAATCCAATTTGTTCTTTACTACAAACAATACAGTCATGTGCACAAGTGTAGTTTCTCTCAGGTAGATATCAAGTGGAATTTGCACTGTAATAGTTTTTAAAAGAACAAAATTGACTTTAAAAAAAATCCCTAATAACAAAATGTCAGGTCAACGGCCATAAACAGACTTCCTGATACTCCACAAACTCATATCAGCTTATCTCCTGATAATTATTCACTAGGTTTTGTGCTTCACAGGATGCTAGATATTTTCCAGCAAAGATAAAGGAACATTTAAGCAGCTTGTTTTCTGAGTTTCTTTCATTTCTCTCTTCCTGTGTTATCCTTCTCTGAAGAAAAATTTTAAGAAATAAGAATAAACAGTTGGTGTAAAGTCCAACTAAGAAACTGTAGTGTCTACTTTCCTGGATCGCTGACCATCAACTTACTCATGCAACTTCTGTACGCCTGAAAAGATAATCCTGGGTCTTTTTAGAACAGGTAAGTAAAACTGCAACTCCAGGAAGAAAAATAAAAGTAGAGATAACGAACAAACAAATTTAAATTGATGGCATTAGCACATTAAAACATACTGATCAAATTTAAAATTCTCACACTGTAAGCTTTTTTTAAAAAGGAACTTAAAGCAATTAAGAGAATAAGATGCAATAAAATGTATATATAAAAAGAGAGTAAGAGGTACTATACTGACGTATTAAGTTCACAATATTTATGTGCTTTGGTGAACCAAATATTGCTAGTAGCCATTGGTGAATCAATTGGTTAAATTTTTAAGTTCCCTCTCATACACAGACCTCATCAACCGAACTTTAATGTAACAGCTTAACCTGACTCTAGGTATCCACTAGGATAAGATGGTTGAACGCATTTCCAGCTGTACACGGGAAAGATGAATCAAGTTAGGCAATGGTGTCACAGAATGTTTAAAGCAGTGTTCCAGGCAAGTAACAGGGCAAATATTTAATTGCCTAAACCCATGATTTTTCTCATGGAATCAATTACTTAGAAAGAGACCACCCGGTGAACAATGCACCAGGTGGCTTGGACTCCTCCAAACACGGTTGACTAAGTCAGACACAGAAACCACACTCAAAGGCAGAACACTAAAATGAAGGATCGCAAGTTATCTCTCTAATCACTGTCATATATATCATAACCCCTTTCTATGTCTGAAAATCCTTCCAGTCATTGCTTAGTTTTCCATCGTGTCTGATTCTGACTCCAAAGATCGAAATTACTGCCTCTGAGGTCCTGAGTTGCACTAAGTCACAAAACACAAACAGCTGCAGAGCCAGTGAAGGCTGGCCATAATATAACTCATGCTCTTAGGTCAAGTAATTGTGCTGTATGATATTCAACTAACAGAACTCTGACTTAAGCATCTGCTTTGGTCATTTTAGCTGATCATCTGGGGGCCATGGTAGGGGTGGCGGGGGGTGGGAAATCTTGTCTTAAACTGCTCAATAATCCTAACTTTCTAAGTAGTAACTTAGTTGAGGTGTTTCTGCTGTCAACTTCTCACAAGAAATTACTTCTTGCTCCTCAAATATCCAAACACTCTTTTCCTTTTTTCCCCCCTAAAGATCTACACAGGCAGAAGGTTGCTTGAATTTCTACTTAAGTTCACAAAGATACAGATATAACAGTGAAAAACTGAAACAATCCACAGGTTCAGATTACAAGAGATAACAAATACCAGAACCAAACACAATGATATTTAACAACTGAAAAGATTTACTGACATGGAAGGATGCTTATGATATATATGACAATTACCATAATACAGATCAAGTACAAACCATGATCAGGGTGGCAATGTCATGTTACAATCCTTATTCTTTTTGGTTATTTGTATTTCCTAACATTTCTACTTGAAACAAATGACTCTCACCTGCTTTCCCCTTCCCAATGTCTCCCCCTGCCCAAATCAACACAGAGTAGAGAAATCTGGATTATGAAAATCTGTACTTATATTCTCCTTAGTAAACAATCAAAATAGACACAGAATAGGTTTTAAATGTACAAAGAAAGCTTAACATAGTATAGTCAGTTTTAGCAAAACAATAATCAAAATAAATGCATGAAGTTCCTGTAAACACAGATTCTGAGACATAATTTCCTAGAATCCAGTTCCTACCTGTCAGTTGATGTTGGGCTCGTAGCCACTGGTGTCTCTGCTGGCTTTTCTGCAGGTTTCTCTTGCTTAGTTGCACTAGCAGGTGCAGGTTCAGGAGATGCCGTCACTGATGCCGGGGTGACGGATGTTGGTGTTGAAGTGGGCGCCAAAGCAGGGGTGGGGGTTGGAGCCTGAGCCACAGTTGTTACCGTGGAGGAAGTAACTGCTGTAGTGCTGGCAGGAACTGACTGCTGAGTTGTAGTTGGTGCTGGTGTTGACACTGCTTTGGGCTAAACACATTAAAAAGCAAAATACTTAGGATAAAGCCTGTACCTTTATAGGATGCCACAAAAATAGCACTAATAAGAACCGGTAACTTAAAAATAATTTTGTAAAATGACACAATAAATGATCAATATGAGCAATCTGACTCATGGTTACTTTCAAAGGTCATGAGAGCATATGTTATTTTAACTATCAACCATAATTAATTTTACCCAACAATTTGTCTTCATATCAATATAAAACAAAAAGTCAAAAATTTGAAATATATATAGTATCAAAAAAAAAAATCACAACATTTTCCAAAAAAATTTCATGTACCTGGTTTTTTTTGAGACGGAGTTTCGCTCGTTACCCAGGCTGGAGTGCAATGGCGGAATTTCAGCTCACCGCAATCTCTGCCTCCTGGGTTCAAGCAATTCTCCTGCCTCAGCCTCCTGAGTAGCTGGGATTATAGGCACGTGCCACCATGCCCAGCTAACTTTTTTTTCTGTATTTTTAGTAGAGACGGGGTTTCACCATGTTGACCAGGATGGTCTCGATCTCTTGACCTCATGATCCACCCGCCTCAGCCTCCCAAAGTGCTGGGATTACAGGTTTGAGTTACCGTGGCCGGCCCGTACCTGGGTTTTAACTTTAAAGTATCTAACACCACTTAAAAGCATTACCAACATAATTTTCTTTTTTAATTTTAAAGACAGGGTCTTGCTACAATTGCCCAGGCTGGTCTTGAATTCCTGGCCTCAAGCAACCCTCCCTCCGCCACCTCCCAAAAACTGCTAGGATTACAGGCATAAACTACTACACCCAGCCCAAAATAATGTTCCTGAAATGGCAGTATAAATGTTTATTTATGAACATGTCAAATATTCTGCTGTACTGTATTTTAGAAGAGGGAGGAAAATCCCAAAACTGACTACAAACCAACAGGTCCAAGTACAAACAGATTCACAATATTTTGAGATGTACAGTTAAGCAGAAAAATAAAGGCCAAATTAAGTTACCTCCATGTGCTCAGCACTTTCTGAACTGGAATTAGAGCCATAAAGCTTCCCACAGAGTAAAAAACAATTAGCTGACCACTGAACAAGGCTTTGAACTACACTGGGTCCACTTATATAATAATTATTTTTAATATAAGTTACTCTGAGTGTGTGTGCCTTGCCTTCTACCTCCTCCATCTCTGCCATCTTGAGACAGCAAGACCAACCCTTCCTCTTTCTCAGCCTACTCAATGTGAAGAAAGAGATGAAGACCTTCACGATGATCCACTTAGAGAACACTAAAAAATTTTCTCTTGTGATTTTCTTTACATTTTTATTTTTTGTTTTGAGAGAGGGTCTCACTCTACCACCCAGGCTGGAAAGCAGTGGTGTGATCACAGCTCAATGCAGCCTCGACCTCCTAACACTTCTGCCTCAGCTACTGCTCCCACCCCCGCCACCATGCAGCTGGGACTCTGGGCTCACACTATCACTCCCCACTATTTTTTTATTTTGGGTAGAAACAGAGTTTCGCCATCTTACCCAGGTCCTCCTCCAACTCCTAAGCTCAAGTGATCCGCCCACCTCATCCTCCCAAGTTGCAGAGATTACAGGCGTCAGCCACCATACCAGGCCATCATTTTCTTAAGTTTCTCTAGCTTACTTTAATATAGTACTATCATACATGTAACATACAAAACATGTATTAATTCAATGTTTATGTTATCAGTAAGGCTTCTGGTTAAGAGTAGGCTACCGTAGGTAAGTTTTAGGCAAATCAAAAGTTACATGTAGATTTCTGACTGTAGGGGAGAAGCTGGCACTCCTAACCCTTAGTGGTGTTCAAGGGTCAACTGTAAATTTGTAAAAATCATACTACACAAGTTTTAATCTCCTAAGGCCTACCAAAGCTCACTACTTGTTTAGTTCATAACTTTCCCAAGGACAAAAGGTAACTGTTTTGGTGGAAGACAGAGCTTAAATTCAACACAATCTGCCACAAGCATAAATAAACTCTAAAACCAATGAGCTGCCTTTTGTCTTTTTCATTTGAGCTAATAAAGATACTGGGGGGAAAAAAAGACTAGTGAAAGACAGGTCTTAAAAAAATGCTAGTAGCATTACGCCCTTCCTTTCCTATGTAGCTTAACTTTCTTAACAGCCGATATAATATTCTGCAGATTATTAATGTTCTGAAACTTCAATTAGCTGAAATCCTCAAGTCACTCTGGATCCTCAGTTATTCTGGATAAACTGGAGCTTCATAGAGGTAAAAATTCAAAGTTTTAAGCATCAAAACTTTATAATAACCAATCTAGATAAAAATGTATTTTAAAACATGGTATACTCATTTAATATTTTCCTTATTTGTTATCAAAATAATATTGCAATATAACTTGGCTTCAAGATTCCTACTGCCAAGGACATACTTTACTCTAAAAAGTACCAAGCCCCTCTCTGCATTTTAGTTTTTATTCTTGCTTTTGATCTTAGTAGCTTGTTCTTTCCCTTTTTTGTATTAATAAGGTCAATTCTCAGTGCTTCCATAATGCCTTACTATAGCAGCCTTCCGTCCCTTCTTATAGCTGTCCTCTACTATTAACTTCAAAATAAAATAATCATAAATATCATTAGAATCTTATGTAATATTAGGAATGAAAGACTAAGGAAAAACTCAGGAATTGTATGTAATATAATAGGCTTCAAGTATCTATTCCTCAAATATATGTACCTATTGACATTTTTTCTGCTTATTAGTTGTGTTCTAAATAGTCATGATTACTGCAATATTAAAAGAAAAGACGAGTGACAAAACATGTTCAAATGTGTGGCTATCACATTTCCTATTATGTACTATGTATGCTAAATCTAGAGAGAATAGCATTCAAGTCTTAAAAGGGAAGCAAATTCTGGCACATGCTATAACATAGATGAACCTTGATAACATTATATTAAGTGAAATAAGCCAGTCACAAAAAGGCAAATACCACAGAATTCCACTTATATGATGGTGACAGTTGCAAAACAATGTTACTATGTAATTGAACTATAAACTTAAAATGATTAAACTGGAAATTCATTATGTATATTTTACCACAGACCTAGATGATACAAACCCAGATGATACAAGGTTTCCTCACGATTCTGCTTCTGTTTTTAAAGCTTAACATATAATTAAGTTCCTCAGTAAAGCAAAATCAATATTCGTAATGGATTAAAAAATGTTCAAGTTCAACACATGTAAACTATTTAGCTGCTTTTTGTTTCCCAGTACAAAAGTATGTGATAATTAAAATTTATTCAACTCTATTTTCTACTACTAACTATTTTGTGACTTAAGAACTCACATTTATTCCACTTTCGGCCTTTGAGAAATTGGTTTCAATTAGTGATTTAAACTTATTTTCAGTGCTACAAGGAACACTGTTCTTTCTCAGATTATGTCAATCCAATCCTAAAAATGAATGTCATGAGTACTTCTCCATTTGTCTCTTAATTCTACACTGCATGATTATATAACTTAAATTAACTACATACATAAGGTAGTCTTTTCTTCCTCACGAAAATCATTCCATCATTTCTTTCGTTACCTTTTCCTAAGTTTCTAAAAGCATATTCTTTCGCTAAGAAATAGCACTGTAATAACTAGCTTACATGCTTTTTAGCCTTGAGGAATTTGTTAGGACTAGTGCATAATTTAGCAAGTCTATTTAAGGCAAGCTTATAAAAACTACAGAATAAACATTTATTCAATTTCTAAGCACATTTTAAAAGAATTACGTAAGTGATTTCAAAACTCTAGCAATAATTTTAACATGACATTTTATATTTGTTTTGATGTAAACAAAATTATATTAAAACTATTATAATGTATAATTAATGTAAAACATTAATAACTTTATGATTGACTTAAGGTAAATTCTTAAAACCTTTCATAGTAGTTAAGTGCACACCACCACTATGGATGTGTATACACTGTGTCCGTTGCGGGGACTTGGGATCATCATTTTTAAAAAGACTTACATGCACAAAGATATAGAAAACGAGGTTGAAACTTACTTTGGTCACCATAACCACCACAAAGTTTTTCTCATCAATTTTATATTCTTTGAGAGCAGTATCATCATTGAGGATTTTGCCTAATACATTAAGAGAAAAAAACATCATTTAAGGCACAGTAATCTTTCCCTTATACAGAAAACAACTTTCTACTTGAAATATGAATTTCGGAAATATTAAAATATGAATCACCAACTTTATAAATTCTATCAGTACTTTTCCCCCCAAAACACCAATTAATCAAGATAAAAATAAAACAACTCATAAGTGGCAGGGCATGGTGGCTCACAGTTATAATCCCAACACTCTGGGAGGCTGAAGAGGGAATACAACTTGAGGCCAGGAGTTTGAGACCTGCCTGGGCAACATAGCAAAATCCTGTTTATACAAAAAATAAAAAAATAAAATAAATCAAAGTTAGCCAGGCATTTGTGGCACATAGCTATGCTCCTAGCTACTTGGGAGGCTGAGGGAGGAGGATGACTTGAGCCCAGGAGTTCAGGAAACAGCGAGCCATAATCGCACCACTGTACTCCAGCCTGGGTGACAGAGCCAGACCCTCTCTCCAAATAAATAAAACTGAAAAGGCATAAACATTTGACTAAAAGATGCCAAACTTATATAGTGTATATAAAATTGACAATCAGTTTTTTACAAATATATTACTTAATTATATGAAAGACTGACTAGGCAAGGAAACATGAAAAAGGCCATGAATAGGAGATCATGAAGATAAAGAAAATTCAATACTTTGATTGCACAGGGGTCCTCTGGACACTCTTTTCTGATATGAAAAAGGGGAGAGGAATACATTTCCTGCTTCCCAAAATACTGATGCCTGATAAATCAGAAATGTTCTAACACTATCAAAGCAAGATACTTAAAATTATTTCAGAAAATGACATGATATCTAAGAAAGTGCAAGATGCTACAGAACTCAAAATGGACGAAGAAGTACACAAGACAGTGGTCATGTTGAAGGTAGGTAGGTAGGACTCCCTGATGTTTCCTGCTCCGTGAATTTAGTCTTCCATCTTCAAAAAGCTATTGAATCAAAAGATACTAACATTAAGACAGAAAGGAATATAGTCAGGAATGAGAAAACAGGTCAAAGTTAGGAACTGGAAATTTAAATTTTATGTCTGCTTCTTTAGGTTCTGAATTCTGACCTATAAAAATAATGGGATTGAATCACCACATTAGCATTTCCTCCAGGCTGTCTCAGTTTAGGAAGCACTATTCAGAAAAAAAGAAGAACCCATGGGCGGTCAAACACCCACCTTACCAACATCTACAATGGAAGTATTTTCTCTACTAAATTTGGATATCGAGTGTATTTTTAATATACATTTTCCTGTTTACTAGTGAGGCTAAATTTATCATTCCTATTCTTACCCTTTTTTGCTTTATTGGTCATCTTTTCCTTAAACATTTCTAAGAATTCTTTAAATAATCTGATTATTACTTTTCTTTTTGTGTCTTTCTGTGCAATGTGTTTTTCTGTATTCTTCAGTTTTCATTAAAATTTAATTTCACAGGGATGATTCCAAGCACACTAATAATAAATAACACAATCAGTACGAATGGTTTCAATTAAATTTTTTTTAAAAAAGCTCAGTTTGATTAAAAACACAAAAGCCAGTTACATGATGCTTACAAAAGATAAAACGAAACAAAACTAACACCATTTGATGGAAAAATACATGAACCAAATGTAAATAAAGAGAAGATTGAATATTAATATATTTAAATGACTGCTCTTTCACTTTTATTTGTATAATCATTTTTTTGACAATCAATTTGTATACACTACAATTTGTAAGATAACATTTCTAAAAGATTATCACTATAAGCAAGACATGGCACGTTAATTTTAATATTTAATTCATACCTGCGTAAATTAATTTTTGACCTGCTACCGGAAAGGCATCTTTCCCCTTTTCAGATTCAATCTTCTCTTTCAGTGCTTTCACCTATAGGAAAAATAAAGATTTTTTTTTTTTTTTTGGAGAAAGTCTAAACAAAAAAATGACAATCCAGAATCTGAATAAATAATGGAAGACAAAAAATTATATACATAATTATTAATCCTTCCAAAACCTCAAAGATTATGTTTCTCCAATTTATATCAAAAAAAGATTTAACATGAACTCACATTATTAGGGTATGATGGGCATAAACTTTAAAGCCATCTAATACACACAGGTTCTTTAAAATTTACAAGTTGATTTCATTAACTTAAAACAAAGTTTCCAACATCAAAGTTTTGATTTACATAATGTTTATGTGTTTATTTCCCACGGAGCAAGAAAATAAAGCTCGATCATCTAAAATGTCTAAGAAATAAAACAGTCTCATCAATAAGAATACTTCAATGTTAAAGGTTAAATTGTGAATGTTAAAAGGCAAATGATTCATTTTAAGAGTCTTATATTTCTTTTTTTTTTTGTATTATATTTCATTACAATCACCAGGGGGACTTTACAAAGACCAATTAAAACATAATCTCTGAGAGTGAGATCTTGACATTAGTACTTTTTTTTTTTTTGAGATGGAGTTTTGCTCTTGTTACCCAGGCTGGAGTGCAATGGTGCGATCTTGGCTCACCGCAACCTCCGCCTCCTGGGTTCAGGCAATTCTCCTGTCTCAGCCTCCTGAGTAGCTGGGATTACAGACATGCGCCACGATGCCCAGCTAATTTTTTTTTTTTTTTGTATTTTTAGTAGAGACGGGGTTTCACCATGTTGACCAGGATGGTCTCGATCTCTTGACCTTGTGATCCACCCGCCTCGGCCTCCCAAAGTGCTGGGATTACAGGCTTGAGCCACTGCGCCCGGCCGTGACATCAGTATTTTTAAAAAGCTTTACAGGTGGTTCCAAAGTTCAGCCCAGGCTGAGAATCACTAGATGACTTCAATGCTCTTAAACAAGTAGCTTAGCTTCTCTCAGCATCAGTTTCATCTATAAGAGGAGCTGGAATCCATGACCTTTATAGTCTCTTCAATTCCTAAAATTGTGTGACAGTAGGCTCATTATAAAGTATTTGGAAAAATGAGTCTAATGGACTTCTTAACCTGTTAAGTAGAGAGGCATAGGAGTGAAAAAAAAAAAAAAAGGCAGAGATGACTTTCCCATGTGCCTTAATATAACTATTTTCATTATTTTAAAGGCACAAGAACCAAGGAGAAAAATTCAAATTCCTTCATTTTCCCAGGATACTTCTTGAAAATTATCTAAGTTGACAGTTCCCTGAGTTTAACTGAAAAACTAACAAAGGTATACAAATAAAGATTTCTTTTGTACAATTAAAAAGTGATGGTGTGTACTTCAAAGATAAAAGTTTATTTAGCTTCAAATATGTTCACATACAATTTCACGGAATCCCCAAAACTCTTGAGACCAAAGGAACTGTCCCACTCAATTTTATAAATGAGGAAACCGAAATAAAGAGGTTACCATCTCTTATGACTCCAAGCAAGCAGGGTAGTTTGCAAATACCATATAAATCATCCTTGCTACACTAATATTCCTGAAATGGGTTAGTAGCCTAATTGCTACTCTGATGTTTCCTCACGTAGAAATCCATCACAAAAATCTCAATCCACTATTTTCTACTGTTCCCCATTTCAAAGGTAAAACCAACACAAGTAAAGTCTTTTTAAAGCCAAACATGAGACTTGCAAAGAAAAGTAAAACAGTGTCAGTCTTCTCAGTGGTTTGTTGTTGTTAGTTTTTTTGGCACATATTTTTGCAGGAAACATTAATATTTATAATAAATTTATTATATTTAAATGAACATTAATAAAGTTTGTTTTAATTTATAATATGATAAACATTAATAAATATAAGTACATTGGGCCAGGCGCAGTGGCTCACGCCTGTAATCCCAGCACTTTAGGAGGCTGAGGTGGGAGGAAAACCTGAGGCCAGGAGTTCGAAACCAGCCTGGCCAACATGGTGAAACCCTGTCTCTACTACAAATGCTAAAAAACTAGCCGAGCATGGTGGTACACTCCTGTTATCCCAGCTACTTGGGAAGGCCAAGGCACATGAATCATTTGAACCTTGGAAGCAAAGGCTGCAGTGAGCCAAGATCACGCCACTGCACTCCAGCCTGGGTGACAGAGTGAGAATCTATCCTAAAAAATAAATTAAATAAATTTAAGCACATAACAAAAGTTATTTTGGAGCACTGAATAACTTATTTAAATGTAAACAAGTCTTGAAGCCAAATCATTTGAGCACTGCTATCCTACATGCTAAAAAAGACTTTCCAGGTCAACCAAGTGATGGCAGAGCATGAGTGGTACACTCAGGGGTGAATGGTAAACTTCCTTTCAAACTTTTCTGTTTACAGAGGGACAAAAGTATACAATACTTGCAAGTGTGATTATTTGGTGAAAACTACAAATAAATTACAGACCAAGTGTATCTCTATGGGCGAACTCAGTTCTCAAAACAATACATAGTGGTTTGGCATTGAGTGGGTGCTTCATTTTTCTGTTGATGAATAAATGAACAGAGCATAGACATATGTGAAGAAAAAAGACATATGAAGCAACGAGTAAAAGGAAATAAGCAGAAATATCTCATTCTTGACAGGTTAGAGTGAGGTAAAAACATTTCGGATTTCAAAATGCCTAAATAATGGACTCTCTAGCTTTATGTATCAAAAATGAGGGAGGAGAGAAGGAAAAAAGCCCCATAAATTAAGAAAACCTGAACCAAAAAAGGACCTTTAATCATTAACTACTAAATAACTTTTGTTTCAAAGAAATCATAACTGATTAAACAATATTAAGGGTGGGCACGGTGGCTTACACCTATAATCCCAGCACTTTGGGAGGCCAAGGCAGATGGATCATTTGAGGTTAGGAGTTTGAAACCAGCCTGGCCAACATGTCAAAACTCTGTCTCTACTAAAAATACTAAAATTAGCTGAGCATGGTGGCACATGCCTGTAATCCCAGCTACTTGGGAGGCTGTGGCAGGAGAATTGCTTGAACCCGGGAGGCGGAGGTTGCAGTGAGCCAAGATCATGTCATTACACTTCCGCCTGGGTGACAAGAGCAACACTCCACCTCAAAAACTAAAAAGCAAAACAAAAACCACCCAACACAGAATATTAAAAACAGTGGGAACTCCAAAATACCTGTATGATTTGGCTAAAGAAAGAATCATAGACTAAATACTAAAAATTTTTATTCAACAAAAGAAGAAAATTAACAGGGTAAACATACAACTCAAACAGGAAAAATGGACAAATAATAAAAAGAAAAAAAATAACAAAGAGAAAAGGCAGCTGGGTGCAGTGGCTCATGTCTGTAACCCCAGCACTTTGGAAGGCCGAAGTGGGCAGATCATTTGAGGCCAGGAGTTCAAGCCCAACCTGGCCAACATGGTGAAACTCCCGTCTCTACTAAAAATACGAAACTTAGCTGGGCACAGTGGCACACGTCTGTAATCCCAGCTACTTGGGAGGCGGAGGCTGCAGTGAGCCAAGATCACGCCACTGCACTCCAGCCTAAGTGACAGAGTGAGACTGTCTCAAGAAAAAAAATAAAAAAGAGAAAAGGCACAAATTTTTACACTAATAAAAAAATTGGACAAAGGACAGACAATTCACAATTACACAATCATAACACAGAAAAGCTTAACCTCATTAGTAACCAAACATAATTTTTTTTTTTTTTTTTTTGAGACGGAGTCTTGCTCTGTCACCAGGCTGGAGCACAGTGACGCAGTCTCAGCTCACTGCAACCTCCGTCTCCCGAGTTCAAGTGATTCTTCCACCTCAGCCTTCCAAATAGCTGGGACTACAGGCGGGTGCCAAATGCCCGGCTAATTTTTATATTTTTAGTAGAGATGGGGGTTTTACCATGTCGGCCAGGATAGTCTCCATCTCTTGACCTCCTGTGATCCACCCGCCTCCACCTCCCAAAGTGCTGGGATTACAGACGTGAGCCACTGCACCCGGCCCAAACATAAACTTTGATGCCTCATGTTATTAATCCAATAAACTTTCACACTGGAAAGATTGTTTTGAGGAAGTCTTGTCATTAAAAGTGAAGAGACACATTCTCAGAATAAGAAAGTATCAAATGACTAAAATTTTTGAGGGCAATATGCCAAGACGCTTCAACATTTTTAAGGTGGTGGGGGAGGTGAAGGGATTTGACCCAACAGTATCACTTCAAAGAAAATAACTGAACCAGACTTTAGAACCAGGTTCGCTGACCTGTCTAAAATTCTGGCGTTGCTCCTTTACCTTGAACACAACAATAATTGTTACTTAAAATCTATTTAACTCATCTATCTAAACTCATGGAACACAGGCCAAATTTTGTCATCCAAAAACCACTCCATCTTTAAAATTATAAGTGAACAGTCTCCTGTTCCTACCAGCTCTTAGCAATTGTTCACTACACTTGTTCTTGAGCCTCCTTAAGGGGGCTCTTGGTCCCTAAAGTCTCTACTTTCATTTCCATCTTCACTATCAGCTCTATTTTGCTTACACAACACTGTCATTGCTCTTATCACCTTCTTTGTAATATCAAAGACTTCCTTGTCTTTCTGCTGCTCCTGACAGGCAAAATTCTGTATTTGGACCAACACCATTTATTTTGATCAGTACTTAACCCCTAAAATTTACTCCAACCACTCAGTGGTGTCTCATTCTCCTAACCTTACTTAGCTAACAAATCTCAACTTTTACCTACGAGACTGCCTATCTACATTTACACCACATTTTCTAAATGCTAGCGGAGAAAAGGATACACTAAATCCTCTGTTCACCTGTTTAGCTCTCTTCTCCATCCTCCAAAAGGATATTTCAAATTTGCATTCTAAATCTGATTCCCAGAACCCTCTCCCACTCTGTACAGGTGACCACTTTGTACCTTATTAAAACAGAAGACAGAGGAACTTATTTTCAACTTTCTGCTTAACTTTGTTGCATCCAGACCCACCTACACTCCTTTTCACCTATTAAATAATAGTAGTATCCCTTTCTTTCAAACCTAATTCTTTCCACCTGTCCTCTGGTTCTCCTCCAAGTATTTTTCAGTATCTTACTAAATTCATTGTATTTCCTATCTCCCCCAGCCTTTTCAGCCTGTCAGTTTCACTTTCATTCACATTTAGACCTAACTCTTTATCATCTTAAAAACAAACACTTAACAACCTTGTCTCCTCCTTGACTCTCTCCCCTTAATCTAATTCTTCAAAAATGCAAATACACACATTGTCTTCACTTAATCATAATCCCAAACCGACTACTCAAAAGAAAGCAATACTGTGCTAAGAAACAAAAACATGAAATTTGTTCTCATTTTGCTTATTTTCTTTGGTAGTGCTCCCCCAACCCTGTGGCCATTCCATTAACACTGCTCTTTAGCAACATTGCTGAATTCTGCAACATCATACAACACTTCTTTAACTTTTTTTTTTCCACTCTCCATAGAGATTGTCAAAAATTGCCAATGCTGACTATATTTCAAGTCGTCATGGCGGGGCACTGGGAAAAGTTTTCAATTAGCAATAATCACGCCTCAGATAAACCTCATTGGTGATGATACTGCCACTGCGCAAAACTCATAAGACACTTCTTAATCCTCGCCTATCTTATTCTTGCCATGTGCAACAGCACTGAGCTGTCCCTTCTTTACATACCACCAACCCTTGGCTTCCATGATGCCGTACTTTTGGTTTTCCTATCTCTCTGTTCACTGCTTCACAAAATCCTCTTCCCTGGCCAGCCTTTAAGTATTATTTAGATTTCCAGGAGAATCCACTGTGTCTACTTCTAGTTTTAATAACCATGCAGATGTCATCTGTATTTCTAGCCCAGGTCTCTCTACTCAACCTTCATTTATGCACACTTAACTCTCTACTGAATACCTTCACTGGATGTCCTAGAGGCATTTAAACCACAATGTATTTGTGGAACAACTGTGTCTAAATTACTTTGTCTAAATCACCCCTAACACAACCAAATTGAGCATACTTTAAAATAGATTAGCAAGAAAGACTGCCTTCTTTCTGGATGCTTCAATGGCAGAGATAGGAACTTAGCACAAGGTTTCTCTTGGAAAACGTGGCCCCCAATAGATGCAATTAGAACTCCTCCAACTGTGCTGAACCCCACGCCAATGCTCCCATTCCAGTAAGCCATCTCAAGGGTGAATATAAACCTGAGCACCATAGTCTCAGTATATAAGTGGGGCTAGAACTTCCATTGTGCTGCTTATTCCCTCCTATATAAATAATGGTGGTTTATCATCAATTCCACTAGAGACAATGGCATGGTTAACATTCAAGAAATCAGACTTTTTTTCTAGCTACTTAAATCTCTCTTACAAAATTATGTATTTAAAAATAAAAATGGGGCCGGGCGCGGTGGCTCACGCCTATGATCCCAGCACTTTGGGAGGCTGAGGCGAGTGGATCACGAGGTCAAGAGATCGAGACCATCTTGGTCAGCAAGGTGAAACCCCGTCTCTACTAAAAACACAAAAATTAGCCGGGCATGGTGGTGCACGCCTGTAGTCCCAGATACTCGGGAGGCTGAGGCAGGAGAATTGCTTGAACCCAGGAGGCGGAGGTTGCGGTGAGCCGAGATCGCACCACTGCACTCCAGCCTGGGTAACAAGAGCGAAACTCCGTCTCAAAAAAAAAAATAAATAAATAAATAGCCGGGCGCGGTGGCTCAAGCCTGTAATCCCAGCACTTTGGGAGGCCGAGGCGGGTGGATCACGAGGTCGAGAGATCGAGACCATCCTGGTCAACATGGTGAAACCCCGTCTCTACTGAAAATACAAAAAATTAGCTGGGCATGGTGGCGCGTGCCTGTAATCCCAGCTACTCAGGAGGCTGAGGCAGGAGAATTGCCTGAACCCAGGAGGCGGAGGATGCGGTGAGCCGAGATCGCGCCATTGCACTCCAGCCTGGGTAACGAGCGAAACTCCGTCTCAATAAATAAATAAATAAAATAAAAAAAAATAAAAAAAAATAAAAATGTACTCAATGTAATATTAAACATTATGGGCATGGTTTTTCTTTTTTCCTCCTAAGGAAAACAATCATAATACTGTATTTAAAACTGCCACCACATAGCTAAACTTACCGTCTAATTACTTCCTAATGTGAGCACTACCATGCATCTCTGATGCACTGGCACTATTCTAGTTCAGGCCAACAACCATTAAAAGTGGTCATTTCTCCTGTAATCCCAACAGTTCAAGGTCAGCCTGGTCAACATAGTGAGCCACCATCTCAAAAAAAATGTTTAATTAGATGGGTGCCCACTTGTAGTCCCAGTTACCTTGGGAGGCTGAGGGGAAAGGACCGACTGAGCCCAGGAGTTCAAGGTTAGAGTGAGCTATAACCCTGTCAGTGTACTCCAGCCTGAGCAACAGAGCAAGACCCTGCCTCTTAACATAAAGTAGTTTTCTTTCAACAAATTTAGGTCAAGCACGAGACATCAAAATAGTACCTTGCAAATCATATTCCTATGATAGTATAATGGGCTGCCATGTCAATCTTCTTCCACAGCACTTTGCATAAGATTTCTAGGCTACTGCTTGTTAATTAGGTCAGCAATTACATATTTCATGTAACAGTTTGCTCAACCTTACAGTATTATTTTTCCTTATTTTTGTAACTATGTTATTTCTTATCACTGTTGTAACTACATACAGTATAAAGAATTGTGTAAAGTTTTAATGGGTAGCCCTGAAATATAAAATCTGAATAAAAGCTAATGTATGCTATGTACTTGCCATATGCCAGCCAGTGTACTAAGGGCCTCACAATAATTAACTCTTTTAATCTGTATGACACCTCTATAAGGTCATAGTAGCCAGCATCCAAGACAGCCCTCAATGACGCCCATCTCCTGGTATTCAAGCCTTTGTACATACCCTTTGCATACTTAATTATAGCTAGTCCACAAGAACAGTAAGATACTGCTGAAGTAAAAGTGTGTGACTTCTGAGGCTGGTTTATATATAAAAGCCATTGTTTCTATTTTGCTCTCTTGGATCACTCACACTGGGAGAAGCCAGCCACAATGTCATGAAGACACTAAGGAATCCTGGGGAGAGGCCCATATGGTGAGGAGTGGCGATTCAGTCAGGATGGGGAGACAAAGTTTAGTTACAAGAGAATATATACAACCCTGTTGGAAGGCCCAAGGGTTTTTACTATAATACTTAGCTGAAGGCAGCCTTTTCCCCTTAAATAAATTAAGAGTAGAAACAAAGGAATGTGGAGAATTTACCTAACTTGGGTATCCAAGTGGTTCTATAAACTAATCCTTACTCATTCCGGATGGCTCTCTTGGGGGGAGGTCAACCAGGGATATTACCCCACTAATGGTGTTTGCTTTAGGCTTCAGAACTTGGCCTTTAATCTATACCCTCTAGTGTTAACTCAACACCTTTGTCATTTAATGTGTGCTGGCCTTTAATCATTATCCCTAAGTGTGCTGACTTAGAGCCTCTGTTACTAAATCTATACTGAATAAAATGCCTGAAGGGGCAGCTAGTAGGGACCAGTGGCTGCTATCTCTTTACAGCACTCTCCTCCAGCACACTTGTTCCCTGTGTTCTGTGTGAGTGAATTTATTCATCCTCATTAAGTCAGGGCCTGCAGGACAAACCCCTGGCAGGTGGTGACCCCGACAGGGAGGTACTGAGGTCTCCGTCAAGAACCATCACCAAGTTGTTAGCCATTGATGAAGTCACTTTCAGTGGGAATCCTCCAGCCAGTCAAGCCTTTAATGCACAGAATGAAGCCCTTAATGCAACTTCATGAGACTCTGAAGAACCACCAAGCTAAAATATCCCTGAATTTCTGACTCATAGAAATTATCAAACAGAAAATGTTTACTTTTTTAATTAACTAAGGGGTAATTTGTCACACAGTAATAGGTTAACTGGTACACAGGTAGACACTATTATCCTCTTTTACTGATGGGGACACAAGGCAGATGAAACAGAAAGGTTAAACACATAGGCTCTGGAGGCAGAGTACCTAAATTTGAATCCTGGCTACTCATATGGTATTTGTACATAACAAATATTGTTAAAATTTGTGAGCACTGACCAGGCACTTTTTAAGGCAATCTGCTACACTTTGACCAAATAATTCCACATCTAGAAATCAATGCTAGAGATGCTCATGTAAGAACTTCAAAGACAAAGGTGCAAAGTATGTGCCCTACACTGCTGTTTGCAATACTGAAAATTGAAAGCAACCCTAAACATCCATCAAGGGGAAAGAGAAAAATGAATTAATGCACATACATTCATTAGAACACTACGCAATATAAATAATGAAATATCTGTATCTTTGAGGAAAACAGCTAGTTGCTAAGCAATTAATTTTTTAAAACAGCATTACTGTGTTCACTCATTATGTGTAAACATATTTTTTAAAAGGACTAGAGGGATATACAGTCTACAGTGGTTACTCAGACCAGAGGCAAAAGCCTTTTACATTTTACTATATATACTTTATTTACTATAACAAGCCTGAATTATCTGAGTAATTTAGGGAAAACTGGAGTTTCAAAGAGAAAAAAGAGATTTATTTCATTTAAAAGAAAAAGGTCTAAGGCAGTTCTAATACTACATGGCTTAGTTAACTAAAAAATAATAGCAACTAAATTTTGGCAATCAACAATCAGCAAAATAAAGGAGATTCCTAAAGCCAAATATCTTTACTAAGGGATTTATGTTTACACTGCAGGCAATGCTTTCCGTTTTTTGGTTCTTTGGTTGGCGTCCTTCCACTGCAGAAACTGGTATAGGCACCAGAGTTATTTCCTGAATTTCTGTCCCAAGGTAGGTTCCTGCTAATTCTACAAATACAAATTTGATTTAAAAAATGGCAGTTGACGTCAGTAAAAACAGGAAAAGTCTCCTCACTGGACCTAAGGAATAAAGTAATTTAGTACAAGAGATTTTTATAATTCAAACAATAACCAATAGTATAACATTAATTATGTGAGAAGAGGCAGACACTAAAAAAAGGCAATCCTCCAATTGGGGTTATAATCCAAAGGCTATTTATTATCTTAAATACATGATTTGAAATCCAAAACCCATTTTTCCCGCAGAAACTATGTAAAATGGTATTTAGGCTCTTAAGCCAACCTATATATGCCAATTTAATCTATTCTAAAATATATTCCTAACAGTATGATTCTAACAAGGCCAAAAGAAACATAAGAATTTGAATTCCCAAGACACCTGTAACTTTTAAAGTTTCTATATAGGCAAATAATGGATTGCTCCAGTGCACTAGCAAAAACAAGGTGCCTACCCAATTCAACCAGAAGTGTGTGGGGAATAATAGGTAAGAACAATTTTATCTACCTGTTTAAGGCTCTAGGATCTATTCATGTATTACCAGTCATTTGTAGCTGGTCTATCTCCTCTGCTGAAATAAGTTTACATAATGTTTAAGAGGTTTATAAAGTTGATTCAATTGTAAAATTAGCTTTCATGACACTACAAATGACATTTATTTATCTAAACTTATAGGGAACAAATGAAGTAGTGTGCTTCAGTAGAATTCACTGTGCCACAGTAGGCTTAAATTTAGCAAATTTTTTCCAGAAATTAACCGGAATCCTATGCAGTATCTATCACAGCAGGACCTTGTTCACTGCTTTTACACACTGTTCAAAATTGCTGATTATGTCAAGCTAAGAGAATGAAAAGATTTCATTCATACAAACCTTTTTCAGAAAGGATAGTGAAAAGAATGATCAAAACAAAAACTGATGAAAGGATTTATTTAAAAGCTGCAAAATTTATTTCTAATTTCACAATTCACTAAATATTTCCATGACTTTGATCTTACCTGATTTTTACAACTGTTAGGAAAGCAGGTCAATTATAATTACTCCCATTTTAATAATGAGGAAAAAGTTTTTTTTTTTTTTTTTTTTTTTTTTGAAGTATTGTGCTAGGCCAGGCACAGTGGCTGTACGTGGGATTACGCCTGTAATCCCAGCACTTTGGAAGGTAGAGGCAGGCGAATCACCTGAGGTCAGGAGTTCAAAACCAGCCTGGCCAACATGGCAAAACTCCATCTTAACAACAAAAAAAGTATCGTGCTTAAGGACAAAGCACAAGTACAAAGGTGGGGGAAATCCCTTTTATGAGCAGTATGGTGGATCTGAAAAGAGAAAGATGTGGAAAAAAGTAAACAGAATTGAGAGATACTCCTGAGTTTTGCTTGAGAAGCAGGGAAACAGGGCAGTAACTGAAGAGGGATGTGGAGACAAGGGAGTGTATCATTAAGATGAGGAAAAAATGTTTGTATACTCTAGAAATGGGAAAAATCAGTGATAAAGAGAAAGATTTGATGGAGTAACGTCATTCACACATGACAGGGGATGAAGTACAGTGGAAAAGTGGAGGGCTGGGCGCGGTGGCTCACACCTGTAATCCCAGCACTTTGGGAGGTCGAGTCAGGTGGATATGATGTCAGGAGTTCGAGACCAGCCTGGTCAACATGGTGAAACCCTATCTCTATTAAACATGTAAAAAAATTAGCCGGACCTGGTGGCACACAGGCCTGTAATCCTACCTACTCAGGAGGCTGAAGCAGGAGAATTGCTTGAACCAGGAAGGCGAGGTTGCAGTGAGCCAAAATCGCACCATTGCACTCCAGCCTGTGTGACAACAGCGAGATAAGAAAGAAAGAAAAGAAAGGAAAGAAAGGAAGAAAGAACGTAAAGTGGAAGGACTGGCCTTTGATAGCACCATCCACAATTCAGAACTACCTACAGTAAGAGGAGGCTTGCAGGTAGGTAGCTACGGTAAGACCTTGAAGACATTGTCTTGATTACTTCTAAATTATCAATCAAATAAAAACTAGGGCCATCAAGTGAAAATAAGGAGAGCAGATGATATGAAACTGTCCTGTGGCAGTGGAAGAGTGACTGGACTAGTAAACTGTAAGACTGTCAGGTGCTGCACACTAAGGACCCAATTAAGGGTAACGTTCATGAATTTAAGGCGAGACAAGTCAAAGCGGCTACAGGTGCATCTCTGGCTGCTCAGGTGCAAGTACACTGAGGAAAATTTAATCACATTTGAGGTTTTCTAAGCAAGAACAACGGAAGGAGAGTGGGACCACATTGCCAAGCCCTGTTAATATTATTTCAAACTCACATACTCCACAGCTTAGTACTTTCAGTACTAGCATTCTCATTTCATAGAAGAGGACCGACCAACAGGCATCTACTGAGTAACTTGCCCAAGGTCACAAAGCAAGTGGCACAGCCAACTATACCCCTCAAACATACCCTAATTCCAACTACTTCTCTACATCTCCACTCCTACTACCCTGGTTCAAGCTCCAATAACTTAAAACTACTGCATAAGCCCCGTAACTGATCTCTCCGCTTTTCACTCTTACCCACCCCACAGTATCAAAGTAACCTTCAAAAATGCTAAAAGAGGTATTTCTCTGTTGGGTGTGCTGGCTCGTGCCTGTAATCCCAGCACTCTAGGAAGCTGAAGCAGGAAGATCACTAGAGGCTAGGAATTGGAGCTGCCTGGGCAAAACATCAAGACCCCATCTCTACAAAAAATAAACTAAAATTAGCTGGGCGTGGTGGCATGCGTCCATACTCCCAGCTACTGGGAAGGCTTAGGGTGGAGGATCACTTGAAACCAGGAGTTTGGAGGTGCAGTGAGCTATGATCATGCCACTGTACTCCGGCCTTGGTGACAGGGCAAGACCTTGTCGAAAAAGGAAGGGAGGGAAGGAAGGAAGGAAGGGAAGGGACAGAAGGGAGGGAAGGAAGGGAGGGAAGGAAGGGAGGGAAGGAAGAGGAGGCAAGGAGAAGGAAGGAGAGTTAGGGAGAGAAGGAAGGGAGGAACGGAGGGAGGGAGAGAGGGAAGCGGGGACGGGAGGGAGGGAGGGAAAAAGAAAAGAGAAAAAGATTTCTGTCCTGCCTGTAAATGTTTCCAATTTTACCTTGAAAGTCCCTAGCCTACGAGGAATGCTCTGGCCACTTGCCTAACTCACTCTTTTATCTCTTACCCATCACCTTAGCAATGAGGCTTTTTTTAAGTTTCCAAAACACATTTTTAAAGGTCTTTACCCCAGCAGTTCCCTACAGAAAACATTCTTCTTATCCTGTGTGCTCATTTTTATTCAGCTCTCAGCTTAAAATGTCACCTTATTCAGAAAGACCTTCAGTGACTAGTTAATTTAAAAGTAGCCACCCAGTGAAGTATTACCACATACTTTATCCTATTTCAACTTTCTACATAGGACTTAACATTACCTGGTTTTTAAAATTTGTTTTTGATGGTTTTATCCCACTAGAATGCATACACCATCACAGCAGGGCCTGACCACTAAGTACACAGAAAATATTTATTAAATAAACGAATCAACATGCAAACACTCTACATTGGGGGATCACACTTGCCAGTTCACCAAAAGAATATATTCAATTCATTCAAAGATCTTTACTAAATGCTTACTGTGTGCAAGGCATCAACACAGCAGAAGTCTGGCAAAAAGTATACTAGATTTCTCAGTTTCTTCCTGTCTTGTTCTACCAGTATGCCAAGAACTTTTAATTTCGCCTGTGATAACTTTTAATATTTACTACTTATTGCCTTAATAATCTAGGAAACTTCTATAATATGAAACTAGCATGACTGTATTAAAAATATAACAAACCACCACAGGAATAATAAATGATAGCTAGTAAGTAAATCACTAATAAATGATAGCTAGTAAATACTGTATAATACGGAAGTACTAAAGCTATACACACACACACTTTTTTTTTTGAGATGGAGTTTCGCCCTTGTTGCTCAGGCTGGGGTGCAATGGTGCATCTCAGCTCACTGCAACCTCCTCCTTCAGAGTTCAAGCGATTCTCCTGCCTCAGCCTCCCAAATGGCTGGGATTACAGGCATGCGCCACCATGCGCCAACTAATTTTGTATTTTTAGTAGTGAGATGGGGTTTCACCATGTTGGTCAAGCTGGTCTTGAACTCCTGACCTCAAGTGATCCACCTGCCTCGGCCTCCCAAAGTGCAAGGTAAAGCAATATTTTCTAACAATCACATTATAGAGATAAACCACAAAATGAGGTAATTCTTCACAGCACACTAATATGCTATTTATAGATATTAAAACAGTATCTTTAAAATTCTTAGCAAAAAAAATCCAATGTATATGCACAGTTTTAATATCACTTGCATAGTAATCCAACCCCATTTCAGCTTTTGCATTTAAAGTCTCATCTCAAATTTATTGAGGTTTTAGTTATTCAAAGCAAACAGTGTCCAGAGTTAGACTGCAGGATTAATTTGTACACCACACGCTCTTTCTTGTTGTCATTTCACTGATGCAATAAAATGCTGCACTGTATTTTTTTTCTAACTCAAAAGGTTTATTCTTAAACATACCTTTCTTAGTGGCTTTAACAGCAATATAAAAAACTAAGTGACTATGAAACTGAGCTTAAAAACTGTATTCCATGCCCCTCTAAATGTCCATCACACCACTAAACCTCAGAATTTTAAAGAATTTCAGAGAAGCAGTGGTCTATTACACATCTCACAATGCTTTAATATGTAGGCTACTTGAATGTCTCCCACAATTTTTACAGAAGACAGAATACCATATAATGGAAAAAAAAAAAAAAAATAGAGCAATGGTTTCCCTACTGCATACACACCACCTTCTCATTTTGTTTCTGCATTGTTTGAATATTTTATAAGAAGGTTAGCATTACAATTGCAAAAACAAAAAGATCTTTGTAAAGGTTAACACTAAAGGCAGTGGTCACGTAATGTATCACGGTAATAGTCAAGTAAATGGTACAAAATGCCTAATAAGTCTAAGAAAGTTTTGTTAGTTAAAACTAGAGCAAATAAAAACACCTTAAAATTATCTTGTTTTTTCCACTCTGTATATCCCCTACTCTATAGCCATGCACTTTAACTCAATAAAGCTCCCAGATGCCCCAGACCACGTTCTGTAACTCCTCCAGTTCTGCCAGCAAAGCTCACTCAACATTTACTTGTTCAACAAATGAATCAGTACCATGATTCCCCTTATCACATAGTCCTTTCTTCCATTTTTGCTCACACTCATCTCAAGTTCACAAGAGTTTCTATACTGACTACTTAAGTCACTAAATTTCCTTGGTTCTTCCTAGGTAAAAATTAAACAAGGACAAACCTCTGAGAAGAACAAAAACGGGTCTCAGTAAGATCCTATCTTGTCTTTTAGATCTACTTCTAATATCCCTGGTTACCCAGTTCTCACAAGAACTTAAAAACAGGACACTTAGTGTTGCCCCATTAAATATAGTTTTCACTGTTTCTTTTCTTACTGGAAGCCTGAGGTGTCATATCAAAAATAAATAATAATTAAAACCCACTACATAGAATTGAAACAGTTGCCTTGAAAAAATTTCCTGAAATCATTAAAATAAAAACTGACAAGTCATTAAATGCAAACATTCCATATATCACAGAGGAAATGCTTTAATTTCTTGCCTCAGACTAACAATATTAGTTTTTTTATGCTAATAGCAACAAAATTATATTTATATAAATAGCAACAAAAGCTGTAGAAGCCACTCCCTAACAATGAGCTTTTCAAAAATATTATTTCTAAATGTATAACATACTACTTTTCCTTGGAAATAAACTGGAAAATAGCAAAAATAGTTAAGAATTTGTACAAGTTGGGTGGAGAATGGAAAAAAAATTAAAAACATTAAAAAAGAATTTGTACAAATTCAGATGTAGCATTGGCTCTCAGTTAACACTGTAGGTGGAAAGTGCCTAAAACGCTAAACAAATCTTACAGAATATAAATACTTTAGTGGAGCTGTTGAAAGAATCACTGCGTAACTTCAGTACACTCACACATATTTATCAAAAAGCCACAGTATTTCTTTAGGTTTCAATAATTCTAAAATTAAACTATTATAAGCTGATTAAGTTACTGTGGCCCCAACATTTGTTACCACAAAGAACCAAAGGCAAATAAATAGGTATTTTACGAAGTTTGCCTGAAATCATCAAACAAACCCCATTTTAACTTTCACCCTTCAACTTATTAACTCACATTAAGCAGTAAAGAAATATTCAAGAGGAATTTGATTCTGTTAGTACTGTCAGTCCACAGGGTGTTGTCAATTACTTGAGGACACAGAAGTTTTTCATGTGTAACTGGTATCTCCTGTACCTTTAAGAAGTTAATCACACAGGCTACACCTACATATAAATATTTTGAAATCAAATAATTTTGTACCAAAATCGCAAAAAGGTTGGGGGACCTCTCCTTATTTCTTAACCAAAGATGTGCAAAATTTAAGATTAAATAAGTACAACGTAACGCTGTATCTCCACTCAAAGGAATCCACTGTTTAAACAATCGATTCCATTTACTGACCACCAAGTAAATACATACCATTTAATCCTCTCATCTCCGCAAGGCAGGTATTATCCCTATGGTACAGAGGATGAAACTAAGCGTAATTTGCCCAAGGTCAAACCAAGTAAGTTACAAAACCACAAATGGAACTCAGGTCTACTTAATTAACACCAAAGCCCCTGATCTCCACCCGAAATAGAAACAACTACTTTAAAAAATAGAGTTGGGCAGGAAACTGCTGGTTTAAACTTAGTATTATGACAATCTTAGCGGTGTATTCCAGAACAGAAGCAGTAAATTTACACTCATGGCATTATTAGATTCTTGGCATAAAGTTGTGTTGACCTCAACAGTGTCTCTTTATGCAGTCACAAATACAGAAAAATGTATAACGTGGACTTCCGAAATGTGTAAGACTTTAAACTGCAGAAGGGATTCAAAGCTGTTTTTTTTCTTTTTTCCCCCCTTCAACAGCTACTGTTTGGGGGCCTGGGGGAGTGTGAGTGAAGGGTTACAACTCCTAACAATCTGAAGATAAAGCAGAGAACCCGTTAAATCTGAAGTTGTTTGAGCTTGGAATGGATTTGAGGCCTCCAACGCTAAAACCTTCACCACCAAAGAGGCCTCAAAGTGCAATCTACAGGGTGTGGGTTGGGTGCCGGGAGGAAGGCAGCAGAACAATTCACTTCCAATAAAAGAGTTAGCAATTCTGGGGGTAAAGGGGCAAATTCATTTTCACCACCGCACACCTCTAACTCGGCGGCAAACGAAACCTGATGCTTTTTTTTTTTTTTTTTTTTTTCTTAAAGCTCATCTTCTCGGGTTACCAACTCTGGGACCTAAGCGCCTAACCAGGTCCACACAGGAGTGGTGGCGACGCCTACGTCCCCCTCCCCGACCTGTGCACCCACACCAGAAAGCCAGGCACCACGGCCGAGGCTGCCCGGACCTCCCCATCCCCCTCCGGCCCTGCCAGCACCAGCTCCTAGGCCCGGGCCCGCGGGCGTGCGCTCCACGCCATCTGCCACCAGGCCTTCTGCGTCCGGCCACGGCTTCCCTATTCTGCCACAAAGCCCCCGGCCAAGCCGGGAGGGTCGGCTCTGCGGCACGCCGGCGGGGCCGGGGCCGGGGCCGAGACCCAGACGCAGGGCCCTCCCCGCACCCTCCGGGGCTTCCCCCGCGGAAGCGCCCCGCCCGGCTGCACTCCCCGATCCTGGCGCTCCCCGCGGCCCGCACGCGGCCGCCCCCGCCCCCGGCCCGCGTGCATACCGTCTCCTCGGGGTCGATGTCTATCTTGAAGGTCTGCTGCTGGAGGGTCTTCAGGGTGACCTGCATGGTGCCGCCGCGCAGCTCTGCTGCCGGGCCTGCGCCGGGTGCTGGCCGCTGGGCGGGGTCTGTGGCCTGGCGGGGCCCCGGGGTCGCCCGCGCTCCTCGCGCTCTGGGGAGGAAGGCGGTGGGGGTGGGGGCTTGTCACATTCGCCTAGCGGAGCGGCCTCTCCCCCAGCCCGTGCTCCGGCCTGCGCCGCTGCTTCCGCGACCGCGGTCTTCCCCGCGATATCGGGCCGCCGTACCTCCTCACGCGCCGGGCGCCAGCCACCGAGTCTGCAGGAGGCGCGAGGGGCTCTGCGAGACCAGCGAGGAATCCGCTAGCTCACCAGAGGATGGTGGCCGCCATCATCGTGACTCGCCGAGACGTGCCCCCTCCCCCACCCGAAAAACCTTGGCGGGGGATGGGGCCGGGCGGGCAAAGCGCGCAGGCGCGAGGGGGTTGCGGCGACGCTTTGCGCCGGCGCGGCAGAGGACTCCGCCCCGGAATTGGGGGCGGGGCGGAAGGCGGCTCTGGAATGTCGGCAGCCTGGAGCCGGATTGCGCAGGCGCGGCGTTCCTTGGGCGGCCGGGGCTCTCCCGGCTTCCTCTTCGCAGCTATTGCAGAGAGTTCTCTCCGCCCGCCGCCGCTCCGCCTCTTTCCAGACTCCGCCCGGCCGCCGAAGTTACGCAATCTGTAGCCCGGGAAGCGCTACGTGGAGACTCGGCGGAGTGGATGCCGAGCCCTGGAGCGGGGGAGTCACGGGGCGGAGTTTAAGTGTAAGGATGGCTGTAACTACAGCTAGGGGCCGGCGCCCGCGTGGGGCTCGCTACGGGACTCAGCCCCGGGGTGTCGACTGAGTCTTTAATCCCGCCTGCACAGGCTCCTGAGCCGGATTGCCCGTGTTCAAATCTTGTTTTCTCTCACTAGGCTTGGGACGTTGGGCCTAAACAGATGGGCCGATTTAAAACGAAGGTCGGCCAGGCGTGGTGGCTCACGCCTGTAATCCCAACACTTTGGGAGGTCGAGGCGGGCGGATTACCTGAGGTCCGCAGTTCGAGACCATCCTGGCCAACGTGGTGAAACCCCGTCTCTACTAAAAATACAAAAATTAGCCGGCCGTGGTGGCAGGCGCCTGTAACCCCAGCTACTCGGCAGGCTGAGGCAGGAGAATCGCTTGAACCCTGGAGGCGGAGGTTGAAGTGAGGCGAGATCGCGCCATTGCACTCCAGTCTGGGCGACAGTGAGACTCCGTCTCAAATAATGATAGTAATTTTAAAACAATAAAACGGAGGTCAAGTTCTGTCACACCTTGGGGCAGAACTGTCCAGTGGTTCCCCATCTAGCCCCGAGTTAAAAGTCAGAGTTCTTAGAACGGATGCATTAGCCCCTCACCTTTCCCCCACGTTGCCTTACTCTTCCCGCTGGTGGATTCTAGGCTGTCCCCGCCTCAGGGCTTCCTTTTGCACTTCCTGTCCTGGCTCCCATCCTTAAAATCCTTGCTCAGATATTGCCTTCTTGGTGAGGTCTGCGTTGGCTGCCTTACTTAAAATCGCAACTTGCTATCTGTTATTGCGCTGTTTTCTTCCATAGCGGGTATCCCCTTTTAATTACCAAGTAATGTATGTATCTCTTGTTTCTCATCTTTCTCCCTTTCCTGTAAACCCCAGACTGAAGCTGCACTGCACAGAGGCAAAGATTTTGCTTTGTCCACCCATGAACATGGCTGGCATACTGCAGGTGCACAGTATATATTTGTGGAATGCGTGACTGTGCTTCCAGATCCTCAGCAGTAAAATGAGAAGAACAGTGTCACTCATTGATTATTGGAGGGTAAGTTGAGTACTGTATGTAAAATCTTAGTACCAGGATCATAATAAACAGTCTGTAAGCGGTTAACTATTAGCAGAATGTCCGTTTACAGATAGAACAGTGAAGAACAGAGATGTTGAGTAACGTACCTGGAATCACCCAGCCAGTAGTAAATCCAGAATGTGACCTCAGGCGGGATGACTCCAGAGCCTGTGTCCCAGGGTGCGCCACTCTTCCCTTCTTTTTTTGTTTTAAATATATATATTTTTTAAGGGTCTCTCATCCAGGCTGGAGTGCAGTGGCACAAAGACGGCCACTGCAGCCTCAGTCTCCTGAGCTCAAGAGATCCTTCCGCCTCAGCCCCTAGAGTAGCTGGGACTACAGGTACACACCTCTGCTTATTACCAGCTGGTATTTTTTGTGCAGATATGCTCTCCCTATGTTAACAGGGCTGCTCTTGAACTCCTGGGCTGAAGCAATCCTCCTGACTTGGCATCCCAAAGTGTTGGGATTACATGTGAGCCGTCGCGCCCAGCTTTTCTCCTGTGTTTTACACTGCGCATGTGGCACATTTGATTTAGTTCAAGGATAAAACACAGTTCTAGTCAGGCCGCTAGCTCCACAGATAGAACAGTGAAGTACAGAGATGTTGAGTAACGTACCTGGAATCATCCAGCCAGTAGTAAGTGGCAAATCCAGAATGTGACCTCAGGCGGGATGACTCCAGAGCCTGTGTCCCAGGATGCGCCACTCTTCCCTTCCTTTTTTGTTTTAAATATTATTTTTTTAAGGGTCTCTGTCATCCAGGGACCATTACAAATTACTTCTCTGGGACAGCATCCTCACTAATACAATGTCACTGCTTGGTTTTCAGTGGCTTCTAGGAGCTTGGGTTTAATGTTTCTGTGAAACTTTCCTTGACCAGCCTCCCCCTCCACTAACGTGGTATTTCCCCTTTCACAGCAGGTAATTCCCTTCATAGTAATTAAATATGCATTCTTCTGCCCTCTATCTTCCTGTGTATCTCTCTTAGTCACCAGGTGGTTTCATCTTGGCCCTTGTTTTGAAATACCTCCCGCCTGGATCTCTCCCCTTTGCTTTAGAGTTAGCCAATTGCTTAAGCAATATCTTCACTGAATATGTAACAAGCCTCTGAAACTTAATATGGCCAAAGAGAGCAACTGCTTCCTCTCCCAGTTTCCCCCATCATAGTTCATGGCCTCACAATCTACCCAGGTGCTCAGACCAAAAATCTGGTCCTCATCCCTGGTAAGTGTCTTCCCTCCTTCACCCAATCCCAGCTACCACATACAATTTATAATCAACTCCTGTCAACCTTATTCTTCCAAGTGTATCCCCAACTCAACCTATTTTCACTGTTTCTACTTCTACAGCCCTAAGCTAATCCATCATTATCCTTCACCTGCCTCCCACCTGGTCTCGCCACTTCCACTCTTTACCCCCAACAGCCTCCCCAGCAGCCAGAGTGGCCTTTTAAACCCATAAATCAGAGCATGTTGTATCTATGCTTAATATCTAATTACGTTTTAGCATAAAAGTCAAACTCTTTATGTGGCCTTGGAGAGCCCACAGGATCTGACTCCTGTCAATTTCTCTGACCTCATCTCTTTCCTTCTCTCATCCTCTCATTCACTGTCATCCATTTCCCTTTCCGAGCCCAAACAGACTAAACTGCTTCTAGCCTCAGGGACTTTACACTTGAGGTTCCTGCAGCTTGAAACTGTCTTCCCAGATCTTTGAATGGCTAATTCCTTTTCGTCTTCAGGTTCCAATTCAAATTTTACGTTTGTAGAGAGGACTTCTCCAACATATTTAATAATATATAATAAACATGTGTTAAGCCTTTTTTCTAGGCAAGGCACTTCTTTTTAGCGAGAGACACTCTCTTATTCACAACTGTTTTCCCAGCACCTGCAACAGTGCCTAGAACACAGTAGGTGCTCAATAGTGTAGGTTGACTGACACCTAACTCAGTTGTAAACTCCATGAGACAGAGGCTGAGTCAGTCCTGTGCATCTTGTTATCTGAAGAAGCTAGCGTAATACAGATACTCTATACATATTGTTTGAAAACATGATAGTCACTTTAGTTATAATTTACAACAGCTGTAAGAAAATGTGAAAATATTTTAAAACCTGGAATATGCTGTAGAAAGTTGTTATAATATTCAATTCTACAACTTCCTGCTACAGCTATTACTGTCTGCGGAAAAAAGGGGATGAGAGAGATGCCTTTCCATATGTTAGTGCATGCAAAAAAAAAAGGGGGGTTTGTTTTTTGTTTTTTGGGGGTTTTTCTTGCTCATGGCAAAAGAAAAAAAGCCAGTATAGAAAGGGAGGGATTGGCTGGGCGTGGGGTCTCATATACTTTGGGAGGCCAAGATGGGTGAATCACGAGGTTAGGAGTTCAAGACCAGCCTGGCCAATATGGTGAAACACCGTCTCTACTAAAAATCCGAAAAAACCAGCCAGGTGTGGTGGCGTGTACCTGTATGTAGTCCCAGCTACTCAGGAGGCTGAAGCAGGAGAATTGCTTGAACCCAGGAAGTGCAGGTTGCAGTGAGTTGAGATTGTGCTACTGCTCTGCAGCCTGGACAATAGAGGGAGACTCCATCTCAAAAAAAAAAAAAGAAAGGGAGGGATTGATTGAAAATAAAATCCCACTTGTACGTCCCTAGAAATAAGCATTGTTTTGAGTTCTTAGAAACTTTCTAGGTATATAAAAGAATATATTTCCCCAATATATCGGGAATATGAAGGGAATATATTCTGAGAAATGTGTCAGGCAATTCCGATGTCGTGTAAACATCATAGAATGTGCGTACACAGCCTAGGTGGTATAGCCTGCTATGCACCTAGGCTATATGATATAGTCTATATCTTCCAGGCTACAAACCTGCACCACGTGCTACTATACTGAGTACTGTAGGTAATTGTAACACAGTGGTAAATACTTGTATATCTAAACAGAGAAAAGATATGATTTAAAAAAAGATATAAAAGATTTTAAATGGCACACCTTTATAGGGTGCTTATTATGAATGGAGCTTTCAGGAGTAGAAAATACTCTGGGTGAATCAATGAGTGACTGGTGTGTGACTGTGAAAGTCTAAGGTGTTACTGTACACTACTATAGACTTTACAAACACTGCACACCTAAGCTACACTAAATTTATTTGTAAAATGTTTCTTTTTCAGTAATATATTAGCTTGCTGTAACTATAAACTTCTAATTTTTAACTTTTTGACTCTGGTACTTATAATACAAACATATTGTACAGCTATACAAAAATATTTTTCTTTATGTCCTTACTCTGTAAGCTTTTTTTTTTTTTTTTTTTTTTTTTTGGGGGAGACAGGGTCTTGCTCTGTCACTGAGGCTGAAGGGCAGTGGCATGATCATAGCTCACTGCAGCCTCAAACTGCTGGCCTCAAGAGATCTTACTTCCTTTGCCTCCCAAAATGCTAGGATGACAAGCACGAGCCATTGCCCCTGGCCATTGTTTTTTTTGTTGTTGTTTGTTTTTTAAACTTTTAAGATCTAAGAAACACACATTAGCCTAAGCCTACACCAGTTAGGATCATCAATATCACCATTTTGTACCTTCATATCTTGTCAGACTAAAGGGCCTCAGGGTACAAAATAACACCCATGGAGCTGTCATCTCCTATAGTAACAATGCCTTCTTCTGGAATACCTCCTGAAGGACCTGCGTGAGGCTGTATTACAGTTAACTTTTGTTTTATAGGTGGAAGGAGTACTCCCTAAAAGAAAATAAAAAGTATAGTACAAGGCCTGGCACAGTGGCTCATGCCTGTAATCCCAGCACTTTGGGAGGCTGAGGCTGGCAGAATGCATCAGTTCAGGAGTTTGAGACCAGCCTGGGGAACATGGCAAGAGCCTGTCTCTACAAAAAATTAGTCAAGTGTGGTGACACTCAGCTGTAGTCCCTGCTACTTGGGAGGCTGAGGTAGGGGGATCGCTGGAACACAGGAGGTGGAGGTTGCAGCAAGCCAAGATTGTATCACTGCACTCCAGCCAGGGCTACGGAGCATTCTATTCTGTCTCAAAAAACAAAAAAGTATAATACAAGCTGGGTGCTGTGGCTCATGTCTGTAATTTCAACACTTTGGAAGGCTGAAATGGGAGGATCACTTGAGCCCAGGAGTTTAAGACCAGCCTGAGCAACATAGGAAGACTTCATCTCTAAAAAAAATTTTCTTTAATTAGCTAGGCTTGGTTGTACACACCTGTGGTCTCAGCTACTCTGGAGGCTGAGGTGGGAGGATCCCTAGAGCCTAGGAGGTCAAGGCTGCAGTGAGCTGTGATGGTGCTACTGCACTCCAGCCAGAGCGAGACCTTGTCTTGAAATTTCAATTTAGTATGTTGATACATAAACCCATAATCATTTATCATCAAGTACTACATATGATACATAATTTTATGTGCCAGACTTTTATATGGTTTGCACTGCAATAGGTGTATTAACACCAGCATCACCACAAACACGTGAGTTATACATAGCACTATGACGTTACGACACCCAAGATGTCACTAGGCATTAGGAATTTTTCAGCTCCATTAAAATGTCAATGCATAGATGTAGTTCAGCATTGACCAAAACGTCATGTGGCACACGACTGTAGCTGTGGCAACAGTAGATTTTAGATGTCAATTAATTAAAATGTTTGCACAATATTTTCTGAAGTACAAAAGATAAAATTTTGTTTTGAATTTCTGGAAAAACTGCACACTGGACGTGCTAGATAATAAGACCTCCACCCCTACTCCAAAACACAAAAACCACCAAGATGAAGCTCTTGTCAGCAAAGCATTGTAGGATAGGCCTTGAGCCTTTCTTCTAGAGCTATTGGGCCAAGATTAAATGATGGGAGGAAGTCATTAATTCCAAATGCTCGATAACAAGCATTGCTTGCATTTTTGGAAATCCATCAAACGGTTTAGGGACGAGGCTGAGCAAGAAGAGATACAGCAGCTGCTGACTTAAAAAATCCAGAGTAAAAATGCCAGACTAGACAACTCATTCATCCAACAAATAGATTTTTTTTTTTTTTTTTTTTTTTTTTTTTTGAGACAGAGTCTTGCTCTGTTGCTGGGCACCAGGCTGGAATGCAGTGGCATGATCTCAGCTCACTGCAACCTTCGCCTCCTGGGTTCAAGCAGTTCTCCTGCCTCAGCCACCTGAGTAGCTGGGACTACAGACAGGTGCATGCCACCATGTCTTGCTAATTTTTGTACTTTTTAATAGAGATGGGGTTTCACCATGTTGGCCAGGATGGTCTTGATCTCTTGACCTCATGATCCGCCTGCCTCGGCCTCCCAAAGTGCTGAGATTACAGGCGTCAGCCACCGCACTTGGCCTCAACAAATAATTTTTAAGGACTCAGTAGGAAACAGAACCAAGTTCTTGCACCCATGGAGTTTATATTTTAGTATGGTAGTAAACTGATAATATGCTAAAAATAAAAACAATTGTAATACATCAGATGATAAGTACCATTTAAACAAATGCATGAAGAGGACGAATAGTGCTCTGCAAAAGGAATATTGCTTTACAGATTATTCCATTTATGTTTCAGTCTCATCCCACCCCCAGCAATGTTTTTGACTCTTTCTTTACCCAGAAATTAGCCGCAAGAAGGCTGATCTGTAGGACTACCGCAATTGGCTTTCTGTGGCATCACTGCAGGAGACAGGTTTGAGGGAGGAGAGTGAAGTTAGAGAATTGTTATGCCTCTTTGAGGTTGGCAGTGCACTTGATACAAGGTCACCACTTCTGTAGGGTGGCTCCTCTCCATGACATTCTGGTAACTGCTCCCCACTTTGCCCCCTCAAGCCTAGAGGGTTCTTATTTCTCACTCCAGGGAAATGTACTCTCCCTGCAGTTTCTCTGTGCTCTCTTCCACATCATTACAAAGTGTCTCTTTCATGAATGTTTTCAGAATATATATCCGTATTATTTTTTTAGGGCTGTTATAACAAAGTACCACAAATTGGGTAGCTTAAAATAACCAAAATTTGTTGTTTCACATTTCTAGTGGCTTGAAGTTCAAAATCAGGGTATTGGTAGGGCTGTATTTTCTCTGAGATTTGGAGAATTCTTCCTCATGTCTTTCTAGCTTCTGGTGCATTTCCGACAATCCTTGGTGTTCTGTGGCTTGCCGCTGCAGCACTTCAGCCTCTGCTTCCATCATAATCTGTCCTTGTGTGTTCATTATCCCTGTGTCTCTTCTTATGAGGATACCAAGTCATATTGGATTAAGGGCCCCTCCCTACTCCACTATGACTTTGTCTAACTAATTGTATCTGCAATGACCCCATTTCCAAATAAGGTCACATTCTGAGGTAGTGGGGTGTCAGTCCTCACCAAATCTTTGGGAGAACACAATTTAACCCGTAAAATATCTAATTTAAATGTGATGTCTGTTTTTCTGCTGAGACTGATATACCCATTAATCAAGAAAAGTCTCCTTAAGAGAGTGATATTGGAGTAGTGTAAAGCAAGGAAGCCAGTCATGCCAATGCTGGAGAAAGAGAGAACTGAATAAAGGGAACAGCAATAATATCCATAAATGTTCATACTCATATAGTACTTATCACGTGTAGATGCAAGGCCGTGAGGTAGGAGCATCCGCATCCTTGGCGGATTGAAGGAATAGGGAAGAGGTGGCATGAAGGAGCCAAGGAAGCAAGGAGGAGAGAGACATGAGGTGGGGCAGTGGGCTGAGAGCCATTGTAAAGAAAAGACTTTGGCGTTAGTTCTGAGTAATGTGGAAAGTCATTGGAAGGTTTAAGACAGAAATGACATGATCTGACTTAAGTTTTGAAAGAATTGCTCTGGTTGCTGTATGGAGAACTTCCTGGAGGAAGGCAAAGGTGGATGGAAAGAAGCCAGTTAGGAGGTTATGGCAATAATATCAGAAGAGAGTGGTAACTCATATCAGGGTGGAAGCCGTACAAGTGGTAAAAAGCAGTTGGATTCTGGATTTATTGAAACTAGAGCCAATAGGCTTTGCTGATGGAGTTGATGTGGTATATGACAGAAAGAGGCTCACGGAATGCAAGTTCATGTTAGGAAACTTCCTAGGCGTCTTCTGATCCTCCTCACTCACATGTGTCTACCCTGACTCACAGTGTTTTGCAGACATTGATCTATCCAGCAAATGTTCTCTGAGCACCTATTCTGAACAAGGCATAGTGTTGAAAATATAATAATAGGCAAGATTTGATTCTGTATCATATTAAGAAAAATAGCAGTGTTTCACTTAACCCCTTCTGTAGGCAGAACACACACTGTATAAATTTATTTAATATAGTTGCAGTCTTGGCATCCACTTTTAGACTTGACATAGGTTATTTGAAACCCAATTGTACCTTATCACCTTGGACTTAGTTAAAACTTACCCTCCTGGCTGGGTGCTGTGGCTCATGCCTGCAATCCCAGCACTTTGGAAGACTGAGGTGGGAGGATTCCTTGAACCCCTGAGATTGAGACAATCTCGGACAACATAGCAAGACCCCATCTCTACAAAACATTTAAAAAATTAGCCAAGTGTGGTGGTGTGTGCCTGTAGCAGCAGCTACTCAGGAGGCTGAGGCAGGAGGGTTGCTTAAGTCCAGGAGGTCAAGGCTGCAGTGAGCTATGATCATGCCACTGTACTCCAGCCTGGGTGACAGAGTGAGATCTAAAACAAACAAACAAAAACAAAACCACGAAAACGTCCCCTTGTGTTTGTTTGAAATATAAGCCTTTCTGCTCCCCATCTTGCTAACCCAAAACCCAACACATTCTACAGATGTTGACCATGATAAAACCTAATGATCAACGCCAGGGGCCGGTGAGTAAGTTTCCCCCTTTGCATTTGTTTTCCTTAAACTAGCTAATCCTGCCGGGCGCGGTGGCTCAAGCCTGTAATCCCAGCACTTTGGGAGGCTGAGGCGGGTGGATCCCGAGGTCAAGAGATCGAGACCATCCTGGTCAACATGGTGAAACCCCGTCTCTACTAAAAATACAAAACATTAGCTGGGTATGGTGGCGCGTGCCTGTAATCCCAGCTACTCAGGAGGCTGAGGCAGGAGAATTGCCTGAACCCAGGAGGCGGAGGTTGCGGTGAGCTGAGATCGCGCCATTGCACTCCAGCCTGGGTAACAAGAGCGAAACTTCCATCTCAAAAACAAACAAACAAACAAACAAACAAAAAACAAACTAGCTAATCCCCAGCCCTCTTCAGGAAAGGTCACGAACCTTCATAAAGGCACAGCCTCACAGGTCCTCTCTCACCTTCCCTCGCCTGTGCTCTTCTTTCTTCCACTCCACTCCTCTGTCATTCTGTCTCCTTATTTCCCTTTCTCCCCTTTTCCCTCTCTGTCTCTGTCTGTCTCTACCCACTGGCTGAGCTCTCTGCCACTTCCAGACTTTCTCAGCACCCCTAATGCCTCTGGGATCTGTAAGTAATAAATGTATTCTGTTTTGTGCATTTTGGCTTCACTTCCTCATTATGTCTCCCCTGACCAACACACCAGAACTAACTTTGCTCCAGTCAGGACTCTTCTAGAGAGTGGCTATCTTGGCTTATGGCCACTGACGAGAGAAAGCTTCAGATTAAATTAGAAAGAAATCATAACAATAGAAGTCACAGCAAATGCCTAGTCATTGAGGTGTTCCTCCTTTTCCCATTGCTTGTATGTAAATTTGTGATTTATGACATAAATTTTATGCTCTTAGAACCTCTTTCCAAATTATAGATGCTTGTAGAGTGGTGACATTTTGTTAAGTACAAAAACAGTGCCTCATTGTAACAAAAATTTTCAACTCATTATTGAAAGCATTTCAGCATCCTACAATTAAACACTTTAAAAAACAATTTCAGCCTGCAACAATTGAGCTTTAAAAAAATCTTTTGTCAGACTGTGTATCATGGCTCATGCCTATAATCCCAACCATTGGGAGGCTCAGATGGAAGGATCACTTGAGACTAGAAGTTTGAGGCCAGCATGAGCAACATAGGGAGATTCTGCCTCTACAAAAAAAGAAATTTAGGTGGGTGTGGTGGTAAATGCCCAGCTGTGGTCCCAGCCACTAGGGAGGCTGAGGTGGGAATATCACTTGAGCCTGGGAGGTTGAGGCTGCAGTGAGCTGTGATCACACCATTGCACTCCAGCTTGGGTGACAGAGTGAGACCCTATCTAAAAAAAAAAAAAAATTATTAGTAATGTTTTGTCTTCTGTCTTAGACTTCTGGCTTCTTCAACTTCCATCCTGCTTCTTAAAGCTCAAGCTTCTCATTCCTATAAATCTCTTACACATTTTTCAGTCACTGTGTAAATTCAGGTACCTGGGAAGCAGATGCTAAAACAGTTAGGAATACTAGCCCCTTTTTTGGTGGATATCAATTGTGAAAAATAGAAGGAAGAAAGCAGGTTTTGATAAGGAAAGCCTTAGACCACAATAATATTGCCTGTGAAAGGAATGAGGAAAGGAGGCAGAACTGGACAGAGAGAGAGTCAGATTGTATTGCAGATCAGACAGTTTCAGCCAACCTAATGGGCAGCTCTGGAGCCAACACTGCCCATCTCACCAGTCAGTGGATAAAATTGCCAGATTCTGGTGCTGTCACCATGCTCAGTAGCTAGGGGCTGCCCTAGAAGAGCTGCCAGCTAATTGTGCTTCTCACAGCTAAGTTGTGCTTTTTTGATTTTTTGGAAGTACAGTCTGAGCAGTTCACTTCCCTGGCTGCAACAGGGATGTCACTTGCACCATGCAAACCCCCTCGGCAGTTATATACCCTTTCTTTCACTTGCTCCAGTCTTTGTTCACCTCCCACCTTCTCAATGAACCCTAACCCCTTATTTCATACAGCAAAATGCCCAACACTTCTCAGTGCAGCTTTCCCCAGTGCCCCTTATCCTGCCTTTCTTTTCTCTCCCTTTAAACTTCTTATCTTCTACTACACTATATTATTTGTTTATTGTATTTTTTGTATAGTGTCACCTCCCCTGTTAGAAGACAGAGATCTTTGTCACATTCTTTAAGCATCAGGAAATGTACCTGAAGCAGAGAATGAGCTCAATTAATAATGAAAGGCAAACTTAGTCACCTATCAAAACAAAGCAAATTGAAACAAGATGATATTGTTATATAGAGAAATTAAACAATCAAGACTAATAACCCACAATAATATCATAAGTGGATGGAAATGGTGTTTTCATAGTTTTCTGATGAGTTTACACTTGTTACAAGCATTTGGAAAGCCACTTAGCCGTACAGGTGGTTTTTAACTTCTAGAATTTTAATTCTTGTGCACACCAAAGCCTTGCCAATTACACACGAATACCCCTAAAACGAAGCAATTCTCAGCTTAGCTACCTAACTAAGATTTGGAAAATTGGTTTTATGGTGCAGTCAGCGAGCTACTGGGGCAAAAGCCTAGCATTCACATTTTTAATGTTTAAACAGCACTGTTTACGCAACTCAACATTCCCTTTTCTCATTTGAACTGATTTTCTCATTCGTTTTGCAAGAGAGTAGAAAAGTTGTTCGCAATAAATTGTGAAATAGATCTTTTGCTAAAGTTCAGTATGTTTAAGCATTCTTTTCTCCTCAACATTTGTTTTCTCATTCTAACTGGTTTTCTTATTTTCAGCTAAAGCTGATTTTAAAGATTTTAATACATAATTTATTTCAAGTATCCCTGGCTTATCTTTTGAGCTAAAAATCATGGCTGGTCTTTGGTTGAAATTGGGTTTATTTGTTAATTAACTTATCATTTATTCTTCAACATTTCTTGGGATGTGGTGACATGTCAGGCCCTATGATAGGTGAGTCTTTGAATCTCTGACCTGGGGAGCCCTACCAAGAAAGATAAACAAATAAACAACCTGTGATATGTGCTGGGACTAAGGAATGTTCCAGAAAGCTTGTGAGACCTGATAGGCTTTGAGTGGGGTGGGATGTGGACAGGGGACTCAGTGTTTTTCCAGCTCTCCCTATATCCTACTTTCACAGGTGGTTATCTAGTAAATGTTTTGGATACATGTTCTGAAAATTATATTAGCATTAGAATACTATCTTCTCACAAATTCTGAGTAAATTAATACAATTATGTTGGTAGGCTAAGGACGGGAAAGAGAGGAGGTATTGCTGTCTCAGGATGGCATAGGCAGAAGAAAATCCATGAATAAGTGGGCCTTCAGTTATACATGAGTTCAATCTCATATTGTTCAAGGGTCAGCCATAGTTAAGGAGAGCCCCGGGACCTGAAGTGTTTAAAGTTTACATATCAGTTATCCCACGGATATATCTTTTCTTTCTTTTCTTTTTTTTTTTTTTTGTTTTTTGAGATGGAGTTTTGCTCTTGTTGCTTAGGCTGAAGTGCGATGGCACGATCTCAGCTCACTGCAATCTCTGCCTCCGTAGTTCAGGCTATTCTCCTGTCTCCGCCTCCTGAGTAGCTGGTATTACAAGCATGTGCCACCACACCCAGCTAATTTTGTATTTTTAGTAGAGATGGGGTTTCTGCATGTTGGTCAGGCTTGTCTTGAACTTCCTGCCTCAGGTAATCTGCCTCCTTTGGCCTCCCAAAGTGCTGGGATTACAGTTGTGAGCCACGGTGGCTGGACTGGATACATTTTTTCTTTCTTTCTTTTCTTTTTTTGTTTTTTTTTGAGACAGAGTCTTGCTCTGTTGCCAGGCGCCAGGCTGGAGTGCAGTGGCACAATCTCGGCCCACTGAAATCTCCACCTCCTGGGTTCAAGCAATTCTGCCTCAGCCTCCCGCGTAGCTGGGACTACAGATGCGTGCGACCATGCCCAGCTAATTTTTGTATTTTTTAGTAGAGACAAGGTTTCACCACGTTGGCCAGGATGGTCTCAATCTCTTGACCTTGTGATCTGCCCACCTCGGCCTCCCAAAGTGCTGGGATTACAGGCATGAGCCACTGCGCCCTGCCTGGCTGGATACGTCTCTTCTTGTATATATGAATATTATGTGAAATTGATTTTATAGTTTCTTGTTCCCATTATATTTCCAGTCTGTCTCATTCTTCTTTGTTTCCTCACTAGAGTTGAATGTAGCCCACATCGTAGCTTAGTTAAAAATAAAACCAAAAACATAGGGGGTCTGTGGATGGGACATGCTCGTTATCATAGCAAAAACTGTGTCTCTAAATTTTCCACATAACTTTAATGACAAAACCAGTGGCTCTAAGAAAGTCAGAAACAAAGAAGGCTGTTGGTCAGAGTACAGATTTTTGGCAGAGGGAAATAATTTGGTTGTGTTGTTGCATTATGTGACATTTTTAAGTCTTCACATTCAACTACTTGTCAAAATTATTAAAAGCCACTTAAAGATATGTTTCCCACTCATAGTGGTACAAGAATAGACAGATCACAAAGTCAAAAACAAAAGTCTGAAAGATACGCTAGTATATATCCGTTTAATATGGGATCTAATGGCACAATAGAATATTATTTAACAATCTTTAATAAGGAAAAGTATCAAGACTAGACTAATTTGTTGGGTATTTAAAAACTGTTGTGGGTTGAATTGTGTCCCCTCAAAAGATGTGTTCAAATTCTAATCTTTGGTACCTGTGACTATGACTTTATTTTTAAATAGGGTCTTCAAGATATTATCAAGTTAAGACGATGTCATACTGGATTACAGTGGGCCTGAATCCAATGACTTATAAGGAGAGAAATTTGGAAACAGACAGAAAGAAGCATGCCACGTGATGACAAAGGCAGAGATTGGAGTGATATTGCTACCACCTAAGGAACACCAAGAATTGTTAGCAACTACCAGAACTTAGAAAGAGGTAAGGAGGAATGTTCCTCAGAGAGACCAATGGCCTTGCTGACACCTTGAATTCAGACTTCTTCTTTTGTTTGTTTGTTTGAGAGGGAGTCTCATTCTATTACAGGGTTGGAGTGCAGAGGCGCAATCTTGGCTCACTGCAACCTCCGACTCCTTGGTTCAAGGGATTCTCCTGCCTCAGCCTCCTGAGTAACTGGGATCACAGGCACATGCCACCATGCCCAGCTAATTTTGTAGTTTTAGTAGCAATGGGGTTTCACCATGTTGGGCAGGATGGTCTTGATCTCCTGACCTCATGATCTGTTCACCTTTGCCTCCCAAGTGCTGAGATTACAGGCGTGACCCACCACGTCTGGCCTGAATTCAAACTTCTAATATCCAGAATTGTAAGTCAATAAATTTCTGCTGTTTTAGTCTACCCAGTTTGTGGTAATTTGCTATGACATCCTTAGGAAATGAATAAAAACCTATTGATGTATACTTACATAATATGCAGACAGATGACCAGCCTGGGCAATATGGCAAAACTCTGTCTCCACAAAAAATACTGAAAATTAGCTGGGTGTGGTGCTGTGTGCCTGTAGTCCCAGCTACTGGGAAGGCTAAGGTGGGAGGATCACCTGAGCCCAGGAGGTCAAGGCTGTGGTGAGTTAAGATTGTACTATTCTGGGCTGGGCGCAGTGGCTCACGCCTGTAATCCAAGTGCTTTGGAGGCCAAGGTGGGCGGATCACCTGAGGTTGGGAGTTCAAGACCAGCCTAACCAACATGGTGAGACCCCGTCTTTAAAAAAAAAAAAAATAATAAATAAATAAAAATAAAGATTGTACCATTCCACTTTCTCCTGGGCAACAGAATGACACACTCTCTAAAAATAAATAAATAAACAAATAATCCACATGAATTAGTAAATGTTAAAAATCAGACTATGAAAACAGAAGAAATAAGCAAATATTTGCAAAATTTCTGATTGCCAGCAAATATTCTAGTTTAAAAAATATTCATAATGGAATTGACTTCATAAAAGTTTTAATATCTCATTATGTAGTAAAACAAAATAAAAAACATGCAACTGAAAACTATTTCCAACATATGACAAAGTTAACATTGTTAATATACAAATTACTCATACAGCTTGAAAGTGAAGGCATTAAGAGCCAACTAAGCAGAGCAGAAAAACTACACAGAAAATTTATTAATAAAGTGCAATTAACCAATAAATAAAAATGAGAGCAAATGCACTTATGTAGTGCTTATTATGTGCCAAGGCCTCTTCTAAATGTCTTAGAGATTAACTTTTAATCATGTCAATTATGAAATAACCTTTGTCAAGTTAGTTAATCTTTTTGTGCCTCTGTTTTCTTCCTCTGTGTATGTGTCTAAAAATTTATCCATGACAGGCACAAAAAAGTGAGCTATCTAGGTCATAGAGAATGTGCATTTTAAATTTAATATATTCTACTAAAATTCCATCCAAATTACTGCATTAATGTATACTTCTAGCAACACTATCTGAAAGTAGCAGTTTCCCCTGCCCCCTGGCCAATACTTAATAGGTTCTATAATTTTCTTTCTTGCCATGCTGAGGAGCAAATAACTCTTGCCTCTCAATAATTCAAATTCTATGCATCCTTAAAAGTACATTCAGTCTCTGTGTGAAACATATGACATACATGGGAATCTGAATAAAGCTATCAGTGAATTTCACAGCAGAAACCTTGCAGACCAGGAAAGAGTAGGATGTTATATTCAAAGTGCTGAAAGAAAATGCTGCCAAACAATAATACTTTGTTTCAAAAAACTTTCTTTCAAAAATAAGAAATACTTTCCAAGACAAACAAAAGCTGAGGAATTTATCACTGCTAGATCTGAAATGTTAAAAGAGTTCTTCAACCTCATATGAACTCTAATTTGCAGCATAAAATTATGTAAAAATGTAAAATTCACTGGTAAAGGCAAATAATAGTCAAATTCAAAATACTCAACTGTTGTAATGATGGTATGTAAGTAACTTTCAACTCTAGGATAAAGGTTGAAACGAAAGTATTCAAAATTACTATAACTCCACCAACTTGTTTATAGATATACAATATAAACAGACATTAAGTGAAACATCAAAATATAAAATGGGAGGATATAAGTACAGAACTTTTGTTCATGATCAAAATTCAGTTATCATCCTAAAATAGACTAGTATAACTATATAATGTTATACTAGCATCATGGTAACTACAAAACAAAAACTTGTGGTAGATATACACAAAAGATAAAGAAGAAGGAATCAAAGCATACCATTATTTAAAAAATTATTAAATTATTTTTTAAAAGCCAGCAAGAGAGGAAGAAAGGAACGATTCTGCTGAACAACTATAACACAATGAACAAAATGGCAATGCTAAATCTACATTGTCATTAAAGATTTCCTTCAATTGCTCAGGAAGTCATTTTTCCTTCCTCTCATTTCCCTGGGCATTTTATCTACTCATTCAAAAAATATTTATTGAGCATTTACTATGTGTTCTAGTCACTTAAGATAAGGCAATTAACAGGCAAAAGTTTCTGCCTTTTTGGAGCTTACAGTCTAAGGAGGCAAGCAAACACTAAAAGTTGCATTTGTAAAATATTAAATAGTAATAAGCCATAAGGAACAAATAAAGCTGATATAAAAGATAAGAAGTTATCAGGGTGGGAATAGAATTCAAATTTTAGATAGGCTTCTGAAGAAAACTCTGGAAAAGCCTATTCGTGCTTGTTTTGTAGCATTTATCACTTTCCATGTTATGTGTTCATTAAAACATTATTATTATTATTATTATTATTATTATTATTTTAAAGACGGGGTTTCACCATATAGTCAGGCTGGTCTTGAACTCCTGACCTCAGGTGATCCGCCCACCTCGGCCTCTAAAGTGCTTGGATTACAGATGTGAGCCACCATGCCCGGCCAAAAAATTACTTTTTGTTGTAGTAAAATATAAATTACATTAAATTTACCATTTCAATCAATTAAAAATGTACAGTTCAGTGGAATTAAGTACATTCACACTTATATGTGGATACATTCACTTATGTATTTTTATTATAGTAAAATATAAAGTACATTAATTAAAGTACATTAAAATTACCATTTTAATCATTAAAATATGTACAGTTCAGTGTTCTGGAGATGCATATGGTTGTTGGTTGCACGTAAGTGTGAATGTACTTACCCAGTAAATTAAGTACATTCACACTTACGTGTGGGTACATTCACTTATGTATTTTTATTATAGTAAAATATAAAGTACATTAATTAAATATAAAGTATTTATATTTAATATATAAATACTTTATAAATATATAAATATAAATATAAAGTACATTAAAATTACCATTTTAATCATTAAAAAATGTATAGTTCAGTGTTCTGGAGATTCATATGGGTGTTGGTTGCATGTAAGTATGAATATACTTACCCAGTAAACAATAACTCCCCACTTCTCCCTCCCCCCAGCCATGGCAAACACTATACTTCTTTCTGTCTCTATGAATTTGACTACTCTAGGTACTTCATAGAAATGGAATCATACAATATTTGTCTTTTTGTTTCTGGCTTATATCATTTAGCATGTCTTCAGGTTTCATCCATGTTGTAGCATGTATCAGAATTTCATTCCTTTTAAGATTGAGTAATATTCCATTGTGAGAATATGCCAGATTTTATTTATCTGTTTATCTGTTGATGGATATTTGAGATTTTTCCACCTTTTGGCTTGTGAATAATGCTGTTGTGGCCAGGAGCAGTGGGGGCATGCCTGCAGTCCCAGCTACTCGTGTGGCTGAGGCAGAAGGATTGCTTGAGCCTGGGAGTTTGAATCCAGCCTGGGCAACATAGCGAGACCTTTTATTTAGAAGAAAAAAACAAACAAACAAACAAACAAAAACCCCTAAATCACCAGATAATTTAGTCTCACAAACTAGCAAAATGATGATAATGATGATGATAATAACAATGCTGTAAATGTGGATCTACAAATATCTATTTGAGTTTTTACTTTTAATTTTTTTGCGTATGTACCCAGAAGTAGAATTGCCAGATCAAATAATAATTTTATGTTTAATTTTTTGAGCAACTGACATACTATTTTCCATAGTGGCTACACCATTTTACATTCTCACTATCAATGCATAAAGGTCCTGATTTCCCCGCATTCTCACCAACACTTGTTTAAATAGAAAACAAGTGTTGGTGAGAATGCGGGGAAATCTTAATTGAAAACACTTTTTCAGTTAAGTGATGTTGACAGGATTAGAAAATGAGATTACCGTGAATGTTTTATTATACAATTCACGTAGTAAAAACAGAATAGTCATCCTGATGGGTGTAAAATGATATCTTATTGTATCTTTGGGTTGCATTTTCTCAGTGATGTGTGATGTTGAGTATCTTTTAATTCGCTTATTGTTTTTTTGTATATTTTCTTTGGAAAAATGTCCATTCAAGTCCTTAGCTCATTTTTACATTTTTTAATTGTTGTTGAGTTTTACAGCTCCCCTATATTTTGAATGTTACTCCCTTATCAGATATGTGATTTTTGAAATACTTTATTATTCTTTGAGTTGCTTTTTTACTCTGGTGACAGTGTCCTTTGATGTCCAAATTTAAAAAATTTTGATGAAGTCCAGTTTACTTTTTTTTCTTTGTTGTCTGTGGTTTTTGTTCATGTCTGAGAAATCACTGTCAAAGTCAATGTCATGAAGCTTTATCCTATGTTTTTGTCTAAAAGTTTTTTAGTTTTAGATCTTTAGGTCTTTAATCCATATTGAATTAATTTTTATATGTGGTGTTAGGTAAGGTCCCAAGAATGTCTTTTGTGTACGTATAATGTGTTCATTTTTATTACATTTAATAATTTTTCCTATTTTAAGGCCCCCTCAGGACAACGCTGCCTTTTAATCCTGTATAGCCATATAGTTCTGTGTGTTTAAAAAGAGCTTAATGTACTCTTTTTAAAAAATGAATCCTTTATGATTACTGATCACTGAATCAAATTGAAAATATTAGTCACTCTGCACCTTGATTATAGGACCCAACATGTAAGAAGTATTTTTTTAAAGGTTTATTGAATTAAAGATTTAAATATATTCTTATTCTGAGAGATGTTATTTTCAAAGGAAAACATTTTTTCAATTAAGTGATGTTGACAGGATTAGAAAATGAGATTACTGTATACGTTGTATTACATAATGCACATAGTAAAAAGAGAATAAGATAAATGCCAAAAAATAATTTCCATAGCTGTTTTCAAAACAAATACTGGATTCCCACTTTAAGATGGTGAATTAAAACTAGAATTCATTTTTCTCTTCTCTGAATTTTTTGAAGTTTTTTTTTTTTTTTTTTTTTTTTTTTTTTTTTTTTTTGAGATGGAGTTTCGCTTTTGTTACCCAGGCTGGAGTGCAATGACGCGATCTCGGCTCACTGCAACCTCCGCCTCCTGGGTTCAGGCAATTCTCCTGCCTCAGCCTCCTGAATAGCTGGGATTACAGGCACGTACCACCATGCCCAGCTATTTTTTTTATTTTTATTTTTAGTAGAGACGAGGTTTCACCATATTGACCAGGATGGTCTCGATCTCTTGACCTCGTAATCCAACTGCCTCGGCCTCCCAAAGTGCTGGGATTACAAGCTTGAGCCACCGTGCCCGGCTTTTTTTTTTTTTTTTTTTTTTTTGAGACGGAGTTTCGCTCTTGTTACCCAGGCTGGAGTGCAATGGCGCGATCTCGGCTCACCACAACCTCCGCCTCCTGGGTTCAGGCAATTCTCCTGCCTCAGCCTCCTGAGTAGCTGGGATTACAGGCACGTGCCACTATGCCCAGCTAAATTTTTTTGTATTTTTAGTAGAGACGGGGTTTCACCCTGTTGACCAGGATGGTCTCGATCTCTTGACGTCGTGATCCACCTGCCTCGGCCTCCCAAAGTGCTGGGATTACAGGCTTGAGCCACCGCGCCCGGCATTGAAGTAATTTTTAAAAACCTCCCAAAACACAACAGCTCTGGAAACCAAAACAAAGTGATGTAATAGTTTTACAGAAATGGTCCCAGTGAACCACGCTTGTTGGTGCTTATTCCTCTGTATAGTCTCCTCCCATATTGCAGGTGGACTTTAATCAATAAAATGCAATGACAGTGATGCTGTGCCATTTTGGATTTAAGCCTTTAAAAGGCCTAGCACCTTCCTTTTTTGTACTCATGAAAGCAGGCCATCATGCATAAATCCAGCTACCATGCTGTAGGAAGAGGTCATGTGTAGAAACCCTGGAGGATGAGATACCCTCAAGGATGAGGAGAGAGGCCATGTTGGAATGCATCAAATTGCTAACATGTGAGAGAAGTCATCCTGTATGCTTCCATGCAGCAGAGCCTCCAGAGGACTGCTGTCCTAGCTGCTATCTGCTATGACAGCTATGCTAGCTGCTATGACAGCATGAGAGACCGGAGGTGAGACCAGAACAGCTCAGGTAAACTGAGTTAACACAGAGGCTCATGAGATAATAAATTGTTGTTTTAAACCACTAAGTTTTTGGTAGATTGTACTCAGCTATATTTCTGAAAGATACAAAGCATCTGGAAATATATTGACAGAAAAAAAAATAGGTAACTTTTTCTGTATGAGTTCAAAGAAGAAAATTCCAAGCTCAGAGCCCAGGCACTGCTGTCAGGAGCCAGCCCTGAGCCAATTCATAGAATTGGAGGCTGGGAAGTGAAGTGCAGGACTTCAGAAATCACTAGCCTTCACTTTGCTAGATGTACTTGCTAACTAAGAGATTTGCCACAGTCAGTTTCTAAGTTGGGTGCTAAGGAATTTGGTGGGATCAGTACCCCTTCAGATTGCCATTATACTTTGAGTGTGTCACCTCCACAGTAACTTCCCACTTGTCTCTTAGGATCCAAAGACAGAGGCTGGAATATTTGACAATGTCGGGAGTGTGGGTGTGGGCAGAAACATCAAAACAAAGAATTTGGAGAGCTTTATTTATTCTACTCCAGGGAGTTTCTAAACTGCCTCTAGGGAGGTGAGTAGCTGAACGTATTCAAAGAGCAAAGGTTGAGCCTTACTGAGCTTATCGTTCTCACCAAATAAAGGAAGAAGTGAAAACAAACAAAACCACAATAGGAGAGATCTTTTAGCCAGTGCAATAATAAGAGCTATCACTTACATGCCATTTACCATGTGTTAAAGGCCACTGTTCCAATTCACTCACAACCTTATAGAAAACTGAGGTAAAGAGGTCTGTGGTGTATGAATGACAGGAGCCTGATCTTAGAGTTATGAATACAAGGCGATAAAAGTGACATTTCAAATTAGTGGGAAAAAAGTGGATTCCTCAATAATAGCAGGTTTCTAATGCAGAAATTAGGCCAGTTATAGGTGGGTAAAATGTTCCAGCTACCTTTATGCATAAAAATATAAAGAAAAATTAAAATGAAGACAAAGATAAACCACGTGCTATGTTCATATCTCTAATTAATAGAGTGTGATTACAAATCAGTAAAAAAAAAAAAAAATGAGTACCCTAAACTTGCCAAATTATATGGATAGACAACGAACAAATGAAAAATACAAATGGGCAATAAATACACATTTGAAAAGCACTCCAGCTGGGCACAGTGGCTCATGCCTGTAATCATTCCCAGCACTCTGGAAAGCTGAGGTGGGAAAATCACTTGAGGTCAGGAGTTCAAGACCAGCCTGGCCAACTTGGTAAAACCTCATCTCTACTAAAAACACAAAAGTTAGCCAGGAGTGGTGGCATATGCCTGTAGTCTCAGCAACTCAGGAGGCTGAGGCAAGAGAATCCCTTGAACCCAGGAGGCAGAAGTTGCAGTGAGCTGAGATTGTGCCACTATAGTGCAGCCTAGGCGACAGAATGAGACTCTGCCTCAAAAAAAAAAAAAAAAAAAAGAAAAGGAAAAAGCTCTCCAAGGCTGAGACTCCAAGGCTGAAGATTGCTTAAGCTGGGGAGATCAAGGCTGCAATGAGCCATGATCATGCCATTGCACTCCAGCCTGGGTATCAGAGTGAGATCCTGTCTCAAATAGATAAATAAATAAACAAAATTTAAAAAAGCATTCCACTTCACCAGTATTCAAACTCAACAGAAATGATAACAACATATTAGTTATCACACATAGAACTGACAAGGAAATAATTTGAGGCAATATACCTTATTCATATCAAGTTGGAAGATGTCAAACAAGGTAATGCTGGAACAAAATGGAACAAATCTGAATACTGAAAAAGATTATGTGATGAAAGATGACAGTCAAAGAAAAAGAAGATTACTCGGTTAAATTTATATTGGGACCATTAATTAAATGAAAAAAAATCAGTTAGATTTATATCCTATACCATAGACTAAAATTATTCCAAATAGATGAGGGGCTGATGTGTGAAAAACGAAACCTGTAAACAACAAGCAAGAAGTAGAGGTGAATATTTACCTTATCTCAAGATCCCTATCTTTCTGAGTACAAAAATAAGGAATAAATTATATAATAAAAGACGTAAGCTGGGTGCAGTGGCTCACATCTGTAATCCCAGCAATTTGGGAAGCCAGGTGGGCGAATCACCTGAGTTTAGGAGTTCCGGACCAGCCTGGCCAACATGGTGAAACTCCATCTCTACTAAAAATATAAAAAATTAGCTGGGTGAATTGCTTGAACTCAGGAGGCAGAGGTTGCAGTGATACATAACCTAAGAAGAAAAATAAAATCAGATTAGAGGAGAGCAAATCATGTTAAGCTATGATACAATGATATCATGTTAGGAAATACTTATTTAGCATAATCCCAGGTTTGTTAGGTGATGAACCAGTGCCACCACCACCAGTACAATAAATAGATGTACATAAAGACATAGAAAAATGACTTGAAGGAAAAAAGTTAAAATGTTAACCATGGTTAGCTCAGGGTGGTAGAACAGGTAATTTTTAAAAAATACATTCCCATTTTCCCAAAATTTCAATAATAAACATTTATTTTGTATCATAAACCACAATATACATTATTAAAAGATTCATTTGACATGTTTAAAATGAAAATGTTATATTTATATATACATGTTTATTGTTAAGTCTAATTACTTTAAAAAATAAAATAGTTATGATGTTAAGCATAGAGTTTGTAAAAAGAAATCCTGTTTTGGAAATATTCTTTATATCTGTAAATTTAGCACAAATCATGTTTTTGTCTCTTGCAAGCTCAGAGGCATGATTTTTTTAGTATCACATAGTAAGCATATTCGTCTATTGGGGCAAACCAGTGTTTAGCAAGCTCATCAGATTGGGATACAGAGCTAATGCCTATTTATTATTTAGATGAGAAAGAATGCTAGCACATGGGCTGGAATACAGGTTGATGTAAGCAACATATTTTCTCCATGAAGCCATGAAAAAGACTTCATTATTAGAAGGTTGTCTGGAGAGCCTAAAATTAGAGCAAGTAGGTGGTAGTTTTATGATTTGATTGTCTAATGAAATGTTTCTCCAAGTGTAGGTCCGTGGACCTACATCAGTCTCATCAAGGATGATCATTAAAATGCAAGTCCTAGACACTCAGCCAAACCTACTTCATAGGAATCTCCAGGTATGAACCCAGAGTCTGCATTTTTAGCAAGTATCCAATGTGATTATTTATGTGCATGGAAGTTTAGAAACCAATGGTACCTAGTGCCAGTGGAACCAGGATAGAAAGTAGCAATGCACCACCTTCTCCATATGGAAGAAATTGCCAACAGGAAATTAGCAACTTGAGGGTGTTGGTAAGACTTACACTTTCCCAAATCTACTTGAGGAAGATAGCTGATTTCAAACTCGGAGATTCTGCTTTTCTCTGATTCCTTAACTATTTATGTTAACTTCATTTATTTACTGTCAAGTCATGAGAGAAAAATCATTCTTTTGCTTTTCATATCACTGCTCAGATTTATATATTTGTATGTATTTTTACAGAGGTATGACATACAGTGACAGTTTGACATACAGTGATGATATCTGACCTGTGCATATACCCATGTAACCAATACCCCAAATGAAAAACAGAGTGTGCCATTATCCTAGGAAGCTCACTAGTGTCCCTTTTCATTCTATCACTGCCCCCTGTCTATCCTGGCAACCATTATTATGGTTTCTATCCTCACAAGTTAGTTTTGCCTATTATTGAACTTTATGAAATGGTGTACTAATTAGAGAAAAATTCCATAACCATTATGCAAGGCAATGATAGCCACTTTTACTAGTTCTTTTATGAAGAGCCACTCTAAATATTCTTAGGAAACTCGAACACATTGCAATTTGCTTTCTTAAAGATGGAATACCTTAATTAAGTAACATTTCTTTACCTGGAGATACATACAGCATCCTGCTGAGGACCTTGGAAACTGTCCTTCTACATCTAGTTAGCTAGTTTTAAGCCTTCAGCTGGACATACCAATTGAAAAATTCTGATAATAAAAGAGAATATGCAGATAATCCAAAAATGGAATCAGTTCTTCTCACCCAAATGAATTACACTCCCAAGTTCACTCCCAAGCTTCTGCAAGATGAATTTGAAGATCGACTAGCTGAAATGCAATTCATAATACTTAGGAATAAGAAAGTTTTGAAATCAGCAAATATATGCTCTTTGATTCCCAGACTGTGGACCAGGAACTTTGATCCTAGATTACATTTCAAAGAGGATCAGTAACATTTTCCCCAAACTTGGATTTCAACATACTCTTATTTACTTCTGTACAACCTTTTCAGCCCTACAATCACAGCCCTTGACAGGGCCTAAAAGAATGTGACATACTTGAGAAATAGTGCATACTTTCTACAATCCATTATCATAATCCCCTTGGCCACATAACACTCTCTGTGGTCCTTCCCATTTTTGCATGCTTTGATCCTACCAGGATTTTAGCATCCCTGCTACTATTTCTGTTGTTCTTTGCCACTCTCATGCAGTGATCATTTACCTCCATCTTTCTGAACATCCATTCTACATCCTCACTTAAAATGCTCTGTGCCATTATTAGTTTCTTTGAGAATCTCTCCATCTCTTTTTTCTTCTCATTGGAATTACCCAAAGCCATGCTTCTGAGTGCTTCTTGATACTGTTTTCTTTTCTAGAAACTTGTGGAATTATGCCATATTTTCTTAAAATATTTTGAAGTCTAACTTGCTGAAGTCCTGTATCCACCATTGTTCTAGCTCAAGCCTGCCCTCCCCTGAAGATGACAGGCACATTCTCTAGCTGTCGTCCATTCTACTCTGCCAGGTGGCTTCTTGCTACATATTGGAATCAGTCAGAGCACAGTTATTTTTATTCCTTCTTCTACCTTCCAGGACATGAAATTATTAGAGAGGCAAGTGAAAACCTCTGCTTTTATCTGAGTGAAGTATCCTGAATTTTATCCTTGTTAATCATGTGTACCATGCCAATTTTGTGGCTTTCCTCCATGTGGCTCAGCTGTGCTTCCACAAAAACATCACTTCTGTTCCTCTGTCCTTTCATCTTCATCCAAGTGTTCAGAGATTCTTCTGAATCTATTGTTACCATAGCCTACAGTGCTGCTCCTCCTCCTCTCAACAGATCTTTTGTACACAGCACACCCTTCTATCGCTATGTTCCCATGGATCTGTTCCAGCCTGCCAACTCTCAGTGGCATCTGTGAGGTCTTGTTTGTCACCCTGTGCTGTAATCTCAAGGTTACCATGTTGTTCATGTTCTGTGCATGATATCTGGACATCTGCTGCCTATGTTTTGTTTCTGATGTCCTTCCCAACTGTTTTCTCATTGAACTACTCGGCACCTCCCTCACTGTTGAAATTCTTTCAGGCCCTCCTTAATATCATCCATGGAAACCCATTTCAGTTTTATCTAGGTGTTTTTTTCTCCCTTCCCATCTGTTTTCCATTTACAGCCCTTCTGGCCAGATGAGTTAGTCTCTGACTAAACACATTCTTTTCAGTCTTTGAAAAATTATCTCCACTCTTAGCCAAATAGCTGTCATTCCTACATTTGAAGCTACAGCCTTAAAAGCCGGCACCAACTATGTACCTAGTCATTCATTTTTCATACTACATTTTTATTCTCAATGTTTATGCCCCTAAGTCTTTTATTTATGTTCCAGACTTCACAGCATCTTGTGATGCTTCTATGTTCTATTTTGATGGGTTTTCATTTCCCTATAACTTGGAAGTAGATAATTTTGACCAGCCTCAGTAGGTTCTGCCATAGGCTAGATTCATACTCCATGAACATAATAACCACTTCTTGCATGGTTTGGTTGTGTCCCTTTACATGCACTATAATATCCCTTACCAGGGAGTCCCCAAGTCCCAATATGTGATTTTGCTCCATAGCTTTACCATTACTATGTCCTCCTCCTCTGTGGGAAAGGAATTTTAAAGAGGTGGTGGAGTGGAGTACAGTAGAAAGAAGGCTTGCTCTGATACTTACTACTGGGTAGCTAAAAAGAGCAAATAACTGAGAGGACTCTAAGCCTCTGCTTTTTCATCCTTTAGGTAGGGATCTTGTACTGACTTTGCAGGGTTATTATGATGATTTCATAAGAAATGTGAAACGACTTTTTTATTATTATACTTTTAGTTCTGGGGTATACGTGCAGAACGTGCAGGTTTGTTACATAGGTATAAACATGCTATGGTGGTTTGCTGCATCCATCACCCTGTCATCTATATTAGGTATTTCTCTTACTGATATCCCTCCCCTAGTCCTCCCTACCCCCTGACAGGCCCTCATGTGTGATACTTCCCTCCCTGTGTTCTATGTATTCAAAATCACTTTTTAAAAAGTATTTTAACTTTTATTTTAGGTTCAGGGATACCTGTGCAGATTTGTTACAAAGGTAAACTTATGAGTTGGGAGTTTAGTGTGTACAGATTACTTTGTCACTTGGGTACTAAGCCTAGTACCCAACATTTTTGTTTTTCCTGAACCTCTCCCTTCTCCCCTCTTCTACCCTCAAGTAAACTCCAGTGCCTGTTGTTCCCCTCTATATGTCCATGTGTTCTTTTTACTTAGCTCCCACTTATAAGTGAGAACATGCGGTATTTGGTTTTCTATTCATTCATTAGTTTGCTAAGGCTAGTGGCCTCCAGTTTCATCTATGTTCCTGCAGAGGACATGATCTTATTCTTTTTTATGGCTGCGTAGCTTTACATGGTGTATATATACCACCTTTTCTTTACCCAGAGTACTGTTGATGGACATTTAGGTTGATTCCATGTCTCTGCTATTGCAAATGGTGCTGCAGTGAACGAACATACATTTGCATGTGTCTTTATGGTAAAATTATTTATAGTCCTTTGGGTATATACCCAGTAGTGGCATTGCTGGGTTGAATGGTAGTTCTCTCTTTAGTTCTTTGAGGAATCATCACACTGCTTTCCACAATTGTTGGACTAATTTACATGAAACCCCTTTGTACACTAAGAGTCATGCAAACATAGGTTTTAAGAATAATCATTGGATATTTAGGTTTTTACAAGCCTACAGAGCACTGCATTTTCTGCAACCCTACATTCATTAATTTCTTAATCATATCCTTTCCCCAGAGGATGATAGCAGGCATTGCAAAAGTCTGAACACAGCCCAAACATTCATGCCATGCCCCCCGCCTTTTTTTTTTTTTAATTTTAGCACTGCATACACAAATTTTTCTGCTCATCTCAGCAGTGTGTGAGAATATTTCTATTTTCTAGAACCCTGGGCAGTTCTGACCTCTAACTCAGGCAAAATCCACCAACAGCTAGCTTCATCTGTGAACTTGGCACAGTACAACCTTCTTTGCCCTGACTGTGATGGGTCTGCATGACTTCTCTTAATTCGGTTGTAGGACAATCATAAAAACTAATGACTATAATAGTGACTGCAATTCTCATATATTGAAAACCTACTATGTGTCACATGCTATGCTAAGTTCTTTATATTCATCTATGTTTTTCAACCATTAACAAAATCATTGCTCTCCCAAGGAGCCTTTTAAGACATATTTTTCTTAATTCCTCTATGAAATTTTAATATCATATATATACTGTGTATTTTTCTGGGTTCCCAAGAACCAACTTTTATGTTGTAGGGGGAAATACTTCCTGGTTGAGAATGCATGATATGTACATATTTTCTTCTTTTCTCAGTCATTCCCCAAGCAATTGCTAAACTGTTTGCTCAGTCCCTGAGCTTATTGCACAACTATTGACCCCTGGGAAAAAAACCTTGATTCAGAGGTAATGGGCACACACTCCATCTGAGGAAAGGCTGCATTTTTGACACAGGGCCCAGCTCCTAGGTCATGCCTGGGCAGACCCCAGCTTGATGAAGTCCTGTGGCCTCCCTCTCTGTATGTACTAGTTTCTTTGTGACCTCCTCCCCCAGGACCTCAAATGGGATGCTGGACATTCCTCCTGAGAAACCTGAGGAGGATATTAAAAAGACAGCCATAGTTTCCTACTGCTTGCTGCCAGGTTTCTTGGGGGCCCAGCTGCTGTGGTAAGATTTTGCAGATATTTTTAAATATACTGAAATATCTGAGGTTTCAAATGCTTCTTCAATTTTCTGACGTGTTAAAGGGCTAGAAAATGTGACAATGAGGAAAGGTAGTCGTAGAGAGCTCGGCGGAAGAGAGGGCGAGAGAGAGAAGAGGAAAGAAGACGGGCGGATTTGGGGTGGAGGAAAGAGAAAGGGAAGGGACAGAAATTGGAATGGAAAGAGCAAGGGCCTTGGCATCTGACAACTGGCTCAGTCATTTTGTGACCCCTAGCAAGTTACTTAAGCACATTAGGACATAATTTCCTCATCTGTAAAGTGATAATAACACTCGTTTTCCAAGGTCTATTTGCTATTTGTATGTACAATATCTAACATATAAAAGGTGCTCAATTGTGTAAACATTATGATGATTATGTATACATATTGAGAATAAGGGGATCGGAATAAAGTAAATTTGCCATTCAGTTTTTCTACTTTTAGAAAGGGTTTATGTCTGTCAAGAAATATGGGCACGGTCACAAGGCACTCTGGGACCTCAGGAGCAAAGGCTGATGGGAGAGGATCACTGTTGAGTTTCTAAGGGGCCCAGTAAAGAATACTCCTTTTCCCCCACTCAAGTTTTGAGCCAATTGAGAAATAAAGCCAAGTCATCAGCAGATGGAGGCCAACATACCTCCAACATACCTACCTGTGGGGAGCTCCTTATTGATTCAATGCTACTTGGGAAAGCATAGCTTCTGTCTTCAAGCAAGTGCAGTTCTTATCAACTAAACTTTGGGATTTGACCAACTTGCCCATCAGCCTTAGGCAATATCAGAACAGGGCAGGCTTTGCCTCTGGAGAAAGATGCCCCTCCTGCAGGTAGCTCCTAAGGAAAGGAAAAGAGCTAAGCTATATATGACCCATTTTTTCTTCCAGATTCACCAACCGGGCAACTCAGTTTGCCTAGAGGAGTGTGGCAAGGAGCCGAAGCCAGGTGTGTTATGCTAATGGATGTCCTGCCACATGGATGAGATAAATCGAGAGTGCTTTGGGCATGAGCCTCCTGCAACAGGCTCAGAATCAATGTGGGAGGTGAGCAGAACTGAGAGAGTGGATGAGACTATAGAACTGGGCTCATGGTCCTGTAGATGGGATACAGTAGTATGCTGGGAAATGCTTAGCAGTGGGCTCTGTGAGAAAAAAATACATCAGCTGAGAAATTTTATTGATACAAAGGATAAGTAGCATGCAATTTATAAATAATAATAAAATATGCAGTACCTTTTATTTTAAGTCCCATATGGCCAGTTGACTCTCACAGAATGCTTTCATTGATTTTTACTTAACTCTTGTCTCCATAGTCAACTGTTGATTACAATTCAACCATGATTTGATAAGTGGAGTAATTTCCACCATGCAAATAACACTGCAGCCAATGTAAATTACCCAGAGCATAGACAGTAGTAAAATGTAGTAAGATAAGAAATGATGAGTTTTGAGTATCACCTTTTTTTAGTGTCAACTAATTATAAGTTTATATGACTCAAATTTTAATACTGGGGTGTTTAACAGTCCAACTTGCAAAAAGCTGAAAATGTTTCATTCAGCTCCTGCTTCTGTATTACCACTGAGGCATATCCTGTGGTTCTAATTATGCTTTACAGGCATAGCAAATTAGAATTCAATCCCATCCCAAGAAAATTTTTGGGTGTCTGGAGTGGGGAGTTGCTTGCATGGATGTCACAGCAAGAGGAATGGCATCCAGGAGAGGGCAGTATGGTTCCAGGTGGTTCCGTATAAGGGAGTCAGCCCTCAGCCTGTGGTTACTACAGAAAGGAAAGGGGCCACTTCTGGGGGGATAAGATTACAGTCTTCTCCCTGGGTGTGGGCCAGGGGAACAGTCAGAAAACCAAAACAGAAGTCTTGAGGTGCTATTGAATGACAAGGGGCCAGGGGAGAAGCCTCCAGACCTAGCACTCATCTGGCTACAGGACAGGGTAGCAAGGCCCACTCCACCCCACTTTGGTATGACAAAGACTCATTCTGGACAGATGGTGAACTTGGATGCAGAAGTTGAGTGGGGTAGAACTTAGTTACTTGAGATAGGGCTCAGGGCCTGCAGTTGAGAGGCCTGGCAAGGAGAGACCAATGCCAGAGGTACAGCAGAATTTTCTAGTCAAACAGTTTGGAGCCTTGGAAAGCACAAGCGGAATCACAGTCCTCCATTTCCAAACTGCTGTCTTTCCTGCACATGGGACTTGTGGTTGAGTCTTGAAGCAGGAGCAAGTACATAGCACAGCCCACCCATCAACAGAGGTTGATATGAGAAGGTCATTCGTTACATTTAATTTATTCCAATTCTGTTGCATATGTGCACAGTCACTTTCAGGAAGGCCCACTTAAAACTTGGCTGGGTGTGGTGGTTCATGCCTGTAATCCAGCAGTTTGGGAGGCTGAGGCAGGAGGATCACTTACATCTAGGAGTTTGAGAGCAACCTGGGCAACACACCATCTCTACAAAAATTAAAAAAATAGCTAAGTGTGGTGTTGTGTGCCAGTAGGCCTAGCTAGTTGGGAGGCTGAGGTGGGAGGATCACTTGTGCCCAGGTGATCCTACACTCAGTTTGGGTAACAGAGAGAGACCCTGTCTCAAAAATAAATAATACATACATAAATTAATAAATAAGATGTAAAGCTTCTTTTAGGAGTGTGAAAATGTTACGTTGTGGCGGTTTGCTTTTTTTCTGAGAGCTGAGGTAAATCCAGCCATCTTAAAAGAGCAAAATTGCCGGGCGCGGTGGCTCAAGCCGGGCGCGGTGGCTCAAGCCTGTAATCCCAGCCCTTTGGGAAGCCAAGGCAGGCAGATCACTTGAGGTCAGGAGTTCAAGACCAGCCTGGGCAACATGGTGAAACCCCATCTCTACTAAAAATACAAAAATTAGCCAGGTATAATGGCTCACCCTTTTACTTTTACTTTTCATTTATTATAAAAAAGTAATCCCAGCTACTAGTGAGGCGGAGGCAGAATCACTTGATCCTGGAAGGCAGAGGCTGCAGTGAACCAAGATCATGCCACTGCACTCAGGCCTGGGTGACAGAGTGAGACCCTATCTCCAAAAAAAAAAAAAAAAAAAAAAAAAAATGTTGTCATGTTTTATATAGAAGAATAAGAAAAAAGATATTAAAATATATTAACACATAGGGTCACAGTATACATATTCTTTTACAACTTAAGAAAACCCTTTTAACAAGTGGATCATTTTCAACATGTGCATAAGTAGAGATAAGTGTATAATAAACCTTCTGTCTTCATCAATCTTGTTTCATCTATATCCTTGCATTCCCCAATCAGCATAGCATTTTTTCTCTAAGTATAGAACTCAAAAATAGCATACTTTTACCACATTTAAAAATATTTATAAAAATTCCATAGTATAATTCTATAACTGCTCAGTGTTTACATTACCTCAATATTATATATGTGTGCATGCTTAGACTTACAAGGGAAATGCAATAACATTGCAACTGGTTAATATGTTTTCTGGCTTGACATGGTAGGGTGCACCTATAGTCCCAGCTGCTTGGGAGGCTGAGGCAGGAGGATCACTTGAGATCAGGAGGTTGAGGCTATAGTGAGCCATGATCACACTATGCACTCCAGCCTGAGCAACCTCCCTCAAAAAAATGTTTCATAAGTCTCTTTTAATCTATAGGTTTTTCTGATATCTCTTTCTTTTCATTATTTATTGAAGATACAGCTTTTAAAACAATATATCACATTTACCCATTATTCTTTAAGACTTCATATTTCATTGTATGAATATTTCATAATTTAGTTTCACAGTCTTAAATTTTTGAATAATTGTTTTCAATATTTTTCTAATACTCAATCTTCTGCAATAAACACCCAGTACATATATCTTTTAGGACTTGCTTACTTCTTCAAGAAAAGCTAATAGACATGAATTACTGATTGAAAGAGAATCTCTCTCTCTATTACAATCTCTCTCCCCAATGCTTTTCCCAATGATTTGCTTTACTTTCAAAGTAAGATATGAATTTGCCTCTGAATTTGATTTAAATTCCCCAAATTGAGGATTTCTACAACAAACACAAATCATTTTTTACTATACAGGTAGGATTCAGGATTTGGTAAACAATTTCTCTTGTCACAGAAAGGTCAGGGAGAGATTTATGGCAAGATGACTATTACAGGTGTTCATAGTCACACAGCAGGTTAAACTGGAAAGTGTCATATGTCATCCATGACTCACCCCTCTGGTTTGATGAGTCACTTTGATATGACCTGAAAATGTAACCCTCTTTTACATGATTGATGGAACACCCTGAGTATGTAAATAGAGTGTCTTGGGAAATATGTTCATTCCTTCTTTGTTGGCTGTGCTCAAACTGTAAGGCCACAAGAAAGTCTACATCTCCAGGAGTGAATGTGAATGGTTGTTATTGCCACAGAAGATTCCATGACTTCCTTTCAAAGCCTCCTTGGAATATAAAATGTGATTGAGTGAATGGAAACAGGGTGAGATCATGAAAAGCCATGAATTGATAATTATCAAAGCTAAGTGTTAGGTACATGGTGGTTCATTCTGCTGTTCCCTCTAATTTGGGGTCCGTTTGAAGATTCATGTCCATAATAAAAATTTAGAAAGTTTCTTGAAGCAATATGGCCAACCTATGGCCATGTGCCCTGGATGGCTCTCCAGGTTCTAATTACAGCCCTTGAAGCAAACACAAGTGAATAAGATATCACGATAAATTACTGTAATGGGGTGTTTTAAAAGTAATAAAAAGTCCTTGGAGAGATTTCAAATGATATTCCATGTGAGCATGTGCCACCATTCACTTTTATTTAGTGCAATAAATGAATCATAAAGAATATCTTAGAAGAGTAATTATTGTGGCCCGTTGTCACTGATGCTGGGAGATCCTTTGGACCACTCTTGCATTGCAGTCTTAAAAAAAACTTTGTAATTGGGGAAATTCTACTTTCTGTATAACCTGAAGCATAAAAGCTATTGAAAACAGCTATGGTGTACCAAACTGGGGTTCATGAGACAGCATCAGCCCTGATTATTATTATTTTTTCCTTTAAACTTCTTTAGAAAGCCAGGAATGCCTGAGGCCCTCAGAGAATTGCATACAGTAAGCCAGGTCCCAGAGTGGCTCTGGAAAATCAGGTGCCTAAAATTTTAATGGTAGAATTAATCTTAGGTTCTGGAGGAAAAATTTTTGGATACAAAAAATGCTTATAGTAGTTAGACAGATATTTGAGTTATTAGATAACTCCTCACAGTAGGCTCAGGACTAGGTGTTAAAAATGCAAAGTCAAATCACTTAACTAGTCTCAGTGATGATTATGTAAAGAGAAGAGGGAAAATGCCATTTTACGAGTCAGCAACCACTAGCGAGCAGATGGCAGATTTTTTTGTGTCCCCACACCCTGACAATGAAACTAGAAAGCTATCACTCTTAATGGTCATAGCTAAATCTTGATTTATATATAAAAGACCACATTTCATAAAATAATGAAGATTTTCTCCCTTCAAAGGATTCCTCATTCTACAAATAAGGAAGCAAGGGATGAATGAGATTTATAAACTCAAGGTTAGATTGATATTGTAGTTCTTCTGATTTGATTACATATTTTCCCCCAATTTGAAGAGCTAGTTTGCCATTATGACACTGGTTATACAACAGATCCTTAATACTCAAGATTTAACTTTTTTTTTTTTTTTTTTTTTTTTTTTTTTTTTTTTTTTTTTCTGAGACAGAGTCTTGCTCTGTCATCCAGGCTGGAGTGTAGTGGTACGATCTTGGGTCACTGCAACCTCCACCTCCTGGGTTCAAGTGATTCTCCTGCCTCAGTCTCCTGAGTAGCTGAGACTACAGGCACCTGCCACCATGCCTGGCTAATTTTTGTATTTTTAGTAGAGACAAGGTTTCACTGTGTAAGCCAGGATGGTCTTGATCTCTTGACCTCATGATCCACCTGCCTCAACCTCCCAAAGTACTGAGATTACAGATGAGAGCCACCATGCCCAGCCAAGGTTTAAAATTTGTAGTTCCAATCTGTTTTTTTTCTTGCCTTCTCTCTCTCTCACAATCTCACTTTCTTTCTCTCATCTCTCTCTCCCTTTCTTTCTGTCTCTTTCTTTCTCTCTCTCTTCTCTTCTCTCCTCTTCTCTCCTCCCCTCCCCTCCCCTCTCCTCTCCTCTCTCTCTCTTACTTTCTTTCTTTCTTTTCTCTTTGAGACAGAATCTCACTCTGTCACCCAGGCTAGAGTACAGTGGTAGCATCTCGGCTTACTGCAACCTCTGCTTCCTGGGTTCCAGTGATTCTCCTGCCTTAGCGTCGCAAGTAGCTGGGATTACAGGTGTACACTACCACACCCACCTAATTTTATTTTGGTACTTTTAGCAGAGACGGTATTTCACCATGTTGGCCAGACTAGTTTGGAACTCCTGAACTCAAATGATGCTCTTGCCTAGCCTCCCAAAGTGCTGGGATTACAGGTGTGAGCCACCATGCCCGGCCTCACTTGGCCTTTTTATAGTTCTTTCTGTGCCCCAACCCATGTGTCCTTGTTAACACCTGTGTACCCTTTGGCTCATAGCTGAATTTCCACTTCTTTGGAAAAGCATTCCCTGACTTGAAGTCCTGGTCAGGTACTAGAGTTAGAAGTTTTCATAGCTCTTTAGCCCTTTGCTTTGTAAAACTGATCGCAGTTTGTAACTGTGTAACTGTGTACCTATCTATGATTATCTGATTATGGGCTACTTGTTTCAGAGGGCAGTAACTCCTGTGGGAGATGGGGCTATATCTGTTTGTGTTCTCTGTGGGTTTTTTTTTTTTTGGTAGCAAATAGTAGGCATTTGGCCTTTGAAAAATATGTAGTTAGAAAACAGTTCAAAGATTTAGAAAAATGTCCCAAAGAGTATAATAAATGCCTGTGTATTTAATGGTCAGTTTTAACAAATCCCAATATTTTGCTAGAATTGCTTCAAACTTTTTTTAAAGAACAAAACATTGGTTTTTAATTAAAAGCATTGTGAATTCCTCTCAATCTCACAGCCCTCCTTTCCTGTCTGCAGAAAACACTTCTCATGATGGTTTTCTTACACAGCAGTGTATCACTCTTCTGCACAAACAAGCCATAATTTGCATGGCAAGGTCCATCTAAATACATATCCAAGAAAGATATTACTCAACTTTGCCAGCATACCTGGGTAGCTAAAACTCATCTATGAGTTACTAAAACAGAAAACTTTATAAAATAGAGATATTGGAAGTGAGCAAAAGATGCTTATTAATGAGAGCATGCTCCTTAGAGAAGTGATGCCACCAGGCACGGTGGCTCATGCCTGTAATCCCAACACTTTAGGAGGCTGAGGTGGCAGATCACCTGAGGTCAGGAGTTCAAGACTGATCAATATGGCGAAACCCCGTCTCTACTAAAAATACAAAAATTAGTGTATTTTGTGTATGGTGGTGTGTGTCTGTAGTCCCAGGTACTTGGGAGGCTGAGGCAGGAAAATCACTTGAACAGGGGAGGCGGAGGTTGCAGTAAGCCAGGATTGTGCCACTGTGCTCCAGCCTGGACGATGGAGTGAGACTCCGTATCAAAAAAAAAAAAAAAAAAAAAAAAAGAAAAGAAAAGAAAAAAAGAACTGATACTCCGTTTTGTTCAGAGTTTTCCAATATCTAATATGAGCCAGTCATTTTCTACTGTCTCTTTAAAATCTTTTATGGTTTACTTAAAGTTGTCTAAGTTGACATTAGCTTGAATGTTAGACATTTCAAGCTCCATCAATGTGACAAAGAGGGAGTGTTGACTACTGGTGCAGAGTATGAAGAGCTGAAGTGAAATCTTTTTTTTTTTTTTGGGAGGGAGTTTCGCTCTTGTTGCCCAGGCTGGAGTGCAATGGTGCAATCTCGGCTCACTGCAACCTCCACCTCCTGGGTTCAAGCGATTCTTATGCTTCAGCCTCCTGAGTAGCTGGAATTACAGGTGCCTACCACCACACCCAGCTAATTTTCATGTTTTTAGTAGAGATAGGGTTTCACCATGTTGGCCAGGCTGGTCTCAAACTCCTGACATCAGGCAACCCACCTACCATGGCCTCCCAAAGTGCTGGGATTACAGGCATAAGGCACCATGCCTAGCTAGGGGTGAAATTTTTATTAAATCAATGATCTAGAGCAGTGAGATCCTCTGGACAGCATCATGAACAACACTGGGAAACTTGTTAGAAATGTAAATCTTCAAGGCCTGCTGGAGATTACTACATCAGAATCTATGGGTGGGGCCAAGCAATCTGTCTATACAAACCCTCCAGATGATTTTTGGGGCACATTAAAGACTGAGAACAGCTGATCTAGGGCAAATACCTTAAGGTCTTTAAGTCTCAGTTTACTTATCTATACAATAGGAATGATAGTCATTTTTAATGACACATGATCTTTGCAAGGATTAAATATTAATTAACATTTATTGAATACTTAGTGTTAGGCACTGTTCTTAGCACTTCCCATCTCTTAGCACTCTTGGCCTTAACTTCTTAAATTAACTTTGTCACAAAAGATTAGAAAAGTACCTGGAATATAGCAAGCACTCTAACTTTTTTTTTTTTTTTTTTTTTTTTTTTTGAGACGGAGTTTCGCTCTTGTTACCCAGGCTGGAGTGCAATGGCGCGATCTCGGCTCACCGCAACCTCCGCCTCCTGGGCTCAGGCAATTCTCCTGCCTCAGCCTCCTGAGTAGCTGGGATTACAGGCACGCGCCACCACGCCCAGCTAATTTTTTGTATTTTTAGTAGAGACGGGGTTTCACCATGTTGACCAGGATGGTCTCGATCTCTCGACCTTGTGATCCACCCGCCTCGGCCTCCCAAAGTGCTGGGATTACAGGCTTGAGCCACCGCGCCCGGCACGACTTTTTTTATATTATTATTGTTTTTTTTTTTTTTTTTTTTTTTTGAGACGGAGTTTCACTCTTGTTACCCAGGCTGGAGTGCAATGGCGCGATCTCGGCTCACCGCAACCTCCGCCTCGTGGGTTCAGGCAATTCTCCTGCCTCAGCCTCCTGAGTAGCTCGGATTACAGGCACGCGCCACCATGCCCAGCTACTTTTTTGTATTTTTAGTAGAGACGGGGTTTCACCATATTGACCAGGATGGTCTCGATCTCTTGACCTCGTGATCCACCCGCCTCAGCCTCCCAAAGTGCTGGGATTACAGGCTTGAGCCACCGGGCCCGGCTATATTATTATTGTTATATGTTATTGTTTTATATTATTACTTTATATTTTATATTATTATTGTTTTATATGATTGTTACCTTTTTGAGCTAAAAAATTAAATGAGATGATGTACTTAGCATGACATCTAATACATAGTATGTACTTAACAAGTATTAACTATTTGCCTGTAAAAGTATTTGTTTAATGAGTACAAAATATTCACATAGGTCCTTATGGGAAGTATGGCCTAGTCCAAACAACAGCAACAATAACAACAGAAAACTGATGGAGAAACTCACAATGGGACAAAAAACCACTATAGAAAAAAGTTTTATAGGTCACATTTCAATGTTTCTTTTTCTGATTTGTCATAAGCTAGGAAGCCAAAGAGAGCTCTTTGAACTAATTGCGAGGGCCAAGAAGATAATTACTCTCCAATTAAACTGGTAATAGCTGCCGTCTATTGGAGAGATCAAAAGCCAGAGAGTCACTGCCAATGGGGAATTTTGAAGATAGGCTGCTCTCAGTGATGAGCAACTGGAAGCTTCTGACCCTGTAAAATAGCTGAGAGAGAGAGAATTAGCTACATATCCCAAAGACCATTCCACTGTTTCTCATCTCCCTTTCCTTTAGCCAATCAGCTGTTAACAGTATCTTTCCAGAATGCTTACTCAACTATTTCTTCTACATTCTTCAACCTCCTGAGCCCTTTAAGCCACTGATCATCTCCCTTTCTTCCTTCTCCAGTTTGATTCTGTGATGCATCGATTCAGTCACTCTTTCCAGAGCCCAAAGCCACTGGTTGCTCTATTTTTCATCATTTCTATTTGACACAACTTGAGCCCAACCATCTTTCTCTTCTACTAGGAGGCTAAGCAGTACTGGAGAAATTGCATAGAAGGAAGACAGAATTAAAATAGGACTCTTTGTTCTAGTTTTCACTGAGGCCCCCAAACCAAAGATACCAAATACTGTCAAATTCCAAGGCAAAGTATTAGTCCATCTATCAATGACTTCTAAAGAAACTGCATGAAAACAGGTTTTGTGATCTGTACTTTACCTTTAGCTGTGAAGTCTTCCTACTTGACACTCCTTACCACCTTGCCCCCAGACCCTCCACCATGTGAGAACTTCAAAGGGATCTTGATAGGTATCTGTTGAAACATGGAGACATAGGCAGGCATTGACTCATACCCAAAGAGAAAGTCTTTGAGTGAGAGGCTGGCTGAAGTGAACTGTGTCAGCACAGCAGAGGGCTGCATTTAGGAAGTAAGCACATTTTGGCCTATGCCAGGCTAAAGCTGCATTTTTCCTGGGACCAAATAAAATCCACAGTAGGAGTGTGAGTCTGAGTTGTTTTAAAAGGAATTCTAACCCAGAGGGCTTTCTGTAATGGATGGTGTGTCTTTGACAAAAAGAGGTTGAAGGTTTTACTAGACAGAGAAGTAGAGGGAGATAGTAAACAGCTGATTAAAGGAGAGGCACTACCTGAGTGAAGGAATTCCAGTTGGACAGGTCCAGAAGGTGAGTGTCTGAGGAGGCCACAGATACTGAAATGAGAGCATAAAAGTCAACTTGAAACATTAGCCAGAGCCAGAGGGCAGCTACACCAACTTATGTGTATGTAGGTCAAATAAGACCTTTCTTCTTCTTCCCTTCCTGCCATCTCTGCTTCCCATCCTGGAGGACACATTGGTAGCTAAGTGCTGGGGAAACAAAGTCAGAGTCATGGAGAAGTAGCATTAAAGGGAATATAGAAGTGAGTATCTCATTCCCCACTCTAGGCCTGTTAGTCTAAAGCAGGCGTCCCCAAACTATAGCCTGTGGGCCGCATGCGGCCCCCTGAGACCATTTATCCGGCCCCCCACCGCACTTCAGGAAGGGGCACCTCTTTCACTGGTGGTCAGTGAGAGGAGCACAGTATGTGGCGGCCCTCCAACGGTCTGAGGGACAGTGAACTGGCCCCCTGTGTAAAAAGTTTGGGGACGCCTGGTCTAAAGCATCACCAAGCCTGCAATGAAGTTGGGAGTTTCTGGACAGATTAATTTATAATGTGAGGTTGTGGTTTGGAACTGAAGTAACCAGAGGACATTTTATTATCTGAGATGATCAGAGAGTCCAGAGACCTTTCTATTATTTCATTTGCAGTTAGGGAGGGGGAAAGAACTGTCCCAAAGAGGACTCAAATGGCCAGTTGGAGGTGAAGAATAAAGTTATTTTCTCTGTGCATCCTAGGAGTCCAGCTTGCTCACAGGGATCATTCTGCTAGTATCATTAAATACATGAATCATCTCAATCATCCACAGGTAGGTCTCAACCTTCAAGCTATGGGAATCCTATAACATTTGTTTGGTGGACATGCTCTACTCTTCTCTGCAAAGCTACCTTAAGCATCTCTACTTTCCTTAAAGGAATTTCCAAACTTCACACTGCCTCCTTATGCTCATATGATGTTGTATCAGTCTTCACAGAGAAAGTCAAATCCATCAGAAACCCTCCATTTATTCTATGTTGCCAAAGGGAGCTTGGAACTATACTTAGAATATTAATTGTTAATTAACACATGTGTTACAGATGTAATGGATGACTCCACTCTTTGAAAATTGTATAGGCCCAGTGTGGTGGTGGCTCATGCCTGTAATCCTAGCATGTTAGGAGGGTAAAGCAGGAAGATCATGTGAGTCCAGGAGTTTGAGACCAGCCTGGGTAAAATAGTGAAACACTGTCCCTAAAAAAAAAAAAAAAAAACCACAAAAAAAACAACTAATCATATGGTGGCATGTACCTGCAGTCCCAGATACTTGGAAGGCTGAGGTAGGATGGTCACTTAAGCTCTGGAGGTCAAGGCTGCAGTGAGCTGTGATTGTGTCACTGCACTCCAGTCTGGGTGACAGAGCGAGACCGTCTTGAAAAAAAAAAAAGAAGATAGTATATTATCCTTCGCAGGTACACTGTTGCCTCTATAATCTTATCTTCGTTATTGGTTTGCTTATTTGTATTAAAACCTATGAGTGGATCTAAAGTCAAGTTTTAATTTATATGTGTGAAATTTTGTAAAATACATCCCAAAGATTACCATTCATATAGTATTTTACGGTATTTGAAATAGGGTATTTTACGTCTTCGCTATTACCTTCAGAGAGCTTTTCTAGTCTCAGTTCTCTTATTCTATCTAATTACAACTTCATTTTAAAAGCAGTTGGGAGTATATATACCCTCAGCATTTAAAAATGTTACATTTAATGTATCAAATGAGTTTTTAATTCCAGTATAACTAACAAAAATAATTGAAAAACAGAATTGCTAATGGAAGCATGCTTTTCTATATAATTTACATTATCATAAAAGAACTCTAAGTTCATTATAGAAAATTTGAATATCACAGGAAAGTATAAAGAATAAAGTAAAAATCAGTCATAACCACACTATCACTTCCATACTCATATAAAGAATAAAGTAAAAATCAGTCATAACCACACTATCACTTCCATACTCATTCTTGAGATATTCCAGTCTTTTTTACTTTTCAAAGCTGATAAAATATTGCACATACTTTGAAAAATCCTGCTGTTTTACCCCCTAAACATTATATATAGAGGCCATCTTTTTTCCCTGTGTCATGTAATAATTGCTAACAATCTAGTTTTGATGACTGAAGTGTATTGTATCATTTTAGAACATGTTATAATTTATTTAATATAATGCATATTGTGTACAATATTGTAGTGTATAATCTTGCCCTAATATAATTTATGTAGCAATTCCCAGCATTCTTATTTTTAGAGATAGAAAAATCTGATTCACATTTGGTTTCTGGCATGTATTCAGGTTTGGTATTTTCATCCCACCATCAATAACCTTAATTTTTTGCCAAATTATACTCACTTTGTAGTCTGTAAACAATTGCAGTCCCATTTTATTTTAACTAATTAATGTATTTTTGAGATGGAGTCTCGCTCTGTTGCCCAGGCTAGAGTGCAGTGGTACAATCTTGGCTCACTGCAGCCTCTGCCTCCCAGGTTCAAGTGATTCTCTTGCCTCAGCCTCCTGAGTGGCTGGGATTACAGGTCTCTGCCACCATGCCCAGCTAAATTTTGTGTTTTTAGTAGACATAGAGTTTCACCATGTTGGCCAGGTTGGTCTTGAACCCCTGACCTCAACTGATCTGCCTGCCTCGGCCTCCCAAACTGCTGGGATTACAAGCATGAGCGATCGCGCTGGGCCTGCAGTACTGTTTTAAATTCAGCAAAACCGAAAAGGTCACCAAACTCTTTAAATGTCTGAAATTGCCGTCTCCACTCCATGGTCTCTGTTTTCCCTATTTCATTGACTTCCTACTTCCTTGTTACCAGCTCTCCCCCTTCTTTAATTCCTCCCTCTGTCTCTCTTCAATAGGAAATTTACCTTTATTGGCTTTTTCTTTGCTGCTAGATGCTCATAGAAAAATCAGATATTATACATAAGGCTCGTGAGCCTTACATATACCTGCATATCCAGGGTGGAACCATTTGGCAGGAGACTCAAATATACTAAAGTCATCACTTTAAAGTATCAGAATACTGGGTTTTAAACTTACCCAGTTAACCGTGGAGTTGTCATGTGATCTGAAATCCTCTAAATCTGTATGACTAACACTTTGTCCTACTGAAGATAGACATTCAAGGGAAGCCAAACCAAAGCAGTAGTTTGCTTAATATGAATGAAATCAAAGCAAGAAATTTTGGATTAGACATTTAGAATGTTCAGTGGCAATAGGCAACCCTACGTGTGCATCATAATAATTAAAGTTAGATGTGGTGTTAGGATTGGGCTGAGGCAAAGAAATTGTGATCCTGAGAAATCCATCAAGGCAGTGAGTGCCATCTTGAAGCTCCCCTCATGAGATGGCTGGTTGGCCTTCTTAAATCTGTCTTACAGTGCCTGGTGCCCCTTCCTATCAGAAACTTCTGCGTTGATTGCTTGCATCTTTCTTCACTGTCTCTTCTTCCTCCTGGTTGTCCATGACTTGCTTTCGTGGTGATCCTCCTATGTCTGATGGTTCTTTCATTATCTTCTTCCTATGCTAGCTGTTAGTTCTTGTATCTCTGAAGCAGCATGTTTATAAAAATTCTGCCCTGGGCCTTAAGGTAGTTACTAATGTGACTCTGATGGTAGCACACCTCTTTCCAGACTCATGGTTGGATGACACTTCCTGACTCCTTGGTGGTTGACTGGGGCTATGTGACGACTCCTGGCCTTTGATATAGGAGCAGGATAATGTCTGTCGCATCTGGGCTAGGACATTTAATTGCCAGGGTGAGATCCTCCTTTTTTCTGCTGTAGAAACTAGCAGTGTTCCAGGTGGGTGGTTTGCTCCTCAGCTCAAATCCCAGGGTGAGATCATGCTGAGCAGAACTCATAGCTCTCGACATAAAGAATGGATGAGAAATAAGCCCGTGATGTATCTCCAACTGAGATTTTGGAGTTGTTACTGTAGCATAATCTAGCTGTACCCTGAATGAAACAGCCATCTTCTTCTTTTTTTAAAAAAAAAAAACTCTTCCACCTTATCCCTCTATGGTTTTATCAAAGATTATGGCTTTAATTTTATCCTCTAATCAAATCTACCAGACTAAGCTTGATTGATGCCCTGAACTCAAATCCCAGTTTTCTTTTCTCTCTCTCTCTTTTTTTTTTTTTTTTTTTTGAGGCAGAGTCTTACTCTGTTGCCCAGGCTGGAGTGGAGTGCAGTAGTGTTATCTTGGCTCACTGCAAACTCTGCCTCCCAGGTTCAAACGATTCTCTGGCTTCAGCCTCCCAAGTAGCTGGGATTACAGATGCCTGCCACCATACCAGGCTATTATTTATTTATTTATTTTTTGCATTTTTAGTAGAGACAAGAGTTTTGCCATCTTGGCCAGGCTGGTCTTGAGCCCTTGGCCTCAAGTGATCTGCCTGCCTCAACCTCCCAATGTGCTGGGATTACAGGTGTGAGCCACCTCGCCTGGCAGATCTATTTTCTAGTTAATTTGTGACATCTTCAGGGCTTATAAGAACCTCAGTCTGAATGTTCAGCAAGATATCTCAAATTGATCGTGCCCCAAAGCAAACTTATCATCTCCTTTCCCTCAATTGCTGCTGCTTCTCTATTGCCATTCAGTTAAAACACCACTTTTTCTAATTAACTCAGCATTTTAACCTTGAAAGTGTGCAAATTTCCTCCTCATGGGTGACATGGAGCCAGTCTTACCAATGGCAAAATTAAAAAAGCAGAAAGACCAAGCCAAAGCATGAAGTCCAGGAACCAGAGCTGTATCCATGTGAGTTCTTAGGAATTATATTTCTTAAATTCTTCCTGGTATAGAAGAATTAGCTTCTCATTTTCCTTTTAAGATCATGTGAATTGAATTTTCCATTGGTTTGCTGAAAGCAAATATAATCATCTCCATTTTCTCACCTAAAGAGATGAAATTATTCTTTTTAAAATTTAATCTCCTCCTCTTCTTCCTCCCCCTCCACTATAAAAAGAATAGTTGTAACGACAGGATTACAGTGTGTGTCAAGCATACTGGCTTCTGTAGGCTCCATAAACTATGGTGGACTTTCTGTGTAGCACCTTCTTGTCTCCATTGCATAGTTATAGAGGAGCTGGCATCTAGCCCCTAAATGCAGCCAAGAAAAGGAAATCAAGACCGATGTTCTAGTATCCAGTCTATGGTCTCTGAACCCAGCAACTCCACCCCAGGTTCATTATCTGTGTCTGCAGTTTCATGGCAATTGCAGATTTGGAAGGCTGCCACTCTGAATGTCACCAAGCTGTTTATTTAATCATCAAACCAAGCTCATGATATAATTGCTCCTTCTATCACCAGCAAAAAAAAAAAAAAAAAAAAAAAAAAAAAAAGGAAGAATAAGAATGTGATGAAGATCAGCCTTTGGCTACATTGCAGGAATCAGGAACATATCTGAGACTGGCTGCTATGGTTGCCGATTAGGTTATAACCAAAAGAGGAAAACGGAATTAAGAGTAAGTACTCTCCAAAGAATAGAGGGTGTAGGGCCGCAATCCATGCTGGTCTTTTCCTTTGTTAAGGCTGCTTCTTGGTATGAGAACCAAAGCCATTTCTTTGGTCACAGGGGCTGGGTGTGCTATGCTTTAAGAGGCAAACACCAGTATTTTATAGGAGTCTATGTATGAAGTCAAAGCCACAGAACCAAGTATTTTGAGATATGTGAGGGTGGGACTGAATCAGAGTAAACTGAGATCAAGCTGCTGTTGTTGCTGTTGAGAAGATGATGCTATTCTTATTTCTTGTTGTTTATGACTAGTTTTCTCTCTCCTGTTTACAGTTTTAAGCTTTAATGACAATGCAGTATTTCTGAGAATTGACATAAAGAAGGAGGGGGAGCTGGCTCAGACTTTTTGCTTATGATGTGATTTTTTGCTTAGTTTCCTCATTTAATTGTGGTACCTCAGCTGTGTCTGGTGTTCTCAGGTCTGGAATACCTGTTCATCCACATCTCCAGGAAGGACATCTTTGGTGTTCTTGCTGGGGTAGGGAGAGTTGGCTACCTGGACACAAGGGTCGATGAGAAGACCTATCAGTTTGCTTACTCCTTACAAGGAGTTTGAATCGATTGTCTTGTTTTCAATTTGCCTTCGGAGGCAGCTGGCATCCTCAATTCCTGACACTTTCTGGGTATTCTGAGGTATAAATTGGTTTGCTTCTTCTGGTTGATTCCTTCTCCTGTAGCCTCATCCCTCTTCCCTCTTGGGTTGCCATGTCCAAAATTTTGTGGCTATTATCTGTCATTTTCCTTTCTGTTTCTTTTGTTTTGGGGAATCCATGTTTTATTTTTCCTGCCATTTTAGAGGTGCTTTTAAAAGGGAAAGCAAACTTCTGTATTCACTCTTTCGTATTTCCTGGAAGTCTATTTAGTTGTTTTTTGTTTGTTTTTTCATTTTGAGATGGCGTCTCACTCTGTTGCCAGGCTGGAGTGCAGTGGTGTGATCTCGGCTCACTGCAACCTCTGCCTCCCGGGTTCAAGTGATTCTCCTTCCTTAGCCTCCCAAGTAGCTGGAACTACAGGTACCACGCCACTACACCCAGCTAATTTTTATATTTTTAGTAGTATCGGGGTTTCACCATGTTGGCCACAATGGTCTTGATCACTTGACCTTGTGATCCACCCACCTTGGCCTCCCAAAGACGTGAGCCACTGCACCCAGACTTATTTAGTCATTTTTTTCTATCAATTTCTATTATGTTTTTCAGAACACTCCTGAATGTGTATTGAACCTAGTAGGTACACAATACAAATCAAAGCAATTATAATATCATACAGTGGCTTCCCTCACCCAAGGGAGAAAAGGCAGACATTAAAATTACCCTGCATAAAGGTTTCTGAAAATAGTAGACAGTACAATATTTTTCCAAATTTCTTGTCCTTCAATATCTACTGAGCACCATGCTCAGATGTAGATGCTGGGATATGGATAAAATAATCAGAAATCTTAGAGCCTCTCCTGTGAATTTCTTTTATGTTATTTCATATGATACATGGTCGTTCAATCAGTAATGTAAGTCCACCTTTTGCTATAGGCTGGAGTGATAGAGAGAAGTGACTGCCTTTTTGTAGTAGAAAACAGCTGGGCCATCATTGCATTTGCCAAGAGAGAGGAAAAATTGTTGGGAGTTCCTGTTTGTCATTGGCAGGAACAGTGAGATGCTGGGGAGACGCAAATTATGGCAGAGGTGCAGGGCTCTTCTGTCACTTTCCAAGCATTGGCTTCGCTTTATCCACAGACTCTGATGGAGGGTCTGAAATCCCACTTTTGATCAGTCAAAGCATGGCCTTTTAAACAGAACATTTCATGATGCCAACAGATAGTTTCCAGAGAGGAACTGGGAATTAAGTTGAGCTCTGGTTGCAGATGATTCTTTTTCATGCCTAGCTACCCAAACAAAGAGAGCAAGCCAGAAGCCAAATCTGCAAGTGAACATACACAATGGAATTGGTGCATGGGAATGTACAGGGCTCTGGCTGATTAAACTGCTGCCAGAGTGCCAAGGGGCAATTTCTCTAAGCCTCCCTGTCTTGCATTCTGGCAGCTCTCTCTTCCCTGCTCCCTCCGTATCCCCTTCCCCACGTCCTCAAATCCATTTGCACTGTTGTTTGGAAGAAGCCCAATTCACACAGATTGGCAACGCTGTAATTGGTGTTTTACTTACCTCTGCCTCTTTTCTCTCTGTGCTTGATCATTCTGATAATGACAGCTTATTTTCTCTCCCATTACTATTGGAAAACAAAAAGAAACTCTTAAAAGAGTTGTGGAGTTATATTTGAGTTTTCTGCTATGGAAAACAAAATTCATATTTTAAAATGTTTTTCCACTTTTTTTTCCCTCTTCCTCCCCCATCCCCCAAACAGACAACACTCATGGGAAACATTAACGTTGAGAATTGATTTTCCCCTCAGAAGGTGTTGTGACTACAGTGGCAACATCCTTGGGAGCTGACATGTCAAAATGTTTATGTTCTCATTTAAGACCTTCATCATTGTCATCATAATTGGTGCCTCCATTTGCTAGACTCTGTTTATGCATGTGCATTTTATTTCAAGTGATATTTCTCAGGATAATATTCACAAGGGCTTGGGGCTCCTGGAGTGATAAGTGTTATATAAACTGAAATGATTACCCCCTGGCAAAAGGTAATCTCCATTGCACACACCACCTGGCTTAACAGCTCACGTTTGCACAGTGCTTTGCAGTTAAGAAACAGTTTTTTGTGTATATTATTTCCGGTAATCCCCCGATAACACTGCAAGGAACACATCAGGGATGATTTGGCTCCAGGAATCATCCCATCTTGCCCTGCCACCAGGTGTGTGTATGCTTCTGTACCCGATGCACTGCTAACTTCCCAGGTGTCATTGTGCAACTCTAAAGAATCTGTGTCCCAGGTGGTTTCATCTCTGAGAACAGTCAAATTTACAGAGGCACAAACAAGAAGAAAATAATTAGAGGAATTCTGTCCTTTTCTCTTGTCTCCTAAGAAGAAAAACTGGGCAGGTGATTACAGGATTTCTCTGGCAAGCTTGGGAAGAGGCGAAATCTGTGAATGCTGCAAAATTAATGAAATTGGTTCCATCACAACTATGTAAACATTTCAGTTGAGGAGACATATAATCAGGGCAGTGTCTATAATATGAATTGAGTGTGTCATGTGACTCATAAATTAGCATATCATGACTTGTTATGAGCAGCAATAATGCAGTATTAAGCTAGTGGCAAAGAATAAAAAAGCCATTTGTTTCCTGGGACATAGGCAACCTTTGAACTGAGATTTTGTAAGACAGCATTTCAAGGCAGTAAACAGTTCCTCTAGAAGGACTCCTTCTAAAAAAGAAGACCAAGAAATACTGTAGTAACTGTGGATGCAATTTGATTCCAGAAGTCCAGTTCTGGAAGGAATGCCTTAAGTCAAAACTTAATAAACTCAGCTGTAGATGGCCACATAACGCTGTGAGAAAAACATGGAGTTTAGGGAAGAGACCCAAGGCAAAGATCTTGGACAAGCTAGAACTGATCATGACTCCTAGATCCTTCGTATACCAGTTATGCAACTCTGGGCAAACCTTGATTTCTGTGAGCCTCAGTTTCCCCATGTGAATACTCATGGATTAAATATGTCTCCTTTAAAAATAGTTGTGAGAATAAATTGGATAAAATGTACAGTGTACCTAGCATGTAGAAGCAGCTCCAAAAATGGTGGCCATTCTTAATATAGCCTGACGTTATTCTCCTCCTCCATAGAATCTAAACACTTTAAGGTTAGAGCTCAATTCAGCTCCTCCTTCTGTTCCCTTCAAACCCCAAGTTACAAAGGCTCTCAGAAAGGCTTTAATTAGGCTCTGGTTCCAACCATCATAGCCTGGCTTCCAACTCACATCCTGATGGATAAATTGGCTCAACTAGCTGAGTTTTAGAAAGGACTATTTAAGTACCATTTTGGCTAATCACACAGCAGCTGACACTTGGTCCAGAATCTGGTTTGTGTGAGCAATTGTAAATAAAAATAAAGTTTTCTTTCCCTATGCAGTAAAAGAAAAAAAGATTATAGCTTTGGCAATTATGTATTATAAATCACTGAAATATCTCTCACCTATGAGTTCCAAAATCGTATTTAAAGAATGTGGGGCCAATGAATGCATTTCTGAGAGTTTTAAGTGACAATCACAGTGGACCTGCATTCTCTTTTATTTCCGTTACACCCACTATGGGATCCCTGATGAGGTGTCACTTAACCATCCTCCTTCTGCTCATAAGTTATCTCTTATTAATAGCCTCAGAAGAAGGAGCTACAAGAGCCTTGTGAGTGACCCACTATATTGCTTAAAAGCATTTTGTTGGAAAACAGAAAACTGAACAAAGCATCCCGGGCAAAATAGGAAATTTATTGACCACACAAGTTGGAAATTCAGGACTACATTTGGCTTCATGAAGATGCCAGGTTATCAACCCCGATAGAAAAGAGATATTCTCTTCTAATTACTCTGGCAGAAAAGTCCTAAGGAAGATTCCAGTGGGCTCCACTTATGTCACATGCCCATCTTAGAACCATTCACCATGACCAGAGGGATGGGGTATACTGATTAGCTGGCCTGGGGTACATGATGGCTCTCGAGTTGAGAGGAGGATGGCGTAATAATTCACAATTTCATCAGGACCATGTGAACTGGAGGACGGTGCAGGGCAGACAAGCAACACAGACCGACTACACCCAGCCCTGTGTGGGACCTTTTCTGTTGGGAAATAGAATTCTTGTGACTAGACTGATTCCTTCTGGCTCCAATTTGATCCCTTTCTTCTGCCTGCTACTCAGTAACTTTCCGTGATTCTTCCTCAACAAAAGGCAATAATTAAACCCTTAATTGTTCTTGAGAAGATACATTATTTTATAGGCTGTAAAAATTTAGCATATCACTAAGTTTTCCCAGGCAGTATTTCTAAATCTTTGTCATCTTCATAGAACTGCTAGACAGTATTTTATTTCTTTCATGGCTTTCTCTAGTTCAGGATTTCAAATGGAGCTGATATAAAGGATATAGTATAAAGCATTGGTAAAAGAATTTCTGTCATTTGAATTTGTATTTAAATCTCACTTTGACCAACTTTGGTTAGAAAAATGCTAGTCAAAATGCGGTATTTTTCATTTATTGGGAAAAATTTAAAATATTGGTGTAACACACACGCACACACACACACATACACATTTTTCCTGCCTTGCATTAATTATTCTGTTCCATGATTCACATGTATTGTGAACCAAGCCCCATCTGAATACACATCTACTCTTGGACTATGCAGTCATGTGAACCAAATAAACTCTCTTTAAAATTTAAGCTTTTTTTGATTAGTTACCTACTACTTGAAACTGAATTGCAATTCGTATAGTTTATACTTTCCTTGGGGAAAATAGGCATTCCCATATACCACTGCTGATAGAAGTATGCATTGTTACGGTATGTTTTTATTGTAATCTGTCAGACTCAGTTATAATAAAAATACAGCAAACCCTCTTTTGGAAATTTTTGTTACAGAAATAAAACTATACATGAGGTATGTCTGACAGGATGTGTTCTATGCTATAACAAACAGAAAAACTAAATTGGCTTAAATAGTAAGAAATGTATTTCTTACCTGAAAGGAAGCCCAGAAAACAGAGTAGATGCTAAAGTTGAGTAATTCTGTGTGCCAAAATGTCATTGAGGACCCTGGCTCTTTCACTTTTTTCTTTATCCTCATTGTCATTTTTCATCTTTGAGCTGGAGCAAGGTGTTTGAAGCAGTTTTATCAATCACATCTCAGAAATTCGATAATCAACTTCCCCTTACATTTATCGTCCAGAACTGGGTTAATTTATCATTGTCATTTGTCCATTTATCACTGATCATTAAAAAGGGATAGAATTATCCTTTTCTTTGACTATTTATCTGGGAGTAGATGTTGAAGAGTCAGCTACAAAGTCTATACACAAAACTATAGCATGCATGTGTGTGTGGGATATATTTTGTAAAAATAGAAAAAAATAGCTGGGTGTGGTGGCATGCTGCTGTAGTCTCAGCTACTTGGGAGGCTGGGGCAGGAGAATTGCTTGAACACAGGCAGCAGAGGTTGCAGTGAGCTGAGATCACACCACTGCACTCCAGCCTGGGTGACAGAACCAGGTGACAGCCTGGGTGACACTCCAGCCTGGGTGACATACAGAATTTAAATGTGAATGTCCATCAGTAGTGAGAACATTAAACAAATTACATTCTTTCCATACTGAGAAATATTTTGCAGCTATTAAAAATAGTGAATAATTATATATTAATTTGAAGAGATACTTGTGATGTTCTCGTAGGTGAATAAGCAAGTTCCAGACACCTGTCTATAGCATGATCTCATTTTCCTTGGAAGACACAGCAAATTATTTACTGGCTATCTTCATGTTTATATACCAAACTATTAACAGTGGGCCAGGTAATTTGAGAATTAAAACAAATGTTATGACTCACATGTCATAACACTTTTTATATAAATATTGTTACTAAAAGAGCTGTACTAAGGAAATATGAAAATATCATCCCTTTAAAAGTACAGCCTGTGAATGCTTGGCTCCCAGAACGCTAGAAAAATCTAATTAAGCAAAAGCATTTCCAGAATGATAAAATCTCCCGAGCATTACCAGAAGCACCACATTTTAAAGGATACTAGACTGAAAATTAAGCATTTGCAACATTTCTATATTACCCTAATCTATTACAGCTTCTCAAACATAGAAGATATATAATATATTAATTTTTTTGTGAAAGCTTTCAGGTCCTGGAAAACACTAGGATGGATATATATTTAAAAAGAAATTGCAAAGTCAAGGACAGAACTCACCTACCTCAAAGTTTGGAGAACATTTTAAGGATTTTTTTTTCCACATTTTTTTTGAGATTTGAAAAATATTTCAGCTGAAAAATTTCTATGATGTATTTTTTGAATGATAGCTTAAATATGCTAATTCATAAGCTATTACTTTTTCATCTCTGTTACACCAAAAATGGTAGAAATATGCAATCGACTATTTTACTTGCACCAGGCATGCAGCTGGATATTTATGATTCTTGTGTAAGCAGAAGCTGATCAATTCTCAAATGTTTGCTTTATAAGGATATCATTCATCTTAGAGACACATCAGTCAACACGACGTGGTAGAGGAAAGAACATTTTTGTTTCTTGTTAGTTTTTAAAAACGCTTTTTTGTTCTTAAATTTGAGACCATGTCTTGCTCTGTTACCCAGGCTGGAGTGCAGTGGCACTATCTTGGCTCACTGCAGTCTCTGCCTCCTGGGTTCAAGTGAGTCTCTTGCCTCAGCCTCCCAAATAGCTGGAGTTAAACAAGCATGTGCTACCATGCCCAGCTAATGTTTGTATTTTTAGTAGAGATGGGGTTTCACCATGTTGGCCAGGGTAGTCTCGAACTCCTGACCTCAGGTAATCCTCCTGCCTTAGCCTCCCAAAGTACTGGGATTATAAGTGTGAGCCACTTCGCCTGGCAAAAACACATATTAAAAGCACCTTTTTCATCTCATGCAATCCCCACTTCAGCCAGTAATATGAAACCATAAAAAGGACCATGCAAGCTGAAACTGTGCAGTTATTTTCATAATCAATGGGAAAAATTATGATTGTCCTGTGACCTTTAAAAAATTTTGTCATAACATTATTCTGTTACTCTCCATTCTAAATATATAGAGTAATGAAAAAATGGTAAAGCTCACATTTATTTAGTACTCTGTAATTTAGAATATTGGAAGTACTGAGAATTAAAATGTTTGTTTCTTTTCTGTATAAAAATCTTATCAAAAAAATAGTTTGAATGGTGCTTACCTTATTCTCATTCTGTAACTTACGATAGGGTGAGCATCTTTTTCTATGCCTTGGTGAACTCTCATATCGTTTCTAAGTTTTGATTAGTTGCCAATATTGTGTCCTTTGTGCCTTCCATGTCATGAAATATCTCTGAGAGTTCCTTTAATGAGAGGGTTTTTTCCCCCTATTGCTGGTGTCACTTCCTCTGGAGCATCATCATTTCATCACAGCCACTTTCTAACTGGTGTCCGTAAGTTCACATTCTTTAAGCTTCTCCAGCTGCAGATACAGGCAGTGTCCACATTCCACAGTCAGCTGTTTCTACTATCACTCCATTTACATTTGGTTCGAATTTCACTCCCAGTATTACTAATTCTCCTTTCTTTGCTGTGTTTCATTTGGGCCACTGGTCTCTTATGATTATCTGTTTTTGTAAACTCTCATGTGGGTTTATCCCTGAGAGACAAGGAGACAGCACAACCACTTGATTTGCCATCTGTGAGTGAACTGAATAATAGATGTGCAGTGACTGAGCCTGGATGAACTGAAAGAAGGGACGTGGTCGGCTACTGATGATGATGTACATCTGTTATTTATGTAGTGATTTGTGTACTCGAGTGAGCGGGGAAGTTTCACAGTTAATATATGTGGAAACTGGAATTTGAACTATATTGCTGGGAGACCGGTGTTACTTAAGCCATGGTAAATTTGTGCACACAGGAACTGTGCAAAGCAAGGACTGCCTGAACATGTTCATTATAGAAAATTTAGAAAAGATAGATACACAAAAAAGGGACAGCATATCAACTTTTGATCCAGGGATTGAAAGCTTTACATCTGACTAGGAAGATAATGCTTATAACAGCAGTGACCATGGGTTCTGGACAAATTTAGAAACATGGTGTTAATTTTCTACTTCTCCAAGGGTTCAGGGCCAAAAAAGGAAAATCAAATTTAGAGGTTTAGACATCAGAAGGGGATCAGAAGGAGAGGCTACAGCGTAGGCCCCCTGCTCCCTTGTAGTTAAGATCAAACCAAAAGAAGAAAACCTTGAGGCAAAAGTTTCATGAACTGTAAATCCCTCTGAATATAAGGATTCTCGTTTGTACCTAACGGAGGCTCTTCCTGTGGATTTTTAAACTTCCTCTTCTCTGTGTTGTTCAGGGAACCGGCACTGCAGCCCTGCTGAGCCTCAATCCAGGCACAATTCCTAAGCTTCCTTTACAAGATCTGGCACTACTCCTTCCCCAGTCTTTGTTTTTGGAATCAAGTAGCTTCTGTCATGGGCTTCATTGCTCACCTAATTGCCTATACTAGGGCCTCAACTCAGTTGCCAGGGTATTTCTTCCAAGTCGTTAGGGAAGGAAAGGGACTTCTTATCAAGGGGGCCATAGATTCCCTTTTAGCTGATAAAAAAACTAGATTTTACTTTTAAAATTCTATTATTGAATGCAGAGGCTAGCTTCTTCACAACATCTTTCAAGACCCTGCCTCATCGAACATTTCTTATGGCATTCTGTATTTTCTGTGGGTCACATGAAGTTGACTAGGCTTCTTTTTTGATTTGATAAACTCACTTAGAATGAATATACCTATTCCAGGATTTCTAATGCTCCACTAGAGAAGTTTCAATTACTTTCTTTTTTCTTTCTTTCTTTTTTTTTTTGAGACAAAGTCTTACTCTGTTGCCCAGGCTGGAGTGCAGTGATACAATCTCGGCTAACTGCAACCTCCTCCTCCCACATTCAAGCAATTCTCCTGCCTCAGCCTCCCTAGTAGCTGGGATTACAAGCACATGCCACCATGCCTAGCTAATTTTTGTATTTTTAGTAGAAACAGGGTTTCACCCTGTTGGCCAAGTTGGTCTTGAACTCCTGACCTCAAGTGATCCTCCTGCCTCGACCTCCCAAAGTGCTGGGATTACAGGCATGAGCCACTGCCTGTAATCCCACCCATCCCACTTCCTTTTTCATTTGGGGAGATATGTGAAAACTCTAAGGATCAAGATGGTTGATGGAAGGTCTAGTTTTTTACTTAATGGAATCATGAATTTAGGAGTTGGGCAAGCCAATGATGTTATTTTAGAGGTAACAATTAGTAATGAATTAGACAGGGATGGGGGAGGTCATAACCAATTAGCAAGCAGTAAAGATTGGTAGTGCACCACTACATAGGATACCTTGTGTACACCACCTCACATTTTCTTGACCACCATTTAATCACAGATGCGACAACTACCTTTGTGCAGGTGTATTTTGATAGTACCTTCCTTCAGGTGCATCTGTTCTTATGCCCTGCAGCATCCCTAATACAGTGGCTACTTGGCTGTCATGCATACAAAATCTGGAAGGGTTGGCCGATTGAAGCTCAGGGGCAACCCTGACTAATAGAGACATAAGAGTCAGTGGACAAGGGCTATCTTTATCCATGCCTTGGGCAGAAAACACTATGGCCTATTCTGTGTTGTGCCATCAGGGAAGAATGGACTAAGTGGAAGGCCCTGAAACTGTGGGAACCCCCTCATGTGTCTTTTTGTGACTGAGATAGTAACTCAGAATCAATACAATACTCTGGGAGGAATTGCAGAGGCTAATGTCATTATTAAAGATTTAAAGGCTGTAGGGACGGTGGGTCTCATCATATTCCTATTTGATTGATTTATCTTTATGACTTCTATAGAGCCCATAGGGTTATGGCAGATGATAGCCCCAATTACAGGTGCTGTGGAGAAATGTGGAGTTTTTCCTGGGCAGATCAGCACAGCTTTCATTATTCAGGTATAATATATGTGGTAATTAATCTGGCAAATGCATTCCTGTACCCGTTACTCAGGAGCTGAAACATAAGTTCACATTATGTGGGAGGGACACAAGTACACATTCACTACCTCGACACAGAGATATGTTATCTTGTTGCTGCCATAATACAGTCTGCAAGAACATTGATCATTATGGCATTTCACAGAATGTCATGAGGATCCTCTACATTAGTGACATTCTAATTGGACCTGGTGAGTAGGAAGTGACAAGTAGTCTGGATGTTCTAATAAGACACATGCATGTCAGAGGGCTGGAGACAACCTCATAAGATTAAGGGGCTTTCCAAGTCAATGCATTTTTTAAAAGTTCAATGGTCTGGGACTTACCAGGACATGCTCTTTGAGATGAGATAAGTGAAAAGTAGTTGCACTTTATATCCTCCTACCACTGAGAAAGAGTCATGGTTTTTGGAAAGCTGCTTAGAATTTGGAGGGAAGCCCTTGGGAGTACTTCCAGAGAAAGAGAGAGCTTTGCAGCAGGTCCAGGCTGGATATAAACCAGCAAATATAATGGTGCTAAAGGAATCTATTACAGACAAACAAGGTGTGTGGATATGCTTGCAAACTCCAATAAGAACATCATAATATGCATCAGTAGGGTTCTGAGGCAAGGACATGCCTTCTGAGCAGAGAAATAGTCCCCATTTAAAAAGCACCTCCTGACATGTTCTGGCTCCTGATAGAGAATGAGTACTTGGCCATAGGATGTCAAATAATTATGCAATAGATGCTGCCCTTCATGATCTGGGCATGATTCTGCCCTCAGAATCATAAGATCTGGGGGATATAGCACCCAGGCATGGCCCTGAAGGATGTTCCCCTAAAAGAAAGTCGCAAAGGAAAAGTGGGTAAAGCTGTGAACAGTGTAGTTGGCAGTTACTTTTAAAAAATATATTATACTTTAAGTCCTGGGATACATGTGCAGAAGGTACAGGTTTGTTACATAGGTATACATGTGCCAAGGTGGTTTGCTGCACCCTTCAACCCATCATCTACATTAGATATTTCTCCTAATGCTGTCCCTCCCTAGCTCCCTGCCCCCTGACAGGCGTCAGTGTTCATACATTCTCATTGTTCAACACCTGCCTATGAGTGAGAACATGTGTTTGATTTTATGTTCTTGTGTTAGTTTGCTGAGAATGATGGTTTCCAGATTCATCCATGTCCCTACAAAGGACACAAACTCATTGTTTTTTATGGCTGCATAGTATTCCATGGTATATATGTGCCACATTTTCCTTGTCCAGTCTATTATCGATGGGCATTTGGGTTGCTTCCAGGTCTTTGCTATTCTAAACAGTGCCACAATGAACATTTTTGTCAATGTGTCTTTATAATAGACCAATTTATAATCCTTTGGGTATATAAGCAGTAATGGGATTGCAGGGTCAAATGGAATTTCTATTTCTAGACTCTTGAGGAATCACCACACTGTCTTCCACAGTGGTTGCACTAATCTACACTCCCTTCCACAGTGTAAAAGTGTTCCTATTTCTCCACATTCTCTCCAGCATCTGTGGTCTCCAGATTTTTTAATGACTGCCATTCTAACTGGGGTGAGATGGTATCTCAATGTACTTTTGATTTACATTTCTCTAATGACCAGTGATAATGAGCATTTTTTCATATGTTTCCTGGCCTCATATATGTCTTCTTTTGAAAAGTGTCTGTTCATGTCCTTCACCCACTTTTGAATGGGTTTGTTTTTTCCTTGAAAATCTGCTTTAGTTCTTTGTAGATTTTGGATATTAGCCCTTTGTCAGATGGGTAGATTGCAAAATTTTTTTCCCATTCTGTTGGTTGCCGGTTCACTCTAATGATTGTTTCTTTTGCTGTACAGAAGCTCTGGGATTTAATTAGATCCCATTTGTCTATTTTGGCTTTTGTTGCCAGTGCTTTCGGTGTTTTGGTCATGAAGTCCTTGCCTATGCCTATGTCCTGAATGGTTTTGCCTAGGTTTTCTTCTAGGATTTTTATGGTGTTAGGTCTTATGTTTAAGTCTTTAATCCATCTGGAGTTAATTTTAGTGTAAGATGTCAGGAAGGGGTCCAGTTTCTGCTTTCTGCACATGGCTAGCTAGTTATCCCAACACCATTTATTAAACAGGAAATCCTTTCCCCATTGCCTGTTTTTCTCAGGTTTGTCAAAGATCAGATGGTCGTAGATGTGTGGTGTTGCCTCCGAGGACTCTGTTCTGTTCCATTGGTCTGTATCTCTGTTTTTGTACCAGTACCATGCTATTTTGACTACTGTAGCCTTGTAGTGTAGTTTGAAGTCAGGTAGCTTGATGCCTCCAGCTTTGTTCTTTTGCTTAGGATTGCCTTGGCTACATGGGCTCTCTTTTGATTCCATGTAAAGTTTAAGGTGGTTTTTTTCCGGTTCTGTGAAGAGGGTCATAGGTAGCTTGATGGGGATAGCACTGAATCTGTAAATTACTTTGGGCAGTATGGCCATTTTCACAATATTGATTCTTCCTAACCATGAGCATGGAATGTTTTTCCATCTGTTTGTGTCCTCTTATGAGCAGTGGTTTATAGTTCTCCTTGAAGAGGTCCTTTACATCCTTTGTTAGTTGTATTCGTAGGTATTTGATTATCTTTGTAGCGATTGTGAATGGCAGTTCACTTTTGATTTGGTTCTCTTTTAGTCTGTTATCAGTGTATTGGAATGCTTGTGATTTCTGCACATTGATTTTGTATTCTGAGACTTTGATGAAGTTGCTTATCAGTTTAAGGAGATTTTAGGGCTGAGACATCTACAAATAGAGACAGTTTGACTTCCTCCTTTCCTAATTGAATATGCTTTCTTTCTTTTTCTTGCCTGATTGCTCTGGCTAGAACTTCCAATGCCATATTGAATAGGCGTGGTGAGAGAGGGCATCCTTGTCTAGTGCCAGATTTCAAAGGGAATGCTTCCAGTTTATGCCCATTCAGTATGATATTGGCTGTGGGTTTGTTGTAAATAGTTTTTATTATTTTGAGATACGTTCCATCTCTACCTAGTTTATTGAGAGTTTTTAGCATAAAGGCTGTTGAATATTGTCAAAGGCCTTCTCTGCATCTATTGAGATAATCACGTGGTTTTTGTCTTTGGTTCTGTATATGTAGTGGATTACGTTTACAGACTTGGGTATGTTGAACCAGCCTTGCATTCCTGGGATGAAGCCTGCTTGATCATGATAGATAAGCTTTTTGATGTGCTGTTGCAATTGGTTCACCAGTATTTTATTAAAGATTTTTGCATCTATGTTCATCATGGATATTGGCCTGAAGTTTTCTTTTTTTGTTGAGTCTCTGCTGGGTTTTGGCATCAGGATGATGATGGCCTTATAAAATGATTTGGGAAGGATTCTCTCTTTTTGTGTTGTTTGGAATTGTTTCAGAAGGAGTGGTACCAGCTCCTCTTTGTATGTCTGGTAGAATTTGTCTGTGAACCCATCTAGACCTGGCTTTTTTTGGTTAGTAGGCTATTAATTGGTACCTAAACTTCAGCCCTTGTTATTGGTCTATGCAGGGTTTCAACTTCTTCCTGGTTTAGGCTTGGGAGGGTGCAAGTGCCCAGGAATGTATCCATTTCTTCTAGGTTTACTGGTTTATGTGCATAGAGTTGTTTGTAGTAATCTCTGACGGTAGTTTGTATTTCCATGGAATCAGTGGTGATATCCCCTTTATCATTTTTTATTGCATCTATTTGATTATTCTCTCTTTTCTTTTTTATTAATCTGGCTAGTGGTCTGCCTATTTTGTTGATCTTTACAAAAAATCAGCTCCTGGATTTATTGATTTTTTTGAGGGTTTTTTTTTTTTGATGTTTCTGTCTCCTTCAGTTCTGCTCTGATCTTAGTTATTTTTTGCCTTCTGCTAGCTTTTGAGATTTTTTATCTTGCTCCTCTAGCTCTTTCCACTTTGATGATAGAGTGTCGATTTTAGATCTTTCCTTCTCATGTGGGCATTTATTGCTATAAATTTTCCTCTAGACATTGCTTTAAATGTGTTCCAGGGATTCTGGTACATTGTGTATTTGTTTTCATTGGTTTTGAAGAACATCTTTATTTCTGCCTTCATTTCATTGTTTATCCAGTCAACATTCAAGAGCCAGTTGTTCAGTTTCAATGAATTTGTGTGGTTCTGAGTTAGTTTCTGAATTCTGAATTCTAATTTGATTGCATTGTGGTCTGAGAGACTGTTTGCTATGATTTCCATTCTTTTGCATTTGCTGAGGAGTGATTTACTTCTGATTATGTGGTCAGTTTTAGAGTAGGTGTGATGTGGTGCTGAGAAGAATGTATATTTGTGGATTTGGGATGGAGAGTTCTGTAAATGTCTATTAGTTTTGCTTGGTCCAGGTCTGAGTTCAAGTCCTGGATATCCTTGTTAATTTTCTGTCTCGTTGATCTGTCTAATATTGACAGTGGGTTGTTAAAGTCTCCCAGTATTATTGTGTGGAAGTCTAAGTCTCTTTGTAGGTCATTAAGAGCTTGCTTTATGTATCTAGGTGCTCCTGTATTGGGTGCATATATATTTCGGATAGTTAGCTCTTTTTGTTGCATTGATCCTTTTACCATTATGTAATGCCCTTCTTTGTCTCTTTTGATCTTTGTTGCTTTAAAATCTATTTTATCAGAGACTAGGATTGCAACTCCTGTTTTTTTTTGCTCTCCATTTGCTTGGTAAATCTTCCTCCATCCTTTTATTTTGAGCCTGTATGTATCCTTGCATGTGAGATGTGTTTCCTGAATACAGTACACGGATGGGTTTTGATTTTTTATCGAATTTGCCAGTCCATGTCTTTTGGTTGGGGCATTTAGCCCATTTACATTTAAGGTTAATATTGTGTGTGAATTTGATCCTGCCATTTTGATGCTAGCTAGTTGTTTTGGCAGTTAGTTGATGCAGTTTCTTCATACTGTCTACAGTCTTTACAGTTTAGTATGTTTTTGCAGTGACTGGTACCAGTTTTTCCTTTCCATGTTTAGTGCTTCCTTCAGCAGCTCTTGTAATGCAGGCCTAGTAGTGACAGAATTTCTCAGCATTTGCTTGTCTGTAAAGGATTTTATTTTTCTTTTGCTTATGAAGCTTAGTTTGGCTGGATATGAAATTCTGGGTTGAAAATTCTTTTCTTTAAGAATATTGAATATTGGCCTCCACTCTCTTCTGGCTTGTAGGGTTTCTGCCAAGGGATCCGCTGTGGGTCTGATGGGTTTCCCTTTATAGGTAACCGACCTTTCTCTTTGGCTGCCCTTACCTTTTTATTTTTATTTTTTTTTATTAATTTTTTTTTTTATCATATCAACCTTGGTGAATCTGATAATTATATGTGTTGGGGTTGCTCTTCTTGAGGAGCATCTTTGTGGTGTTCTCTGTATTTCCTGAATTTGAATATTGGCCTGTCTTGCTAGGTTGGGGAAGTTCTCCTGGATGACATCCTGAATAGTGTTTTCCAACTTGGTTCCATTCTCCCCATCACTTTCAGGTACACCAATCAAATGTGGGTTTGGTCTTTTCACATAGTCTCATATTTCTTGGAGGCTTGTTCACTTTATTTTTTCTCTAATCTTGTCTTACTGCTTTATTTCTTTAAGTTGATCTTCAGTCTCTGATATCTTTTCTTCCGTTTGGTCAATTTGGCTATTCAAACTTGTGTATGCTTCACAAAGTTCTCGTGCTGTGGTTTTCAGCTCCATCAGGTCATTTATGTTCTTCTCTAAACTGGTTATTCTAGTTAGTAATTCCTCTAACTTTTTTTCAAGGTTCTTAGCTTCCTTGCATTGGGTTAGAACAGGCGTCCCCAAACTACTTCAGGAAGGGGCACCTCTTTCATTGGTTGTCAGTGAGAGGAGCACAGTATGTGGCGGCCCTCCAACGGTCTGAAGGACAGTGAACTGGCTCCCTGTGTAAAAAGTTTGGGGATGCCTGGGTTAGAACATGATCCTTTAGCTCAGAGGAGTTTGTTATTACCCACCTTCTGAAGCCTACTTTTGTCAATTCATCAAACTCATTCTCCATCCAGTTTTGTTCCCTTGCTGGTGAGGAGTTGTGATCCTTTGGAGAAGTGTTCTGTTTTTTGGAATTTTTAGTTTTTTTTTTTTTGTGCTGTTTTTTCCTCATTTTCATGGATTTATCTGCCTTTGGTGTTTGATGTTGGTGACCTTCAGATAGGGTTTCTGTGTGGACATCCTTTTTGTTGATGTTGATGCTATTCCTTTCTGTTTGTTAGTTTTCCTTCTAACAGTCAGGACTCTCTCCTGCAGGTCTGTTGAAGTTTACTGGAAGTCTGCTACAGACCTTGTCTGCCTGGGTATCACCAGCAGAGGCTGCAGAACAACAAAGATTGCTATCTGTTCCTTCCTCTGGAAGTTTTGTCTCAGAGGGGTACCTACCAGATGTCAGCTGGAGCTCTCGTGTTTGAGGGGTCTGTCGACCCCTGCTGGGAGGTGTCTCCCAGTCAGGAGTCATGGGGGTCAGAGACCTACTTGAGAAGGCACTTTGTCCCTTAGCAGAGCTCAAGTGCTGTGCTGGGCTCTCTGCTGCTCTCTTAAGAGCTGGCAGGCAGGAAAGTTCAAGTCTGCTGATGCTGCACCCACAGCTGCCCCCTCCCCCAGGTGCTCTGTCCCAGGAACTAGGGCTGCTCCCTTTCTTTCAGAGATGCCCTGCCCAGAGAGGAGGAATCTAGAGAGGCATCTGGGCTACAGAGGCTTTGGGGCACTGTGGTGGGCTCTTCCTAGTTTGAACTTTCCAGTGGCTTTGTTTATACACTGTGAGGGGAAAACCGCCTACTCAAGCCTCAGTAATGGTAGATGCTCCTCCCCCTACCAAGTTCGAGCATCCCAGATTGACCTCAGACTGCTGTGCTGGCAGTGAGAATTTCAAGCCAGTGGATCTTAGCTTGCTGGGCTCTGTAGGGGTAGGACATACTGAACTAGACTACTTGGCTCCCTGGCTTCAGCCTGCTTTCCAGGGGAGTGAACGATTCTGTCTTGTTGGTGTTCCAGGTACCACTGGGGTATGAAAAAACAAAAACTTCTGCAGCTAGCTCAGCTTCTGCTCAAACAGCTGCCCAGTTTTGTGCCTGAAACCCAGGACCCTGATAGCGTAGGCACCCGAGGGAATCTCCTGGTCTGTGGGTTGCAAAGACCATGGGAAAAGCATAGTATCTGGGCCAAAAGGCACCGTTCCTCACAGCATGGTCCCTCACAGCTTCCCTTGGCTAGGGGTGGGAGTTCCCTGACCCTCTGTGCTTCCTGGGTGAGGCAACGCCCCACCCTGCTTTGGCTTGCCCTCTGAAGTGGGCTACATCAACTGTCTAACCAGTCCTAATGAGATAATCTAGGTACCTCAGTTGGAAATGCAGAAATCACCCACCTTCTGTGTTGATCTTGCTGGGAGCTGCAGACTGGAGCTGTTCCTATTTGGCCATCTTGCCAGTTGGCGCAGTTACTTTTTATGACATGTCCTGAAGTGGTGACGTATATAGAGGCTTAGGCAGTGGCAAATGGTTTGGCTGGTTAATCAAGGCCCTAAAAGAGGCAAGTTTGGAAGACGAGAAGTATGAGTAAGAGGCATGTACATGGACCCATTAAAGTAGGCATGAAGCATTGGCTTTCTGTGTGTCATGGTAATGCCCACTGAAGAACAGTCATCTGGGGGAGGCCCTCATCAACTGAGTCGACGGATCACTTGTCCTGCAGATTTCAGCCACCCTCTGTCTCAGCCACTGTAGCTCTGTGCAATGGACTCATGGTAGAGTGGTCATGGTACAAGGATGGAAGTTATACATGGGTACAATGGCATTGGGTTCCATGTCACTAAAGCTAAGGACCCAACCTGTCAACAACAGAGACTTATATTAATCCTCTGAATGGCCCATCACTTGAAGAGAACAAGCAAGCACCTAGTAACAGTTTGCTTGCATCAGACCCCTTCCACCAGCAGCAGTGGGGACTGTAGCTTTATTCAGGAAGCTTTCCTTTTTCCTTTGTAGAGACTGTGGTTGGCTACCACTTTGAGCTCTCTGGTGGTCAGGATTTAATAATGTAGGGCATGAGTGGATCTGAGCAGTGCAGGAGATGTACTCTGTCAGACACCTTGTGTGTACCACTTCACATCTTCACAGCTTCTCAGTTTACATTTTACTCCAGTCACTGCTGCGGCAACTAGTTTTGCGCAAATAAATTCAGACAGCGCTTCACTTCATCTGCATCCCATTTTGCTGCTCTGGGACTTCTCAAATGCTGTGCTGTGAAAACTCACTCAGGCATGTGCAGCTTGAAAGGGCAGGGGGGTTAAAGCCCAATAAGGCATCCCTTTTCTAATGGGGGATAAGAGCTGATAGATAAATGATGGATAAATGAGGCATATTCTACACAGCTCCTCAGAAGGTCTTAGTGGGGTGAAGCCCTCATTATACAGCGGTGACCAACTTGATAATGCCCTCCTACCCTCTCTTTCCTGGGTCATTTCCCAGATAAACTACTTGCACAAGCCCTTATCTTGGGCTCTACTTTCGTGGAAAAATCCAAAATCATCTCAATCCAATGTAAGTCAAATTTCCTCAAGTCTTACCTGTGTATTTAGGTACAACAGAGGCACATTGAAGGTAAAGATAAAAATTTCTCATCTCTTCCTCCAAACTGCATGACCTTAATCTTAAGTTCTTCCTCTCTGGCTTACACAGTCGATGTCCACTGAATGCCCCGTGGCACTCATGCCTCAGTACTGTCAACTGATGTCTTGGGTGACAATGCTGATGATGCCTGAGCCACGTCTGCACTCTCTAGGTGATATACAGGATGCAGACCCTGACTCTCTAGCTCGTAAGTGGCTCTGCACTCTCTTGGATTTTCTCTATTTGGATCCACACAGCAATAAAAGAAAATTTCCTCTTCCCTTTGGTGTTTCTCAGGCCCAATGCACTGTGAGTTACATCCTAGTGTCTCCTTTTGATTTTGCTTATGGCCCAGACAGATCAGACCTCGTTCATGGAGCTGGGCCAGGGAGTGATAGGCAAAGCAAATCTCAAGCTCTTCCTCCCATCTTCATCTTTCTCAGACCCTTCTCAAGCCTTCTCTACTAGCTTCTTTCCAAATAGCCCCAAAATGCAGATAGCCACATCCTCAATGATTATTCCATTAGGACTTTTCCCTTTGTTTGACTTTTCAGAAAGGCCTGAAACATAGCAGTGGGTGCATCTTAGGCTCACATGGAATCCCACCACCTTTACCTCTCTAGTATTACCCTGAGAAAGTCTACTTTATATCTAAAATGTTAATGTTCGTATGGAGTGGAATGCCAACAAAAGCCTTCTTGTTGTAGACTGCAATTTCAAATATGGCCCATGGATTTCCAGTCCTCACCAGCCTCTGGCTACCAAATAAGGTCATGTTTTCTTTTACAATCTAAAGTAAAATGGCCCTGAGTCCCCATCCTTTTAACACCCTTCCTCTGCTGAGTTTTCCTCCACAATTGCATTCTGGGAATCAAGGAATCACTCCCTTGCCTCACACATGTATGCTGTTGGGCATATTTATCAAGCATTCATTCTCCAACTTATCTGCTTCTTCAGCATCCTTCACTTTCCACATAAATCTGCAAGTGAGGGAGGGGCCTATGAACTGAATATAATCAATTTGGTAATCACAGCTCTTAGGTTTAATTATTTTTTTTTTAAGATAACACAAACCACCCAAAGAAGTTTGAGGTGGGTGACAGTTTGCCATTCCCACACAAACTCACTACTGGATTATAATAAAAGCAAGTCTCAGACCAAATTCTGCTACACAAGCAGACATTTGCTAAACACACATTCACTAGCAAGTGAGCACAAAATGGCTCACATGGCCTATTCTGGAGGCTTGATGAAGTCATAGCCCCTGTCTGGCCTTTTAGATGCTCTGATGAGCACCTCATGTGAACTTCTGTTCACTGGAGACAAAAGCCAATACTGCAGAGGCGGGATTCTGTCACCCTGATAGTCAACATCAGATAGCAAGGATATTCCACATTGATGGCTACACACCAATGGCTGCCAACAGAGCCTATTAGCAATCAAGTCTCCCAGAGTAGTAGGCTACCAGGTTCCCTGGATTCGAATACTCTGATTAGATGAGGGTAGAGATATTTTAGTCAGTCCACATATTAAGGATTCTTTTAATTTTAGCAACAAAAGATCATTTCCGAAATTTGTTAAGTAAATCAATAGAACACAGTTTTGCATGATAAAAACCAATTTCTGATATTTAGTGTGTAAGATATTCAATGGTGAAGCTTTGACTATTGATTGAGATCCAGACAACAGAAGCACTGGTGGGTGGACTCCAGATGAAAGTGCCAGCTGACCACCCCTGGCTGCTCTTAGTTAAAGCTGCAACTAACTGGCACATATGTACTGTCTGTCTATGTTGAAGCATTCTATAGTATATTGCTGTCATCATTACAGGCCCTTAAATCTCAAAGTCTAAGGCCCCAAACTCCCTGGACTCCACAGGTACTCCTGCTCAGTGGAAGACTTGCTCGTTTCCTCCCACTCGTCTTTATAACATGTGGTTGACCACTAGATCCAGATAAAGCAATCACAATAGTTCAGTGTTTTCCAAACTACACATTATGAACCGTTAACAGATTGTAGTATCAGTTCAATGGGACATGACCAACATTAAAAACAATGAAATAGAATATATAGACATAGCAGAAAGCATAACGTATAATAAATATAGGTATTGCATAATGAAATTTTGTTACTGTTAGATATTTGTTGTATGTATATTGTACATTTTACACTGGAATACTTTTTAAAAGATATTTTTAAAATATCTTTTAAAAAGTATTGGCCCCATGTGGTGGCTCATGCCTATGATCTCAGCACTTTGGGAGGCCAAGGCAGGTGGATCATGAGGGAGTTTGAGACCAGCCTGACCAACATGGTGCAACCCCGTCTCTACTAAAAATAAAAAAATTAGCCACACGTGGTGGCCCATGCCTATAATCCCAGTTACTCAGAAGGCTGAGGCAAGAGAATCACTTGAACCCGGGAGGTGGAGGTTGCAGTGAGCCAGGATGGCACCACTGTACTCCAGCTTGGGCAACAGAGCAAGACTGTCTCAAAAAAAAAAAAACTTTAAAAACTGTGCTTCAGAAAAAGTTTAAAGCAATCAAATTGTTGAAAATACATTCCACAAGATTGGTATCATTTGCTCTTCAAACATCACTTAAATACCAATGCTCTAGATTCACATTTGGACAAAACATTTCTCTCCCTCTTCAAGGGCATGGTCCTGACTAAAGATACTTACATCGCTGGGCAAAATAGTTGGCATCTTAATCTGTACCATCAGCATTCGGATTTATGGTGACTTCACAGCTGTTGCCAAGGACAATAAATGGGTACTTCCTTTATATTTATGTAACTATGGGATCAATCTTGGTAATTTTCCAAAAACAAAACAAATTCATTCCAAAGAGTCTGAGAGCCTCTCAGCCTCCCCAAACTAAAAACTCTGAGCAGCATCCCAATGGCCATTTCAGCAAAAACAAAGGAGGAAAAAGAAAGAAATCCTGTCTTTACCAGGTACCAGTATCATGCCTCAGAAATAGTCTGCATCCTGAACACATACCCTAAACCAGATGTTTTCTTTTATGTCAGATAAATTGGAGAAAATGGTTGATGCTTTTCTGACAATTGCACTGACTCCTTCTTTGCTTAAAAATGGTGGCTTGTGTGGAAAGAAATATCTGTAATGCATAATCAAGTTCCCTAGTTTGGTCAAGTGTTTTTAAGAACTCTTATTGAAAGGGAGCACTACCCCAGAAGTGGTTCTTAACTTCCAACAGCATTTTTATTAGCCAGGTCATCAATGCTACAAAGTCCTACATAAAAATTGACCATGGAGTTTGCTGGGATGAGCATATTTACATGACATTTTAAATTTAAATCTAGTTTTTGCTTAGTAATATGAATAAAAATTTGTGGTATTGACTGCTCACACACACACATGCATTTTATTTATTTATTTGAGACTGAGTCTTGCTCTGTTGCCCTGTCTAGAGTGCAATGGCATGATCTTGGCTCACTGCAATGCCTTCTGGGTTCAAGTGATTCTCCTGCTTCAGCCTCCTGAGTAGCTGGGATTACAGGCACCCACCACCACACCCAGCTAATCTTTTTATTTTTAGTAGAGATGAGGTTTCGCCATGTTGGACAGGCTGGTCTTGAACTCCTGACCTCAGGTGATCTGCCTGCCTCGACCTTCCAAAGTGCTGGGATTATAGGCAGGAGCCACCACGCCCTGCCACACATGCATTTTTAAAAAGCTTAAGAACATCATGTGTTGAGAGTGATGACTGAAAAGCCAGTTTGTTCTACCAGTGGGACATTCCAATGGAGGGATACAGTTGGTTTAGCTGGGAGGAGAAAGTGCTTAACCACGAGTGGAAACTGCTGAAAGGAGATCACTGAAGATGGTGCATAGTAAGATATTCCCAGAAACCAGAGGGAAAGGATTTGTGATGTCTGGGGCAGAAATCTAGGAGAAAAGTGATTTGGAGGGGCCTGCACTGGGTGTATGCAAGGGTGCTTGTTGAAGAGAAGCGGAAATAATACAATCTGTGATGAGGAAGCCTGTGAACCAGGGTTATAGGAAATGACTCAGGGGGTAATAGTGTCAAGTCATGTAAAGCGCCAGAACCAAGGAAAGGGCTTGAACACACTAATGAACCACATCGTGCTTGGGGCAACCAATAGAAGGTGAGAGCCCTCACTTAATGCATCCATGCAGCGTGAGAAATAACCTATCGAAAAAGGCCTGTTTCCTATTCTAGCAAACAAAATAGTCCAATTCTCCCAAAAGACCTCACAACTGGCACTTTTTCTTTTTTTTTTTTTAAGAATTAGGAAACCGTGAGAAATATTTGCCTTTCATAATTTGCATTTTTGATGTATACTCTCATAAAAAATAAAGGGAATGTTCCCAAATTAAGCACATTTTAGTTTCTTTAACCTACAGTATGTAGCATATCATGCAATGTATAGTGAGCTGGTTAAGTTTATCCTTGGACACATGTTATCCAACCCCGTTGTGTTGGATGCTGAGTGAAGGTGAGTAGAGTAGAGGGCACAGGAAGGAGCTTCAGAGAACTGTGGCTGTGCAAGAGGTATTTCAATGCAGAGGCAGGTGGCAGCCCATGGCTTCACATCCCATTTCCTGCAGATCTAGGACAGGGATACCTGGAGTTTGATTATTTAAATTGGTTGGACTGTACTGGCCCCAAATCCCTATTTGATTTCTCAGATCTCTGCTAGTTCTTGATAAGATGCATAAAGATTGAAATGTTAGGTTCCAGGCCTGGGCTCAAATCCTGACTCTGCCACTTACAAGCCAAGACTTTGGGGGCAGTTAAGCAAACTTTCTGTGCCTCAGTTTCCTTAATTGTGAAATGGGGTTAAAGCACTACCTCATTAGGTTTTTCTGTTTGTTTGTTTTGAGACAGGATTTCACTCTGTTGCCCAATCTAGAATGCAGTGATGCAATCACGGCTCACTGCCACTTCTACCTCCTAGGCTCAAGCAGTCCTGCCTCAGGCTCCCAAGTAGCTGGGCTACAGACCCATGTCACCATGTCTAGCTAAAGTGTTTTTTTTTTTTTTTTTTTTTTTTTGTAGAGATGTAGTTTTGCTATATTGCCCAGGCTGGGCTCAAGTGATCCTCCTGCCTTGGCCTCCTAAAGTGTTGGGATTACAGTTGTGAACCACCACGCCTAGCCCTCATTAGGTTTTTTATAAGTAAAAAATTATTCATGAGGATATACTAAATGCTCACTAGCTATTATTATTATAATACTGAAGGGAGGCAGTATAGCATACTGGTTCAAACCAGGATTCGGAGCCAGACTATTTGGACCTGAATCCTGGCTGTGTGACGTTAGGCAATTTCCTTACTTTCCCTTCGAGTTAGTTTTTTCATTTGTAAAATAGGGATAAGAGGAGTACTTTCTTCAAAGAAAATGAGCAGGAATAAAAGGAGTGAATATATTTAAAGTATTTAGAACTGTGCCTGGCTTACAATACATAACTGTTTGCTGTTATTATGATTGTGCTTATTTTGATTGTTTTTTGTTTATTTGTTTTTTAAACCTAGCATTGGGCCTGTCCCATGCTTATTCAGAGGCTGTTGAACACATGAATGAATGAATAAATGTAGTCTAATTCAGTGAACTGCAGTATACATATTGGCTGTTCATAGCATTCCACATTTGCCAAATACACTTGGATTTGTCTGCATCACACACGGCTTTGGATGAAGCATAGACATTTTTAGATACTGTCCACAGCTCCATCTCCTGTTTTGCCCCATAGTGCCCAGTGCTCAAAGGGGAGTTATAGGACATGGGACCATGACAGCCTCGGGAAGCAACACTAAAGAGTCATCATGAATTCCCAAGTTTGGAAACCCAAGAAGGAAATACAAGTTACAGACAAAAATCCAATTGCCCTCCATCCCTTTCAATGGGAACATTTCTGGCAGAGAGAAATGCCACTGTCATTTGAATGCTTGGGCAGTGCTGCTGGGGAACTGAGTAGGACCCAAGAGCAGAAGAAGCTCCCCCATTAACCCAGAGATGGATCTATCTGCCGCCTGGGTGGCAGTAGCAGTTCCGCCCCTTCATAAACATCAAGACACACAATAATGGAATGTTTAGTCTGAGTAATACATTAAGGAAATCAATTAGGCCCACATGCAACTTTCTAAGATTTTAATTACAGTACTTAGGGTACCACACTAGAGCAGTTTGTCAGGAGCATAATTTGTTAATGAATAACAACTGACACAGTGAATTAGTTGGGCTTGTAATTAGCTCTTGCTAGCCATCCATTGGAACCCTGATCAAAGCCAGTCAGCGAAAGACGGAGAAATCTGCTGTAAATGATAACCTCGACAGCTCTATCTGGGCTGCCTCCTTGATGCCCGTGTACCCAGAGGGGCCTGGTGAAGACCACGTGCACATTTCAGCTCCAGTGTGGTCTTCAGAAGAGCATCCTCAGCCTCAGCCTCAGCCTCACCTAGGAGCTTATTCAAAATGCACAATCTCTGGCTCCACCTCAAACCTACTAAATTGGAATCAGCATTTTAAGATGCCAAGGTGATTCATAAGGACATTAAAGTTTGAGAAGCACTGGAGGAGTGGAAAAGGCAGAGGTTCCAAATCAAACAGATTTTGTAACTCCTGACACACTCACCTTCTCACTAAAGATGTGTCTGCTGCCCTTGGGTGATTGCTAAGCGATTGCTTTGAGCCTCAGTGTCCTTTTCTGTAAATTGGACCTGCTAATACCTATGCAGCTGAGTCATTGTGATGACTAGCAAAAGCATCTGCATGTGCCTCTAGGTAGTAGGTGAACAGTGAATGATGACATACGAGAAACTCAACAAGGCTTTCTGAGGAGTGGGCCTGGCTGAATAGGCCTTTTCTCCCACCTGGCACCCTTTTATGATGCCTTTTCTGAAAAGTCTCTGAGGACCTTCACCTCTCCAATCTACAATGGTGTAGGACCAGGAGAAAAAAGATAAAATATTGCAAATAATTTTATCTTTGTAATATTTTAGAAATAGAAGAGTAAATATTTTTAAAGAGAAAATAATGAAAATAGTAAAATTAGCCAAAGCATCTGCTAAAAGTAGACTGAATTGTCTTAATTTTTATTTCCATAGGTTATTGGGGAACAGGTGATGTTTGGTTACCTGAGTTCTTTAGTGGTGATTTGTGAGATTTTGGTGCATCCCTCACCCCTTTCCCATCCTTTCCTCATGAGTCTCCAAAGTCCACTGTATCATTCATATGCCTTTGCATCCTCGTAGCTTAGCTCCCACTTATGAGTGAGAACATGCAATGTTTGCTTTTTCATTCCTAAGTTACTTCACTTAGAATAGTCTTCAATCTCATCCAGGTTGCTGTAAATGCCATTAATTCATTCCTTTTTATCCCTCAGTAGTATTTCATCATATATATATATATATATATATATATATATATATATTCCAAATATTCTTTATCCACTCATTGAATGATGGGCATTTGGGTTGGTTCAGTATTTTTGCAATTGCAAATTGTGCTGCTATAAACACATGTGTGCAAGTACCTTTTTTGTATAATGATTTTTTTTCCGGGTAGATACCCAGTAGTGGGATTGCTGGATCAAACGGCAGTTCTACTTTTAGTTCTTTAGGAATCTCTACCATGTGTCTTTGTTTTGTTATTTTTAAATATTTTTTTTAAATGTTTCTTTAAAAAAGTGATCAAATAAGAAAATGTGACTTAAGATCAAACACCTGGGAAAACACAGGCTCAGGTTATTCTACTTCCTTCCATGGGAAGGAGCATCCCAAGAATGAGGTGGCTCTGAGCCCTCCTTTCAAAAGGAGAGGAGGTTCATGCTAGAACCTTTAAGATTGAGAGCCATAGTTGAGGATCAATTTTTTTATGGAACAATCCTTGGATGCTATACACAGGAATATATCCTTTATAAAACATGAAAACTTTAAAATATGTATGTTGAAGCCAATTTCTTATTAAAAAAATTAAGATATTAGATATGTTTGCATGAAGCATCTAAATAGGATATCATCCATTTTTAAAATGAGAGTTTACTTTTAGAAATATAACTTTTGAATATCAAGTTTGATACTTGAAATGGCTATACTCAATTCCTGATCAAAAATTTTTAACAATGATCTCTTCAAATTTTGGATATTCACCATCAGTGAGAAAATTTGCATAAGAATGTTAGTAATAGAATTTAGAACATTGCTTTACAACAATTCCGAAAGTCATAATATTTGAAATTATAGTTAGGACTATAATAGCCCATCCTTTTATTGACAAATTTACTATTGTAATTTCTTTTTTTTTTTTTTTTTTTTTTTGAGACGGAGTTTCGCTCTTGTTATCCAGGCTGGAGTGCAATGGCGCAATCTCAGCTCACCGCAACCTCCGCCTCCGGGGTTCAGGCAATTCTCCTGCCTCAGCCTCCTGAGTAGCTGGGATTACAGGCACGCGCCACCATGCCCAGCTGATTTTTTGTATTTTTAGTAGAGACGGGGTTTCACCCTGTTGACCAGGATGGTCTCGATCTCTTGACCTCGTGATCCACCCGGCTCGGCCTCCCAAAGTGCTGGGATTACAGGCTTGAGCCACCGCGCCTGGCCTACTATTGTAATTTCTTACGATAATGCAAATGCTTTTCAAATCTAGTTAACTTTGTCATATCTGGTACTTCAAAATAATAATATGACTCTAATTTGCAGAACTCTCACATACCATTAGAGCAGTTGCCATGCAGATGGCTTGAATACTACTAAAGGGCACATCAATGACAAATGACCAGAAATTCTAAATATGTTGGCAGGCCACCCGAGGACCTTGACATCACTCTCTTTCAATGCAGACAGAGATCAAACGGCAGTTTGATCTATGTACTTGGTCTATGTACTATAGGCCTTGAACATCAGGAACACAAACTTCTCCATAAGCCCCAAGGGCCACTTGTCCATGATGAGCTGTTTGGACTCTACATTTACCTGCTGATGTGGCTGTGTGGATGGAAGGCCTCCTCCTTGGCTCTGCTCAGCATGTTGAAGTTGAGCCATTATTGCACAGTGGTACTTATTATGCTCCTGCCCACAGTGACTGTGAGGTATACAGACCGATCCCATTCATCTTGATCCAACCTCTGAAGAGACCCAAATAAGGCTGCTCTTGGTCAGAGGTGACCAATCCAGGGTCCCTGGCAGCTCTGAAAGTTTATGAATTGAAGATACTGTAGCACAACTGTAGTCTATTCATGACACATAACTTAGACAGTTAGAAGGCTTTGACTCAGTGGCAGAAACCAAGCCAACCTCTTTCACTGTCACTTCTTCAAGTTTTACAAGGTGGGCTCTCCTGCCCATTCTTCTTTTACTTTCTTCTCTAAGAACTGGTTAAAGGTCTTGGATCCTTTACTGTGATGGATGATAGTTACTCATCTCTAATCAGTGTTCTTTTCTCCCAGATGACAACTTGACCCTGTTCATTGTTCTCACTCTGCGCTAAGATGCCTGGATTACTCAGCACTTGATTTGGGGTCAGATGTACTTTTTCTAGTGGTTTGACATGCTCCACTTCCTCTGGTAGTCATGGGGTGCTGCTTCACATTGGTCTTTCCTTGCACTGCAGTGATAACCTCCCACTCTTGTGTTTGGGGAATGGAAGAGGCAGAGAGTCAATGATTGGGAAGCAAGAGGCTTTGGCCTCATCTGTATTCTTTATTCTCTTAAAAGGGCTTCCCACAGGAGCATTAAGCACTTACCCAGATATTAATAAATTCTGCAATTTATTTTCAACTTTGTCTCTGAAAGTTAAACAGGATATTATATTGGAGGTTTTAGTTTATGTAACACCATACATTTTATTTTTAGGTCATATGCAGAAATTCTAGAGAAGATAAATTGAAAATGATAGCTTGCCAAACCCTGAAATATAATAGGATTGAGAGAGTGCAGATTCAGGAAAAATTTATGGGGATTCTTTGGAAAGAGTTGTGGCTATGTTGTGAGTCCTCCTTCTCCATCCAAAGAGGAGGGTTGAAAGGGGAGCTTCCCTTGTCAAGGAAGAGGAGTTCAAAGGGACCATGCAGTCAACAGTTAGTGGAACATACAGGCCTGTCGTCTGACCCCCACTCCCCCACCTCACTCAGAATATCAGAGGATGAGAATTGTTCCTGCTGGGGATTAGTCTTCCCTCTCAAATTTTGTCTGGACAAAGACAGAATAGTTTATCTGACAACCCTGAGTGGAGTCATCTTATTATCTTTTTTTTTTTTTTGAGACGGAGTTTCGCTCTTGTTACCCAGGCTGGAGTGCAATGGCACGATCTCGGTTCACCGCAACCTCCGCCTCCTGGGTTCAGGCAATTCTCCTGCCTCAGCCTCCTGAGTAGCTGGGATTATAGGCACGTGCCACCATGCCCAGCTAATTTTTCGTATTTTAGTAGAGACGGGGTTTCACCATGTTGATCAGGATGGTCTCGATCTCTTGACGTCGTGATCCACCTGCCTCGGCCTCCCAAAGTGCTGGGATTACAGGCTTGAGCCACCGCGCCCGGCCCTGTCATCTTGTTATCTTATCTAATAGGGTTATTAAGTGGGGAAGAAATGGCCTCAACAGAGGGTAAGTTGCACTTCTGGATTCCCAGAGGCAGAGGAGAGAGTAAATAATGCTGGATCAGTAGGCTTTTACTTCAATCAAGAGCATAGCCTGTGGGAGCCTATCAGTGAGCTGCCCTAGAGAGCAGCTTGACGGTTCCCATCCCCACTGCCCAAACTGCTTATGATACACCCAGTCAGATAAGACATTATCTGTTACCCTTCCTTTTTTTTCTTACCACTGACACCTATCCAATCCTCCCCTAACCCAGTCTTGAGGGGGTCAGGAACTGCTGTTGACCAGCTGGGGGAGGGGAACATTGGCAGGTGAAGAAAATGACATTTCCCCCTTTCTCCAGTCCATGCCCTCCTCTCTTAGGAAGGAGAAGAGAGTCATAATTTCAAATAATTTGGCATCTTTGAGTATTATTACACAAGATTCAACTTTTTAATCAGTGAATGCATACTGTGTTTGCAGGCATAGGTGGCCATCAGATTTTTACTCAGAAAATGATCAGTAAATTACAAGATTGCCTGAGTTTTCATCCCATTGAATACCTCTAGAAATTTCCCTTCCAAACTAGTTGTTCAAGTAATTTTCCTGTCTGTTTGTGAATGCACTGAGGGTTGGGATTGTCTTGTTCATTTCTAAATCCACAGCATCAAGCTTGAGTATTGAGGAGTAAAAGGTGCCAGTAAATTAGTTCCCTTCTCCATCACTGCATAATCCGTAGCCTTCACTGTTCAGTCTTATCAGAACTCTTGAACAGATCGATTTCCTTTTTATTTTCTGCAAGCCTCATTCCTAGGTTTGTCTCTCCAATTCTAAAAACACTTCGATTTTTAAAGCTGTACTGAAAGGAGAAAGAAAATGACTTCCAAGGTCAACTGGTTGGGCTGTTGGGTCAACTGGGAAAGAAATAGATGACTTCTGATACAGTGTATGAAACTTTGTCCATAAAAAACAAACCATCCTGTTTCTGATGTTTCCACCTCTTTCAATGACATTGTTCTCCTTGGAAGAACAGAACATCTATTATTCAGACTCTGGGTAGAGGAGTGAAATGGCCTAGGTCTAGAGATAAGGAGCAATTTACCACTGGCCAGCTGCTGTCCTTGCCATCTAATAAATATAGGTTTAAGTGAAAATATGCTTGGCTCATTGCTGCCTCTTTTCTAAAAGATAACTAGTTATTTAGAGCCATGTTTTTTTCCTATCTTTAATGCGTTTTTTGAAAAATGATGTCAGTTTTTATCTCACTGTGTGATTTCCCCCTCCCTCCCAGCCTGTCCCCTGCCTCAGAAGAGCCTTACAACCACTCCTTAGATTATTTTCAAAGTCTCCCACCACCTGGTTCCCTTGACCCTGGTTTCTCCCTTCATTCTCCCCATTGATCCTCCACGACACACAGTTCCTAAAATTCAGCCCTGGCCTGCTTGTCAAGAGCTCCCATGGTTCACTGAACATGGTTGTCTTCAAAGGTAGAGAGCCTTGAAGGCCCAGGTACTTGAACGTGGCCTTCAAGGCTCTCTACCTTTCTTTCTTTCCTATTGTGCTTTTACTGCTCCAGCCAATTTCACCAACAGCTGCTTTGTAAAAATATTTTTTTCTTTTTCTAGAACTTTCTGTTTCCTCTCTTGGAATGTGCCTTCTCTCTAATTCTGCATGCTCTACCCCCCATCCTTCAAAGCCCAGAATTAGAATTGCCTTTTCCTTGATAATTTCCTCAATCTCTCCAACTGAAAGTGGGATTCCACTCATCACAGGGTTGTGGAAAGGATTGAACAAGATGATGCACAGAAGCAGACAGTAGAATGGTGGTTTCCAGGAGCGGGGGAGAGGGGGAAATGGGGAGTTGCTGTTCAACAGGTATAAAGTTTCAGTGATACAACATGAATAAGTTCTAGAAACCTGCTGTAAACATTGTGGCTGTAGTCAATAATACGGTATTGTACAGTTGAAAATATATGAAGAGGGCAGAGCTCATATTATGTGTTCTTACTTCCATAAAGAAAGATTATGCATGTGGATATGCAAGATGAAATGCCTAGCACATACCAGACACACAATAGTTCATTCTTTCCTATTTTAAAAAATTATTTGAACTCTAAAGGTATTTACCCATTCTCTTCTAGAATAACAAAGTTGTTCCCATTTACTTTGTATCATAGTTATTTGTATGCATATCTTGTTTCAGCACAGTGAGAAAAAAGAGGCATAGATTTTGATGTCTGACATCTGGTTGTGAGACTTAGCTCCAACACTGAGTAGCTGTGTGGTCTTGAGTAAGTTTCTCCATTTTTCTTCCTTTTCTTTTTTAAAAAAGGCTTTATTCTTATAGAGCAGTTTCAGAGTCACAGAAAAATAAAAGATAAAGAGACTTCCCTTATACCTCCTGCTAGCATAGTGGCATAGCCTCTCCCATTATAACATCCCTCACCAGAGTGGTCCGTTTGTTGCAATTGATGAACCTGCGTTGACACATCATTATCATTCAAGGTTCATAATTTAGATCAAGTTTACTCTTGGGATTGCACATTTTATGGGTTTAGACAAAAGTATAATAACCTGTATCCACCATTATTATGCTGTACAGGATATTTTGTATGTCCTAAAAATAGTCTGTGCCCTATTCATCTCTCATTCTCATACTCAATTTCTTTTAAGACTCGTTTTTCCATCATCTGTTAGGGAAAAAAAAGAGAATAACAACAATCATCTCTCTGATTCTGTGGGTGGATTAAATGTGACAATACATGTGAAAATGTCCAGAAGAGAGCCAGATACCAGGTACAGGCTTGGAGCCCTACTGTGGTTTCCTTCCTCCTTTGAGGGTGGGGGACTGTCATGTGTACATGTTTCTAGACCTGTGGCCCAGAGCATGTAGACTTTGTGCACAGTCATGGCTCAGTAAATGTTTGCTGAATGAATGAATGAATAATTGGGTGAAAGGAAAGAAGAAAAAAAGGAAGGAAGGAAGCAAGGGAGGGAGGGAAATGACATTAAATGAAAGAGTTGGCCCATTTATGTCTTCTTTGGAATACCAAGTTATGAGGAGTTTCAACTTAAAGATAAGCATCTCCAAAGAGAACTGGGATAGTTCCTTTTCTTGCTCACCTGTGACATTTCAGCAGCACCAAACGTCACATCTAGAAAGGAAAGCCATTTGAAGTTTCCAGTGTCTGGAAGTCAGCAGCGGATAAGCCAGCAATGCTGTCTCTATTAAAGAATGAGTTGTCCTGACATTTGTTAAAATGGTGGGAAAACTTTATTTAAGACTATCACAATAGGGGTTAACTCTGTTGCAATGGAAAATGCAGATCAGGTGCATCTCCAGATACAAGGACAAGCGGATATTTATTGCCAAGGAGAAGGGTAAAAGGGTCAGTGGATGGAAGATTTCCAAGAGAGGGTAGGGGAATTCTTTCTTGCTGAAGGTAGGTTATGGACAGATACATCAAAGGTAGGGGGTGAGAAACTTGATCATATATAAGGGTGATCGGATACTAAGAGTGAGGGATTCTCTCAACTGACAGCAGGATTCTTTCTAAAAGTGGGCTAGACTGGTGGAAAACAGGACAGGGGCCAAGATTGAGGACTAGTTGAAAGGAGGGCTCAGAGGAGCCTGATTAAAGTCTGGTAAGAGGAAGTCTTTGTCCCCTCTCTCTTATCTCACAGGAAATAAAGGCTTTGAAGGAGGTCTAGGGAAAGCAATCTAGCCTCATCTAGCTGCGGGGAGTAGGAGTAGCATGAGTTTATAGCACAATGTCAAAAGCATCTCTGTCTCTGCACTGCCTTTCTTCTGGACTGCCTTAGTGGATGAATTTGTTTCCTGTGGCTGCTGTAATAACCACAAGCATGGCAGCTTAAAAACATAAGAAATGTATTATTCCATAGTTCTGTAGGCCAGGAGTCTGAAATCTGTAACACTGAGCTGAAATAAAAGGGTCAGCAGTGTTGCCTGCTTTCTGGAGGATCTAGGGGAGGATTTATTTGTTGCCTCTTCCAGTTTCTGGTGGCTGCCAGCATTCCTTGGCTTGTGGCTACATCACTTGAATCGCTGCCTATGTCTTCATATGGGCTTCTTCTCTTCTGTCTGCTCTAATCTCCCTCTGCCTCTTCTAAGAATGCATGTGATTGCATTTAGGGCCCACCTGGATAATTCAGGGCAATCAACCATCTCAAGATTCTTAATCTAATCACATCGACGGAGACCCTTTTTCTAAATAAGGTTATGATTACAGGTACCAGAATTAGAACATCATATCTTTGGGTGGCCATTATTCAGCCTACTGCAGCTATCCACATGGATTGTTAGAACCTAGATTTATAAAGGGCTTGGAGGTACTTCATGATCTTAATAGAATCCAGAGCATTACAGATTTATTTGTAGTAAATTCTAGATTTTTTTTTTGCAGTAAAATGATTCTTAAGATTATTTGAAAGTTTTATTGTTTTAGAGTTGCATTGAGGTTTGCTGGTGTGGATAGTGACTGGAAATCTTCACTTGGCCTATGAAGTCTTTCTATCCTTTTCCATTAGGATGTCTAATAAGTATCAAATTTAACAGAATTGGCTGGGCATGATGGCTCATACCTGTAATCCCAGCACTTTAAGAGGCTGAGGCAGATGGATCACCTGAAGTTGGGAGTTCAGGACCAGCCTGAACAACATGGAAAAACCCCACCTCTACTAAAAATACAAAATTAGCTGGGTATGGTGGTGCATGCCTGTAATCCCAGCTACTCAGGAAGCTGAGGCAGGAGAATCACCTGAACCTGGGAGGTAGAGGTTGCGGTAAGCTTAGATGGCACTATCGCATTCCAGCCTGGGCAACAAGAGTGAAACTCCATCTCAAAAAAGAAATTAACAGAATTTTTATTATTTTCCCTCTGCCAAACGTGTTCTTCTCTAATTCCTCCACATGTCAGTAAATAGCAACACTGTGCATCCAAAAGCTCAAGCCAAAAAGCCTAGGTGTTCCCCGTTCCTCCATTTTCTTTTCCTCTAAAGGTAGTGATTTTTAGCTAATGGTATAGAATGGGACTCATAAATTAGAACAGAGGCAGGAAATAGAGCTGTCTAGAGGAGTCTCTACCATGCCAGGCATTAACATTTTTGTTTTTGCTTATAGGGGAGTCTAGGAGTATTGAGGTATTAGAATTGAGGCCCCCCTTGGGGGCCCTTGGCTGTGACTGTTTGCCAAAAGGTATAAAAATATTTCAATACCTTGACAACTGAGAGAGCTCTCTAGGGACTCATCAGCTGAATAGCATCCCTGTTCATATCTAATTTACCAAGTCCGGTTGCCTTTACCTTCAAAAGATATCTCAAGTCAGTGAGTTCTGTCCATTTCAACTGCTACTGCTCTAGAACCAGCCATCAATATCACTTGCCTGGACTTCTGCAATTGTCTCCTAGGGTTTCCCTGCTCCCAATCACGCACCTCTGAAATGAATCCTCCAAACAATACCCAGGGTAATCTTTTAAGAATATAAAATATGTCATGTAATTCTTGTGCTGAAAATGAATCCTTTGTATATAATACACTTTCCAATCTTTATTTTTATTTTTGGATCTCCAAACTTCTTATCCTAACCTGCAGGTTGCCACACTATGTAGCCTTTACCACTCTACTCTGATCTCAACTTCTCCACTGTCTTTTACTATCCCCAGTATCCTTTTTTGTCTGTATCCCTTTTCCTTCCATCATGGCACTTGCAGTTCTCTCTTGACTGCTACTCCTGCCTAGATATTGCTCTCTGTCTCCTCATTCAGGGCCCAAGTCAAAAGTCAAGTCACCCTCCTCTATTCACCATAATGAGATTTAATTTGTATAAACCTTTTTCTTCTTTCACTCAAACTTTTATCGATTTTATTACTTTAAACTTGGCACTCTGCTGGGTACTAAGGGCACACAAGTGAATAAGACCAAGTTACTCTCTTTAAGGGTCTCAGTTGAGTAAAAGAGTCAGAAAAATAACTTTAAAGACCTCAAGATATTTATGGTACTATGCAAAAATGAGCTATAATAGAAGTCTTGTGGGAGCAGAGAGGAGGACATAACACTATTAATAACTGTGCCTGGGGAAATTAAGGAAGGTTTTAGAGAGTAGCTGACTTCACCTGGATAATTATGATGGAGAATCCCTATTTTAGAATGAATAAACTGACATGGATTATACTGTTCTATATAAGATTTAAGATTTATTCATGTTTGGTAAATATTTAAATATGAGGTACTCCTGATTTTCATACACAATTTTAATGGGCCTTAGGTATATCCAAAGTAGATATCTTTACTTTTTAATTCAGAGTGGGAAAAAGCACTTCTCCCATTCAAGTACTAACCATGCCTGGCCCTGCTTAGTTTCTGATATGAGACGTGTTCTGGGTGGTATGGTCATAGACAGAAAAAAACTCCTCTAGCTGACTTTGTAACAAAGATTGATTCAGCAAGTAATATCAGGAGGTAGAGATCTTTGAGTGGTAGGACTTGTTCCAGTCACAGTGAAGTGAGTGGTAGGTTATGGTCATCAGCTGTATTAGTCCGTTTTCACACTGCTATGAAGAACTACCTGAGCCTGGGTAATTTTTAAAGGAAAGAGGTTTAATTGACTCACAGTTCCACATAGCAGTTGAGGCCTCAGGAAACTTTATGGTGGAAGGTGAAGAAGGAGTGCCTTCTTCACAAGGTGACAGGAAAGAGCATGTGAAGCAGGAACTGTCAAACACTTATAAAACCATCAAATCTCGTGATAACTCACTATCGCAAGAACAGCATGGGGAAAATGGCTCCCATGATCTAATCACCCCACCCCATCTGTCCCTTGACATGTGGGGATAATGGGAATTACAATTCAAAACGAGATTTGGGTGGGAACGCAGCCAAAACATATCACCAGCTGACCTGTTTTTTAATCCCTGAAAGGGGTGAGTGGATTCCTTATCCCTTGGCACATTCCTACTTGTCCTTCTCATTTCCGGAGAAGCTAGATGTCTTCCTAATTAGTATTTGTAGAGACAGGAAAAAAGAGAAAATGTCAAACTCACAATTTTCACCTCAGTTAAAATAACCATGAGAACCATAGGGTTTTATCTCGCTCTTATATTTTTCCTTCCAACTAGTCATCAGAATTTATAATTATGTATTAATTTTTGAATTATTGTCTATGTCCCTGCTACGTTGAAAGTTCCATGAAGTTCCATGAGGCAAATTTTTATGGATCTACCACTGTATCTCCATAGTGAGCACTTGGCACATAGTTGTTGCTCAAAATGTATTTATTCAGTGAATGAATGAATGCATGAATGATCCTGATAATCTGAGTAAAAGCGTAAAAGGAGATAATCAGAGGATTCACATAAATTAAAGGATAATTGGGGTTGTAAGGACACCTCCTCAGGGGGCAAATCAACCTGTTATGGTTCATAAGACATTTCCATTGGGCGTGAATTCCAGAGTCCCTACCATTCTGATACTTTCTTTCATAAGGATAATTTAAATTAGACTCCTGAGACAGAAAATGCTGAAAATTATAGATAACAGAAATACCACTATTTGCTCACTTAGCAAGTGTTCTCTGCTTCTAACAGAAGGGGAGACGTGCTAGACATTATTCCTATCTTTAACAGAATATACTGAAATTTACTTAATATATCAAGAATATTTTTAAGATAAATTTAGGTAAATGGCTAAAGTTAAAATTTGGGAATAGATCATACAGGTGGTCCAAATTTGGAGAATAGGTTATTAAATGAATAGTTTACATTAGGCAACTAACTTCTTTTTATTCCTCTGAGTATCAAGCTCCACATGCCTGTTGGTGGGAGAGGCTTCTGAGTGCCTTTACTACTGAAAAGCAGAAGTGATCACCCAGATGGTTTGACTGGGACTCAGTCAAGTGTCCCAACAAGTCTGTGGTTTCCTATCCTGATGTTATGAACTGACTTGTAGTCTGATCATGCATCTGTCTTTGGTTCCTTTTGATAGAAAATAATAGTTGAAAAGTGTTAGTGTCTTTTAGCCAAAGACTGTTAAAAGCACAGTTGAACAAATTTAGGTTTCTTGGTATGGTAGGTAGATAGACCTGAAGAGTCCTGTTCCCCGATGAACATGCTTTGTATAATTTTCTCACCTTGAGTCTAAATTCAATCTGAATGGGACCTGTGACTACATTGAAATATCTCTCCCATGTTTAGTTTACTACAGTCAAAAGGTAGGTTATTTAGAGTGACCTGGCCTAATCAGGTAAGCTCTTGAAAGAAGATGAAATCTCAGAGAAATCATCTTGGTAGCTTGTAAGAAAGCAAACAGCAAGTTGTTAATTGCCTATGGAGGGGGCTTATGGTGCTAAGATGTGAGGGTGGCCTCTAGGAGCAGAAAGCAACCTCTGGCCAACAGCCAGTGAGATAGGACCTCAGTTCTTGTATTAGTCCATTCTCACACTGCTAATTGTGGCCTTGATCATGTCAGGGGTCACCACCTGAGACACTGGTAACTACCTATGGAAGTCTGACCTGCAGACCCTGACTCAATGATGGATGAATGAATGCACTCTCACACCATTACAGTGATACAAGTGGGTTAGGGATGGCCACTGGCTGCTTTCAGAGGGCGAAATGCAACCAAAGGACCCAGACTCCTTGTTCTTCCACATCTATTCCTAACAGAGGTTCTAAGTTAACACATTTGTGGATAATTAACATGGTTAAAAGAGTGGTTATATGAATGATGAAAGCTTTAGGTTCTGGGTCCAGAGTAAACACTATTAATGGGTAATTCCCCTTTGACCTGCCCCTGAGAGGACCATCCAGCACAAAGTTTACCTGAGTAAACAGAGTAGAGACAAAGGGATGTGGGTAAACAGACTTAACTGGGAAAGCCTCATCCCTATATTTCCCTAACTTAACAGACTGGCCGGCCACCTTTGGCCCAATAAAACCTTTCAGCTTTCCAAAAGGTTTCAGACTAATCTATAACTTTTCCTAATATATCTTTAATATTTTCCATAATAGTTTTCCAACCACCCTGAGAGAATTTCAACAGCTAATAAAAACATACCTGAGACTGGGTAATTTATAAAGGAAAGAAGTTTAATTAACTCACAGTTCAGCATGGTTGGGGAGGCCTCAGGAAACTTAAAATCATGGTGGAAGGGGAAGCAAATACATCCTTCTTCACATGGGGGCAGCAAGGAGAAGAATGAGAACCGAGTGAAGGGGGAAGCTTCTTATAAAACCATCACCCCCATGATTCAGTTACCTCCCATCAGATCCCTCCCACAATATGAGGATTATGGGAACTACAGTTCAAGAGGAGATTTGGGTGGGGACACAGCTAAACCTTATCAGTCCTATACCCACAAGGAAATGAATTCTGCCAACAACCTGAATTAGCTTGGAAGAGAACCCCAAGCTGCAGATGAGAACATAGTCCTAGCTAACATCTTGATTTTGCCTTATAAGAATCTGAGGAGAAGACTCAGCTACCCAAGCCCAGCCTTTTGCCCCATGGAAAATGTAAAATAATAAATTTGTATTGTTTTTAACCATCTAACCATCTATATGTTGTTATGTACTAACATATAATAGAACACTAATATGAAGAGGTAATTGTAACAAGAGAGACAAAATAAAATGGAGGACCTTGAGGTATCTCAGTAAGAGAGTAATGGAAGGGGCTTTTTTTTATTTTTAGAAAGAAAGAAAGAAAAAGAGAAAGAATGAAAGAGAGAAAGAGGGAGAGAGAACAGGAGTCTTGCTTCGTTGCACAGGCTAGAATGCAGTCTAAAAATGGGTATTGAAAACCTCTTTTATGCCAATAATTGTGTTTAACAATGGAGACAGAAAGGAATAAGGGAGGAAAACAACAAACAAGCAGCCAACCAATATTTTATTTGAACCTGTGAAATGCTATGCAATTACTGAGGAGTAATTTACTTCCAATTATGTAGTCACTTTTAGAGTAGGTGTGATGTGGTACTGAGAAGAATGTATGCTTTGTGGATTTGGGGTGGAGAGATCTGTAAATGTTTATTAAGTTTACTTGTTCCAGGTCTGAGTTCAAGTCCTGGATATCCTTGTTAATTTTCTGTCTCGTTGATCTGTCTAATATTGACAATGTGATGTTAAAGTCTTCCACTATTATTGTGTGGGAGTCTAAGTCTCTTTATAAGTCATTACAAACTTGCCTTATGTATCTGGGTGCTCTTGTATTGGGTGCGTATATATTTAGGATTGTTAGCTCTTCTTGTTGCATTGATCCTTTTACCATTATGTAATGTCCTTCTTTGCCTCTTTTGATCTTTGTTGCTTTAAAGTCTATTTTATCAGAGGTAAGAATTGCAACTCCTGCTTTTTTATTTTATTTTATTTTATTTGCTCTCCATTTGGTTGATAAATCTTCCTCCATTCCTTTGTTTTGAGTCTTTGTGTATCCTTGCATGTGAGATGGGTCTGGATACAGCATACCAATGGGTTTTGGCTTTTTACCCAATTTCCCTGTCTGTGTCTTTTGATTGGGGCATTTAGTTGATTTAAATTTAGGATTAATATTAATATATGTGAGTTTAGTACTGCCATTTAATGCTAGCTGGCTGTTTTACCCGTTAGTTGATGTAGATTCTTCATTATGTTGATGCTCTTTACTTTTTGGTATATTTTTGGATGGCTGATACTGGTTGTTCCTTTCTATGTGTAGTGCTTCTTTGAGGAGCTCTTGTAAAGCAGGCCTGGTGGTAATGAAATATCTGAGTACTTGCTTGTTCACAAAAGAGTTTATTTTTCCTTCACTTGTGAAGCTTAGTTTGGCTGGATATCAAATTCTGGTTTGAAAGTTCTTTTCTTTAAGGATGTTAAATATTGGCCCCCACTCTCTTCTGGCTTGTAGGGTTTTTGCTGAGAGATCTGCTGTGAGTCTGATAGGCTTCCCTTTGTGGGTAACCTGACCTTTCTCTCTGGCTGCCCTTAGCATTTTCTCCTTCATTTCAACCCTTGTGAATCTGACGATTATGTGCCTTGGGGTTGGTTTTCTTGAGGTATATCTTTGTGGTGTTCTCTGTATTACCTGGAGTTGAATATTGTCCTGCCTTGTTAGGTTGGGAAAGTTTTCCTGAATGATATCGTGAAGAATATTTTCTAGCTTGGATTCATTCTCTTCATCACATTCAGGTACACCTATCAAATGTAGATTAGTTCTTTTCACATAATCCCATATTTCTTGGAGACTTTGCTCATTCCTTTTTACCCTTTTTGCTCTAATCTTGTCTTTTCGTTTTATTTCATTGAATTGGTCTTCGACCTCTGATATCCTTTCTTCTGCTTGGTCAATTCGACTGTTAAAACTTGTGCATACTTTGCGAAGTTCTCGTATTGTGTTTTTCAGCACAATAATTAATTAATTAATTCACTTATATTAATTCACTTATATTCACTCCATTAATTCACTTATATTCCTCTCTAAATTATCTATTCTCATTTGCATTTCGCCAAACCTTTTTTCAAGGTTCTTAGTTTGTTTGCATTGGGTTAGGACATGTTATTTTAGCTCACAGAAGTTTCTTATTATTCACCTTCTGAAGCCTGATTCTGAGAATTCGTCACACTCATTCTCCATCAGGCCTTGTTCCCTTGCTGATGAAGAGCTGCGATCCCCTGAAGGAGGAGAGGTATTCTGATTTTGAGTGTTTTCAGCCTTTTTGCACTGGTTTCTTCCCATCTTTGTGGATTTATCCACCTGTTGTCTTTGCAATTGCTGACTTTCAGATTGGGTCTCTGAGTGGACGTCCAGTTTGTTGGTGATGATGTTATTTCTGTTTCTTTGTTTTTCTTTGGCGGACACCCCTCCCTGACAGAGCTGGACCTTCCTGGGTTCAGCTGTGCTTGCTGTGAAACTCTCAACCATCAGCGTTTCCAATTGCTGTTTTCTTGTGGGGGTGGGATCAGCCAAGCCTGATCACCTGGCTCCCCACCTCAGAGCCCCCTTTTTAAAAATTTTCCTAATTGAATGGTCGATTCTCTCCCAGGTGCCCCAGTCACCCACCGAAAAGGTGCTGGGATCTATGCAATTTCCCATGCGGCGACTGTGCCACTGGCGCTGAGATTCATGGCGCTTTTCTGCCCGGGAATCTCCCGGTCTGGCCCCCGGCTTCAGTACCCCTTTCAATCAGCTGAATGGGCAACTCTGTCTTCCCGGAGCTCCAAATGCCAACTAAAAGGGCACCCAGTCCTGCATACTCTGCACTGAGAACCACTGCGCCAGGACGCCGGCCAAACAGCCGCGCCAGCCAAAAGAGTTGTGCTGGTGACCCGTGGGGCTCCTCCGCTGGGAATCTCCTGATCCGTGGGCAACAAAAATTTGTCTGGAAGTCTGGCGTCCACTCACTCCCTGCGCCTTCACTGGGAGCTGCAATCCTGAGCTGTTGCTAATCGGCCATCTTGGATCTCTCTCCGGGGCTTTTTTTAAATAGAATTTGGGCTTGTGTTAGGTGATTCAGGGGAGACTTCAAGAGAACATAGTTTTGCTGTGGTTTGGCTGCTATCAGAAAGCAAGGCTATTCCGTGATTTCATAGTTCCTAGATAAGTTTTATGTAGGAGGTAGGAGGAACAGAGTAGAGCCAAATCTAGAACAGGTAAAGAAGCACCAGTTACTCTATTAGCTGGTAGAAGGTGTTTGGCTATTTTCATAGTCTGGCTGGTGCTTTTGTCTTTGGGCTGGGACATGATTCTGGAGTGGCTGTGTTTCATGTCTTGTTCTGTAAGTGACAGAGGCTTTGCTTATGTTCTAGAAGAGAATACCATGGGTTTGCTATTAGAGCCAAGCCAGCTCCATGCTGACAGCAATCAGGGGCTGCTCTAGTACAGGGTGAGTGAGTGAGAGTCACATGCTTCTACATCCTTACTAACCAGTTTTTTTTTTTTTGAGACGGAGTTTCGCTCTTGTTACCCAGGCTGGAGTGCAATGGCGCGATCTCGGCTCACCGCAACCTCTGCCTCCTGGGCTCAGGCAATTCTCCTGCCTCAGCCTCCTAAGTAGCTGGGATTACAGGCACGCACCACCACGCCCAGCTAGTTTTTTCTATTTTTAATAGAGATGGGGTTTCACCATGTTGACGTTTTAATTAAAGCAGGTATCAGAAAAGATTCTGCTAGGTGTACAAACATATGCTAACTAAATGCTTGTTAGTAAGTCATCATGAAAGGATTCTCATGACCTGTTCTACATCTGAAGAAGTCTGCTCTCAGATGCTCAGCTTAACACTTTGCATCAAAGGTTCATTTGTGGTTAATATGGTTTGGATCTGTGTCCTTGGCCAAATCACATGTTGGAGGTAGGACCTGGTGAGAGGTGACTGAATCATGGGAATGTTTTCTCATAAATGGTTTATCACCATCCCCTTTTGTGACAGTGAGTGAGTTCTCATGAGATCTGGTCATTTAAAAGTGTGTAGCACTTCCCCACCCTTTCTCTTGCTCCTGCTCCTGCCGTGTAAGACGTGCCTGCTCCTGTTGCACTTTCCATCAAAATTGTGTTTTCTGAGGCTTCCCCAGAAGCCAGGTAGATTCTGACATCATGCTTTCTGTATAGCCTGCAGAACAGTGAGCCAATTAAACCTTTTCTTTATGAATTACCAAGTCTCAGGTATGTATGTATGTATGTATGTATGTATATATTTAGAGATAGAGTCTTGTCCTGTCACTCAGGCTGGAGTGCAGTGGTATGATCATAGCTCACTGCAACCTCTGCCTCCTGGGTTCAAGCAATTTTTATTCCTCAGTCTCCTGAGTATCTGGGACCATAGGCATGTGCCACCATGCCCAGCTAATTTATTTATTTATTTTTTAGCAGAGACAGTGTCTTCAACACCTGGCCTCAAGTGATCCAACCACCTTGGCCTCCCAAAGTGTTGGGATTACAGGCATGAGCCACTCTGCTCAGCCAGGTATTTCTTTGTAGCAATGTGAGAATGGACTAATACAGTGGTAAAGGCCAAAGTTCCTGTTACCCTGAGAGATGGCATTAGGCAACCAACACCTTTGAGAATTCACAGCTGAACATGGAATCACTTAGAGATTTCACTTACGGAAATATATTCCTAATATAGTTCCAGTGTAATATTTCTAAAATAATATCCCTGAGATTAAAGAATATGGGCTTCACTGAATTTCCATACCCTATTTATGCAAAGGTAGAAAGTGCCTCTCAAATATTGTTAGTCAGTATGTATATATCATTTAACTGCAGTTTCACCAGTGGACAGGCTTTTCATCATATTCATCATGCAATTTAATAAAAACCCATGTTTAATATCCAATATGCTAATTTGCAAAGTGTTTGTTTTTGATTGAGATAGGATAATAGAAGAATGTATAATAGCTCTCTCTTGAAGAATGAGTGTCTAGATTAGAATTCACCTGACTCCCACCCCCAAACTTTGCATACTTAAATATACTATAGTTTCTGAGCTAGAACTTGATTCAATGGGCCTCATTCTTGATTTTTACTGGAATCACTAGAAGACCTTTTAGGACCATTGATGCACCTGCAAACCAAGTACATCAGAATCTCTGAAGGTGGAACCCAGGCATTGGTATTTTTTTTAAGCTTTCCAGGTGACTAAAGCATAACAGCCCAGGCCAAGAACCACTAGCTTAATCTTAAAATGTAATAACACCATATAACCTGTGCTGAGGTGATCTAAAAACAATTATGGTTATCTTAGCACATGGCAGTCCATTAGAATTACCTGGGGAACATTTTTTAAAAAGATGCTTAGACCAATCCCAGATGAATTATATCAGAATCTATGCCTGAGCACTTATATCTTAAACATTTCCAAGTGACTCTGATATGCAACCAGTATGAAGGATCATTGTGATGGGTGATGCATGGATGGTTGCAGGTGGCTGGGATGTAAGAGTATGTGAAGGAGAGGCTCCCATGGCCCTTCCACCTGTGTGACCTGAGGTGCTTCTTTCTCCTCAAGGGTTGGCAGTGGTATCAGGCAATCTCCCAGTGCTGACTCCCTTTCTTTTCCTGAACTTCCCAATCCCAGTTTATATCTCATCTTAGACCTTTTTAAAAGTCATGAACCTAAGTCTGCTCCTTTCACCCCATCTCAGCCTGCACAAGTCCTCAGTGGGTCTCCTTGTTGGATGACGTGATAGTTGGTTTCACGTGTCAACTTGATTGGACCAAGGGATGGCCAGATAACTGGGAAAACGTTATTTTGGGGTGTGTCTGTGAGGGTGTTTCTAGAAGAGATTAGTATTTGAATACATGGAAGAAAGAAGATCATCTTCATTAATGTGGGTGGGAATCATCTAGTCACTTAGGGGCACAAATATAACAAAAAAGCAGAGTAAGGGCAATTTCTCACTCTCTCTTCTTGAGCTAGGACATCTGTCTTCTGCCCTTGACACTGGAGTGCCTGGTTCTCAGACCTTTAAACTTCCAGCCACATGTAACAACAAAAACAATAAATAAACAAAAGGCCCCAATACAATAAAACAATAAAAATATATGAAGAGCAGTTGTTCTGTCTTCTAAAACCAGTAAAGTGTGGAACTTCTGTTCTTGGAGTTCTCCAACATGGAAGGATAATTTTGAGGCAAAAATGCCACAAGCTTCTGAACATTAGCTGGAAGTTCTTCCAGTCCATGGCGTTTTGGGTGGTCTGGGCATGGGCATTGTAAGACATTTACTCTGTACCCAGGCACTGAATTCTGCTACCATCCTCTTGCCACCCCTTTACTCATTGTGGTTACCCCTAGATTATACCCTCCCATTTCTAAACATTTAAAATCCCCTGATAAATGTAGGGATGATGGGATCAAAGTTCCACACCTAAAATGTTATCCCAAAAGTGTTTGGCTGCTGGTTTTTGATACCAGATTTTTCAAAATCTTCTGTTAATGCAAGCTAGAATGTTTTTTAAATAGATCATATTTCACCAATGAAACATTATTTCTAATATCCCTTATGCTAATTAAGCTCAATATGCAGCTTCACATAATGGTATTTAAAGCAAGCACTTGTCTGAGTGTTTGTGGCAGGCGCTGGAGTTGGAGTAGGGGCTCCTGATTAGGGTCTTTCAAATGCTAACCAGCCACCTCTAGAATGTGGATTCCTGATTAGGGTACTTCACATATTAATTAACTCTTTCTAAGGTATAGATTACTTTTAATTTACACCTCCTATATCTCACTGTCTATGCTAAAGTATGTTCATGTAAATTATAGATAAGGTACTATACCTCTGAAGAGAAACCTCTTGCATGGTGGGTATGGAAATTAGCACCCATTTTGAGAGTGATCCGCAATATGTGTAACAAAGCCATAGAAAGCGCATTGTCTTTTACTTATAAATACAGTGGCTAGCTGTCCTGGTTTGCCAAAACTGGGGAGTTTTCCAAGACATGGGGCTTTCAGTGCGAGAACCAGGATAGTTCAGTGCAAACTGAGACAGTTGGTCACTCTACCAGCAACTCTGTCTCTAAAAATCTATCTTAAGGTAGAGGTAGGAAAGGTTACTTCTAGATGTTACTTATGAAAGTGCGAATTTGAATGCCATTTACAGAATTAGCAATGGGGATGTTCTCACACTGCTATGAAGAAATACGTAAGACTGGATAATTTATAAAGAAAAGAGGTTTAATTGGCTCACAGTTCTGTAGGCCATATGGAAAGCATGATGCTGGCATCTACTTGGCAACTAGGGAGGCCTTAGGAAACTTACACTCATGGCAGAAGATGAAGAAGGAGCCGTCACTTCACATGCCTGGAACAGGAGGAAGAGAAAGCAGAGGGGAGTGCTACATAGTTTTAAACAACCAGATCTTACAAGAACTCATTCTCATGAGAACAGCACCAAGGGGAAGGTGCTAAACGATTAATGAGAAACCACATCCATGGCCCAATCACCTTCCACCAGGCCCCACCTCCAACATTGGGGATTACAATTCAATATGACATTTGGGTAGGGACACAGATCAAATCCTATCAAGGGAATTTGTTGAATAAATTTTGGTATATCCATCCATGAAGTATAGTCCTAAAAAAAAATTAGTCTGCTTAGGCTTACATAATAAAGTACCACAGACTGTGTGACTTAAACAACAGAGATTTATCTTCTCTTAGTTCTGGAGGCTGGGAGTCCCAGATCAAGGTATGGCAAGGTTGACATCTAGTGAGAGCTCTATTCCTGGGTTGCAGATGGCCATCTTCTTGCTGTACCCTCACGTGGCAGAAAAAGTGAGCGAGCCGTCTGGTATCTCTTCTTATAAAGACGTGAATTCTTTGGAATCAGGGCCCCACACTTATAAACTCATTTAACCTTAATTATTTCCTTTTTCCAAATACAGTCACATTGTGAGTTAGAGATTCAACATATGAAATTCATGGGGGATGCAATTCAGTTCATAGCATCCTCAAAGACTATTTGTAGAAAGGAAAGATGTTCACAAGGTATTGTTAATGGAAGCCACAAAACAGCGTATATAGTATGACTCATATTTTGTCCAAAAAAGCAAATGATATGTGTTCATAGAAAGACTGAAAGGCTATACAGAATGTTAACAATGGAAATTAAGGTAATTTTAAGTTTCTTTATACTTTCTATACTTTTCTGTTTTCCAAAATTTACAAAACCTTAATATACAATAATTTTTAAATAGTGTCTGGTTAGATCACTGCTCTACCAGGGTATGATACAAAAATGTCTTCTAGATTTTTGGTAAGTGAGAAAGAACAAATGCAGAGAGAGTCTATAGAATTTGTGTAAACATGAGTTGAATATTTCCTTTATAATTTGGCAAATTGAGCCTTGCTCTTTATGGGGTTAGTATCTAGTGGTTAAACATGTAGTATCTAGAAACGACAGTCATGGTTTGAATCCCAGCCCTGCTGCTTGCTGGCTGGCTGTCCTTAGGCAAGTTTCTCTGTCTCAGTTGTGTGCAAGATAGGAAGAACAGGAATGCCTATCCCACTGGCTTGTTGTAAGGTTAGAGTGAGTTATTATGCAAAAGACCTCACAACAGTGTCTAGCACAGAAAAAGGTGCTCAATAAATTAGCGATTGTCCTTACTGTTATTATTATCTTTCTTCTAAGAGTACTTGGCTTTTTGCATTATGGCTTTGAACAGCATACCCCCTGATCTCCAGGAACAGCTTCATAATTATTTTTAGGGTTGCTAAATTTAGCGAATGAATATACAAGACACCCAAGTAAATCAGTATGTCCCAAATACTGCTGAAGGCATACTTATACTAACAGATTATTCATTATTTATCTGAAATTCAAATTTAATTGGGTGCCCTGTATTTTATCTGGCAGTCTTTATTATTGTAGATATGACAACATTGAAAAGGAACCCAACAATGAAGCTTTCTTACTCAGATCTATCTAAGCTGAGTCTGCCCCTGCTGCTGGTGTTACCTTTATAGTAAGGAATATATGAAATGAATTCTAGGTAGGTCCTAGCTTGGCACCTGGCATGTGATGTGATTGTATGAAAATCAGACAAGAGAGCCTTTTACTAGCCATGTGACTTTGGGAAAAATTGCATGATCTCTTTAAGCTTCAATGTCCTAATTTGCAAAATGGGGCTAATAATAAGATCGGCTTTGTTGTGAGAATTGAATAAAATGAGCTAATACATTTAGTAGAGCATAATGTAAATTGTTTGGCATATAGATTAGGTGTTCAGCTAAGTATGGCTATCATTATCACTACTAATTCAGAACCAAACAATACATGAATAAAATAGATGTTAGAGTCTTTACCTTTTTGTCTTTTTCACAGCGTTTGTAAGGCACAAAATGAGGCAGCCACTACGCCTTCCCTCAAGAGGTTCACAGTGGCAAGTATCAGACTGCAAAAGACAAGGTTCTATCAGATTCTTTTTACTGATGCCAGAGAATCCCATCTGCAGGAGAGAAGACCTTAGAAATGTTCCGCAAAGCATATGGAGAATCCTTGAGCCAAAGTCACCCATCCAAGGAGCTCATGTCTCTCTGCCATGCATAGTCACCGGCTGGAATCAGTCTGTGAGAAGCATGGCTGTGATGGGGTAAATGTGAACATGGATTTCAGAGTGCCGTAGCGGGACTGTTGTCAACCCCAGTCCTCGCAGTGCAGATGTTAGAGATACATTCTCATGGCTGCCACAGCCCTGTATCCCCATGGCTTTTCTTACCTGGATAAATGGTAAAAACAAACAACAACAACAACAAAAAACAGGGAAATGGTCTCCACTTCCAAATTAAGATCTGGCATGAGTGCATTTAATTTGCATGGCAAACTCTAGCTACAAGTGAGCCAAGGAATTGCAATTCCCCTTTCCATCTCCCTCTAACCCCCCACCCCAACAACAGAAGGCATGCAGGAAGTGGAAATGAATGCTGGGTGTGTTGGGTGCTGCTTGACCTCAAAGTATCATGAAGGTGAGAGTGTTGTAGCTGTCTGATGAGCTGGGGCCAATAATTGACTTCTGAGAGGACCAGCATCACTCCTGGGATCCAAAGTGAGTTATCTAACCCCTGTTCTCGGGGACTCAGCCTTATCCTTCTTGCCTCTATCCTTTGTATTTGAGACCTAGTCTTGATTCTGCTTTCTCTGGCATTTACCCTCTTCCTCCCTAGGGGCCAGTCTCTTCCCTGACCTCATTCTAGATATTGTGACTTGGCTATTGGTTGTCAGACTTCTCAGGGCTGCCAGCCTGAGTTACTGAGCATTGCTTCTTCTAGATTCATGTCTTTGTGCCCTACTGGCAAACAATTTTCCTCTGCTTTTTGAAGTCTGCTCTTTGCCTATCAGACTGCACTTTTTCTTATCACCTGGAGCTTATCTGCTCTGGTCTCCCCTGACATCCCTTGTGAGCCTGATTCTATTTGTCACTCCCATGGTTTTCCCAATCTTGCTATGGTTAAGAGCTACAAAAGGGGGAAAAAAGTCTACATAGAACAAATCCAGGCTATGGGAATCTGAAGCCTTGAAGCGTGAGCTCAGCTGTAGCCTGAGTACTCCTGGGTACTGGGAGCAATAATAGCATCTCAGCTCCAGGTTCACACTGTCAGCCAATCACGTTGCATATTAAACTGCTACTGAACTCTTAAGACCAGCAGATACGCCATTTGTTAAAATCACAATACATCCCTTCTGCTGGCAAAGATGGAACTGTAATTTTCCCCTGCTCTCAAAATAAATACTTTGATGGTTCTGAAAAATTTTAGCAATTAGCTTGTACCATCACCTCTAATTAGCCACTGGCAAACACAATTGAGATAATAAAGCTTACCGAGGGAGAAGCATGAATAAGCACCAGATTCTAAATCTACTGGGGAAGTGACCCTGATGAATCATTTAATAGTCACTGTAATGTAATTTCGCAGGTTTGTTGTACACACACCACAGAGAACATATTAAGTGGGTCTGAGCCATAAGAGAGTCTTAATGATTAATTTGCCATATGCTCCTGAAAAATCTCATTTTTTGGAGAAACAATACACATCTACTGTTTTTCTTATTAATAAAACCACCAAGAAAATAAAACCACTTTTCTTTCCATCTTACTAATGACTGCCTCTAACTTGCATAGATATCCAGGGATTGGTCTTTTAAAAAAAGTTGTATCTAAATTCCCATGGAAGCTAGTAGAACACAGCCATTTACTCTCCTGTTAGGTGTTTGACTTCAATTGTTGGCGATTGCTTTTTAATAATTTTTATTGGCTGTTCCACAGTGATATCATGGGGAAGATAATTATTATTCTTTTTTATTTACAGAAGAAACACCACTCTGGGGCAAGCGCCTGAGACCACAGCACGAGGGAGTCTAGATGAGAACCCAGCCTTCAGATTCCTACTGTGTCTCACATGGAAAAACCTAAACTAAAAATCACCACTCTGAATGGCAAAAAGCGACCATGAGTAGAGAGCCCTGTATCAGAGCGAGACCTTCACCTCTCTGAAACTCAGTTTCCCGGTTTGTAAAATGGGCTCAACATGAGATATTGTTGTAAGGATTCAAGAAAATTGTGGATATAGAAGGGCTTTTGGGGTTGTACATACCTAAGGGATTTCAGTGGAGGGCATATCTAGCTTTTCCTTGTCCTCTTCTATAAGACGGATGTTTGCCCTGCCTTCTGGCAGGTCAGCTAGAGAGATTGGGTCTTCCTTTAAGCAAGGCATTGCCTGTGAGTGTCTGTTGCTAGAGACGTAGCTGGTCCCAGTGAGGATTCAGCTGCCTTTCTCCATATGGCTCATATACCACAGTTCGGCAAAGGCATGTTAGCTCCCACTGAAAGTTCAAGCAGGGGCTCTGATAGTTACTTCAAAATCTTACCGAGCAGGGGGCAGAGCTGGGTGGGTTTGGGGAACAGGTCTCAGCCTAGGTTATATTGCTCCTTCCTATCACAAAAAGGACAAGGCCTTGCTGCTTGTGGTGGGGGTGGTAAGTATGGGGGTGTGCTTACATAAGGCTGTCCAAGTCTGGTGGACCTCTACATCCACTTCCTCCCTTTAACTTATCATCTGCTGTTGCCCTTGTTTCCTTCCTTGTATCACCCTGCTTTTTATCAGTCCCTTCTCCATCTCTTTTAGTGTCTGGCAAATTTTGCATGGTCCTAATAATCTTAGCCAGTACTTTATACCATCACCTCTAATTGGTCACCAGCAAACACAGTTGAGGTCATGTCGATGGTGAGAGTCTAGTCTCCTAGTCTATACAGTGTCTCTATGCAAATCAGAAAAAGGAACCCCATTTGAATGGGCACACAACATAGGAAGTGAGCAGCATCTTTGTGGGAATAAAAAAATTGCTTGTTTTTCCCAGTGGATGCAGTGCTGATCAGGCATATGGTTTGACCTGTAGAGAGAAAGCTGGATTTTAATATCCCCTCCTAATTACCCCTTAGCCAAGGGATTAAGCAGTATACAAATAAGACAACCACATGTGGAGAAAAGCTGTCAATGGCTTTTCTGCTCGTATACAGCTGGGACTAAGGGAAGGTGGGCTCTTTGGCATAGCAGGGGGTCTCTTTGCTCCTTGCAACACATAAGAGAAGAAAATGGATTCAGATTATTTTAATGGATGCGTAGTGAATTAAATTATACCTCCCAAAAGATATGTCTAAGTTCTAACCCTCAGAACCCGTGAATGTGGCCTTTTTCAAAAAAGGGTCTTTGTAGATGTGACTAACTAAAGGATCTTGAGATGAGATCATCTTGGATTACCTCAGTGGGTCCTAAATCCAGTGATAAATATTTATTTTAAATTGTCAGACAATAATTATACATATATTTATGGGGTACAGAGTGATTTGATACACATATACAATGTCTAATTATCAAATTATGAAAATCAGCATATTGATCACCTGAAACATTTATCATTTCTGTGTACTGAGAATATTCAAAATCCTCTCCTGTGTGAAAATATACAATACATTATAAACTGTAGTTACCTTACAGTGCTGTAAAACACTAGAACTTATTTCTCCTATGTAGCTGTAATTTTGTATCAATTACTAACCTCTCACTTGACCCCCTTCCAATTTCCAATTCCGCTACCCTTCCCAACCTCTAATAACTATGATCTACTCTCTACTTTTATGAACTCAACCCTTATCTCCCACGTATATGTGAGATCATGCCATAATTGTCGTTCTGTGCCTGGCTCACTTAACACAATAACCTCTGGTTCCATGCAGGTTGCTGCAAATGACACGAACGCATTCTTTTTAATGGCTAAAGAGCATTCCATTGTGTATGTATATACCACATTTTCTTTATCCATTCATTTGTTGATAGTCACGTAGATTGATTCTATATTGTGGCTATTGTGAATAATACTGCAATAAACATGGGGGTGCAGGTTTCTCTTCCTTTAGGTAATATCCAGCAGTGTGGTTGCTGGATCATATGAAAGTTCTGTTTTTAGTTTTGAGGAACCTCCATACTGTTTTCCATAATGGCTGTTCTAATTTATATTCCCATTAACAGTGTGTAAGAATTCCCTTTTCTCTACATTCTCAGCAGCAATTTATTATTTTTTTGTCTCTTTTTTTGAGATGAGATCTCACTATGTTGCCCAGGCTGATCTCAGATTTCTGGACTCACATAATCCTCCTGCCTCAGCTTCCCAAGTAGCTGAGACTCCAGGCATGAGCCACCACACTCAGCTTATTTTTAATCTTTTTGATAATAATTCTAACTGGGGTTAGATGATATCTCATTTTAGTTTTGATTTACATTTCCCTGATGATTACTGATGTTGAGTATTTTTTCACATACTTGGCCATTTTTATGTCTTCTTTTGAGAAATGTCTATTCAGATCCTTTCCTCATTTTTAAATTGTGTTATTTGTTTTGTTGTCATTAGGATGTTTAAGTTCCTTGTATATTCTTGGATACTAATCCCTTGTTGGATGGATATTGCAAATATTATCTCCCATTCTGCAGGTTGTCTCCTCACTGTTAATTGTTTCCTTTGCTGTGCAAAAGCTTTTTATTTTGGTATAATCACATTGGTCTATTTTTGCTTTCATTTCCTGTGCTTTTGGAGTCTTACTCATAAAACCTTTTTCCCAGAATAATATACTAAAGCATATCCTTTGTTTTCTTTCAGTAGTTTTATAGTTTTGGGTCTTAGATTTATGTCTTTAACCAACTTGGGGTTAATTTTTTTTTTTTTTCTTTTTGAGGTGGAGTTTCACCATGTTGACCAGGATGGAATTTTTATGTATGATAAGAGACAGCAGTTTAATTTCATTCTTTTGCATATAGATAACTAGCTTTCCTAGCACCATTTATTAAAAAGGCTATTCTTTCCCCAGTGTATGCTCTTAGCACCTTGGTTGAAAATCAGTTGGTTCTAAATACATGTGTTTACTTCTGGGGTCTCTATTTTGTTCCATTGGTTTATGTGTCTGGTTTTATGCGAGGGCCATGTTGTTTTTGTAGTATAGCTTTTTAGTATATATCGAAGTCAGATGGTATGATGCCTCTAGCTTTGCTCTTTTTGCATAGGATTGCGTTGGCTATTTGGGCTCTTTTGTGGTTCCATATGAATTTTAGAATTTTTGTTTAAATTACTGTGAAGAATGTTGTTGGTATTTTAATGGGAATTGCATAAAATCTATAGATATTTTTGTGTAGTGTGGTCATTATAGCAATATTAATTCTTGCAACCCATGAACCTGAGGTGTCTTCACTTTTTGTATCCTTCTCAATCTCCTTCATCAATGTTTTGTAGTTTTCATTGTTGAGACCTTCACCTTCTTGCTTAAATTTATTTCTAGATGTTATTTTTTGGTAGCTACTAAAAATGAAATTGCTTTTTGATTTTTAAAGATAGTCTGTTATTGGAGTATGGATATGCAACTGATTTTTGCATTAATTTTGTATCCTGGAAACTTACTGAATTTATAAATTCTAAGAGATTTTTGGTGGAGTCTTTAGGTTTTTCTACATATAAGGGTGCATCATCTGCAAACAGGGACAATTTGGCTTCCTCTTTTCCAATCTGAATATGCATTATTTCTTTCACTTGCCTAATGGCTCTGGCTAGGACTTCCAGTACTCTGTTGAATAAGAGTAGTGAAAGTGGGCTTTTTTAAATTTTTTTTTTAATTGTTCCAGTTCTGAGAAGAGAGAAGCTTGCAGCTTACTCCCATTTAGAATGATGTTTGCTGTGGGTTTGTCATATATAGCCTGTACTGTGTTGAGGTATGTTTCTTCTATATCTAATTTGTTGCGTCTTTGAATCATGAAGGGATGTTGAATTTTATCAAATGAATTTTCTGCATTTATTGAGATGATCATACGGTTTTTGTCCTTCATTCTGTAGATATAATGTATCACATTTATTGATTTGTGTATGTTGAACCATCCTTGTATCCCTGACTTGAATCTTACTAGATTAAATTTCAATGTTTGTTCATCATAGTCTTTAATGATTCTTTATATTTCTGTAGTATCAGTTGTAATGTCTCCTTTATCATTTTTAAATTTTATTTATCTGGAACATCTCTTTTTCTTAGCTCATCCTGCTAATGGTTTGTTGATTTTATCTTTTTGAAAAATCAACTTTCCATTTTGTTTACCTTTTGTATTTTTGTCTCTGTTTTATTTAGTTCTGCATTAGGTTATTTATTTGAAATCTTTCTACTTTGCTGCTGCAGGCATTTATTGCTATAAACCTAGCACTATTTTTGCTGTTTCTTACTAATTTTCATATGTTGTGTTCCTATTTTTGTTTCAAACGTTTTTTGGATTTCCTTCTTAATTTTTTCATTGACCCATTGGTTGTTCAGGAGCATTTTGCTTAATTTCCATGTGTTTATACAGTTTCCAAAGTTCCTCTGGTTATTAATTTCTATTTATTCCATTGTGATCTCAAAAAATACTCAATATACTGTCAGTTTTTAAAAATGTGTTGAGATTTGTTTTGTAGCTTAACATACGGTCTATCCTAAAGAACATTTCATATGCTGATGAGAAAAATGTGTATTCTGCAGCTGTTGGATAAAACGTTCTATAAATGTTTGTTAGGTGCAGTTGGTCTATAGTGCAGCTTAAGTTCAATGTTTCTTTGTTGATATTCTGTGCAGATGATCTGTCCAATGCTAACAGGGTGCACTAAAGTTTCCAATTCTTGTGTATAGGAGTTTATCTCTCCCTTTAGCTCTAATAATACTTGCTTTATATATCTGGGTGCCCTGGTAGTGGGTATGCATATATTTACAATTGTTGTATTCTCTTGTTGAATTGATGTCTTTATCATTATAAATGACCTTCTTTGTTTCTTTATGTGTTTTTTTTTTTTCAGGCTTAAAGTCTATTTTATCTAATATAAATATGGCCTCTTTTGCTGGCTTTTCATTTATGTTGCTTGGAATATCTTTTTCCATCCTTTCACCTACAGCCTATGTTTGTCTTTACAGGCGAAGTGAGTTTCTTGTAGGCAGCACATAATTGGGTCTTTTGTTTTTTTAAATCTATTCAGCCAATGTATAACTGTATATGTTTTTTATTTTTATTTTTTTGGGATGGAGTTTCGCTCTGGTTACCCAGGCTGGAGTGCAATGGCGCAATCTTGGCTCACTGCAACCTCCGCCTCCTGGGTTCAGGCAATTCTCCTGCCTCAGCCTCCTGAGTATCTGGGATTACAGGCACGCACCACCATGCCCAGCTAACTTTTTTGTATTTTTAGTAGAGACGGGGTTTCACCTTGTTGACCAGGATGGTCTCGATCTCTTGACCTCGTGATCCACCCGCCTCAGCCTCCCAAAGTGCTGGGATTACAGGCTTGAGCCACTGCGCCTGGCCTCTTTTTATTTTTTTAAATTTTAGTTATTTATTTTTTTGGCTTGACACAAGGGTGGCCATGAATATATCTTTTAATTGAGAAATTTAAAACCATTTACATTCAAGGTTATTATTGATAGGTGAGGACCTATTCTTGTCATTTTGTTAATTGTTTTCTGGTTGTTTTATATATCATTTATTCTTTTTTTCCTCTTTTATTGTTTATTTCTGCCATGTGGTAGTTTTCTGTGGTGATATCGTTTTATTTCTTTCTCTTTATCATTTGTTTATCTGTTACACAAGTGGGTTTTATAGTTTTTTTGTGTTTTTATTTTTATCTTAACCACTTAACCACCAGGGAGTCATACATTTTCATGATGATAGCAACTGCTCTTTCACTCCCAGATGCACAACTCTCTTACCATGTCTTTTCTTCAGACATGTTCTTACTCTTTCTCCCAGTCTGGATTGCAGTGGCATGATCATGGCTCACTGCAGCCTTAACCTCCTGGGCTCAAATGATCCTCCCACTTTAGCCTCCTGAGTAGCTGGGACCACAGGTACACACTATCACAGCTGGCTCATTAATTTTTTTTTTCTTTTTGGTAGAGATGGGGATCTCATTTTGTTGCCCAGGACAGCCTCAAACTCTTGGGGTCAGGCAATACTATTGCCTTGGCCTCCCAAAGTGCTAGGATTACAAGCATGATCCATCATGCCCAGCTTTTACACATTTCTTGTATGACAAGACTAATGGTGATCATTTCCTTCAGTTTTCAGTTTTAGCTTGATTTTCTGAAATACTTTATTTCTCCTTTGTTTATGAAGAATAGTTTTGTTGGGTATAGTATTCTTGGATGATAGGTTTTTTTCCTTTCTTTTTTTAAATCCAGCACTTTGAACACATCATTTTATTCTTTTTTGACCTGTAAGCTTTCTGCTGAGAAACTTGCTGTTCATCTGGTGGGGGCTACCCTGTGTGTGACTTGATGCTTTTCTATTGCTTTTTAGCTGTTTTTATAATTCTGTCTTTAACTTTTGACACTTTGTCTATAATATGCCTTGAGGGGATCTTTTTGGGTTGAATCTATTTAGGAATCTTTTGAGCTTTCTATATCTGTATGTCCTCATATTTCCCAATACTTGGAAAATTTTCTGGTATTATTTTATTAAGTAGGTTTTCTATGTGTTTTCTCATGTCTTCTCCTTAAAATTCCCTGAATTTCTTGTTCTTTATTTCTCTCCTTTCCTTTCTCCTTTCCTTCCTTTCTCTCTCTCTCTCTTTTTTTTTTGCCTAATAGCATATGTCCTGTAGTCTTTCTTCATTCTTTTTATTCTTTATTTTTTCTGATTATGTTATTTCAAAAGACCTATCTTCAAGTTCAGAAATTTTGTCTTTAGCTTGATCCAGTCTACTGTTGAAACTGTCAACTATATTTTTAATTTTAGTCATTAACTTCTTCAATTCTAGAGTTTTTCTAGGGTTTTTGTTTGGCTCATTTTTAAATGATATTTATCTCTGTTGAATTTAAAATTTAGATCATGACTTGCTTTTCTGATTTTGTTGAATTGTCTATCTGTGTTCTCTTGTATCTCACTGAGTTTCCTTAAGGTCACTATTTTGAATTCCTTTCTAGGCATTCACTGAGTTCCTTTTCTTTGTGGTCTGTTACAGGAGAATTACTGTGTTTCTTTAGAGATGTCATGCTTCCTTGGTTTATTATGTTTTCTGTGTTCCTATGTTAATAAGTGACAATTGGTGGAAAATTTGCTTCTTCCCATATTATGGAGTAGCTTTTGTAGGGAAAGACCTTTTCCTGTAGATATGTCTTGTAGCATTGATTGGGTAGGGTGCTTTGGCCTTGGTTCTGGGTGGGTGAAGTAGTATAATCTCTGTATAATTTCTTTGGCTATAATCAATGTAAGCAGTGTCTTCAAGTGCCTCAGCAGCCTAGGCTGTGGTTGTTTGTGGAAGCTTTGGTATGGCTTTGGTGGGGATAGGAACACTGGGCAGGCCAGTCCTTGAGCCCTTGGGGTTTCCCTGTTGAAGATGACATGGTCACCATCAGCAGCAGACCCTTGGCAGGCCAGTTCTTGGGCTCCTGATGTACATGGGTGCTTGGCAGCTTTGATACTGGAGAGAGCAGGGTTGGTGGCAGTGGGCCTTGGGTAAATGGCTCTCAGGCTCTGGAGAGTGCATACATCAGCTCCCTCTCTCCTGAGGGCAGCCTTCTTGCCCGTGCTGGACTGCCTGTTCCCCACGATGTAGGGTACTGCATGGGGTCTGTTACCAAAAATATGGCTGTACTGCTAGTTTAGGCTGGTCTTTTGACTCTACAGCTCTCTGGGTAAATGTAGTGGTATATCTGTGGAGCTCCAGGGATGGAGAAGTGCAGAAGACTATTAATCCTCAGGGTAGGATGCACTCTGGTGGTGGCTCTGCTCTCAAAACTGTGCTGTGCTGCAACAGCCTGCGTTCTCGGGAGTAGGGAGTGATTCTGTGTGAATTTGGTTTCTGGAATAATGCAGTCATGTGGATTCCAGGCAGCTTCCTACACTGGGCTTACGGCCTGTGAAGGTGGTGGGTAGGATAAGGGTAACTAAGATTGCGGGCATGTAAAGTGGGAATGTGGACTGCTGGAGATTTCCTGCTTACCTTTCCCTCACATTGGGGAGTCCCTTTTGGCTCTGAGCTGATACTGGCTGGGTGCTGTACTTCCCTCTAAATGTTGCTGTCCTGAGTTTCTATCTCAAAAGATATTTGTCACTTCCTTGCTGAATTCTGGTGTTCTCCTTTGAACACTTTATTTGACACATTGTTATCTATTTGTTGTTTTCATCCTTCCTTGTGGAGGTGAGTGCAGAGCACCTCAAGTAAGCAATCTGGATGACATCTCTCCATATTTGATGTTTCACCTTTAAGTGTAAAAGTGATATGCATTCAGTACACTCCTCAACTTGCAATGATATGCATACAGTAGGCTCCTCAACTTGCAGTGAGTTTATGACAGATGTCTTTATAAGAGTCAGGCAGAGGGAGATTAGACAAACTGAATAGGACACATAAAGAAACATGGGGAAGAAGGTCATGCAAAGATGGGGGCAGAAATTGGAGTTGATGCAGCTGCAAGTCCAAGAATGCCAAGTGATGGCAGTAGCCAGGAGAAGACAAGGAACAGAATCTCCCTGGAGCCTCCAGAGGGAGTGCAGTTCTGTGGACATTTTGATTTTAGACTTCTGCCCTCCAGAACTGTGAGAGATTAAATTTCTGTTGTTTTCAGCCATGTAGATTGTGGTAATTTGTTACAGCAGCCCTAGAAACTTATCCAGGCGTTGGGACCAAGGAGAAACTCGACAGGGTTTTTTCTTTTTGAGTTGTAACTGGTTCTTTCCTGCAGTATCTAAAATCAAGCGCATTTTATCCTGTGTGGACATTTTCCCTTCCTTCTGGCCCCAAACTGTCCTTAGCTTTACAAGAGAAATTATTTCTCCTTTTAACATAACTATCTTGAAAACTCACATTTCTTTTATTACACCAAAAGAAAACACCCCAGAATGAGCATAACTTCTACCTTCTTCAATTTGATACAAGAAATTAATATTTCTCCTATTAACATGCACTTACGAACTCACACCACAGCCTTACTTTGCTAAGAGAGCTTTTCTTCATCCCTGGCCTAAGTTATATACAAACCATTTTCCTTTAACTTGCCATTGCAGTGAAGGAGAGGAATCTCAACCTACTCTTCTACAGGTTTAGAAGCTTTTAAGAGCTTACAATCCATTATTTCCCCCCACCAGGCCGTGGGCTGCACAAGAGCCTGCTTTGTGCACTGTTAATCTTGATATCATCCAGTATACACATGGCATGCAGCAAATGCTCAGGAAGTGTTTGTTAATCAAGATGACCAAGTATCCTGGTTTTCCCAGGACAGAAATTTTTCTCAGGAGATTAGGCTCTCAGGATTAAACTGGAACAGACTTGGGCAAACCTGGCAGTTGGTCACCCTCATTAACTGAACTGGACCCTACTGTTCTTAGTGACATCCAAGCCTAATATGAAGTTGAGAAAGTTGCCTAATACAAAGTTATGTGGTCCTTGTCCCCACTCTGCCTTCTTTCTGTGTCTCCAAGTTTCCCAAAGTTCTTTCCCTGGGAGTCTCCTCATTGGGCTAGCAGCATTATTTGGGTGCTAGTTCCGCCTGGGTACCAGTGGCTCTCCGCTTAATGCTCCCCATACGTAATTCCATTTCCCCTGCCACATGACTATTTTTTTCTCTGAATTATTTACTAGCTGATTTTTCTCTTCCTCCTCCAGCAATGTTGAAGTTCTCCAGCGTTCTGTCCTGATCACTTCCAGATAGCTCAGGGATGACTTCAGGACTGAAATTAACAAAACCTAGAGCAGAGTACCTTGGATGTTATTGACTCCTTTTTCATTCCCAACATTTGATTTATCCACAAACTCTGCTGATTCCCTCATCCTGAATGAATATTAAATCAGTTCCCTTCTCCCTATCCTCATGGTTGCAGCCATATGCTAGGACCATACTATCTATTGCCTTTTACTGAGATTTCCCATTTCCATTCTTAACCTTTCCAATTTACCCTTTTCATTGCTTCACAGTGATTGTTCTAACATGCAAATATGACTGCATTCCTCCCTTACTTAAACTATGCCAATGGCTCTCGATGGTCCACAGAAAAAATTCTTAGACAGGCACATGAGATTCTTCCTGACCTGCCCTTGCTTAACAGTCTGGCTTTACACATCTCTACTTGTCCATCTCAGACCCCACATTCCGGCCTCAATGCATTCATCCTGCTCCCTCTACAACAAGACCGTTGGGCTTACATGTCCCTTCCTCTGTCTCTGTTGCCATTCCATCCTCCTCCCCCTGGCTACCTCCTGCCAGGCTTTCAGAACTCAGCTCAGAGGTTGCTTCCATGACCCTGTTAATTTGGGGTGAGATGCCTCCTGTGCCCTGTACCAGCAACGTGTGTTTGCTGCTCTGAGTAGGCACCAACCTGCTTATCTCCCTCTCTGGGAGCTGCGCAACCCAAGTGCAGGGAAATGTTTATTCACCTTTATCTTCTTTCTTCACAGCACTTGGCATAATGTAGGTGCCTATAGTGGGTTGAATAATGTTCCTCCAAACTTATGTCTATGCAGAACCTCATAATGTGACCTTATTTGAAAATAGGGTTTTGCAGATATAATTAGTTAAGGTCACGCTGAATTAGGACAGGCCCTAAATCCAATATGACTGTGTCCTTATTAGAAGAGGAAAGGATGCCGAGGTGCAGACATACACAGGGAGAAAGCCATGTGATGTGATGGCAGAGACGGAGATTGGAGTGGCAGCAACAACCCAAGGAACACTAAGAATTGCTGCACCCACCAGAAGCTAAGAAGCCAGGAGAGAGGCGAGAAAAGATCCTTCCCTAGAGGTGTCAGAGGGAGCATGGCCCTTCTGACACCCCAATTTCAGACTTCTAGCCTCCAGAATGATCAGAGAATAAATTTCTGTTGTTGTAAGCCACCCATTTTGTGGTACTTTGCTTTGGTAGTTTGTTACAGGAAACGAATACAGTGCCCAACATATTTGGTTGACTCAGTAAATGATCCTACCCCTTTCCTACTTCCCCATAGCCATTGGGAATGACCTTTGTCAACTCTGGGCTAGAATGTCCTGGTAGCCTTCTGACTGATCTCCCCGTGTTTATTAAATGGAACAGTGCCATGAGCTTATGACTCCAATGGAGTCTGTGTTTGTTAGGCTGATTATCAGCTAATTTTTTTCTCATGACCCAGTGACAAGGTTAGCTGAATCCTGGTGCTGAAAAATGTCACCTCTGCCCCAAGTGAAGCTTTCATGCAAGGATCTACTGGGGCACCTAAAAGGACAATGATTCAGGATGTCATTGAGCTCACAGAGCAAGCTGCATGCCTGTTTTTGCACCTGCTTTGCTAATAAATGAAAGTCTGTATGGCAGAATTCTATCTGACACCTGCTTTCATTACAACATGCAGAGACCTATGGCCCTAAGACCTTTTACATCTACATAGTGAATGACAAAATTGACTCAGGTCAGTTCTAACCAAGTAGGTCATGGAAAGAACTCTGGTTTCAGAACAAGACAAATTTGGGCTAAAATCCCAGCTTCACCACTGACTGCCTGAATCACCTATGATGTTGCTTCACAGGGTGGTAACAATGATCTATGCTTGCCTCCCCAGGTTATGGCTATAATTAAGTGAGATCAAGCATGTGAAAGGCTTCAGGTGCTGTAAATGCTTGCTGCTATTCAGTAAGTTGAACACAGTCACACAGCTAAGGGGGAAGGTGCTGTCCGGGGTCTCACCCTGGGGACAAGACTCCCCTGAAAACAGAGGCAATGGCCTCTAATGAGGGACCTGAACATTAATTAGGAATCCAGGATATACGACTTTATGCATTTTCTCATACATTTTTTCCTTTTATTCTCATGAAAGCCTTTTACTTTTTTTTTTATTCTCATTAAAAAAATATAGGAAATGAGGCTCAGAGGCAGGGTACTGCTCCCTATATAGCACTTGCGAGCAGTAGTTCTCAACCTGGGCTGTGCCTGAGAATCCCCTGGGAGCTTTGAAGAATCCCCATGCTCTGGCCACCTCTCACACCAATGAAACCAGAATGTCTGATGCTGGGGCCCTGGCTTCAGAACTTCAAAAACCTCTTCAGGTGACTCCCAAATAAAGCCAAGTTTGATTATCTGTGCTCTAGAGTTCACAAATCCTTTCCCTGCAAAGAAAGTGGTCTGACTGACCTTTACACCCCTATGAGGACAGCAGAGTAGATTTCATTGTCCTCACTCTGATGATGGGAAAACCAAGGCTTAGAGAAAATTCTAGAAAGGACTTGAACTAGAACCAGATTTCTTGATTCCTCTTCACTGCTCTATCCCTGTGCTGGGGGGAGGCGTTGTGCCACATCACTGACCTCTAGATTTCCCTTTCAGTATCTGCACCTGAGAGAAGGCTGCCTTGGGTCTTTGGAACAGTTTACCTCTGTCTAGCCATCATGGGGTTCCAATGACCCTGTCCCCAGCCCCCACCACCTGGTCTCCCCTGCCCTCCCCTGCAGCTCATGTGTTCTCCACAGCCCAGAGTAGAGGCCAGGGGGTTTTCCAGTCAGGCTTGTCAGATCCATTTCATTCCCGCCTGTTTTTCCATCTGCCTTGTCATAGGGTGTGTGGTACAGGCTTGTCTCTGCCAAATGCTTTAGTGGCTCTGGAATGGAGAAAGTAGCAGAAGCCCAGAGTGTTTATGCCATGGGAAAAGCTGGGCTTTTCCACAGATCATCCTTCTGCCCTGCCCCCAGGTTCTCATGCCCTACATGATTCCCAGGGGGCCACCCAGCAATTAAGATACAGTTTTGGAGAGCAGAAGGCTCTGACAGCCCCACAAATCAGCCTCCATATCCCCACCCCCGACACACACACATCCCAGTCCCTCCCAGAACAATACTATCGAGTCATCTTGAGCAATGGCACCAGAAAATTCCAGCATAATGAAAGAAAACAGAGGCCTGTCTTTCTGGCTGCTGGTGCAATTTCAATAGAAAGCCCTTCTTAAGCAGGAAGAAGCAATTCTTCTGCTATGTCCGTAACAAAAGCTGACCTCTTCCTTGGCGGCATTGGGTAGGCCCAGAATCAAGCTGGGGTTATTTCCCCACCATCACCATAGTCATAGCAACAGCTTTGATTAATGCGGTGGCCCATTAGAGGGATAATGTCAGCCCTAATCAGAAACGCCTCAAGTATCTCTCTTTGCATTTTGGTAAATGGCGTAATCACATTACGGCTGGATGTGTCTGGGAGCTGATTGCTGTCGCACAAGTCTGCTTGATTTTCCAGGTTAAGGGGTGTCAGGGGGCCCGAGATGCAGCTAATTACCGTGCATTGTTAGGAGTGTTTGGAGAGAGGACTGAGGCCATGGAAGCCACCAGGAATGTTCCTGCCCTATCCTTCCTTCCAAGTCCATAGGAGCGCCCTGGTCTGATGGTCTGTTTGCAAGGGTGCCTGCCTGAAGAAGATTGCTGAGAATCAGAGTGGGGTGCTGTTTGCTGTTCTTAAGCATAAGGGAAGCAGAGGCATGGTTGAAAAGAACAGGCAGGCAGCTAAGCTGGGCTTGGCTGTGCCTGCCCCTTGTCCATCAAGCTTGTGATGGACAGTCAGCTTCCTGTCATACCACGGGGCTGGAAAGCTGGCAGGAGGGCCCCACTTGGGCCTGGAGATAGGAAATGGCAGGGGTGACATGCAGTGCAAAGGCATGCAATGACTGTGGACTTGACTTGTTATAATAGCATTTGGCTGTTGGCAGGTTCTGCTTTGTCTGTTGAAGCTTCCTACTTGAGGGTAGATTCTTTCTGCGCCCTGGGGAGAGACTTCTCTTTCCCTCCCCTTTAGTAGCAGGGAAACCAAGGAAATGAGAGGTGACATGTCTCATCCCTGTACTCTCATCCTGAATGCATGCTAGGTTCCACTTCCCAAGAGATCCTTCCCACAAGGAAAGCTTTCTCTCTCTGCCTTCTAGCCTAGCTGCTTTTGTCTCTGTAAATCCATAGGTGACAGTAACAATAAATTGTCACCACCTATACTGAAAGATTAAGAAGAGGACCTGAGGAAATATGTGTTGAGCCCCCAGAGGCTATTTTTAGATATTCCTGGGAGGTTTTAAAAAAGGACTCACGCAGTTAACTATTTATGACTTTTTGAATGCAGGACAGAAATAGAAGGGCAGCACTTAGCTTCTTCTTCAAAGCTGGGGAGTAAATTCCTCTCAGAGACCTGAAACCACTCTGGGGCCATTAAATTTACTGTCTCTTGGGTGACATTTAATATCTAGCATAACTAATATCTAGTTTTTATTTTTGGCCATGGCAACAGTTTTTCTTTTCGGTTTTGAAAATTATCTCAAGAGTAGCTGAGGAAATTGAGTCATGGAGTGAGAACTATCTCAGAGTCACACGGTTGGTCTGTGGCCAAGCCCTGGTGGAAGCAAATCTCTTGCTATGTGGGCCAAGGTTCACTGCAGAAGGTTGAACTGAATGTCCCAGGGCAGGTTTGTGTGTGGAAAGTTCTTCAGGGAATACTCAGTCCAACAAATGGACAAGACGCTGTGGTATCATGGATCAACCAAGCTCCATTTGCATCCTTTCCTGGCTCTAGGCCAACTTTCCACCTGGACGAGTCAATATTCTTCCCAAGAAGATGTTGGATTAGGCATGTTAGAGGACACGGGCTCACTGCCTGCCTTGAAACCTCACACACTTGTATTGTATTATGAGCACAACATAATGAATTTGTAGGCTGGGTTGCACCTCAGGTCTGGGGGAAATTAGTAGAGTTTCTCCAATGGCTCCCCAAAGCCTTATGATGAACTTCCTAAAGTAGCCAATACCTTGATCATCCCTTCCTTTAAACTCGGCCAATCAGGGACTTGGAAATCGAGAATGTAGGGTCTGGCCTTGCACAGCCAATAGCTTTAAGCTAAACAAACCCAGAAGAGACTGGTATTTGTCTGAACAGAAAACCACAGAGAAATGAATTAACACCATGGTCAGAGTTTCCATTTGAGCCTTGCTGGCGCCCTCACCACAGAGGCTGCCTGTGCCGGCTGCCCCACTGCCTGCTGGCTCAGCCTAGTGCAAGTGCCTGGGCAAATCCAGACAGAAGCGGGGTGTGTGTGAACATTCTCTCCCTCATCCAGACTGCGGAGCTTCCCAAGCAGGGACTCAGCGGTCCAGCCTCTGCTACTGCCTCCGTCTGCCCCTCTGTCTGTTTCTGGTGACAACCACACTCAGCATGTGGCATGCCAGGGGCCAGTCCTTCGTAGCCAAGCAGCCTAATGTGCTGTATGGGTGTTCGTGATGCCCATTCCCACTGGACTCTCCAGTCTAGCAGTGCTGCCATTGTATACTTGGCTGGTCTGGCATCAACCACATTTGGAATTTGGCTTCATTGGACACTCTTCCCTGTCTAGTACCAGGGACTATAGTTGATTCTGTTTCTGTTGACAGCTGTCTTCTCCAGTCCTAGCTCAGCTCTTATCCCTAGCCTCACGTAGAGTGTTCTCATTACCACCTTGCACAGTACAGTCATGCATAGTTTTACCATGTGTCATTATGTGATTTCACTGTTGTGCAGACTTCCTAGAGTACACTTACACAAACTACTATACACCTAGGCTACATGGTTTAGCCTATGCTCCTAGACTGCAAACCTGTATTGTATGTTACTGTACTGAACCCTGTAGGCAACTGTAACACAATGGTAAGTATGTACGTATCTAACTTATCTAGGAAGAGAAAAGGTATAGTAAAAATGTGGTATAAAAAATAAAAAATGGTCCCTATATAAATAAGTTCCCTAAAAAAAATAAGTTCCCTATATAGGGAACTTACCATAAATGAAGTTTGCAGGACTGGAAGTTACAACCAAAAATAAAAACTAGATATTACTCAGCTGAGTGGTAAGTGAGTGTGAAAGCCTAGGACATTACGATACTGTTGTTGTTGAGACAGAGTCTCACTTTGTTGCCCAGGCTGCAGTGCACTGGCACAATCTCAGCTCACTGCAACCTCCAGCCCCTTGGGTTCAAGCAATTCTTGTGCCTTAGCCTCCTGAGTACGTGGGACCACAGGCGTGCACCACCACTCCTGGATAGTTTTTGTATTTATAGTAGAGACGGTGTTTCACTATGTTGGCTGATCTCGAACTCCTAGCCTCAAGTGATCCTCCCACCTTGGCCTCCCAAAGTGCTGGGATTATAGGCATGAGCCAGGGTGCCTGGCTACTGTATATTTTTATGTGACTGGAGCACAATAGGTTTGTTTACAGTAACATCGCCGCAAACGTTACAACAGCTATGCCGTCACTAGATAGGAATTTTTCAGCTCCATTATCATCTTATGGGACCACTGTTGTATACGTAGTCCTTCATTGACTGAAATGTCCTTATGTGATGCATAGCTGTAGTTGCATTTTAACTCATCTGTCTTCCCCATCAGACTGTGAGTTCCATGAAAGCAAAAATCTCTTCTGGTTTTCTCCTCATTGTATTCCCAGCACCTAGCACAGCATCTAGCAAAACAGCAATTTTTAGTCCATATCTGATCTATGAAAATGGAAAGGTGCTATCCTATTCCTGTAGAGGGGAGTGATCACTTACTTGGTTTTGGTGATGCACATCTATCTCTGTTCAGATTGAAAGAGCACGTTCATTGCAAACCATCTCTGGTAGAATTGTCACTTCTGAGCAAGTGTCTGTACAAAGACCTTGCTCATTACAAAAGAGGTATTGTAACAGCAATTGGTTCTCTTGGTTTATTTTACAATTATATTTAATTGCTCACCATTCTACCAATTAATCAAGTCTTCTGTTGCCCCAAGTAAGGAAATGTTTTAAAGAGGTGGATTAAAGGGGAAATTACACTTGATGGGAGAAGGTGAGGTCATGGCTCCGAGGTATCTTCAAGTGAGTCACAAAGTATCTCTAAACCTTAGTTTCCTCATCTGGAAATTGAGATGGTTGAACTCAGTAATCACTAAGTTTCTTTCCAGACTTATGGTCCAGTTAACTTATAATTTTGTTTCACTAATCCAAGGCTCCAAGCATGCTCTTTCTGTGTTGTGTTTTGGCCAAATCAGCAGCTCAGGGTTAAGCCTTTGCATGACTTTTCATATGTTGCCACCAGGTGGCAGGAGTGTGCCACAGTCCTTTGGTCCTATGCACAAAGAGCGTGAGCATCAGAGGCTGACTTAGGATGGTAGCTTTCTAAGAGCAGAGTCTGTCCATTTTTGAAATAGCAAACCCTCTTATTGATGAAAACACATTTACTTTTGTGCAAAAAGGACATTTTGAGAGTTAGCAATTACCATATTTAGAAATGACTGGGGACCCAGAGTTTCATGGTCCAGAATTTTAAGGACATGGTGCCCAGCCCCTGGTGGTCTTCTCACTCCCACTTTAGACCTGAGTAAGTCATGGCAGCCCATCACCCTAGCAGCCACTGTGTAATTCAGTGTCCCATGAGGAGCATCATGGGCTGAACCAGGGTTAATGGATTTATGCTGTTTCTTTGCTCTTTCCCGTCTTCATCAGGGAAAGAGATCAGGGCTAAGCCGACCATAATTTAGGGTCCCTATGTCCTTTAAAAAAAACCTTTAAACTATTTGCCTAATTACAATAAAGTTTTACCTAAACACAAACTCAGCAAAGAAAGTTGTCACCCCCCTGTGGTGGTTAGTTTTGTGTCAACTTGTCTGGGCCATGGTGTGCTCAGATATTTGGTCAAACATTATTCACAGTGCTCTTGTGAGTGTGTGTTTGGAAGAGATTAGCATTTAAATCTGTAGACTGAGTCAAGCAGATGGCCTTCCCTAATGTAGATGGGCCTCATCCAATCAGTTGAAGGCCTGAATAGAACAAAAGACTCTCCCTCCTCCAAATAAAAGAGGTTTCTTCCTACCTGGCTACTTTCTTCAAACTGGACAATGGCTCTTTCTACATCCCAAGCCTGCCAGTCTTCAGCCTAGAAGTTCACCATCAGCTCTCTTGTATCACACCCTGCAGATCTGGAGGCTTCTCAGCCTCTACAATCACATGGGTCGACTCCTTATAATAAATTCTGTTATATATGTGTGTATATATACATACGTGTGTGTGTGTGTGTGTGTGTAGAATATATAAAATACATGTATTATGTGTATATGTCTATATGCAAAATAATCCCATTTCTTCTGTTTCTCTGGAGAACTCTCACTAACACACTTCCTGGCTGGCCATTCATGCTTTGGCTATGCATTCTTTTCACACATTTCACACACTGATAACATATCTAGTCCTAGGTCCTGTGTTAGGCACCCAAAATAGAGAGTTGAACCCAGCTGCTCGACTTAACAGATTAAAGAACAACGGGGAATATAGTACAGAAATGAGGTGTCGCAGAGTAGAAGTCAGTGTGGAGCTGAGGAATGCTAAGGATGACCAGATACTGAAGGGGAGAAATAGAAACCCATTTCCTGATGCTGCTGCTTCTCCACTGCAGGAAAATCGTAACACCCAGGGCACTGTAAATTGGTCTATTGATGACATTGTCAAAGGTATAAATAGCAACAATGTGTCAAGTCAGCTCCAGGCTTCTCAAGCTGACAGGAAACTACCTTCTAGAGAAAAACAGCCCCCACCCCCCACCCCATAAACAACATAATCTGGGCTGGTTTAATTCCAAAATTTATATCCTTGTCCAGAACTGACTGTAGTCCCATTCAGTTTGAATCTGCTTGGGCGCTCACTAACATTGCTTCTGGGACATCAGAACAAACCAGTGCTTGTAGATGGAGGTGCCATCCAGCATTCGTTTCTCTGTTGGCATCTCCCTATGCTTACATCAGTGAACAAGCTGTATCAGCTCCAGGAAAGACTGCAGGTGATGGCTCAGTGTTCCAAGACTTGGTTACTAAGTACCGTGTAGTTGAGCCACTATTGGCTCTCCTTCCAGTTCCTGATATGTCATCTTTAGCGTGTGGTTACTTACATAGTCTTACCTGGACACTTTCAAGTCTTTGCTGCAACTAGAATCCTGCACCCTCATCAGATGCTGTTGAGGAAATTCTTCCTATCTGAGTTCGGTTCCTGCATCATGATGATCCAGAAGTGTTAGCAGACACCTGCTGGGCTCTTTCCTACCTAATGGTCCAAATGAATGAATTGACATGGTTGTGAAAACGGGAGTTGTGCCCCAACTTGTGAAGCTTCTAGGAGCTTCTGAATTGCTAATTGTGACTCCTGTACTAAGAGTTACAGGGAATATTAGTACAGATGAATAGACTTAGGTTGTGATTGATGCAGGAGCACTGGCCATCTTTCCCAGCCTTCTCACCAATCCCAAAACTAACATTCAGAAGGAAGCTACATGGACAATGTTAAACATCACAGCTGTCCATTGGGACCAGATACAGCAAGTTTTGAATCATGGATTAGTCCCATTCCTTGCCAATGTTCTCGCTAAGTCAGATTTTAAGACAGAAAAGGAAGCCATATGGGCTATGACCAACTATACCAGTGGTGGAGCAGTTGAACAGATTGTGTACCTCATTCATGTGGCATAATAGAACTGTTGAAGAACCTCTTAACTGCAAAAGATACAGAGGTTATTCTACTTATCCTGGATACCATTTCAAATATCTTTCAGGCTGCTGAGAAACTGGGTGAAACTGAGAAACTTAGTATGATGATTGAAGAATGTGGAAGCTTAGACAAAATTGAAGCTCTACAAAACCATGAAAATGAGTATGTATCAGGCTTCATTAAGCTTAGTTGAGTATTTCTCTGTAGAGAAAGAGGAAGATCAAAATATTGTGCCAGAACCTACCTCTGAAGGCTACACCTTCCAATTTCAGGATGGGACTCCTGAGACCTTTAACTTTTAGATCATTGTAGCTCTGAGGCATAAATTTGTTGTGTACTATGTTTGGTATAAGTTTGTCTTACTGTTTCTCTACTAAGAACTCTTTTTAAATATGGTTTGTTATTGCAGCACTTTTTGCACTGAGACTATACTTGAATAGTTCCAAACTGTATATACTGTATGAAGCTTGTCCTCTGAATGGTTTTATTTCTTTGTAGAATTTCATATCTCACAGTGTCCTGTAAATAAAGATCAAAGTCCGCACCCCCAAAAAGAAAAAAAAAACAAACAAAAAATAGAGAGGTGAACAAGTTAGCGTGATTCCTGCCCACGGAAAACTTTCAATCTACTGAGGGAGATAAACGATCAAATGCTCACACAAGTGGAAAAATGTAGCTACAGCAAGTGCTGCTGAGAGACAGGAATGGCCTCTGGGAGGAGCAGAAAGGAGAGGCTTGATCTGCACTGTAGCCACTAGCCACATATGCTCATTTAAATTCAAATTACATGGTGGCTCACACCTATTATCCCAGCACTTTGGGAGGCCAAGGCAGGTGGATCATCTGAGGTCAGGAGTTTGAGACCAGCCTGGCCAACATGATGAAACCTCGTCTCTACTAAAAATACAAAAATTAGCTGGGTGTGGTGGCAGGTGCCTATAGTCCCAGCTATTGGGAGACTGAGGCAGGAGAATTACTTGAACCTGGGACCTGGAGGTTTTAGTGAGCCAAGATCAAGCCACTGTACTTCAGCCTGGGTGACAAGAGTGAGACTTCATCTCAAAAAAAAAAAAAAATCTAATGACAGCCAAGCTCCATATGATGATGTTTCCATCGATTAAGGACCACATATATGACAGTGGTTCCATAAGATCATGATACTGTATTACTGTACATTTCTATGTTGAGATATGTTTAGATGCATAAATGCTGACCACTGTGTTACAGTTGCTGACAATGTTAAGTACAGTAACATGCTGTTCATATTTGTAGTCTGGTAGTGATAGGCTATACTACATAGTCTATGTGTGCAGTAGGCTATACCATCAAGGTCTAAGTACACTCTAGGATGGTCTCACAATGACAAAATCATCTAATGATGCATTTCTCATAATATGTTGCCATTGTTAAGTGGCACATGACTACAGTTAAAATTAAATGCAAATTAAATAATTAAAGCACTTTGGGAGGCTGAGGCAAGAGGATTGTTTGAGACCAGCCTAAGCTATATAAGGAGATACTATCCGTACAAAAAATAAAAATAAAATTACTCAAGCATGGTGGCACATGCCTGTAGTCTCAGCTGCTTGGGAGGCTGAGTTGGGAGGATCACTTGAGCCTGGGAGTTTGAGGCTACAGTGGGGCTGGGATCACACCCCTGCACTGCAAGCCTGGGCAACACAGCGAGACTCTGTCTTCAAAAAAGAAAAAGCTCCTCAGTTACACATATGAAGTGCACAGTAGCTGCATGTAGTCAGCAGCGACTGTATTGGACAGCACAGATAATAGGACATTTCTATTGTCACCAAAACGAATAGTGCTGATCTAAAGGAAGGTTTTTCAAATTCAGCAGTAGTAATATTTTTGGTCAGATAATTCTTCGCTGTCGAGGGCTGTCCTGTGTGCTGCAGGATGTTTATCAGCATCACTCGATGCCAGTAGCTGTAACTTCCCTTGCCCGGTTATGACAAGCAAAATGTCTCCAGACATTGCGAAGTAGCCCTTGGGAGGCAAACATCCCCCCAGTTCAGAACCACTCAGCTAGAGGACACTCAGAGAGAAATAATTTTAGTAATCAGAATGCAGAGTGGTAAGGGCTTTGAGGTGGGTAAACCAAGGTGTTGTCAGAACATGGGAAGAAAATTCTCATGTCAGACTGGAGGACACCAGGGAAGGCTTCCCCAGGAAGTTGACTCCCAAGCCACATCTTGAAAGGCAAGACAATGGCAGCAACAAGGCTTGATACCACCTGGCATGTCACTAGTTCCACCATCAACCTCTTCCTACCTTCATCATCTGTTCTGGTCCCTGGATTGTTCTGGTTCCATGCTACACTCAGAGACTGCTGTGTGAACTCTACTTCCCTTCATTCCCGTCCCCCCCTTCCTTTTTTTTAAAGGTTACTAGTCTTGTGATGTTTAAAAATCTCAGCTGGGTGCAGTGGCTCACACCTAGAATCCCAGCATTTTGGGAAACTGAGAGAGGAGGTTTGCTTGAGCCCAGAAATTTAAGACCAGCTTGGGCAACATAGCAAGACCCCTTCTCAACAAAAAGTTTTAAAATTAGCTGGGCATAGGGGCATGTGCCTGTAGTCCTAGCTACTAGGGAGGCTGAAGGCGAGCGGGCTGCTTGAGCCCAGGAATTCAAGGCTGCAGTGTACCATGATTATACGACTGAACTTCAGCCTGGGTGACAGAGTAGATCCTGTCCCCCAAAAAGAAGAGATTTCTTGTTCTTTCTTGATTTGCTTAGGGCTCTTAACGTGGCCAAAAGAGCTAGTTCAACAAAAAAGATATCACCTGTAAAGACAGGCCACATGAGACTCAAGACAGGAGCCCAAGCTCATCCAGATCTCATGGAGATGTGAGTGGGAATGTCATTGCACACAAAGGCTGCTCTGTCTCTTGAGGGCTTCACAACCTCACTTAAGACATCTCTGCTGCTCTCTGTACATGACCTCCAATCTCACCTGCCTGCTGATCTGTTTTCTCCTCCTGCAGTTGCAGATAGTCCATAATGACCACCCAGTTCCCTCTACAGTAGGGTTACTCTTCCTAGTCCTTTGACTTCATTGTCAGCTGGAACTGGCCTATGTGAATTTAGCTCAACATCCTACATAGGAATATAATAGACCTAATTTATCTTTTTTCTATAAAGGCCATACAAGTTAAGGGCTCCTAGTCTAAAAGACAGTTCCCAGCTGGGGCTGATGCCTACCCCTATTCCGTGCCACTTGGTACGGAGTCTGACTGTGTCTGCTCAGTGGGGAACCTGCAGTGGGAGATAAGGGAAAGCCAGGCACCCTGTACACAGTTGGCCCAACTTCTGCTAGTCTGGGATAGTTTCTTATTTCGTTTTTCCCTTTTTGTCATCAAGTTGCTCTGGAATTTACCCAGATTCCTCCATTTCCTTATCTTTAATCAACTCCTTACTTTCTTCCATCACCTAGTACAGTACCTAGCACATAGTAGATGCTCAATAAATATTTGATGTATTGAAGCCCATAAGACTGCCAGGAACATACGTACAGTCAAAGACACGTAGGTTTATTGATCTTGCTGCAGTGAGGAAGAGAACATGATTTCTCAGTAAGAGAGCATTAGAGGGATTTATTAAAGGATTTGGGTTTTGGCTAGTTTATTGTAAGGGAAAACTAGAGAAACAAGAGCCAGATTTGTATTAGATGTTATTAGGATATGATGACAATTCAGCAACTTGGTATCTGAGAAATTCTTGTTGAGGAAGTAGGAAGAGCAAAATGGGGCTGGGATGTCACTGGTAAGAAAGTAATAATAGTCATCTCCCAGAGGTAACTTTTTTAGCTCTAATGTGGCCCTGACTCTGTTTGCATAGAAACATTATTTATTGCAGTCTGATTGACAACAGGATTAATTTTTGTAATATTTTCAGTTAAATTTTTTAAATAACTGAATGAGTATTTACTCAAATGAAGAAGCAATTGCAATGAGTTACAGGCAAGGGCGAGATGCCATGTTTAAGCCAGCCAAAGTGACTCTTTATATTATCTTTCAAGTGATTGCTTTTTACTGATGTTGAACAAAATTGGCCTTTAGTATAATGATGTAAAACAGATTCATCTGAGGCTTCCTCTACCATTTTGAAATAAATGGTGCTGTACGTGTTCCATTGTCAGTATTTTCACCCTTCTTTATTTTGATTGCTCATTCAAGGATACTCTGCAATTGGCTAGTGTTCCTCTTCAAATATGGTCTGACACATTCCAGATATTGTCTGCTTGGAGCTAAAAACAGTAGGTCAATTACTTCCTGAGTTTGTAACACCATGCTCATGGGATACACTTTTTTTTTTCCAGTAGTCATATTACCCTATATGTTCACATAAGGCCAGAAGTTTAAGTCCAGCCTGGGCAACACAGCAAGACCCCTTCTCTGTAAAACGTTTTAAAATTAGCTGGGTATGGTGGTGTGTGCCTGTTGTCCTAGCTACAGGCTTGACTTGGTTAGGGCTCTTAATGTTTTTAAGCAAGAGCACCTGGTCTAGTATTTGATTTTGGAATCTGAATAAAAAGTGAATTTGTCATTACAAATTTTTTTCATTCTTACTCAGCATTCTGGAAGGTTGGAAAAAATACCTATTATATTTGCTTTTCTTCTGCCTTTTTTTTGTATGCAATTTGATTAACATAACTTCTCTGTAATTCATGCACAACATTGGCTGAATGTTGAACTGGACACATGGAAAAACAGAATCTCTCTAGCTTTAGGAAGTCTTCAGGCAACACTCTTCTGTCATGTTTGTTGGACTGCTTTCAATTTATTAACCCATTGTATTAGTCAGGGTCCTCTAGAGGAACAGAACTAATAGGATAAATGTATATATGAAGGTTAGTTTATTAGGGAGTATTGACTCACACGATCACAAGGTGAAAGTCCCATAATAGGCTGTCTGCAAGCTGGGAAGCAAGGAAGCCAGTCTGAGTCCCCAGTCCTCAAAAGCAGGGAAACTAGCAGTGTAGCCATCAGTCTGTGGTTGAAGGTCTAAGAGTCCAAAAGCTGAAGAATTTGGAGTCTGATGTTCAAGGGCCAGAAGCCTTCAGTATGGGAGAAAGATGTAGGTTGGAATACTCAGCCAGTGTGGTGTTTCTGTGTTCCTCTGCCTGCTTTTATTCTGGCTGCTCTGGCAGCTGATTATATTGTGCCCACCCAGGTTGAGGGTAGGTCTGTCTGCCTTTTCCAGTCCACTAACTCAAATGTTAGTTTCCTTGGGCAACACCCTCACTGACACACCCAGGAAAAATACTTTGCATCCTTCAGTCCAATCAAGTTGACACTCAATTATTTACCATCACACCCATACACATTTCACCCCTGTGTGAGTATACGGGGAGCTTCTGGCTATTGCATATTTTCAGGAAGTTACTGTAGTTTGAAGCATCGGGAGGAATGGAGAGGATTTGGGGAAGTGGGAGCAGGAAGACCAGTGAAGATTGTAGGGAACAATACAAGAGTGGTCCATTTGTTCTTAAAGTAGGACAAGTGGCATTGGAAATGGACAGGAAAATGTTGTTGCTAGAAATATGAAAGAAAAATTCAACAAGTCTCCATGAACAAAAAATGAATATAGGCAGAAATAGGGAAAAGACAGGTTTAGAGTGTGAGTAATTTGGATGGTGTTGGTGAAGATAAAGAGGTCTTGGGAAGAAGTTGTTTGGGGCATAATTGAATGGTGAAGGGAAATTCTTGCTGAAATGTGTGAGGCAAAAGTACTAGCAAGATTTGAGTGTTGTTGTTTTTTTTTTTTTTTTTTTTTGGTGGGGGGTCTAAATTCTGGGCAATTTTTTTGTCTTTATTTTAGGGCATTGTTCACTTTGTTTTTACAAGACCCATTTGAGGACTGTAGGACTAATTCGTTTTTGCAAAAGTGCATTTGAGGCTCAGAGGAGCTAACGTTTTTGTCCAAGGGTATACCCTGTAGGAAGAGTGCCCCCCTGGGGATGTAGAAGTAACCAGACATATGCCCATCCTCTCTTACAGAACAGTAAAGGTCATTGCTAACTCACTTAAGTTTGGAGAAGACAGAAGACTGCATTTAATTCAGTCTGGTGGGAGTGAGGAAAAGAATAGGAAGGATTCTAAGAGGATACAGTGTAATGGAATGGAAGGTCAAGTCAGAGAAAGAAGGATATTCCAGGCAGAGAGAACAACATGCAACTATAGAATGCTTAGGAAACAGCAAAGAAATTTATTTCTGCTAGAGTGGATCAGCTGGAAAGGTGGCAGGAGGGGTAGTCAGGGCCCAGCTGGGGGAAGTCCATTCATGCCAGACTGGAGTTTGGACTTGACATTGTTTGCAATATAAAGCCAGTAAAGATTTTAAATGATAGGATTAATCCAACAGGATTGAATTGACATGGTAGAAAGATAATTCTGGCGGTAAGTTGAAGCCTTGATTACAAGGGAAGAAATAGGAGGCCCTTCAGAAATCCAAGGATGATAGTAGTCTGGCAGGCATATAGTAGTCTTGCAAGGCAGAAGCAAGAGTAATGGGACAGAGAATACTGACTCAAGACATGGAATGAAGAATGCAGAAGACTTAGAGACTGCTTTGATGCAGAGATTTGGGAAATGGGACAGTAAGGAGGACCCTGGGATGGTGGCTGAAGTCACCGGTTAGATAGTCAGGTCATTAGCAGAGATAAGAAACTAGGAGGGTGAATAGATTAGTTGGGGAAAGAAAGCAAGATGAAGATTCAACTCTAGCTTTGCATGTGCTGACTGTGAAGTGTTTTGTGACAATTGAGAAGAATTGTTCAATAGGGAACTGAATATTTGGGTTTATAAAAGATGCGAAGTTTGGGCTAAAGACAAAATGCCCTTAGGGACATTATGGTTTGGGTCATATAGTTGATTCTCTTTATTTATGGTAGTTATGTTCTACAAAGTCACCAAAAACACTGAATTAGTGAACATGGAGCCATTGCTCCTAGAGGAAATATAGGGTTAGGTTTCTGTAAGCCTTTGGTCATAATATTTTTATCAACTAATAAGTGCATAACCTTGTTTTATGTGTGTTTCCATTTAAAGATGCCTTATTTAATATATATTGTTAATTCACTAACATTAAACTCATGGTCAACAACACTATAACTTAAGCCTAATTGAAGCTTTTCTCGTGCATGTATTTTCTCTCTAAGGAAGATCACAATCATCTGGCACTTAGAAACTCTAGCCAGCACTTCAGCACTGTGCTTTAGAGCCATCATGAACAGCCAAATCACCAAGAAAATGCATACAAATGCAAAAAAAAAAAAAAAAAAAAAAAGGCAGAGGTCCTAAATAGACCATGGAAAGGAGAGTTGTTTACAGTATAAAAGCTAAAATAGGAGCACTGCCATGTTCAACCTTAGCTGCTCTGTTCATGTTCATGAATGACCCTAACACTGCCCAGGAATATTGATTTGGTGGTTACAAATAAATTTTAGTGAGTAGCCAAATTATTGAATCATGAGGATGCAGGATATTTAAAACCATGAATGTTTGGTTGATGTCATTTTGAGAAGGATTAGAATGAGAGTGAGAGGCTAAAATATGCCCTGGGTACACTGACACTTGGTAAGTGGGCAGCAGCAAAGATAATGTGGAAGGAAGACTTAGGAAGAGGAGCAGGACAGTGAGGTTTAATACCCATAGAATACAAAGTTTCAAGAGCAGGAGTACTCAAGAGAATCCATCATAATTAATTAAGGTAAGGACTAAAGAGTGCCCACTAGATTTTACAAACAGGAGGATACCTTGAAGAAAACAGTGTCCGCGAATTTGTGAGGCTTGAAGCCACACAGCTGAAGGTTGAAGAATAAAGATTGGAAAAGTGGCAATTCAAGTGTTTATTACCCTTTTGATATACTCAAATGGAAAGAGAAGGAAAAAGATGGTTCAATGGCCAGAGAGAACCATAAAGTGTTCTAGTTTTGTTGGCTGAAGGGTTGATTAATTTAACTATGGTTGAAAGGAGACCGGTAGAGAGGGAGAGGTAAGAAATACAGAAGAGAGAGGATGTGGCAGATAGAGTAAAGTCCATGAGTGGGCAGACATGAGATCGGGCTTTGGCTGCACAGGGAGGATGCAGGAAGGGAGGGCTATAGATGAGAGTAAATTTTCCGTTCTTTGAATATGCCAAATTCACCCCTCCTAAGGGCCTTTGCAACTGCTGTTCCCTCTGTCCAGAAAGCTCTTTCTCCCATGTCCTCATGGCTTTATCTGTGGATCCTCATATTGACTGGCTGCTTGTTATTCAGACCTCAGCTCAAATGTCTCCTTCTCAGAGAGGCTGTCCCTGACCATCCAGCTAAAAGTAGTCCTTCTGCACCATCACCTGAAATTATCTTATTTTTTTTTTTATCAGTTTACTTGATTCATTCCCATCTGCTCACTCAACTGTGAGCTCCATGACAGCTGGGACCTTTGTCTGTCCTGATCGCAGATATACTCCCGGTGCCTGGCATGTGTTTGTTGAACGAATGAACAGCATGCAGAAAACAGGGTGGAAGTTTACTTGAGGGGAGGGTCAGGTTTTGTCTTATTCCTCTTTGTACTCTGATGCCTCACAGAGAGTAGGCGTTCAGTACTGAATGCAAAAATGAATAATCATTCCACTCCCAGGTATGTATACCAAAGAACTGAAAAGAGATGTTCAAACAAAGACTTGTACAAAAATTTGTTCAGAGCAACATTATTCTTAATATACAAGAGGTGGGAACAGCTCAAATGTCCATCAACTGATGAGTAGATAAACAAACCAAAAACTGGGATGTAGTCATGTGATAAAGTATTATTCAGCCATAAAGAGGAAGTTCTGATAAGTACCATAATATGCCTGAACCTTGAAGACTTTATGCTAACTGAAAGAACTCAAATACAAAAAACACATATTGTATGATGTTATTTATATGAAATGTCCAGATACGACAAATTCAGAGAGACGGAAAGTAAGACTAGTGGTTTCCAGGGGCTGGGGGAAAGGGGAATGTGGAGTGAGTGTTTGATAAGTACAGGTTTATTTCTGGGGTGATGGAAATAGAATTAAATAGCAGAATTAGATAGTATTGATAGTTGTGCAACACCATTAATATACTGAAAGCCACTGAATTGTACACACTAAAATGGTTAATTTTATGTTTTCTTTCTTTTTTTTAGGCAGGGCCTTGCTCTGTCACCCAGGCTGGAGTGCAGATCACAGCTCACTGCAGCCTCAACTTACCCGGGCTCAGGTGATCCTCCAACCTCAGCCTCCTGAGTAACTGGGACTACAGGTATATGCCACCATACTCAGCTAATTTTTTCATAGCAATGGGATTTTGCCATGATGCCCAGCCTCACCTCAAACTCCTGAGCATCAGTGATCTACCCACCTCAGCCTTCTAAAATGCTGGAATTACAGGCATGTATTAGTCCATTTTCATGCTACTGATAAAGACATAGCTGATACTGGGAAGAAAAAGAGGTTTTGTTGGACTTACAGTTTTGCATGACTGGGGAGGCCTCAGAATCATGGCAGGAGGTAAAAGGCACTTCTTACATGGCAGCTACGAGAGAAAAATTAGGAAAAACCAAAAGCAGAAACCCCTGATAAACCTATCTGATCTTGTGAGACTTATTCACTATCACGAGACCAGTATGGGGAAAAACTGGCCCCCATGATAAAATTACCTCCACTGGGTCCCTCCCACAATGTAGGGGAATTCTGGGAGATACAATTCATATTGAGATTTGGGTGGGGACACGGTCAAACCATATCATTCTGCCCTTGGCCGCTACAAAACTAATGTCTTCACATTTCAAAACCAATCATGCCTTCCCAACAGTCCCTCAAAGTCTTAACTCAATTCAGCATTAACCGAAAAGTCCACAATCCAAAATCTCATCTGAGATAAAGCAAGTCCCTTCTGCCCATGAGCCTGTAAAATTGAAACCAAGCTAGTTACCTCCTGGATACAATGGGGGTACAGGCATTGGGTAAATGCAGCCATTCCACATAGGAGAAATTGGCCAAAACAAAGGGGATACAGGGCCCATGCAAGTCTGAAATCCAGCAGGGCAGTCAAATTTTACAGCTCCAAAATGATCTCCTTTGACTCCAGGTCTCACATCCAGGTTACACTAATGCAAGAGGTGGATTCCCATGGTCTTGGGAAGCTCTGTCCCTGTGGCTTTGCAGGGCACAGCCTCCCTCCCAGCTGCTTTCACAGGCTGGAATTGAGTGTCTGGCTTTTCCAGGTGCACAGTGCAAGCTGTCAGTGGATATACTATTCTGGGGTCTGGAGTACATTGGCCCTCTTCTCATAGCTCAACTAGGTGGTGCCCCAGTAGGGACTCCATGTGGGAGCTCCAATCCACGTTTCCCTTCTGCAATGCCCTAGCAGAGGTTCTCCATGAGGCCCCTGGCCCTGCAGCAAACTTTTACCTGCATATTCAGGCATTTTCATACATCTTCTGAAATCTAGACAAAGGTTCCCAAACCTCAGTTCTTGACTTCTGTCACCCACAGGCTCAACACCACATGGAAGGTTCAGGGCTTGGGGCTTCCACCCCTTTCAGCCACAGCTGGAGTGGCTGGGAAACAGGGCACCGAGTTCCTAGGCTGCACATAGCATGAGGACCCTGGGCTCAGCTCACAAAACCACTTTTTCTTCCTGGGCTTTCTGGCCTGTAATGGGAGGGGCTGCTGTGAAGGCCTCTGACATGGCCTGGAGACATTTTTCCCACAGTGTTGGGGATTAACATTAGGATCCTTGTTACTTATGCAGATTTCTGCAGCCAGCTTGAATTTCTCTCTAGAAAATGGGTTTTCCATATATATATATATATATATATATATATATATATATATATGTATATGGAAAGGATGCAAATTATCCAAACTTTTATGCCCTGCTTCCCTTATAAAACTGAATGCCTCTAACAGCACCCAAGTCATATCTTGAATGCTTTGCTGCTTAGAAATTTCTTCCACCAAATACCCTAAATCATCTCTCTCAAGTTCCAAGTTCCACAAATCTCTAGGGAAGGGGCAAAATGCTGCCATTTTCTTTGCTGAAATATAACAAAAGTCACCTTTGCTCTAGTTCCCAACAAGTTCCTCATCTCCATCTGAGACCACCTCAGCCTGGACCTTAGTGTCCATATCACTAGCATTTTGGTCAAAGCCATTCAACAAGTCTCTAGGAAGTTCCAAACTTTCCCACATTTTCCTGTTTTCTTCTGAGCCCTCCAAACTATTCCAACCTCTGCTTGTTACTTAATTCCAAAGTCGTTTCCACATTTGTTGGAGATCGTTTCAGCAATGCCTCACTCTATTGATACCAATTTACTGTATTAGTCCATTTTCATGCTACTGATAAAGACATACCCGAGACTGGGAAGAAAAAGAGGTTTAATTGGATTTACAGTTCCACATGGCTGCGGAGGTGTCAGAATCATGGTGGGAGGTGAAAGTTACTTCTTACATGGCGACGGCAAGAGAAAAATGAGGAAGAAGCAAAAGGGGAAACACCTGATAAACCAATCAGATTTCATGAGACTTATTCACTATCACGAGACCAGCATGGGAAAAACTGGGCCCCATGATTCAATTACCTCCCCCTGGGTCCCTCCCACAACACGGGGGAATTCTGAGAGATACAATTCAAGTTGAGATTTGGGTGGTGACACAGCCAAATCAAGGCATGAGCCACTGTGCCCAGCCAAATTTTATGTTAAATAAATTTTACCTCAATAAAAAGCACATAATGGATCTATCTACATATAATGTGTAACCAAACTCTGCAGCACACAGGATTGATACTTCAGACTCATCTACTGACAAGTCTTAGAGCCACTTAAAGCAACCCTGAAGCATGAATCTACCAAATAGATACATTATTCAGAGTCATCAAGTCACTACTCACAGGATTCTCGAAGTATTTCTTCAGACTGTGAGCTCTCAAGTCTTTTGCATGAAAACAACTTGATTTTTAGATAGGGCTTTAGGGAAGCATTTATTGCATGAAAGGAAGAAGATCTGCTTTGGGTAATTGCAAATGCTACCACTACATGTAGAAATGCTTATTTAGTCACCAGAGTCCATTTCCTCATCTCTTCACCTTCAAGCCATGACTCAGGACAGTCAGCGCTTCTGAGTGGTTATCTGTCCTTCCATGATGTTTGGGGGAGGAGGCCCAACATGGGGTTTCTGAGTGAAAAAAAAAGACCACAGCAGAGGCACTGGTAGCTGTGATGTGAGCTCAGTGTGCTCTGGGGGCAGACACCCCCCTCCCCCAGGCTTTCCAGGAGCCCTGAAAAAGCTACAGGAGTGATGCCTCTTATTTCTAGCTGTGAACAGACCTCTAGTGGCAGCTGCTGAAATTAACCTGCTCTCTCTAGAGCCCCCTCTGGAAATGGATGTGATGATTACCTTTCCCTCAAACATTACTGGTTACAGCCATTCCAGGAGAACAGAACATTTCTAGCAACATTAAACTCCCTGCAGGTCTGGTTTGGCAAATGTGCTCTTTAAACTCTCTGAGCAAATTTTCTATATTGCCCCTTTTCTATGTGGGCTGAACCATGGACTTTAAAGATACCTTGTGCTGACAGTCACAAGCCTCCAGTTCTCCTAGGCACTGGGAAGAAGACCCAAAGGCAAGATGTTTTATGTGAAAGGAGTTTGAAAGTCAGGCACACCTGGTCCCCTTACCAAAGAAAAGAATGCCTATGAATGGTGATATCTGAACTGGAATCAAGTTCAGGCTTCAATGGGCATAATTCCTACTTGTTATCGGACAGTGGTTCTCAAACTTATGCCAAACAACTCAGTGTCAGATCCTTTTCTCCCAAGGAGGCTGCTCTTATGACCTCCTCTAAAGTCAGATAATCATGCCCTGCTCTGTGTTCTTCTATTTTGGCACTTCTTTTTTTTTTTTTTTTTAAAGAAGAGGAAGAAAGAGAAAGAGGAAGAGGGAGAGAGGATGGGGGTATTGCTTTATTGCCCAGGCTAGAATGCAGTCTAAATATGGGTATGCCTATAATTGTCCTTAATAATGGAGACATGAAAGAAAATGAGGGAAGAGAATAACAAACAAGGAGCCAACCAAGATTTCATTTAAACTTCTAAATTGATATGATGTGGTACTGATAAGAGTGTATATTTTGTATATTTAAAGTGGAGAGTTCTATAAATGTTAATTACATTTACTTGTTCCAGATCTGAGTTCAAGACCTGAATATCGTTGTTAATTTTCTGTCTCATTGATCTGTCTAATATTAATGTTGAAGTCTCCCACTATTATTATGTGGGAGTCTAAGTCTCTTTATAAGTCCTGTATGTCTAGGTATTCCTGTATTGGGTGCGTATATATTTAGGATCTTTAGCTCTTCTTGTTGTTGCATCGATCCTTTTATCATTATATAATGTCCTTCTTTGCTTCTTTTGATCTTTGTTGCTTAATTGTAACTTCTGCTTTTTATTTATTTATTTTAGCTCTCTGTTTGGTTGGTAAATCTTTCTCCATCCCTTGTTTAGAGTCTTTGTGTATCCTTGAATGTGAGATGGATCTGGATGCAGCATACTGATGGGTTTTAGTTTTTTATTCAAATTGCCTGTCTTTGGATTGGGGGATTTAGTCAATTTAAATTTAGAATTAATAATAATATATGTGAGTTTAATACTGTCATTAGCTGGCTATTTTGTCCATTAGTTGATGTAAATTCTTCATTATATTGATGCTCTTTTTGATAATTTTTTTAGAAAGGCTGATACTGTTTGTTCCTTTCATATGTGTAGTGGTTCTTTCAGAAGCTCTTGCAAAGCAGGCCTGGTGGTGATGAAATCTCTGAGTGCTTGCTTATTCACAAAAAACTTTATTTTTCCTTCACATGTGAAGCTTAGCTTGGCTGGATGTGAAATTCTGGGTTGAAAGTTCTTTTCTTTAAGGATGTTGAATATTGGCCCCCACTCTCTTCTGGCTTGTAGGGTTTCTGCTGAGAGATCTGCTGTAAGTCAGATAGGCTTCCCTTTGTGGGTAACCTGACCTTTCTCTCTGGCTGCCCTTAGTATTTTCTCCTTCATTTCAACCCTGGTGAATCTGACGATTATGTGCCTTGGAGTTGCTCTTCTTGAGGAATATCTCTGTGGTGTTCTCTGTATTACCTGGAGTTGAATATTATCCTGCCTTACTAGGCTGGGAAAATTTTCCTGAATAATGTCCTGAAGCGTATTTTCCAGCTTGGATTCATTCTCTTCGTCACATTCAGGTACACCTATCAAGCGTAGATTAGGTCTTTTCACATAGTCCCATATTTCTTGGAGACTTTGCTCGTTCCTTTTTATCCTTTTTTCTCTCGTCTTGTCTTCTTGTTTTATTTCATTGAGTTGATCTTCGACCTCTGATATCCTTTCTTCTGCTTGATCAATTCGGCTGTTAAAACTTGTGCATACTTCACGTAGTTCTCGTATTGTGTTTTTCAGCTCCATCAATTCACTTATTTTCCTCTCTAAATTTTGTATTCTTGTTGACATTTCGTCAAACCTTTTTTCAAAGTTCTTAGTTTCTTTAGATTGTGTTATAACAAGTTCTTTTAATTCACAGAAGTTTCTTATTATCCACGTTTTGAAGCCTGCTTCTGTAATTGGAACCCACTCGTTCTCCATCAAGCCTTGTTTCATTGCTGATGAGGAACTGGGATCCCCTGCTGAGGAAGAGGCGTTCTGATCTTGGGTATTCTCAGCCTTTTTTGACCGTTTTCTTCCCTTCGTTGTAGATCCATCCATCTGTGGTCTTTATAATTACCGTCTTTGTAATTGGGTTTCTGAGTGGACATCCAACTTACTGATTCCCAGCGCCGAAATCCGAGCAACCCACTGCACCGACTAAATCAGCGGCGTTAAGATTGAGGGTGCCTTTCCGACTCTGCACCAAGAACCGACGCTCCGAGGCGCTGGCAAAACCGCCTTGCCGGTCACAAGAGTCGCGCTGGCGACCCGTGGGGCTCCTCCGCTGGGAATCTCCTGGTGCGTGAGCAACAAGAATTCATGTGAAGGTGTGGCGTCCTCTCCTTCTTTGCGCTTTCAGTGGGAGCTACAATCCCGAGCTGCTAGTGATCAGCCATTTTGGATCTCTCTCCTATTTTGGCACTTCTTGTAGTGGGGTCATTTATTAATTCATTTCATTCATTGATTCAACAAGTATTTATTGATCAACTTTGAGTAAGATACTGTTCTAGGTGCTAGGGACAAAGTAGTGAATATATATATATATATTATATATATATATATATACATGTATATACACACACATATATATTCAGTCTATTTGTGGGACACCATAAAATATTGATATATGGAATCTAAAATAAAATGTCTGTGAATAAAAGCAAAGTTGGGTAAGGACAAAGGAGTGTAGTGGGTCAACAGGGATTAGTAATTTTTAATAAGTTGATCAGGGAAGGGCTCTCTGTTAAGATGCCATTTGAACAGAGGGCTTGATGAAGGAAAGCATGCAGAGGACACTGGGCAAAGGAGGGATATGATGTGAGCCCTTTGCACAGGATCACTCTAGGTGTTGAGGGGAGACCAGAGTGAAAGGAGCATGGAAGCAGCAGAGAGCTCAGTCGGGAGCCTATTGTTGGAATCCAGATGGAAACTGTAGTGGCTTCAACCAGGGTGGACACAGTGGTGTGGAAAAAGGTGGATGCATTTTTAAGATGGAGCTTGCAGGATTTGCTGAGGGACTGGATGTGAGAGAAAGGAGAGCCAAGGGTAATTCCGAGTTTGAATGCCTGGAAGAATGGAGTTGCCATTTCCAAAATAGGCAAAAATGTGGAAGGGAAATTTAAAACAGGAAAATCAAGAGTCTGGTTTTGAACTTGTCAGGTCTAAGATGTCATTTAGCCATCCAAGAGGAGATGTCAATGAGGCAGTTGTAGATAAAAGCCTGGATTTCAGGGAGAGCTCCAGGTTGGATCTGTACATTTGAGAGTTGTCAGAGTACAGATGGCATTTAAAGAGTAGTATAAAATCATCATCATTCTCCAGGAAGTAAAAATAGATATGGAGTAAAAAAAGAGAAGCAGCCCAAGAATCAAGCTCTGGGGCACGGGGGCAGCGAGGGAAGGACACTGAGAATGAGTGTGAGGTGAAGCAGGAAGAGAGCCACAAGAGAGTCATGTTTTGGGAACAAAGTGAAGAAAGTGCTCCAAGAAGGAGTAAAATGAGCTGGGAGTTTGAGAAAGTAGAGAACTGAGGATTGACTACTGCATTTGGCAACATGGAGGTCATGGTGACCTTGCAAGAAGTCTTCCAGCAGAATGTCCAGACCAAAAACCTGATTACAGTGACTTCAGGAGATTAAAGGAGAAGAAGCGCTGATACTGAGCTTCATCACTTAATTTACTTTAGAGTTTTGTTTTTTGTTTTTTGTTTTTTTTTTTTAATAAAGAGCACCTGAAAAATGGAGCATTAGATTGACGGGAGTAAACTCTTTGAGTAAATGAGAATGGATGAGATCCATTTTACAAATTGAGGAGCTGGACTTAGAAAGAAATGTTGATATGGCCATTCTTTCTTTTTTCCCCCATTTTAAAAAGAAAATCTGTGAGTCAATGCCTTTGTTTCACAGATACTATGTATCTCAAGCTGTGAACAGGCAGAGATGGGCAGGGGAGCTGACACTATCTGTGTTTTAAATTGTACTATTTGTGGAACACCATAAAATATTGATATATGAAACTTGAAATAGCTAAATATATATGACATAATTCAATACCAGATTCTAGCATGGACAAGCACTAACTGGTGACATAGGTATAAGAAAATATTTGAAGTTGAAGAGTTTCCAGCCATTGGCTTATGTATTTCCATGACTTGGGAAATGATTGATGTGCTGTTATTTTTGCAGGTGACACCTGGCCCAGTCTGCAGAACACCAGGGTTCCATAGTTAAGAGACTGCCCTCACTGCCCAGAGAATTTCACATTTGCAAAAAACATTTTAAATGCGGAGGTGATCACTCTACTGATATACTGAGACTCTTCAAATCACAGGTGAGAAAAGAGATTCTCAAATTTTGGCCACCGGAAGCTGGCATTTCCCAGCATTTAGATCACCCAGCATTAGCTTGGCAAGTTTGGACTGACTTGCTACAGGATGACCGGGCGGGTGCTCTGACCTGAGTAAGAGACATGCCATAGGAGCATCCCACAAGGGCTCTGAAGGTCTTTTTAGGAGGCATCTCCAGGAGGATGAGGTGCAACATCACAAAAGGTGATGTGCTGGATTTCCTGGTAAACAAGGACAGAGTATATGTCAGGCCAGGCTCAAGTCTGAAACTCCTTGAATCAGTTTTGAAAGGATCACTCCATCCCTGGCCACAATTCTTCAGCAGTCAAACACATTAGCTTATTAAATCCTGATAAAAACCCTAATTCTCAAAGAGGTTAAGTGACTCTCTGAGGTTGCACAGCCAGTAGGTGGCAGATCTGAGGTTGAAACACTAGGCTTCTGATACCAAAATTTGTCCTTGTTCCATCAAAAGAAAGGCGAGCCAAGGCTTAAAACTTAGCTTGTCCCTAAGGACACACCTTCCTTACTCGTGCGAGGCCTGATTGGGTGGGGTCCTATTTGGGCGGGGTCAGGTTTTGGGTAAAGGTTGGATGGAGTGGTTCCCACCCCATTTTTGCTTGTGAACTGTGTGTCCTCCCTATTGTCCCTGGGTCTGGATGGAACCTGACAGCAAGTTGACCACATTTAACTGGAGTGATGTCTTAGAGATCCAAAAGTAAACAATAGAAAAAGGGAAAAAGGCGTAACTTAAGATTCTTAGAGTTCTCTGTTACTGTCACATATGTTGCTCCTTTTGATTGTCATTGCAACCCTGTGATGTGGGAATTAATTTGAGGCCCATTTGATGAATGAATGGCCCATTAGCTGGGCCAGAGAAGGAAACCTCCTACATATTATATTCCTGCTCTGGGTTTTTCCATAGGGAAATTTCAGGACTTTGAGGCACTTCTGTCTCTAGTGCTATGCCATGGTTTCTGAAAACTCAAGGAGGGAGGAATGAGGAGGTGGATATTGGTCTCTCTGCTACCTATTTTATTTATTTATTTATCATTCACTCATTCATTCATTCATTCTGCTCTGTACTTTACATGTATTTTCTCATCTAATCATCTCAACAACCCTAAGATTATTGAACAGGAGTGGAGGCCCAGATGGGTTGAGAGATTTGCTCAAGGCCACTTAGCAAATACCAAAGAGGTCTTAGAATGGGAACCCATGACTTTCCACTGCCTGTTGCAGACTCTCCATGAGGACTTCAGTTTGCTGGTTTTGTGGGGTGGGGTCTGGATTTTAAATCATGCATGCCTAGATCTCTTCAGTGGGCATCTAAGTGGGTGTGTAGAGGAAAGGGGAGGTTGGTCTCACAGCAAAATTTCCAATTTGAATTCTAATTCACTACTGACCTGTGTGACTTCCCACAAGGGCATCACCTCCCTGAGCCTCCCTTCCTTGTCTATAAAAATTGTGACTGCAATTCCTACCTAACAGGGTTCTTGTGAGTTGCTAATGAGAAAACAGACCACCACAGGGCTCGATGCCAAGTAGGATCTTAACAAACAGAAAATTCACCCTCTTTTGTGGCAGCCCAAGATTGTTTTTTTGCACTGGGAGCTGGGTAGTGAGCTGGGCAGAGGAGGGAGTGGGTTGCTCCAGTTGTTCTCTCTCTCCTCCATCTTCTGCCTGGGTTCCTGATTTCAGAGACAAACAGCCCTCTTATGATTATGGTTTAAGCATGAGCAGACTCACTCTGTAGCTCCTTGTGCTATTTAAATTGGAAGCAACAATAGCAGGAATGTAACAGGCTTGGGAAAGTGCTCTGGTTTGCCCATTGTCACAGTAACCCTAATTAAACGCATTACATTCATTTCCCTTGAAAATTTAACTCTCTGAGTTGTACCAAGACACAAATTGCTCCATTCTCTGTGGTTCTTTTGAAGTGGCAAAGGTAAAAGTGTGCAGGATGAACAAGATATCTTTCTGTAGGTCACCAAATTCATTTTCCAGAACCAGGTTCAGTATGGCAAAGATTGAAAATGCTTTCTTTTTCTCGTGTGCTGATGTGTTCAATGCCAGTTCTGTGCTTACTTGAGCAAGAAGTCATCACAGATGTGTGGCTACGCTTTTCATGGCCACTGAGTGAGATAAGGTATTAGCTCTGTGCTCAAGAAGAGCAGGGAGTAGTCAGGAAGGTGAGGAGGTCATATTGATACAAATGCCTGGCTTGCAGACTCCTCCTCAGAGAGAAGAACAAGATATACTGGCTATGTATTGCTATGTAACAAATTACTCCAAACCTTAGCAACTTAAAACATTTATTGTCTTACATAGTTTCTGAAGGTCAGGAACATGAGAGCAGCTTAAATGTGTGGTTCTGGCTCAGGGTCTCTTAGGGTTTGCAGTTAAGTTTAAGTTGTCAGCTGGGGCTGTAGTCATCTGAAGGACTGACTAGGGTTGCAAGATGTCCAAGATGACTCACTCATATGGCTCTTGGCAAGAGACCTTAGATTCTTGCAGTGTGGTCCTCATGACCTGGCAACTGGCCCTTCCTTGAGTGAGTGATTTGAAAGAGAGACCAACAAGCAGAAGTCAGCAGGTCTTCTATGACTTATAGTCTCTACAGTCACAGTTTACCACTTTCACTTTATTCGGTTGGTCATGTAGACAAACCCTGATACAATGAGCAAAAAAAGGACTTTGATATGGTTTGGCTGCGTCTCCAACCAAATCTCATCTTGAATTATAGTTCCTGTAATCTCCACATGTCATAGTATGGACCAGGTAGAGATAAGTGAATCATGGGGGTGGTGTTTCCCCTACTGTTCTTGTGATAGAGAGTGAGTTCTCACAAGATCTGATGGTTTTATAAGGGTGTTGCCCCTATACTTAGTTCTCATTCTCTCTCCTGCTGCCCTGTGAAGAGGTGCCTTCTGCCACGATTGTAAGTTTCCTGAGGTTTCCCCAGCCATGCAGAACTGTAAGTCAATTTAAACCTCTTTCCTGTATAAATTTCCAGTCTTGGGTATTTCTTCATAACAGCATGAGAATGGACTAACACAGACTTCATAAAGGTTCATGCCAGGAGGTGGGATCTTGTGGGACCATCTTGGAGTCTGGCTACCTTGAAAGGCATGGTCATCAGACAGACCGGAGCTCAAACTTCACTTCTGCAAGTAACCAAGTGTATAGGATCCTGGGAATTCACTTTTCTGACCTTCAATTTCTTCACCAATGAAATGAAGATAAATATAATAACATCTGCTTCAATTGTTTATCATGAGGTTTCAATTAGATAACACATGCAAAAATGCTTGGCACATTAAAAAATAGCTCAATAAATATTAACTCTCTTTTCTGCCACTGCATTTTTAGAAAGAAAGGGAATTATATTGGCATGGGAGGTTGCAAATCAGAGAAACAAAGTTTCTCCAGAATGAGGCCATATTTAGAGCTAAAATTTCAGATGGGCTCAACGTGATTCAGTCAGATTTCCTGAGGGTCTAAGTGCTTTGGTTTCATCCTCTGCAAAGTGGAGATAATAATACCTGCCTTTCCAGGTGTCTGTCAGAACCAAATGTGTTCATACACAGAACGTACTCAGAATAGCATCTGTCAGGAATAAACATGCAGTCATTCTCTGCTGTTTAGGGAAGCACAGCCAGGGTCCCCACTTAGATGCAAGGGATTCAGATGTTATTGAGGTGTGGACCTTGCCTATTGGGAACTTACAAATGGAGGAAGAGGAGACAGATAAATCACCAGTTACAGTGAAAAACTGAGAAACCCCAAAGTCAAATGGGGGCCTCACAGGCATTTATATCCTTGCCTGCTGCTCTTGGGTTGCCTTTTCCTCTCCTTTCTCTCTCCTTACCTCCTGTCTCCTAGATTTCTCCTAGGCTCCAAATTCCCTTCCCTCTGGTATTTACTGTATTTCCTCTATACCCTAAGTGGGAGACATTGCTGAGATTCTTGGAATTCTCTGCTCCCGGTAGATTAATTAGAGCATTTTCCAACAGAGATGCTAAAAAATAAATAAATAAAACTTTTGGAACATGACTCATTCTTTGGTTGGGGATTGGTGGTATATTTTCACAGGCCCCCACACTTAGCTTAGTAAAACCTTTTCATACCTTCACCAATCAGAGGCATAATAACCTTAAGAATAAATGCATAGCATCTTGCACATTCCTGCAAGATAGCCCTTATCATTCTGTGTTAACTTAAAAATTAAATTTTATATCAAAGGATAATAGATATTCATAGATAAAAATTACATTATTTGAAAAGATTTATTACCAAAAATCCAAACTTGGTCTTATCATCTATCTTCCAGAGGCAGCCAATGAAGTTCTTCTAGTTATGTCCTCTGGAATTTACCTCTATATTTCTAAATAATGTGCTTATACAGCTATGCTGCAATTTCATGGAATCATCTATTCTTTTACAGTAGATGACTCTTCTATTTTCTTATAAAAGTCTACCCCACTTCTCATTCCCTGTATAGTACCAAAATAGATACATAACAATTTTTTAGTTATATTGATATTTATTCTGATTATATATCTATCATTGCTGAGTCAAATAGTGTACTATGACTATGCTACCTTTCTTATACAGCTTTAAAAAATCTACAAATAGTTCTTTCCTTATTTCCCCATTTGGCATTGTTTGTTTATGTGACTCTTCTCTTTCAGGCAATGAGAACCTACAGCAGGGACTATGTTGTACACACTTACTTTTTTTATATCTAGACTAACACAGTAGTTGGCAATAAAGGTACTGAGCATAAGCATGGATGACTGACTGAGTTGTCGTCTACTTGTGTTTCTCAATGGGGACACTACTGGCATTTTAGACAGGACACATCTTTATTGAGGGGGATGATCCTACATGCTACAGGAGATTAAGGATGATTGGCCCCTGACCATTAAAGACCAGCAGGTGTCCCTAGTCTTTTGGATAATTTGCAGCTACTCCCATACATTTCCTTACCCCTCCTATAGTGATGGTACCACTCATGGTTGAGACCAACTACATCTAGTGCAGTAGGTGTCAGCCTCTGGGCATGAGAGTATGTTTGGCTTATGCTAGAAGCAGCAGAAATCCAGCAGTAAGGACAGAATGAGAGCTGCTAACTGCCACACAGATGGGCCCTCTTCCACCTTCGGAAGAGAGGTTTGGGTCTAGAATGTACAAAGGCTTGATCTGGGCTTCAAGCTAGAAAAACAAAGAGCACCAAGCAAGAAATGTCACCTTAGCAAGGATATCATGCTATACATATTAGAATGTCTTGAGATAACTCCTTTTTTTTACATCCTACCTCAGAAAATCCCACTCACTGCTCTTGTGCGGAGCATCCCTATGAACCATATGATGGCCTCTCAAGCTATGTCTGATTGGACCAAAGAGAAGTACCTAAAATACAGGACAATTCATTGGCCAGCTTGAACCAGCAGGCTAACGATTGTAGTCAATCGGTGGGTGTCTGAGCTGAAAGGTCATAGAGACTTGAGAGTAAGTTTGCAGCATGACAAAGGGAAAACCATAGCACATGTACTTCAAAGTTTTTGGAGAACAGAGAAACCATGATCCAGGAGTGAAAGTCAGCTGTTAAACAAAGGAGCATGACTCAGCTCTGCAAAAAGAAGAAAGGATTCAAGAGTATGTGGCCTCAGAGTGGCAGAGACAGAGACAGAGACAGTAACAATAGTTGCCTGCCTATTGCCCTGGGGTCTATGAATTGCACTTATTACCCTTTTTTTTTTTTTTTTTTTTTTTTAGCTTGAGGGTTTCTGACCCATGCAACCAATGGTACACACTGATCATAATTCCGTGGTGAAAGCTACTATCAGAGTCTGGCCTAATGTCAGTTGTTAAAGCCAGGAGTAAAGAACTCAAGATAGACAGGAGAAGGAGGTCAGTGGGTCATGGTAAACTTGCTTTGACAATGCCAGAGCAGATCCAGTCCCTTCTTAAAGCTGGGGAGCTCCTATGATCAAAGGAGACAGCTGGGGGATGTGGCCTCTCCCTGTGAGGAATGGTGTGGGGGCAGTAACTGCTGGGAGCTTCATTCAGCCTCACACAGGGCATCTGATCCATTTTGTCTTGCTCGACTTGGCTGATAATTTCATCTTTCAGCCAGAAGCGGAAGAGACTTGGGGAACTTCTGTTCTGGACCTAATTCTGATCAACTAGGAAAAATTGCTTCACAAAATGGATGTGACAGGAAACTTAGGAGAGAAGAACAACATCATTCTGGGGTTTGTGAAAGCTGAAAGGATGGGAGGCTGGGCAGTTAGAATTCCAAGGCAGTGATGTCTATACATTTATTTAGCAAGTTCTTTTTCAGCACAGGCTCTGGGCCAGGCAGCGTCCTTAATGCTGGTACATGAATAAGGCAAAATGCTTACCCTCAAGAGCAGGCGTCCCCAAACTTTTTACACATGGGGCCAGTTCACTGTCCCTCAGACCGTTGAAGGGCTGCCACATACTGTGCTCCTCTCACTGACCACCAGTGAAAGAGGTGCCCCTTCCTGAAGTGCAGCGAGGGGCTGGATAAATGGCCTCAGGGGGCCACCTGCAGCCAGTGGGCTGTAGTTTAGGGACGCCTGCTCACGAGGCTTCTATTTGATGGTAAGGAAAGAAAGTTTGAGTTTAGATCAAGTGGTTTGGAAGTCCTCCCTAGTGCAGGATATTTGAGCTAAAACCCAGGTGATAAGAAAGAACTAGTTATACCAACAGTAAGTTATAGAAGAATCAGTAAATGCAGAAATCAGCTGGGGAGATCTGTCATGTTGTCATCAAAGATCAAAAAGCAGTAGAAACTTTTCCTGCGAGTGATGGTGCTCTGTGAGATTCACAGAGGAGGTTTTCCTTTACAGTACTATTGCAATTGAACTTGGACCATCAACTTGGCGATCTTGGGGGAAATCCCAGTATAGAGAATGAAACAGATTATTCACATGCACTTAGGCCAAAATTGATGGTCATTGGTGTACAGTTTGTCACCACTAACCGAATTAGATCCTCTCCATATTTTTTAGGGGGTCAAGTTTAATAGACTAATAGAGTAGCAGGAGGCAGACACAGTGTATTGTGATTTCAGCAGATCATTTGATGAGGTACCACATGTTATTTTTATGGACAAATTAGAAAAACGAAGGTGGCATTCTGATTTAGCCAGCTAAATGGTCCAAAGTTGGGGGGAAATAGGGTCTTGAAGAAGAAAATCTAAACTCGATCTGTGTTTCTAGAAGCTAAAAGCAGGACCAAAAGTTGGAAATTATGGGCAAGCAGATTTTAACTCACTATAAGGCTGACCTTTCTAAGAATGAGATGTCCTGAAGCTGCTTTGGAATTAGGACGCAGATGAGTAAAATTGTTGCAGCAGATGGTGAATGTTTGGGGGACTGGTCTCATCCACCATGATAATCTAGGATTATAGATTTAGGAGAAATAACTGAACAATTGTTTACACGCCATTTTCTCTCTATGGTTTAGTAATGACTTCTCTCTATAATAAACGCTGTGCCAATCACCGAGGTGAGAAACCCCAGTATCTTCATTTACCCCTCCCCTCTCCTCTGGCCCTGACATTCCATCCCTTTGGACTCCTCCTTATTTCCACAGCCTTTGCCTGGTGCAGACTCCCATGGTTTCTTGCCTGAACTCCCATGGTTGGGGTGGCCTCCTGATTGCTCCCCAGCTTCTGCTCTTTTCTCTCACTGCTTCTTTGTATGTGACCTGAAATAGCACTTTCAAAAATTGATATTCTATCAAATCCCTCTAGTAAAACCTCCACTGGTTCTTCTTTCCCCCCAAAAAGTATTACGCAGTCCTTGGATTGTTTCCAAGGACTCATTGAATGCACATCTACCCTGCTCCACCCAGGTCATGTAAGTGTAGCCTCCAGGGCTCCAATGTTGCCTCCTCTTAGAAACCTCCTGTTTCCCTAATCGAGGATAATTCCACTTTCACATTTATTCCCATATAATATTCACCTTAATTAAGCATTTATTCACTCTTTATTTTATTCATACAGTGTTTATTCTTTAAATACCCACTAGTGGTACCTACTATGGGTGATCTCTACAGTAGGTGCTGGGGAAAAGTGAGCTGAGGTGGACACTGATTGTGTGGCGGGTATTACAACATGTGTTTTATATTCATTATCTCAAACTTCACCCATCTCTTTGAGATAGTTACTATTATTATCCTTATGTTAAAGATAAGGAAACAGAGGTTTAGAGAAGTTAACTGTCTCACCCAACTAAGTTCATACAGTAGGCAAGGTTTTGGGCTTGGATTCATACTCGGGCAGTCTGACACTAAGAGTTCAGATTTCCAATCACTGCACCAGCTGTCTCTCACTACAGATGAAGGGGCACCGACAAAACCTTGCCCTCGAAGAGTTCAGAGACTGGTGCTTCTTGCTGCTGAAGGTGTACTTAGCATTCACTTATTTGTGCTTGAGACTGTATTTAGCCATTTCCGTATCTATCTTATCCACTGGATTATAAGCTCTTTGAGGACCGAGATGGCACCATACTGTCTCATCCATACCCCACTTCCCAGGCACAGTTATTCTCATTACATTTGCATATTGAGTTAATAAATCATTAAATGTGTCAGACCAACTATGCTGCAAGTTTTCCTTGGTAATAGGATTTAATTATATCCCGCTCTGGGCCCTGCACAATGGGGACATTGACAAGCTGGTGCACAGTCACCAAGAAAGTAGAGGGGGCTGTTTTGAATGCTATTTATAAACACTGCCTTCCTTGGCATTTATTTGGAACATATTAAAATAACCTGTGAATGTGTTAGAAGATCTTTCTGTTCCCCACTTTATAAATGATTATTTCAGTCTGAACAAAGCAGTTTTTTTCCTTCATATGTAGCATAGTGTTTATATCCTGATAATCATATCCTACTAATAATAAGGAAGCACATTACAGCTGTTAAAAATGGCATGAAGAAATAAGTTTGCAAAGTCAAGAGGACAGTAGGCACAGCGGAGTGAAGACACATGCCACTGTGCCCAGTAGTTGCTTGTGGTGAGCCTTTATTGGGAGCTCACTATGTGCCTGGCATAGTGTTAAGGGCTTTCCATGTATAAACTCATTTATATCATTACCTATTTCATAGTTACAGGATGCAGAGGCACAGAGTGGCTTAACTACAGGTCTTTACAGATATTTACCACATTCTATTATTAGCATGGCTGACTTCCCCATTGATGGGTTCTTTGGCAGCAAAGATGTTTGGTGCACCTCTATGCCTTGGAGCCTGGCGGAGCAGGAAGAACCTCACTGCACAAGCAGCAGGGCTCTTTTCCTACTGTTCCCCTGGGAAAAGCTCAGTGAACCCAGTGGCCTTGCTCTGCAGGAAAGACCAGTACAATCTTCTGGGGCTGACCCAAGGGAAATTCTAAATTAAGCAGAGTATTTCCCCCTTGGAATAAAACAAGGTGATGCTGCTGAGTGCAGAACCAAGGTGTGGAGTTAGATGGTTGGAATAGTTAATGACCTCATCCCAAGATGGCCACAATAGGTATGATCTTGCCCATGGGACCAGAATCCTCTAGGCTTGTGGTAAGACTTGTTTGAATTTATTGGAAGAGCCACTGCCTCTGGTCCTCCTTTTTGTGATGCTCTGTTTCCCATCAAGTCCCCTTTGGTTGCACTATCTCCTTCTTCATATCTGATTAGTACTTTTTTCTTTTCCTTTCCTTTTTTGTTTTGAGCCCAGGCTGGAGTACAGTGGCATGATCATGGCTCACCGCAGCCTCAACCTCCCAGGTTCAAGTGATCCCCTTACCTCAGCCACCCGAGTGGCTGGGATCACAGGTGTGTGACACCACACCTGGCTAATTTTTAAATTTTTTTGGTAGAGATAGGGTCTCACTATGTTGTCCAGGCTGGTCTCAAATTCCTAGGCTCAAGAGCTCCTCCTGCCTCAGCTTCCCAATTACAGGCAGGAGCCTGTTTAATACTTTTAATCAAACTCTTGCTCAGCCTGGGCACTTTTCTGTCTCTTTAATGTGAACTTGCCAATCTCTGCTTTGATCTGTAACATGCTGATTTTATAGTTTTAATCTGCAGAGGGTTACCTCAGTCTCCTTATTTTAAATTGTCTTTTCCCCCCATTCCCTCACCCCTAAGGGCGAACTATATTATTATCCCCATTTTGCAGATGAGAAGGAAAAGAGCCAGGTCTTCTGACTTTGAGCCTAGTGTCTCCCCCTGCCCCCATATTGGCACCACTTCAACAGTTCCAAGTGCTTCCACTCGGGCCATTGATTGTGCACGTGTAAATATCCTCAGGCGATGGCATGGCTACCTCTGGAGTCTTTGTGCAGGGCTGTGAACTGCTAGGAACCTCATCTAGGACTGCCAGGTCCTTCCGACCTCCTGGCTTCTTTGGTTCTCTGAGCTGGCTCATTTCTTTCCTACGCACTGTGCCTGGGTTTCAACTAGATGCTGGCCCTTCGTCAAGCAATCTTTCTCCACTTGGCTCTGAGATCCTCCTCGTTTGGCCATATTTTTTCTCCTGTATACACAGAAGCCGTTTTGCACACCACCCGCAACAGTACTTATAATCACCTCTCCTGAGACCACATCCACACTGTAGTCTCATCTCTAATTCATTGTCTTCCTTTCCATCCCTCTGCCTCCTTCACTTTATTCTTGCCCTGAGCATGTCTTCCCCTCTCAGCACACACCATTTCCCCACATATTCCAGGTTGGCTGGAATCCCTTTCCTGCCTAAATAGTATGAACCTCCCTTTTCTCCGCCTGTTATTTACCTCTTTATCTGGGAGCACATCCCATTTATTATTAAATTTCATTTACACAGACCTCAGGCTCCTGTGTGTGATTTCCCAGCTTTTAGCTGATTGGATACCCATTTTCTGTCCCCAGTTGCAAGCACACGTTAGTAATCAACACAGAGGTTTTCTGGTAATCAAATTAGACAAGCGGGACTCTGCCTTTATTTTCTTCTTAATCACTGGGCGTGATAGTAATAATGTCAGCTCGAATAATCTGGCAGTGTGAAACTCTCCATGTTATTATTTTTTTTCTCAGATCTATCTTAGTATCACCCTGTAGCCAGAGAATGCAAACCATGTCCTTATCCAGACTGGGTTTAGAATCTTGATTGTGGACAATGTCAACTGCTTCAAGCCTGGGTGAAGCTCATAATTGGATGGTAGTATATCATACAGGGATTTTTTTATTCCTTAACCACAGCTGGTAATGAGTTTGTGCCCTGCAGCTAGAGTCTTGATAGCCCTTGACATTTTCTCTTCCTTCAGGAGAGAGGCTCCAGCTGCTACTTAGCCCTTTGCTGGTGAGTGGAGCAGCTTTGGCTGGAGCAGGAGAGGAGCCGGCTGCCACTCCTTCAACTCCTTATAGGTGATCTGGGCCAAGTCACTTTTCTCAGTTGCAAAATAATGGCTCTGATCTCTCAACTTACTGTTAAAGGCCAGAATAAGAATTGGCCTTTATGAACAAGGTCTTTGCCCTTTTAACAAAATTGCCATTGAGACTTTATTCAAATGTTGCTTGACGTGACTGACACTCAGACCAATGATTTCTTTTTACTAAAAAATGAGGTCTGTGTGACTTACTGTGTTTGTCTTTTGCCTTTGCTGTCTGGAACCTCTGAAATAAGTGTGTGCTCACATCCAGGGCCCTCACTCAAGAGCATTTCTGACATCACGACGACATTCTATCCCCCCGTCTTTATTACCCACCACTTGTATCTTTACCTATGTCTCAAAAGTTTTATTTTTTTTATATGTATCTCCTCAAGTTGTAAAGAGATCATAAATAATAAAAACAAATTTTAATAACCCACCCCCCAAAATAAGGGCTCTGATCTCTGACCCTCTCCACTGGGATGCTGAGGGACAATGAGCTCATGTTTCTGGAGCCCTTAAAGCCACTTACATAAAGATGTCATCTAGACAGTGAAGTGTGTTTAGGAATGCAGTGATTAATACATGGTGAAAATAACAAATGTGAAACCTTGAAGATGAGGTGAAACTCCTTGGGTCTTTCTGTGGCAGGCACAGAGCTCTGGCCTTTTGATGTAACTAAGTTGTCCAGGGGAAAGCCGCAGGCCCTGAAAGGTCACATGTCCACTATAGTGGCTGGAAAAGGGGAACCAGAAACCAAGACAGAATCCGTGTGTACTTAGAATGGCACTGAATTGAATTCATGCCACCGTGGTAGAGTGGAGACTGCACTAGATTTATAAACAAACAAACAAAAAATCAGATATTTCTCACTTGCTGTTGATACTTGGCAAGTCATTTAATTTAAACCTCATTTTTTTTTTCTGTAAAGGGGATATAATGATACTACCTCAGAGGATTGTTTCTAGGGTATAAGGAAGAGGAAGGAAAATAATAATAATAATAGTGGTTTTTTAAACTAGATTTCTGGAAAAAAGAAAAAGCCCCGATGCATTGCATTTGCCGATTTCTATGGTATAAGGATTCATGCCATGGCTGATTTCAGGCTACTGATGGTTTAACCACTGATTGGCAAGGTTCCTGAATATTTCACAATTGGCTCTGTGAGCCGGCTCACAAAGATACCACCTAGCAAGTGCTTTGCATATCCCAGGCTTCTCATATATTATTTCAACTTCACTGCTACCCCACCAGGTAGTTTTAGTTAATCCCGATTTACAGAAGAAGAAACTGAAGTCTGAGATACGAGAAATAGTTTATGTAGGGTTTTGCAAATGGGGGAGGTAAATTTGATCTAATTTTAGAACTCATGCTCCTTCCTCCATGCCAAACTAGGTAAGTGTGGAAATACATGACACTAACTCAAAGGGTTGTTTCCAGGATATAAGGAAGAGGAAGGCAGTGTATACAAAACAGAAGGAAATTACTCTCCTGTGTGAGATGTGGGCAGGCTAGGTTCTCACTCCCAAGTCTCCTGGGGTTTGCCCTGGGCTTTTCACAACCATGAAGAATGTGAACTTGCCCAGCTTTTTTTCTCCCGGTCAACAACAAATCCTCATGTGGAAGGAGAGCTTCTGCTTCCACGTCTTTATTGGGAACCCTCACACAGTTTTGTCAGAGAGGTATCGGGCAAAAATATTCCTAGGAGGCGATTAATTAGTCCTGGGGAGTAAGACAAAGCCAGGATTTGGCTAAATTCAGAACATACTGTGCCATCCTCCAAAAGGTGAAAAAGAACGTTCCTTCTGAGACAGTGCTTGTTTTTAAACGTCGGGGCCTGACGCAAGTGCCTTGCAGAGCAGAACTCCGTGGAGAACTCTGTGTCCACTCTCCCTGGTGGCTTTCCCCTTTGCTAGCCCTGCATTTGGATCCTGCCAGCACCGGCATGCCCCCTCCTATGGAGTCATGATTCCCAACCTCCACTGGGCTTTTAGGACTTCCTGGGAAGCTGTCCATGTGGCCTAGGTTTCCACGAAGCCTCTCCCATTCCCAACAGGGGCTGTCCCCAAATTCTCCTACTCTCCCTTAGACCTTGCTTTCTGCTTTGCCAGGAAAATAGAGAAGAAAAACACCCTTAACAACCTCCTTCCATCCTCAACTCTGACTTCATCAGAGTTCTCAGCCTTTCTGTCTAGTTTCCTTCCTGGTTCAGAGAAGGAAGTTTCTTTCATCCCATGTGTATTAGTCTGTTCTCACACTGCTGTAGAGAACTGCCAGAGACTGGGTCATTTGTAAAGGAAAGAGGTTTAATTGACTCACAGTTCCACATGGCTGGGAAGGCCTCAGGAAACTTACAGTTGTAGTGGAAGGCAAAAAGAAGCAAGTGCCTTCTTCACAAGGCGGCAGAAAAGAGAGCATGTGAAGGAGAAACTGTCAGACACTTATAAAACCATCAGATCTCCTGAGAACTCACTATGATGATAACAGTGTGGGGGATACCACCCCCATGATTCAATAAGCTCCCTCAACACATGGGAATTACAGGTCCCTCCGTCAACGTCAACACGTCAGGATTATAAGATGAGATTTGAATGGGGACACAGAGTCAAACCATATCACTGTAGAAGACCATTTCCTCTATCAGTGCCCATTCACTGACCCTTCTTCCGGGACCAGCAAGCATCTCACCTTAGTTTCTCCTACATTTCAACTTCTTCTCTCTTATTATTTTTGAGACAAAGTTTCACTCTTGTTGCTCAGGCTGGTGTGCAATGGCACGATCCAACTACTTTTCTCTACCAAAGTTTCCTCCTTAACACAGAAGCTTATTCAAGTGTTTTCTAATTTAAAAAATCCTTGTTCAAGCTGATATCTCATTCTAGGAACACACATTTCTATTTTTCCTTCATGGTCAGACTTTGGGCAAGAGTTATCTAGTCTCTCAGAGTTTCAATTCACTGCAGTTGCCTGCAAAGGAATTCATCTGAGATATTCTATTTGAATATTGGCCACTTCCAGACCTGGTGAGCCCTCCCCAAACTCCATGTGAGTTGGCTTCTCTGTAGTGATGGACAGTGTTGACCACTCACTCCTTGAAAGTGTCCCCTCAGTTGGCCTCAGTGACACTCCTGTGTCCTGATTCTCCACCTTTTTCTTGTTTCATTTTTTCCAAGGGGCTGTGAATTCCCCACTACCCAGGATTTGAGTGTTGATTTCTTTAGAGTTGGGTCTTCAGCTTTCTCCTTAATTTCAGTGTGCTTTCCTTAGGGATCTCATTCACTCCAGTGTATGGGCTGGTGACTCCCAACATCTCATCTCCAGCCTTGACCATTTCTTCATGATCCACATGCATATATTTATTTCCTTATGGGACATTTCCATGAACTCCCCAGTTTCAACATATCCAAAATGGAACTTACCATATTTCTTCCTACTGTGGCTTCTACTCCTGGGCGTCTCATTTTGTGGAATGGCTCCACCATCCACTTAGCATCGAGTCAGCAACCTGGGCATTCTTCTCGACTCCTACCTTGTCCTTATAACCTACTTTCTGTGGGTCTTCAGCTTTTCCACTGAAAAGCTAACCATTGCCCCCCTTTCCATACTGTACGCTTTGGAAGGAAGTCTCCATGCTATGTCTGTACTTAAGGAGTGAGGACTTGTGCTCCCCATTTTCCTGACTTTTTTTGTGAGATGGGTTCTTACTCTATTACCCAGGCTAGGGTACAGTGGTATAATCCTAGCTCACTGCAACCTTGACCTCCTGCGATCCTCTGCCCCAGTCTCCCCAGTAGCTGGAACTACAGATGTGCACAAAATGCCTGGCTAATTTTTAAATTTTGGGTAGAGAATGGGTCTTGCTATATTTCCAAGGCTGGTGTCACACTCCTGGCCTCAGGTGATCCTCTTACCTTGGTCTCCCAAAGTGCTGAAATTACAGACATCAGCTGCTGCACCTGGCGCTAGCTTTTTCAAGTGATTCAAAGAAGCAGGGAACAGTGGTGGCGATGGTGCCCATGTCAGCATCTGGCATGCAGTGCAATGCACAGCACCCCATACCTGCTGTTGGCAGCAGTGCATTTCACTTCAGGCAGCTCCTATTCCTGCATATCTTGTGTGCTTAGCCATCTTTGGCTCCTGCCAGTTTTCTGAACCAATTCTCTAGCCTTCCCAGTGGATTTTAAACATCCAATGTTTCTTTCCTTAAATACCTTTTCTGCTTAAGTCTGAGTCCATTTCTCTTGCTTACAGTTGAGGATCCACACTGAAAAATCTCGTTGATTCAACTTTTAACATCTCTTGACTCTGACATCTTTTCTCTATTTCCGTGGTGAAGAGACTGCCAACTCCACTCCAGCGTCTATTCCCCTCATATACCTTTGGATAATAGAACCCCCTGAGGTTTAGCGGGTTGCACGGCCACCCCACCATGGACTACATTTCCTAGACGTTCTTGGAGCTAAGCACGACAGCAGTGATAGGTACAGCCACATCTCCTTAAAGCCAAGGCTGCTTGCTGTCCTGGACTCTCTTTCCCCTTTGCTGCCCGCTGGGAAATGGCAACAACTGTAGCAGCAGCCTTGTATCCAGCGATGGCAGCCACATGTTAGGTTTGGCAGAGCAGGCCAGCCAGCTGGATTTCTGGATGATTTTGTGAAGCAGAGATGTCTGCCCACCGGCAGCCACCCACCCGGCTTTGGCCTGCACTATGGGAAAGGACTACACTTATATCTCATTTAAGCCTCTGTATTTAGACCTTGTTCTTATAATAGCTTAACCCGTATCCCCACCAATACCCAATGCTACCTCACTTGTCACACACTTTTATGGAGCCTTCTCATCCCTCACTAGAACTACTCAACAGCTTCCTTAATGATCTCCTTAACTCCAGTGTTCCCCAGCACACTAGTCTGTCCTTTATGCTGGTGGCCCCTGTCTTTTTGGCATTAGGGACCAGTTCTGTGGAAGACAATTTTTTCACGGACAGGGGAGTGGGGAACAGTTTCATCAGGCATTAGATTCTTTTATAAGGAGCACACAACCTAGATCCCTTGTATGCGCAATTCACAGTAGCGTTTGCACTCCTATGAGAATTTAATGCCACTATTCATGTGACAGGAGCTGGAGCTTAGGTGGTAATGCTCACTCACCTGCCAGTCACCTCCTGCTGTGGAGCCTGGTTCTTAACAGACCATGGACAGGTACTGGTCCATGGCCCAAGTGTTGGGGGCCCCTGCTGCACGTTTTCTGCTGAAGGGGTATATCTAAAATTCAAATCCACTTGGAGAAACTCCCCATCATCCTTTAAGATCCAAATTTCTTAGAATAAGACATGGAATCTGTATGATCTGCCAGTCCTCTGTCTTCACTCCCCAACCCCCATAGGCATCTATTGTTCAAATCATGCATAGAACACCTTGAGATTCCCTTGTCATGGACCACGATGTTCCGACTCCCATTTCTTAGCTCGAGTGCTCTCTCTGTCTCAAACACTCTTCCTTTCCAACTGCCTCACTAACTCTTGCTCTTCTCCCAGCTCTGAGCTCCAGCTGAGAGTTCTTCTGAGACGTCTTCTCTGGCCCCTTCTCACCCCAGGCTGTGTTTTAGTTCCCTCATGTGTGCTTTCACAGCTCCTGGGGAGTCTGTAATAGCACTCGCTAACTTGGCTACAATTTATCTGCTTGCTAGCCTGAGCTGCTCTCAAAGCTTCAGAAAACCAAGTGTAGTCACGGTTGGACCATGTTTCTCCCAGCCAGAGGCCATCCTCCAACACAGGAGCAATGCTTCTCCACAAGGACTTTGCCTACAACAAGGGCAGCAGCGCATGCCGACTGCCAAGATCAATCTTACAGTTGCCCTAGTGACATCCAGATCCTAGTTTTCCCTTTTCTTCTTTAAGAGAGCCCATTCTTCACAACTTATGCAGCTGATCAGAGGTGGGGTGACTTGCCAAGTTACCAGCTCCCAGCCTAAGATTCTACTTCCATGGTGCTCAGTAGTTGCCAACAGCAGTCTCCAATGTGTAGATGGCAACCAGCGTGGATCCTGGGCAGTGGGGATGTGTGGTCACCAGCCAGAGAGGCAGATGCTGGGAGCAAAGGGGGAAATAGAGCAGAGGGGGATGTCTAGCTTGTCTCTGCAGCTTGCAGTGCTAGCCTGTGAGCTCACAGTTGGCTCCACAAAACAGGCAGTGGGCCAGGTTTGGCCCATGGAATGTCATTTGTTGGCCCCTGCTCTAGATAATCAACAGAACGATATATCAAGTCCTGGTTTGTCTCGTTTGGCAATTTCCACCATGGCCTATTTCAAGTTGCCAACATCATCCCACTGAATGTTGGGCTGGGAAGACATGCAGTAGCACACTATCATATAATATTTCCACCACAAAGATACAATACACTTGACCTCAAGATCAGAGGTGATAGTAAAATGCAGTGAAATAATTATTTTTGAGAATTTATTACTCTTGTTTATAATGATTTATTTACTTGTAAATTTATATGATTTAGTATTTAATAATAGCTGTTTTTTTTTTTTTTTTGAGATGGAGTTTTGCTCTTGTTACTCAGGCTGGAGTGCAATGGCGCGATCTCGGCTCACCGCAACCTCCGCCTCCTGGGTTCAGACAATTCTCCTGCCTCAGCCTCCTGAGTAGCTGGGATTACAGGCACGCACCACTATGCCCAGCTAATTTTTTGTATTTTTAGTAGAGACGGGGTTTCACCATGTTGACCAGGATGGTCTCGATCTTTTGACCTCGTGATCCACCCACCTCGGCCTCCCAAAGTGCTGGGATTACAGGTTTGAGCCACCGCGCCAGGTCCTAATAATAGCTGTTAAACAGAATTCCTGACTGACATTTAACAGTCCTTGGTCTGCAGCACACCGTTGCGCTGGGTCTCTCTGACTACTCTAGCCAGATGAGGGGAATTGAGAAAAGCCACCCAAAAGAGAGATCTGAGACATAGATCCCTTGACACAGAAGCTTTGACATGGAAGCTGTAACCTCTTCTATTCCTTCCACTGGAGACTTTATCTCCTAGGGAATATCCAGTTGTGATCTTAGTCTCACAAAGATTAGATTTTTTTTCCCCTACAGGCAGAGCGAAAGGGGTTTTTGAGCACCCCCTAGTGGTTACAGTCTGTCGCCAATATGAACTTTACATACTCCTTGTTCTTTTGTGTTCCACTCCTATTAGGTGCTCTTGGCTGTGTACCTACTGTGTGCCAGGTACTCTTTTTGGAACATTCTATACATTTTATTACTCAATATTTACAGCAAACTTGCAAGTCAACAGTGTGTAAATTTTACAGATAAAGAAACTGAGGCTCAGAAAGGTTAAGCAAATAGTCCAAAGGTCACACAGCTAGGACACATCAGATTTAGCATTCAAATCTCAAAAGTGGCTTCCTCTCAACCTTTGTGCTGTCTTTTGCTCCTCTTTGACATCTTTTTTTTTTTAAACTTTTATTAAGTTCAGGGGTACATGTACAAGTTTGTCGTGTCATGTGGGTTTGTTGTTCAGATTATTTTATCACCAGGTATTAAGCCTAGTATCCGTCAGTTATTTTTTCTGATCCTCTCCCTTCTTCTACTCTTTGCCCTCTGATAGACCCCACTGTGTGTTGTTCCCTTCAATATGTCCATGTGTTATCATTGAGCTCCTACTCATAAGTGAGAATATGCAGTATTTGGTTTTCTGTTCTTGCATTAGTTTGCTAAAGATAATGGCCTCCAGCTTCATCCCTTCCCTGAAAAGGACATGATCTCATTCTTTTCATGGCTGCATAGTATTCCATAGTACATATGGACGACATTTCCTTTGTCCAGTCTATCATTGGTGGGCACTGGAAGACAATCTAGGAAATACCATTCAGGACATAGGCACCGGCAAACATTTCATGATGAAGATGCCAAAAGCAATTGCAACAAAAGCAAAAATTGACAAATGGGATGTAATTAAACTAAAGAGCTTCTGCACAGCAAAAGAAATATCGACAGAGTAAACACACAGCCTACAGAATGAGAGGAACAATGCATCCTCTGACACCTTTAATTCCAGGCCATCAGCCACCTCCGGAACAGAGGGGAGATTGAAGTGGCAGGCACACTGGGTGTTATGGCATTTGCTTCCCTTCTCGCTTTCTCAGTTAAGTAGACGGTGGTTCTGGAGAACCCAGGCATGGGAAATACATGTCAGAGAAGGTCATTTAGAGAAACAAGTGAAACCCTCACGTTTCGGAGGTTCAGGAATAAATCAGACAAGCGGAGAGATCCAGTATGGCAGATACAGGTCTTCTGGCCTTCGGAAGCTGTGCTTAGACCTCCGTGCTATAACGCAGAACTCTTCCCTCATAGTTTTCCAGTCAAGATGGACTTTCACTTGTGGCGCGGTTCTGCCACTGTATCCTACTTCATGGGCAAGTTGGGTAATGTCCCTGATAACCTTAGCCTTGTCAGATAGGAAAACTTGCCAGAATAGACTAAAGGTGGAGGGAGTAGTGTATTAGTTCCTTATTGCTGCTGTACCAAATTACCATAAGCTTTGTGGCTTAAAACAGCACAGATTTATTATCTTATAGTTCTACAGGTCAGAAGTCCAACAGAGGTCTCACTGGGCTCAAAGTAGGGTGTTCGGAGGGCTGTGCTTCCTTGTGGAGGCATTAGAAGAACATCCATCTCCCTGCCTTTTCCAGCTTTCAGACCACCTGTATTCTTTCACCCATGTGCCCCTTCTTCCATCTTCGTAGAAATGTTGCATCTCTCTGAGTCTTCCTTCATGGTGGCAGCTCCCTCTCTGACTCAGCTGGGAAAGGTTCTCCACTTTTAAGGACTCCTCCATGTGATCAGATTGGGCCCGCCCAGATGATCCAGGATAATCTCCCAATTTCAATGTTTGTCCCCTTAATCACATCTGCAAAGTCTCTTTTACCCTGTACAAGGGGATTAGGGCATGGACATCTCTGGGAGCCCAATTTCCTTTATATCATAGAAGTTAAAGCAAGCAAGAGAACAACAGCTAGAGAGCCCTGGACGTTAAAACCAAGGAAGCTAACATTCACCCTCAAGGGACTAGAAGTGGGAAACAGACTTAAGAAATCTGTACATGGGGAAGACACATGAGTAGACCAAATAGCAAGGACAGAGCCAAGACCAGACAAAGAAGGTCTACGATCACTGGAGGACGAGCAGGGAATGATGGGGTCTAGCATGCAGGTTTATTGAGTACTGACTGGGCCAGCCTTGACTCCATGGGTAATAGGAGAGAATATCTTACCATTCTTTTTTAACCTAACAGTTTTAAATAGGGGTAAGACCTGATCAAATCTGTACTGTAGAAAGAAAAGTCTGATGGCAAGGCTAGGGGGTAGACTGGAGGCACAAACCCTGTAAGCAGAGAGAGACCAGTTACAAGAAGAGAGGTGATGAGAGATTTACCCAGGACTGTAGCAAAAGAATGAAGACGTGAGACACTTCCTGGGAAGTCAGATGGTGGTGCAGAGAATGCAAACAGTCAGGCAAACTGGGGACCTATTGCTCCTGGGTCCTTCCTCCCTTCCCCTCTTGTCACCCCTTGTCTTTTGGTCATATTTTTATACTCTTTTTATTTTGACTCCACCCCTAAAGAGATGGGCACAATCAGAATTAGATGTTCATTCATACACATTCATCCCCACCAGTATCTACCTCAAATAACTTTACTCCAGCCTCTGCTGGCCCAGCTCCATTGAGCTGGTATCTCTTTGCACTTCCAGACACTGTCTAGCTGGGGAGGGAGGTAGACTGCATCTTCCGTGAGGCTTCGCAGCACTCTCTGATCCCAGGTCTAGTGACTGGGCCCTCCCTGCTGGGGCGCTTTAATGCTTCTCAGTGATCTTTTGCTGCTCATGGGGGATTCCCTTGGAGCATCTTCCTAGGCATGCATCATCTATCTTTTCCCAGCCATAGGACTGGCCTTCTGTCTTTGTTTCTGCTTTCTGTGCATTTCCTGCCTTCAGAGGGTTGGGGTTCAGCTGCCCACACCTGGACTTCCCAATGGTCATCACGTGTGCCTCACGCCAGGGTAGTACTTCTTGAAGGGTTGTCTGTGCCCCTCTGCAGGGTCACTGAGATCTTTTTAGGGAACTCCCAGAGTCAGAACTATGTTCGCAATAGTACTAAGGTATCATTTGTCTTTTTCCATTCTCATTCTCTCAGATAGTAAAGCTTTCCAGAGGCTATTATAATGAAATGTGTCAGCACCAGGAGGATCTCTGTAAATCTGGGAGTCAGTAGTTTCCAAACGACCAATGTGTGATATTACAAAACATGCATGTGCAAGGCCAGGTGTGGGAGCTCACGCCTGTAATCCCAGCACTTTCAGAGGCCAAGGTGGGCAGATCGTTTGACTCCAGGAGTTCAAGACCAGCCTGGGTAACATGGCAAAAATCTACAAAAAAATACAAAAATTAGCCAGGCATGGTGGCACACGCCTGTAGTCCCAGCTGCTAGGGAGGCTGAGGTAGGAGGATCACTTGAGCTCGGGAGGCAGAGATTGCAGAGAGCTGAGATCACACCACTGCACTCCACTCTGGGTGACACAGTGAGACCCTGTCTCAAATGAAAACAAGAACAAAAACAAAACAAAAAGCCAACCAATAGCAAACCCAAAACATGCATGTGTAAAAGAACCATTCAAAACACAAGAAAGACCAACAAATTTTAATCTTACTGAGCATGAAAAGTTTGTTGATAGGTATTCAGATGTCACATTGCAACTAATTTTTTTTTTTTTTTTTTTTTTTTGAGATGAAGTCTCACTCTGTTGCCCAGGCTGGAATGCAGTGGCACAATCTTGGCTCATTGCAGCCTCTGCCTCCCGGGTACAAATGATTCTCCTGCCTCAGTCTCCTGAGTAGCCGGCACTATAGGCACCCGCCACCACGCCCGGCTAATTTTTTTTTTTTTTTTTTTTTTTTTTTTAGTAGAGACGGGGTTTCCCAATGTTGGTCAGGATGGTCTCGATCTCCTGACCTCTTGATCTGCCTGCCTGGACCTCCCAAAGTGCTGGGATTGTAGACATGAGCCACTGCACCCGGCCACAACTAGTTTTTAAGAAGCTACCACACATTGAGTTTTGGTATGAAGAATAACCACAATGAAAGCTATTAAAAGATTTCTCCCTTTCCCAACTACCTATGTTGTCTGAGGCTGGATTTTCTTTATGTACTTCAAAGGAAACAATGTATTGGAACAGATTAACAGAAGAAGCAGATGAGGAAATCCAGCTCTGGATTTACACAACTGTAAAGGCCATTCTTCTCACTAATTTTGTTTTGTTTCAGAAAATATAGTTTGTTAAAATAAAAATGTTTTTTATGTTAACAGATATTATCTTAAAATACATTAACAAATATTTAAAACATTTTCAGTTTTAGTTCCTTATGCAGCATTGAGAGACATTCACATAAAAACAACTCTTTGGGGTCTCAGTAAGTTTTATTAGTTGTTAAAGGGGTCCTGAGACCAAAAAATTTTGAGAACCACAACTCCAGAGTCTCAGCTGCCCACTGGATTCCCTGCTATGGAGCTTGGCTCAACGGATCAGATTCTTCCATTCTGGGATTATAACTGGGTCATCTGTGTCTTTTGAGATACTGACAATCCCTAGTCCTATTGCCTTTCAAAGCTGGCCTAGCTGCACAGACACGATTGATTCCTAGCTCAAGGTGACTTTGGGCAAATGACTTTTGATTCTCTGAGCCTCAGCTTCCTTTTTAGAAAATGGGGGTTTAATACTTAGGAATGTGTTCTCCTGCCCCAACTAGGAGGGATAGGCCTGGCTCCATTTTCTAACCAGTAAGCTCATTCTGTCCAAGAAACCCATACTGTCTTGCAATCAGTTGCTGTCTTGCAATCACAGAAATGACGTATTTGATAGCCTACAGCAGTGGTCTCCAAGATTTTCTGCACTAGGGACCAGTTTCACGGAAGACAGTTTCTCAGTGGGGTTTGGGGATGATCTTGGGATAAAACCGTTCCACCCAGATCATCAGGCATTAGATTCTCATAAAGAGCACACAACCTAGATCCCTCACATGTGCCGTTTGCACTCCTGTGAGAATCTAATGCTGCTGCTGATCTGACAGGAGGCAGAGCTCAGGCAGTAATACTGGATTAGTGCCAGTCCGCAGACTGGGGTCAGGGACCTCTGCCCTACAGAGCATCCAGAGTAACTTTCTATCCTTGTGGAGACTGAGAGCAAGAAAGAAGGAAGTCCAGCACTTTAACTGTTTGTTCCACATTGGCAATTAGCACAGAGACACTGAGCATACAGATGTTGGGTAGACGTCACATGAGCATTGGTGCCCGTTAAACTACGGTTAGAGCCCTCTGGCACCGTATATGAAGGCAGTTCTGCGGGAGAAACCCTGGGAGCCATTTGACCCGGGCCACTGAATACACAGGAAGGCACTCCTAGATTGCCAGTCCCCTGAGAACAGGGACCTACTGTCTGGATCATCTTTGAATCCCTAGTACCCAGAATGGTGCTTGGTATACAACAGGCACTCAATAAATGCATATTGAATGAAAGCATGTAAAACGTAAGTGCCTGGAGAAAGAGCCAGGAGGTAACTATAATACTCATGTTTTGGCAATGGGGCCTTTCTTCTCTATCTTTGGATTTTCCCAGTTTCCATAATAAGCAGGTAATACAGTCTCAGTGGGAACAAGTGAAATATGCATCTAAAAAAGCTTGAAGTTCAAATGTGACCTGGCCGCTTGCTGGCTTTGTGACCTTGGGTAAGTCACTTCTGTCTGCGTCTGTTTCCCCGTCTATGATAATCATCATACCTACCTGATTTGGTTGTTGTGAGGATTAAATGACATCAGTGCTCGGGGCATAAGAAGCAGGCACTGTGGACTATTCTTTTGTTGTTTGCATACTGATCATGTTTTGATATTTTAGTGGATACCTCAAGACTCGACCTCAAGGAAAGTGACAGTTATAGGGTGGAAAAAAACTGGGGTTGGAACTAGTTGACCTGCCACTTACAGGCCAAGTGACCTCATGCAGGGTCATGGCCTTCTCTGTGCTACCGTCCTTTTTGCCCCACAGAGACTTTTCTGTGAGTCTAAATGAGGTGATGATGTAAGGTGCCCTCCAGGTGTGAGTCATTATTTTTATTACCTAGAAGATTAAAAAAAAGAAAAGGACTCTCCAGGCCTTTCTACTGTCCCTAATGCGGTTACTGCCCTCCTTTGGTTTAAACAGAGAGTTCCTTGTGCCTGAAAGTCTCCAGGGCCTGGTCACGGGGCAGTGCCCACAGCCCAGGGTGGCTTTTCTGCCAGGGCCTGCGAGGCTCCTGCCTCCAGATAACTCTGGGCCTCCCCTTCTCCTGCCCCAGTGCTTCCCACACAGCTGCGGCCTCATTATCCAGGGTGACAGTGAGCAGCTGAAAGGAGCTTAGCCAGGGGTAGGCTTTCAAGTGTTCATAATAAAGCTTCAAAGTTCACACCTTCATTAAGATGTGAAGAGGCAGTTCCTCCCCCACTTCTCCCAGGGCTATTGTTGCCTCCCCATCTGGCTGCAGATTCAAAAGACAAGTGGGATTGGTTTTCTTTGTCCAGACAGCTCTCCTAACCAGAAAGGCTAGACCTGTTTGTTAAGAAAGCTTCTATCCTGCAGCCCCTTCAGACCTGCTGTGAAGGTGTCATAGACGCTGGGGAATTGGGGCATTTCTCAGGGCTGGAAGGGCTGTCTCAGAGAGGCAAGACTAAGCTTGTTCACTGGGGTCTTAAGGGAATGGACCTGGGGCAAAGGGGTTGGAAGGAAAGGCAGGTGAGTTTTAGAGTACCAGAAGGAAGAGCTCCCGAATAGGCGGGAACATGCAAGGCAGACCTTAGTTCTTGGGCCCATAATGTGCTCCCTGTCCCGTAATGTGAGGCCTGCAAGAGCCAGCGGGCTGCTCCTAAAATAGATGCTGCAGAAGACACCCACGCTGTGGATGTGATGTTCAACGGGCAGATATTTCAGGCCCCTTCCAGCCCTGTCCCACTGGGGTCTCCTGAATCCATGACCCCTGCTTCTGCATAATCATCTATGATTTAGTTTTTTAATTTTTTTTTGAGATGGAGTCTTGCTTTGTCCCCAGGCTGGAGTGCAGTGGTGCAAAGTCGGCTCACTGAAATCTCCGCCTCCCGGTTCAAGCAATTCTCCTGCCTCAACCTCCTGAGTAGCTGGGATTATAGGCGCCTGCCACCATGCTTGGCTAATTTTTATATTTTTAGCAGAGACGGGGTTTCCCCATCTTGGCCAGGCTGATCTTGACCTCTTGACCTCATGATCTACCCACCTCAGCGTCCCAAAGTGCTGGGATTACAGGTGTGAGCCACCGTGCCTGGCCTAGTTTTTTTCCTTTCAATTGCTTTTGTCCCCCCAACTCCCAACTGTGGCAATTTTCATAGGTGCAGGTTTGGCCCCCTTGCCTTTTTTGTTTTCTTTCGTTTTCTCTTTCTTTTCTCTTCCTTCCTTCCTTTCCTTTCCTTCTTTCTTTTATCTCTCTTTTTCTTTTCTTTCTTTCTTTCACAAAGTACAGTGGTGCAATCTCAGCTCACTGCAACTTCCACCTCTCAGGCTCAAGTGATTCTCCCTGCCTCAGCCATCCGAGTAGCTGGGACTACAGGCTTGCGTTACCATGCCTGGCTAATTTTTGTATATTTAGTGGAGGCAGTGTTTTGCTATGTTGTCCAGACTAGTCTCGAACTCTTGGCCTCAAGCGATCTGTCTGCCTTCACCTCAAAAAGTGCTGGGATTACAGGTGTGAGCCACCACGCCTGGCCACCTTTTCTGTTTTCTTTTATTCATTTGAGAGTAAAGCTATCCAGACATCTTGGAGCATCCTTCATTACTGAGGAATTGTTTGCTTGCATTGGCTAAACACACAGGTTCTAAGGGACCTGTTTTCTCTGCACTCCCTGCTCCACTACAGGGCAGAACTCTCACAAGTCCCAGACACCAGCCAAAGCTGGGACAGTAGGAATGTGTTCTCATAGGTAGGAGACAGCCTCAAAAAGAGGCCTGTCTTCTGTCTCCTGAGAAAGGATGCAAAGGGAATTTTCTGTGAGGGCACACACCCTTCCAATGGTCCTCTTGATTTAATGATGAGCAGTGAAGCAGGAGGGTAGTTTTTAGGTGAGACAACAGGTGAACTGGAATGAGTGATTGCAGATGAGCAAGTTTCATGGGGAAAAATTTTGTTTTTTCTATTAAACAGAAAGAGGAAGCTGAAAAAGAAAACCCGTGGTGTGCTGGAAAGATGGTGGACTTTGCAAACAGGCCTGGGTTTGGGTCACGGCTCTGCCACTTTATAGTTGGAAGACTTTGGGTATGGCATCTCCATGCCCCGAGCCTCAGTTTCTTCCAGTTTCACAGGGCAACAACAATACCCACCCTGACGAGTGCTTGTAAGATTGAATGTGAAATACTCATGGAAAACCTCAGAGCCCCTCATTAGGTATTAATTCCCTGTCCCCTATCATTATATTCAATAGCCAGTCTTTGAAAAATTGAGTTATTGATTGATCTCTTGATAAAGGGTTATTCTATAGTACAATTATTTCTATTTTTACCTATTCATGAATATGATTGAGACTGTTTGTCTTTTAGGTATCTTTCCTGCAGACATATTGATGTGTACTGCATTGTGTGAACAGGAAGTTGGTCCTAGCAGTGTTTGTAATAGCCAAAAATAAGAGCTGGCTTATCTATTCCTTCCACACTGCGTTAAAGAAAATTCGATTGCATCTATACCAAGGTGTGCCAGGCAGCCACTAAAAAGAATGTAGTTCTAGATGAACTGAGGTAGAAATATCCGTAAAATGTATTGCTAAGTAAAAGGGCAAGTTGCAGCACAAGACACAGTGTGACATCATTCTTTCAAAGGGAGATTTGTATGTATGTCTACAAAGTACATGTCAGTGCAGAGAAAAGGTCTTCAAGGAAACATTAGATAGTACTGTCTGGTGGGTATGTGGAGTGGGATTGGCATGTACATAAAGGGGAAATTACTCTGTATACAACTGGGTTGGAATGTTTTACAATGAGAATGTATCTGCATCTTACTAGAGTAATGTTTTAAACGATAAGTAAAGATTGCACCTTTTGCTGCCCTTCAAAAGGTTCCACCCATACTGGTGAAAAGCAGTCCCTTGGATCAAATTAAGCAAGCAGCTGTTTTTCTTCCCTTTCAAGGAGTCAAGATTGCCAGGATGGGAGGCTTAAAGGGAGGCCATCTACTGGTATAGAGAGCTGGGCTGTGTAGAGTGAGCTGGACAAGATTCAGGACACTGCCATGCTAGACAAATGTGGGAAGAACATTGGTTCATTCATTCTTTCATGCAACAGATACTTATTCAGGGCTTGTCACCTACTAGGCACTCTTCTGTGTGCTGAGGATAACAGGGCAGAAGCAAGTCCTTGTCCTAACAAAAGTTGCATTTGACTTGGGGGAGTTAGATACGAAACAAACACACACAAACATGACATTCATGTTCTGCAAAGACAAATACAATAGGATAATGGGATGAAGAGGGAAAGAGTTGAGGTGTGGATGGGGCTGGCATGCCGGGAAGCGGGGCTTTGAAATAACATAGTTGGGGAGACCTTCCTGAAGAGGCTGAGTGAAGACCTGCATGATATAAAATAAGGGAGTGACTCCCACATCAAAGCAGAAGCCTTGGAGTGGGACAAGCGTGGTGTGGTCATGGAACTCAAGAAGCTTCTGAACAGCAGAAGGCAGGTCACAGGGCAGGGGCCTTTTAGGGCATGGCTGGGACTTTGGATTATCTGCACACACAGTGAGAAGCCATTGGAGAGTTTTGAGGGAAGGATTCTGTGATGGCTACATTTTGGAAAAGGCCATTCTGACGCTTTGAGGGAAGAGAGGCTGTGGAAATGCAGCATCTTAAGTCCTCAAACTAGCTGCACAGATATTGCAATTTTCCAAGAGAGCCATGATGATGGCTTGGGCTGCAGTGATTGTGGGGAAGGTGGAGAGAAATGGTTGGAAGCATGGTGTATGTAGAAGGTAGAGCTAACAGGATTTTTGATGCGGGTTATGGGAGAAAGAGAGGAGTTGAGGATGAGCTTTCTGGGAAACTCAAGGCAAATGTGCACTTTCATGATCAGAACACATTGTTAATAGCAAACCCTCCAGGGAAATTTACAATTTTCTGTGAGGTTTAACATCCATTTTCTGACTTTATCTATCCTGCAAGATTAAAAAAAAAAACCTGTTGTTCCGATTTGACAGAGGAAGAAATTGAGGCTCCAACAGGAGATGTGACTTGCTGAACTTGTCCAAACCTGCAGCTTAGAGGAACCATGTTTTGATCCTCTGATGTTCTATGCTCAGGATGCATCCTGTCCATGGTCATCACCAGGGATGGCTTGTTTGTTAGCAAGTTGGGCAAAGAGGCCTCCAGGAACTTTCTATGAAAGATATTTGTGAGCCAGGTGAGTGAAGGAGGTGGCAGTGAAGGAGGAAGGTGCTTCCAAATGGGATTTCAGCACCTCTTGTTCGGTTCCTTTCAAATGACAGTGAAAAGTAGCTCATGCTACAGCAGCCTGGCTGGGCAATCAGAACCAAGTAGTGGCTGCTGAAATCTCCACAGGGGAAGGCAGAGAGTGACTCCCTGCAACCCTCACTGCTACAGTGCCAGGCACAGTGGGTTGCTTTTTAGGGAGTTGACCCAAGTTGCCTCAGGTCAGTCTTCCTGAAAGGTCAGCTCCTTCCATTGTCTTTTTTTCTTTATCTCCTCTTCATCCCTGAACCCACTACCTCCTGGCTCCTGCCTCAGTTATTCCGATAAAAAATTCCGACCCTCTCTTAGCCCGAGCCAGTGAGCTCTTTCTTCTCTCTCCCTGCCCGCCTACCTCCCTGCAGCATTTGATGTTGGTCATCCTCCCTCCTCATTGTCACCGTCTTTTTCCTTGGGCTCTGTGCTGCTTCCTGATTCCATTTCTCTTCCCACACCAACGTCTTTGTGTTCTTCTTCTGCCTTGGAGCCTCCTCCTTCCACTCACAGTGCCTCCTCAAACACCAGTCTGCCTGAGATTTCCCTTCCTCCCTCTTCCCTTCTCTTCCCCACCTGCACTGCCCACTAAGCTCTCCATCTCTAAGCTTCCAGCTCTTCCTTGTATAGAGATATTCCCAATCTATGTCACCAGCTCCAAGCTCCTGAGCTTCCTTATCTCCATTTGCTGCCTGGACCTTTGAACTCCCAGGCAGAGATAGAAGTCTTGAAAGCAGCTGAGGTACCCAGGAAGTGAATGGATAAGAGGTCTGTTTGACCTGGACTGGGGGTAGTAAGACTAGAAAGGGTAGATTGAGACCAAAATTGTTAGGGGTTCTGAAAGCTGTGATAAAAGAATTGCATGCATCTTGAAATCAGAATAACAAACACAAATTTCTAGGCCCAGAGAAATGGAATGATTGTGTTTTGGAAGAATCGCTCAGCATCCTTGTGGCAGGTGGACTAGACTGGATTTTACTGGTTCAAGAGAGAGGAGGAAGAAGCCTGAGGAGTGACTAGTTTAGGAAGACATAAACAAGCAAAGAAGCAGACTTATGAGTATACAGGGTAGGAGTTGAGTGAGGATGGGAAGAAAATGGTGAGAAGGGATGAAGGTTTCAAGTTTGCCTTATAGCAGAATTGGTCACAGCTGTTCTGTCTCTCTCCCTAAAGTGGGATGTATTAATATATCTTGCTTAGGTTTTTCTTCCCAAAGCCTAGCCCAGTGCTAATTTTTATGGTTCTATAAATGAAACAAAATATTTTTCTGTGTGAGACCAAATAGATTCATTAATGCTTTGCTCTAACCAACTGGGCGAATCCGTGTGCTTTTCATTGCTTCTGACAGTGTCAGGTTATTGTTTTGTTTTCAGGCCAAGAGCTTTATATATTCTACATCACACTCAAACTCACATAATTGTATTTGATTCGTACAGTCAAGCAGTCAAGCAGATACTGCAATTGCCATTTTGCAGATGAAGAAAATGAAGGTCAGAGAGAAGTGACATGCCTGGGGTCACACAGTCCTCAGTAGCAGAGCCTTTTGAATGCTGCCTTTTGACTCTTTGACCTGTGCTTCTGTCAGGCCATGGTAACTGACTGATTAAACCCATCAGGATGTCTGAAATCTTCAGCACTAAAGAGATAGAAGCTTTGTAGTCGACATGAGCTGTTTTGCCTGTTCAGTTTACAAATGTCCTTTTTCCAAAAAAAAAAAAAAATCTGTTCCTCTATTAATGAAGATAATGTTAGCTGCTATAACAAATTCTCAAAATATGTAATGTTTTTAACATGATAGAATATCCACAATGGATGTTTGTTGGGCAGTTCTCCTCCACGTGGTAAAGATTTAGGGACCTAGACTACTTTTTGATTTTGTGCTTCTACCATCTTCCATTCACAGCTTTCAAAGTTAGATGGGCCTAGAGGTAATACATATTACTTTTCCTCACTTTCCACTAGTTGGACCCCAGTCACATGGTCACACCAGTCAAGAGGCTGGGAACTATTATTAGAATGTGTAGTTAGGGGCCAGGTGCGGTGGCTCATGCCTGTAATCCCAGCACTTTGGAAGGCCAACGTGTGTGAATCATGAGGTCAGGAGATCAAGATTATCCTGGATAATATGATGAAAGCCCATCTCTTCTAAAAATACAAAAATTAGCTGGGCGAGGTGAAACGTGCCTGTAGTCTCAGCTACTTGGGAGGCTGAGGCAAGAGAATTGCTTGAGCCCGGGAGGCAGAGGTTGCAGTGAGCCAAGATTGTGCCACTGCACTCCAGCCTGGTGACAGAGGGAGACTCTGTCTCAAAAAATAATAATAATAATAAAAATAAAGAAAGAAAAATGAAAAAGAAAAAAGAGCGAATGTGTAGTTAGGAAGGAGAGAAACAGACTTGGGAAAGAGTGAGCTACTCATCACTGTAGGTGAGCTGTTGCTCCCTGGTGGGGTTGCCTGCCTCCTACCCTCCACCCGTCGTCTAAGATGTGAGATGATACAGCCCTGGCCCCTCAGCTTATTTCATGCCCTGCATGTGGTGATTGGTTCAGGGTCTGACACATGACCCAGGCTGGTTCAGTGAGACTCAATCCGGGGACTTCATTGAAACTTTTCGCAAAGAGAAGCTCTGTTTGCATCAGGGTTGCTGAGCTGTAGAGATATGAACCAGTGAGCCACCATTTTGTCAGCATAATAGGAGAAGCGGCTTGAGAATGAAGCTAACAAGTAACAAAGCAGCGCTGAGAGATAGAAAGAGATACATTTCCGTGATATCCTTTGAGTATCTATATTCAGGCATGTCTGATCAGTCCTACCTCTGAATTTTTCAACTAAGATAATCAGTGGATACTTTAAAAAGGATTGTTTTTCTTGAGCCTAGCTTGAATTGCAGTTCTGTTATTTATAAAGCAAGAGGCCTAATCGAGGCTCATAGAGGCCCATTTGTAAAACTCTTGGACAACCTTTCATCTCTTCCCTCTGTTCTCAAACCCAAGGGCTCTCTCACCTCGCCCTGCTGTCCTCCATTAGAACACACTCTCTGCTGGGAATGGGCCCTCTGAGATGGGCCTGCCTTTGAGTTATTCCATCTCCATGTGGCTGGACTGCTCATTTTCTTACTTGTCTTTAAAAACTCATGGGAAATGCTTTGAATCAAATACACCATTCGTTGTCTTCTAAAGAGGTCAGAACTATTTAGAATCATATTGATTTTTAAAAATATCCTACAATTTCATTATTTTAATAGCTGAAAAACACTTATGGAAGGATGCAAACTCAGTATAGGGTGAGTGTTGGCCTTACATTGGTTGCGCATATGAATGTATCAGTTTTGAATTCTGTAAAGAAAACTCTTCTAAAAATCAATCACACAAGAGTGTTTTAATGTCAGAATATGGCATCCATTCACAAAATTTTCACTGGTACAAAAACATGGCAAAAATCTGGTAGAGTTTAGTGCACATGTAGCATCACTTTCATGCACACACACACTTTAAGACACTGAGAGAGACAGTAACATTACTATTAAGGACGTTCAAAGGAAATGTATTGGAGCTTTCTGAGAAGCCCTAGGGCCATTGGAAGTTCTGTTGAAGAGGTGGCGGGAGCTAGGAGACTGCTCAGTTTTGGTTTTCACTACTGGGGCAGGCTGTAGGAAACCAGAGAGACTTTGGAAACCAACCCTTCCTCCTTGTTCACAGTAGGCTCCAGCCACGCTTGAGGTGGAACAGATTCTCTCACATCTCACACTCTGAAGCTTCCTGAACCCTACATGTATAAGGTACTTCCCACACTTCTTCACTTAGAAAATGTTATTTGAGATGCTTCAAACATGACCACTTCCGTGATACTTTCTAGAGAAGAGTTAATCACCCTCTTCTCTGTGTTCCATAGTGCTTGCACACCTCCATGCTGGAATTGATCACATTGTATATTTTTGTTAATGACTGCCTCATTTCTCTCTCTGGCTTACCTGTGAGTTTTTTTAAAGCAGAGACTAAGGCTCAGCCATCTATGTAGTTCCAGTAAATTTAGGCTGCAGCTTGGCATCTACTGAATGTGTAAAAAATGTATAATAAATCAAAAAGTTGACACAAATCTTTTTTTTTTTTTTGAGACGGAGTTTTGCTCTTGTTACCCAGGCTGGAGTGCAATGGTGCGATCTTGGCTCACCGCAACCTCCGCCTCCTGGGTTCAGGCAATTCTCCTGCCTCAGCCTCCTGAGTAGCTGGGATTACAGGCACGTGCCACCATGCCCAGCTAATTTTTTTTTTGTATTTTTAGTAGAGACGGGGTTTCACCATGTTGACCAGGATGGTCTTGATCTCTCGACCTCGTGATCCACCCGCCTCAGCCTCCCAAAGTGCTGGGATTACAGGCTTGAGCCACCACGCCCGACCGACACAAATCTTATACAATTACATATGAAGATTTATAGGACAGAGAGAAAAGTTTGCTAAGCTCCTAGAAGAACACTAATAACAGAATGGTCATTCAAATAGATGGTGCCAAAGGTTGTTCTGGACAGGTCAAACAAATTTTGTGCATACTGTAGTCTGTGTCTGACTTAATTATTTTTTCTCAATCACATGGGAATAACTGTGACAGCTCTAATGAGTATTTTGAAATGAAATGACCTGATTCCCCCACTCGCTTTATATAGACTGGTCCTTACTTGGTTAATACTAGGGTGGCCACTCTGCCTGGAAGAGGTCAAGTTCACACCTATTGTTCCTGGTAACTATTTATAGTGCCCCTTAAGTCTCAAAAGTGTCTCAATGTGGATGTAAATTCTTTGGCCATCCTATTAATGGAGAAGTCTGTTGGTCTGAGATAGCAAAGATAGAATTGTACTAAGACAGCTGCTTCTTAGCTGGAGACCTTGACTCAAGCCATCCTCCATGTCTTAACCATCAAGGAGGAAAATGTTAATCTTAGTGCCCTTCTGTGGCTTTCTGCATGGAAAGATGAGAGTTTACTTTCTTGCTCTATTAATCTATGGCAAAAATTTAGTTGATGTTCTTTATTATTATTTTAATCTTTAGAACCACCCTGCAGTAGATATTAGTTGTTTTTTTTTTTTTTTTTCTCTCACATGGACACAGGGAGGGGAGCATCACACACTGGGGTCTGTAGGGGGGATATTAGTATTTTAAAGATAAAGAAGCTGGGGCCCAGAGAACTTAAGTAAATTGCTCAAGAGCACACAGCAAATAAGGATTAGGGTCAGACAATCTCATTTGTCTGACTCCAAGTTCACACTCTTTCTACTTTGCAGCATTGCTAATAATTTAGCAAACTGCTTTTATGCCCAAATTCCCTTATTTTGGAGCTAATTTTCTCCTGTCTAAATTATTAAGTAATGATATAATTCTCTCCTTACCAAAGAATATCCTGCTTGACATCTGTTTATTGTAAAAGATCACTCTGGTCTGTGAAGTTCCATCTGTAGATTCATGCATAGTTTCTGATAGGAAATGAGGATTAGGTTTGTGTGAACAAGTGTCTCTGTTGTAATTAATCCCAGCAATGATCTTTTGACTTAGGAACCATTAATAAATAATTAGATAGGTATGACTGGAAAACATTTTAATTATTTATAATAGGGACAAACAGGAGAGTTAGAAGTGGGGACAGGAATTAGATAGCAGAGCTAATAAGACATTGCCTTGTGATTTTTTCAGCATTGAAGATCACAGTATTGATTGCAATAGCAAAACTTTGGAAACCACCTACAGTCTAGGCTATGTCCACACAATGAAGTATTATGAAGCTGTGTAATGAACAATTATATGTACTTATCTATATGGAATGACAGATCTAAAACATTGCTAAGGGGAAAAAGCAGGTAATAAAGCTAAACGCATAGTGATACATTATGATACACATCTGGGAAAATGCCTTAATAAACATTCAAATATCTCTGCTATCAAAATTTATGAGTAGGTTTCTTTTCCTCCCATTAATTTATGTTAGTTAGACTTTGGTCTGTCCCCTCAAAATCCCTGGTCTGGCCACGCAGACTAATCCACCACTCCAGCCTGTGATAGCTGTGTCTTGTGTCAACCCAGCTAATCTGGACATGGGCTTTCCAGACTTTCCTTCCCTGTATAATTCTGAGCCAGGGTTGACTGCAGATAAATTTATGATTTATGTGTATTTTCTAAGTTTTCTATCACTAACAAAAATTGTGTGTACAAATTTTAAGTTAAAAATTAAGTATTTAAGAAGATAGAAAATGCACATTTCTCTCTCATCACTATCAACAGGCTGTATGCCATTCAGTATCAAAAAAGAAGGAAATGCTGACACATGCTACAACATGGCTGAATCTTGAGGACATTATGCTAAGTGAAATGGGCCAGTCACCGAAGGACAAGTATTGCCTAATTCCACTTATATATGAGGGATCTAAAATAGTTAAATGCATACAAGCAGAGAGTCGAGTGGTGGTTGCCAAAGGCTGGGTCAGGGAAAGATGAGGAGTTTTTGTTAAATGGGTAGAAAATTTCAATTACTCAAGACAGTTACTTTCTAGAGATCTGCTGTATAGCATTGTGCCTATAGTTAACGTTGCTGTATTGTACGTTTAAAATTTGTTAAGAGGCTGGATCTTATGTTAAGTGTTCTTATTACATACAAAAACTTCAAAGGCTGTCTATGTCCTGCAAGGCCATTTCCTGGAGCTGAGTCCTTCACCATTACCTGCAGGGAGTTTCCCGAGTATCCCTTCTGAGGATGTGGAGACATATGATTCAGTTACTGAATGCCTATTGTGTGCTGGAAACTGTGCTACAGGTTTTCCCCTGTGAGATTTTCTTTAATCCTCCTATCAACCCTGTAAAATAGACATCATTATTCCCATTTTGCAGGTGAGAAACTGATTTAGAGGGTCCTGAAATTTGTGATGGGAACTCGAACCCATCTGAGTCACCACAGTAGGGAAGAGAACACTGAGGACGGCACCGCAGCCCCAGGCTGCCTCAGCTCAGACTGGGACGTGTCACTCCTGTTCACAGCCCACTGGCCAGAGCTGCATGCACGTGCCCAAGCAGTCACGAAGAAGACTGAGAGACCACGGGGAGCCCATGGACATTCAGTGCCAAGGCACGCCCATGGAATGAGTGTTTCCTTCTGTCCTCCTTCTGAAGGTATTTGTTTGGAATGGAATTCATTCTCTTTGGTTCTAGCCAAGTAGAGTCAGTTCTTCACTGCTTTTATTTTACACTGCATATGAGGAGAAAATATAAGTGACTTGTTCTGATCATGTTACACACTCACATTGCCAGTGGAAAAAAATCAGAATTAAATCAATACCAACACCACATTTTGGGAAACGAATTAAATGGACTGAAATGTCTCTTGAAAAAAAGAAGTATCTTAATCTGATGTGTGTACATATATTTCATGTTTGTATCGTATCATAGGTAATTAGAGCTGAAATTACCCTAGCAATTGTTTGATTTTGCATTCTCATCTCAGCTTCTTCCACAAGGATTTCGAGCAGCACCTTAGAAAAAAATTACAGAATACTACCACAATCAGTTCTTCCTGCTTCCTGTCTCCCACCTGCCAATCCATTCTCTACCCTGACACCGAAGAGATCTTTTAAATGCAAATCTGGTCCTGCACTTTGTACTTAAAAATAAAACAAAAACTTTCTAAGACTTTAGTCTCTCCCCTCAAAATCCCTGTCTGGTGGCACAGCCTAATTTACCACTCCAGCCTGTGATAGCTGTGTTTTGTGTCAACCGAGCTAAGCTGAACATGGGCTTTTCAGACTTTCCTTCCCTGTATTATTCTGGGTCAGGGTCGACTGCAGATAAATTTGCTGCAAGGGAGATTAAGGTGGGACTCATAATATTAGAAGATTTCTAATGAAAAGCTATAGGATGAGCATGTGAGATGCTCACTATTAACATGAACAGAGTATGAGCGATGTGGTCGGTGCCAGTCTAAAAACCCTTACCCATATTGAAGTGAGCCACTGAGGCCTTATTGTTATTCCCATTTTACAGATGTGGAAACTGAGATTATGTCCCTTACCTGAAATCACCCACTATATGAGAGAGTCAGCATTTGATCCCAGACTGTGGGACTTCACAGCCATGCTTTTTGTTGTGATTATGATTATCGACTACAGAAGATTCAATAGAGTTTCTGTGAAGTTTTACTTCTCTCTGAAAGAGACACAGAAAGAATAATCTCTCTCTCTTTTTTTTCTTTTTCTTTTTTTTGAGATGGAGTTTTGCTCTTGTTGCCCAGGCTGGAGTACAATGGCACAATCATGGCTCACTGCAACCTCTGCCTCCAGGGTTCTAGTGATTCTCCTGCTTCAGCCTCCCTGGCAGCTAGGATTATAGGCACCTGCCACCATGCCAAGCTAATTTTTTGTAGAGACAGGGTTTCACTATGTTGGCCAGGCTGGTCTCGAGCTCCTGACCTCAGGTGATCCACCCCCTCAGCCTCCCAAAATGCTGGGATTACAGGCATGAGCCACCGTGCCCAGCTAGAATGATATCTTTTTATATTAATATGATAACTGGAATTTTCAGTCCTCTCTTCAATAGCCTGGGATAAAGACAAACCTCAAAGAGGACAGAGATGATAGAAACTCAAATAAGTGAATAAGTCTGATTGTACTTGCACATGTGGGTGACCAGAATTTGTATGTCAGTCTCCAGTTAGCAAGAGCTTCCCTTGAGGTCAAAGGATCCCACCAGCTGTGCCACCACACAGTCAGGTTGGGAGCGGGTTTACCACGGGAACAATGACCCCCTTAACTCTTAAAAGAGGTTCATTCCTTGCTCATGTGATAGGCCCCTTGTGAGTTGGCTGTGGATCCGCTGCAAACTTTCTCCACTCCAGGATGATCTGGAGCTTTGCTGGTCCTTGCAGCAGAGGGAATGAGTAAGGCGGAAAGTGCTCTTGATCCTAAAGATCCCGCCTGGAGTGACATGTCACTTCTGCTTGCATCTCATTGGCCAAAGCAAGACACATGGTTACATAGGAGTCCACAGCATGAGGAGGAAGTATAATTGTCTCTCTGGAAGGGCCACTAATATGGGTGTTTAGTCAACTAGTGTGCCACGGAGATACTGATTCTTTAGCCACAGAGTTGACGAGCAGAGGCTGGATGATCAGAACTCTCTAGAGGTCATTTTTTGGTCACAAGTAATTTTTTTTTGTTTTTGTTTTTGTTTTTGTTTTTGAGACAGAGTTTCACTCTTGTCGCCCAGGCTGGAGTGCAGTGGCATGATCTCAGCTCACTGCAACCTCTGCCTCTGCCTCCTGGGTTCAAGCGATTCTCCTGCCTCAACCTCCCAAGTAGCTGTGATTACAGGCGCCCGTCATCACACCCGGCTAATATTTATTCCCAGTATTATCTTTTTCTGTACCATGAAAGAAAATCAACTGGGAATTGTGACTCTGATTGCCTCACTGACTTCTCACAAGAACTAGAGAACCATGACACCGTTGGTCTGAGCCCAAATCTAGTCAGTAATACAAAGACAGAAGCAGAATTTGGGATTTTAGTCTTCACACGCAAGGTTCTGTGGCTCTAATAATGGATATCTGGAGTGGGTCAGTGGAATCTGGGGCTTGAACAGCTGGAGCTCCTGGGCCTTTAGTTCACCATGCCCCCACACCTCCTCTTCTGACTCAGGAAGGGCTAACTGGCTGTTGACAGGTTAGTAGTGACCACACAGGCTTAGTGATAACCAGGGAGAGTGTTGAGCATATATACACTCCAGACTGTATTTTTTCTTCTTATTAAGGCTCTGAAGACAAGAACATGACAACATTTTGGCAGCTGGGATTGTAGCCATGTGTGAGGAGAAAGTGATTTGCATGAGCAATGCAAAACCACCTGGTTTATTGCAACTGAATCTGAACAAGTTAAATGAATCAAATTCCCAGTTGGATACCAAAGGAGCTGACTTACATACACACACAGCCCCTGCAAAAAGAAAAAAAAACCCCTAAGAAATAGCACTCCGATGTTATGCAAATGCACTACTAAGGAATCTTTGCCCTCTTGCTCTTACCACCCCACATCCCTCTCCCACCCACCCCCCACGCACGCTCCCCTTGTTTCCTTCCTAGTGAGCTTGTGTGAATCCTCTTACCCTGAGAGGTTTATGGTTGGGATTTCTTTCCCCAACTCCAGCCCTCCACAGACACCCTCCAGAAGGATGACCTCAGTGGTACAGAAGAGCTGGAAGAGTGGAATTGCTTGTTCACCCACCAGCAATCAGAACTCCCTACAAGCCCGCCTAACTGAAGATTCTTGGCTTCCACCCTGGACATATTACCAAACTCCCTGCTGAGTCTCCTGCATTCTGAAGTTTCAAAACCATTGTGTTTGCCTCTCAAATGCTGCTTATAGCATCAGACAGGCCCTCACATCTCCTCCCTAGGCCCTGCCCTCTCCTCCAGGTACGAAAGCAAAGATATATTTCAGTAATGTGTGGTGGTTTTATTTTTATTTTGCTGGATGGGCCATCGTCAGGTTGTGTACAGGCTGGGAAAGATAGGGCTGTGTCAGAGTGTTGGAAAAGGGGGCATGTGTAGGAGAAGTCATAAAGAAGACTTTGTGGTATAGGAAGAGAGCACTAAGTAAGAGACTGAAGACCTGATTTCAAGGCTGACTTCAGCTACTGATCTTGGTAATACTGAGTTGACTTGAGCGGTCCCCCTTCACTCATTCATTGAGCCAACATGTGTTAGATACCTGCCATATGCCAGCATGACACTGGCTGCTATGGGATAGAGTCATTGTGGTAGTCAGCTTTCAAGATGGCCCTCAATGATCCCTTTTTCCTGATATTCACACCTGTGTGTGATCCCCTCCCGCAATGAATAGGGCTGACCTGTGTAACAATAGAATATTGCAGAAATCACAGCATGTGACTTCCATGACTGGGCCATAAATGACTCTGTGGCTTCTGCCTTGCTTTGTCTTGGAACCTCTATGTTGTGCAGATGCTTCTCAAGTAGTGCTTGGAGAGGCCCCTTGTGGAAAGGAGCCGAGGCCTCTGCTGATAACCAGTACCAAGTGAGTGAGCCTTTCTGGATCCTTCCACCCCAGCTGTGCCTTCGGATAACTGCATCCCAGCGGACATCCTGACTGCCATGTTGAGAGATTCCAATCCACAGCCATCCAGAAAAGCTGCTTCTAAATTCCTGACTCACAGAAACTGTGAGCTAATAAATGTTTATTATTATAAGCTATTCTGTATTGGGGTAATTTGTTAAGCAGTAGTAGATAATTAATACAGTAATGAATGAGGCATATAAGATCCCTACTCTACACTTATGGAGACTATCAGTCTAGCAGTGTAGGAATGGGAGTAAGGATAGACAAAAATAATTAAATCAAACAAATAAGCATAAATGGTGGTAAATGCTGTGAAAGAAACAAGCAGGATGCTGAGCTAAGACAAAATTATATGCTGAGTGAGCTTATTTAGATAGGGTGAGCAAGGAATGCCCCTGAGGAGCCCCTTAAGCAGACACTGAAAAGTGAAAGAGCTTGGAGGAGCCATCTGCACCCAGATACAGAAGCTCCACTCTAAAGATGACAAAGCTTGCCTGGCTTCCCTTCACTACTCATCTGTGACTAATTTTCATTATTCATGCTTTTTTATTTACAGTAAAATTTCACAGACCAGATGGGGTGGCTCACACCTGTAATCTCAGCACTTTGGGAGGCCAAGATGGGAGGATCACTTGAGGTGGAGAGAGTTCAGGACCAGCCTGGGCAACATGGTGAGATATCCTATCCCCTCGCCGTCTCCACAAAAAATAACAATAAAAAAATGGCCAGGTGTGATGGCATCCACCTGTAGTCCTAGCTATTCAGGAGACTGAAGTGGGAGGATCTCCTGAGCTTAGGAGTCCAAGGTTACAGTGAGCTATGTAAGAAAAAAAAAAGTCTTTAAGGACTTAAATGTAGTAGATATCACCTGCGCATTCTACTTAATTTCTTTAAGAGGTGCTTCATCATCACTTGAGCTATACACCACCTTCTCTTTTCTGATCCAGTCTCCTCCTGTTATTCTTCATCATACATGTGAAGTAGGCCAGGCTCTCTTTTTTGTTCCCTGGCATGTTCCTGTGAAGTGTCAGCTGACAGCGTTTGTCAACTGGGCCTTATTGAGGCCTGGCCTGGTCTGCAAGTTGTGGTGACATTTGTAACAAGGTAGAGAAATAAACTTCTGCCTCTTGATTGCATAGCTTAGCTGATCCTCTACTGAACACAGAGGGACCAGTGCCTCCATGTGGGGGTCTTGGAGGCCATGGCTTGGGGCTGGCTCTTTATTCTAACATCAGTCGGGAAGTCACTGGATGGTTTTAGGCAGCAAAGTGATCTCATTTATTCTTTAAAATGTTCACTCTGGTTATTCCCTGGGTTCGTGCTAAGTCTCAGGTTTCTAATTTATAAAAAAAAAGAGTCTGAGACAGAATTTTCCACCCTGCTTATCCCCACAAAAGTCTTTCCTTTCCAGGCTAAACATTCCAGTTCTTTTAACCATCCTTTACACAGTTTGGCCTCTTCATGATTGTGGTTATTCTCTGCAAAACTGACATGTGGTCATGTCCTCTGGATTTGGGGTACTTCAAACCCCAGCCCAAGGCTCTATCCCTGGTATGTCCAGCGTTCTGCAGAGCAGGGCTGCCAGCCCTCTTGTGAGATCAGTTTGACATGGGTTAACAATCCTATTTTACTGCAAAATCTCTTTGCTGCTAACCCTGAAGGTGAATTGTATGAAATCATTCTTTGCTCCTCTGGAACCGTTTCCCTCTATCAGGCATTCTCTCCGTAGTGGGCAACAGCAGGGCAGAAAGACCAGGGGTCCATGCCGGGCATTGCTTCTGAGCTGAGCTTGGGCAGGAGACCGCCTAATTGGGATTTAGTTACCACCCCTGTGAAAGTGTCAAGTTCTTTTGAAAAGTGGTTACAGAGACAATCTTTACATTTAGAAACACTGAAGAGTCACAAAGTGAGTCATCTGAGAATGATGCTGCAGATGGGTCTGAAACCTGATGGGTAGTTCTCATACAAAGGACCAGCTCTGCCTGGAGTTCAGATAAAAGATCACACTGGCTAATTTAGATATGAATGATAACTTTCCAACTGGGGTAACAGATAAGTGCTTCCAGAAACAGCTTCTTTAGGCAACGAAGCCACAGATGGCTGCCTTCAGAGAGAAGGGAGAAATGGTAGAAGACAGAGAAGAATTTAGGTCAGCCTGAATGGGGCCCCCAAAAAGTCAAGTTCAGAAATAATTTAGCAGATAGGGATCCAAAGAATATGTGGCTTGCCTGACAAATGACATTCACTTTGAAAGTGAAAATGAAATTGGAGAAAGCAAAATTGCTGCATAATAGGTCCCGGAGATTGAAAAGATTCTAGAGGAGAAAGGAGTTGTAAAGCCTTCCTAGTTAAGCACAGGATTGGAATGTATGAATTTTGGTCCATCAAGGGTCAGGTGAAGATCACACAGATAATGGCTTAATCCCAGCCAGCTTCAAAATGACATTCATTAGCAGAGCGTCTCAAGCTCTTGACAAGCGTGCCTGACCAGGCTCACGCTGCCTTCTCTCAGCGTCACTCATTCTGGGTAGAACTCTCTAACAGAATAAGACCACTTAATTTTACAGTGAAGCCTAGGAAAGATGGAAAAAGACTTTTACCCTGACTGTCAAGGGGCCCAGAAAGAGCTAAGGAGGTGTGGGACGGGGGAAAGATAGTGTGCATTGAAACTGAAGAAGCACTGTGGGGCTGGCAGAGTCTCACCCGCGCAAAGTAATGATCCTTGGCCACCTCGCAAAAGGCACATGGACTTCTGCCTAGGGACATCTGGGCTTCATTCCTGCTCTAATGAACGACTCTCTGTGAGATAGTTAGACTACTCACTTCATCTCTGAGACTCATTTTATTCACTCCCAGGAGAAGTATAATCGTATCTATTGACTTCTTTCTACCTCATAGAGAAAAAGGTTTACACAGTGCTTTCATCAACATTAGCTTCTCATTTAACCCTCACAATAATTCTGTAATATGGCCTGATCGGCTCTATTTGATGGATGAGGAAACTGAGGCCCAGAGACGTTAAAGGATGTGCCCAAGGTACAGACCCAAGTGGAAGAGCCAAGATTGGAACAGAAATAACCTGATTTCAAATGCAGGTCTCTTTCTTGGACCCCATGATCATTTATTGAAGGAGAAAAAAAATGATGAATGCGTCTTCTGGAATATAGTATACTGTGGTAAATAGCATTGGTTTTGGAATAAGCCAACTTGGGTTCAAATCCTAGCTTCATCATTTTCTAGTGGCATCCCTTGGTCACACAAACAGTATCCTTGTTTGTGAAATAGGGATCAAAATGGTCATCTGGTCCTTCAGTCATGAGGTTATTGTGGATTCAATGTCTACAGAGTGTCTGGTGAACCACTGAGCAAGTGCTCAATGAGGAAACTTACTCTCCTAGCCAGCCAGCCTTAGAAATGTGCTGCCTGATGGGGGAGTGATTAGGAGGGATGGCTCCGAAGTCAGATAACATGGATTTGAATTCTGGTTCTGCCACTTATTAAATGCATGACATTAAGAAAAGTATTTGACTTCTCTAAGCCTCCATTTCTTCATCTGTGAAATCAGATATGTAACAGTCCATGTCTCATATTATTGTTGTGAGAATTGAATAAGGTACTTGGAAGAATGCCTGGTACATGGTGGGCACATCAGAATTATTACCCGTTATGGTGCTATTGTCCCTTAGCTGTTTATTAATGAACAGGAGGAAGGGCTAGGGCCTTATGAAAGTGAGCAGTTCCAGAAACCAGTACACCACTTCCCAATAAAGTAGATCCAGAGTGAAACACGGGGTTTACTGGGACTTAGAGTGTTTTCCAGTTCCCTATACCTGCAGTCATATTTGCATTTTGGAATCATCTTACTCTCAGTGTCTTTCTTCTCTCCAGTATGCTTTGCAGTGAATCCTATCTCATCACTCTCTATAATGGCTGCTTGGCATTCTTGCCATACTCTATGGGTTTCCACTTTCATTAGTTCATTCACTCATTTATTCCCTTTTTCATATATTAATTCATTTACCCATCTGTCTGCTTATCCTTCCATTCCACAAACAATTCTTGTGTATCTCCTAGGTACCAGACCATTTTTTCTTGGGAATGTAGCAATAAATTAGACATGGTCATACCACCCCAGAGCCTCTAGTGTATTGGGGGTCGTGAGACGTGTATAGACCCTAAAGTACAAGGGAGGTGAGGTAAGGGTCACTAGAGAGGGATAGTTGATTTGGAGAAGAACAGGGAGACATAGCTCACAGCCCTCTGGATGGTGGGTCATGAGGAAGTCACCTTGAGCTGGATTTGGGTGGGGAAAAAAAGACCCCATGTGAAATAGTAGCACAGCCAGAGACTCATGGGCTGTGGAAAGAGGTGAAAGGATGCCCGCCTGGCTACCTGAGCCTTGCTGTGGGCAGCCCTGTTGGGTATGTGGGGAGGTGGAAGGGAGTCAGTGTGCAGGCAGTTGCAAGGAGCACAGAGACCAGGAGTCAGATAGACACAGGTTCACTTCCCAGCTGTACCTCATACTAGCTAGATGGCTTCACTTCTTAGAGTCTTGGTCTTGTTTGACATGGGATCATAGAGCCTTTCTCATGAGTGGGTTAAAGAAACTCGGATTAAATAATATATGTGAAAAAATCCCCTATGAAATACAGATCTTGTGCTAGAATAGAAGGCAAGACATCTACTTTTGTTGCTAACTGACAGTTTCATCAGCAGTAGTGGCAACAGCAGGCTTGACACCATCTGAGAGCTGGCCCCTGAACAGTCTCATCTTACTTTTCCTATAGGTAACCGATCTGTCACTCACTTGACTGCACACCCATGGAAACTAATGGCAGAGTAAGTTTTGGAGATACAAACTGATAGTTTTTCTTGGTGTCCTGTTCTTCCCCATCACCATTTAGGCAGGGAGGAGGCTCTCTGCCTTCTTACCTCAAAAGAGGTTTATGATAGAATAAAAACCAGGAGTTGCTTGCAAAATACTTCCCTTTCTGGCTTTTGTTTCCCTAAATCTAAGCTCACTGAGGAGAGAAAGCCTAGTGACCTCAAGGGAGACTGCTGACCAAAGGAAACCCTGAAAGAGAGACCAAAGAAAGGATCTATAGTAATCAGTAGAGGCAGAAAGGTCAGCAGCAGGACCTTAATCCTGGTAGGCATTAGAGGAGAAGGGCTGCCCAGGTTCCAGGCTTGATAAATAGCACTTTGCCCCAGAAGCAGCCAGAAGCAATAGACCCCAAAGGACCATATGCAGTTGGGCTGTCTTAGGCTGATCTGTATAAATGAATCATTTTGCCCTACCCTGGTAGAAATCCCCAAGAAGACTGAGGTTAAATCCTCCACAGCTTGGAGGAAGGGTGGCTTTAAAATGTGATATTGCTTCCACCTGTGCACATACGAAATGATATTCATACCCCCTAAGCTATAATATACAGGAGCACACATTTTCAGTCCATTTTACTTGGAGATGTGTTTGGGGATATATTATTTGCATAATCTGTTGAACTAGATATTTAATCAAAAGCAAAGCGCTTACTTCCATATGCAGTTTTCTTGCCATGACATCACAGTAGGAATAGTTGCTGCAATGTACACTTTCGTAAATGTCATCACTGCTTAAAGTTTGGATCAGGCAGATCATGAAGCAATTCAGCCAATCGGACCTCAGCTGGGCCAGCCAGCCACACTCAGAGGCTGCTTTCAGAGTGCTCAGACTGGCCTGGCTTGAGAGTTGGTGTGGCACTTCATATGCAACGTCAGCCCCTTGACTTACCTGTGGCTAGTATGGAGTACAAAATAATAGCAATCTTCATTCTAGAAATGTCTACAATAGGACAAAGGCAGACATTTAAATCATTGATAGAAATGTCTACGATAGGACAAATGCAGACATTAAGTCTGCTTCTGCCTTTGAAGTAGAGACCAAAAGGTTGATCTTGATAGTCTATGACTTTTCTGTAGGTCTCCTTGGCTTTAGCTACTTTTGACCTGTATTGACAAACATAAAGTTCTCTTTGTTTTTCACAAGTCACATCTCGTAGGTGGTCAGGATTGAAGTGGTCATGGTAGTGGTGGAAAACTTAACCATAATCTGCTCTTTCCTAACCCTATCCCAGAGTTCAATATACAGGCACTCAAAGCATATTTTCCAAACTGTATAAAACTTAAAAGAATGGGCTTCATTGGTGTAGTTCAATGACATGGGCCTCCTGCTGCTTAAATGCCAGAGATTGCCTCCCAATTTCTATTTCTTTCTCTTTGCAAGACCCTAGAGATCCCTACCTCTCAGTCAATTTCTTAGTAACACGTAACTTCTATGCTAGCTGGAAATACCTCCTTTTCAGGTTAAAGCTTCTTTACCCTTTATGGTCACCTACTTTATTGGCAACTGTTGCAGTCAGTTCCACAGCAAACCCAGCCCTTGCTCAGACAATCTCAGTTACAGAAGGAAAAACACTATGTATGTCAGATCATGGTCTATTCCCTCACATGCCTAAGCCTCAGCTACATGGGTCGTGGGGCCACAGGTGAGATGGAAAATTCAGGAACCAAGTAGATGTTCTGGGGAAGAGACTGCACAGGGTCTTGAGCAGGTCGAGGTCCTCCATCAAGGTAGAGGTTTCCATGTGTAGTTTCCACGTGTAGTTGGATATATGGGTTTGAAGCTCCAGGGAGAGGACTTGGCTGGAGATATTCATGGGGGAGTGATGATATGGACACAGATATAGTAGAAGCCATGTAAGTAGGTACCATGACCCAACAAGTGGGTAAATAGCAAGAAAAAAAGGGGATTCAGGACAAATTTCCCAGGAACACCTGTATTTAAAGAATAAACAGACGTAAAATATCCAGGGAAAACTTCCTGCAAGGATGACTATAGAAGGAAGAGTACAATTCAGGTTGGGTACAGTTTAGAAGACAGAGAAGAGGGTCTAAGTGGAAAGATATGGCCAAACTTGTCAAATGCTTTAGATGTATCAACACAAAGGTTAGTAAACACAAGTTTACCAGGTTTGGCAAATAGAAGATAATTTTAGAGGTGGAGTGATAGAAGAAAGAGACAGATTGCTGAGATGTGTACTACTTCAAGATGATCATAGGTTTCAAGAGTGGAAGGATCAGCTTTGAGAAGAAGCCTTTCTTCCTAAGGGACCACAAGAGAAGAAATAATAATAGATGGAAATATAGTTAACTTTGGGAGTGAATAGCCAGGTCAGAAGCTGGAGGGAATCTCATAATAATTTGTATGTGGTGACATTTACTATGTGAGGTGAGACCAATGGCATAGTGACAGAAGAGGTGTAGAACAGGGCTTGAGAAAAGTGGTGATGGTTTGGATCAAGCCTGTGAGGAGTGGGAGAGGGGAAAGAATACAAGGTTGTGGTCAGATGGATGGTGTTTTGAGGTCAAGGTTTCAGAGGTAAATGCTGGCAGGGGCAGACTGTGGCCATAAATATGAGTTCCTGGAATGGAAGAGAAGGCTATGAAAATAGGTAAAGTGAGATTCTGGAAGATGAGATGCTGGAAGGATCTTTCAACAGATCTTAAGGGCATCTGAGATGGCAGCAGGGGTTGGGGGTGGAGAGGAAGACTGTGAACTGATGCCAACATTGAGCAAATGTTGAATGAATATCTACTTAGTGCCAAGCACTAGATGCCATGGTCTCCAGTAAACACAGAGGATGAATTTAAATATAGTTCATGTGTAAGAGAGCTGGTGGTGGGAGAGAGTGGTACAGCCCAGCATAGTGAGTCATGGAGTCAAAAGGGTCTTGGAATTCCATAGGAATGGACATTCCTGCTAATCATTATGGGACCCAGGAGAATGCAAACCCCTGGGTTGTGGGCTGTGTGTTTTAACAACATGGTGGTGAGGATTGTAGGCAGAAGAGCAGCCTCCCCTGGAGAAGGCTGCAGAGAAGCAGAATCATTAGGGACACACCACGTGCCTAGCCATGTGTTAACCACTTGAATAACGACAGTGTTTGGCCCTGCTCTGAGGGTCCCTGGAACCTTTTTGAGCACCCATCTGTGCCGCCAGACCTTGAAGGGTTTACTGTTTCTCTCTGCTCTGTTGGCTAAGCTCTGCTCACACAGGGATAATGAAGGTCTCATTTGCCTCCGACAATATGGTGCCTTTCTGCATAATTTACATGTTTTCTTCAAGGCTCAGACACTAAGTAATGAGGTAACAAATTCTGGTGCAGGGTCTTGCGACTGAGACACGGAAACCCAGACTCTGTGCCTTTATTCTTCTGTGGTCTCTTCCAGGGCAAGTTTGGAGCCTGGAAAGGTGTCTCTCTTTTTTGGTCTTGGCAGGCACCTGTTAAAGAGAGGACTTGGACATCTCAGGGTGACTGGAAGCATCTAAGTACTAGCTCTATGTCACTGTCACCTTCTGAAATTCAGCTGCAGTCAGTAGATTTATAAATACTTCTTAAAGATTGGATTTTGTTTCCAATTTGTAAGAACATTAACCACCACTTATTGAGTACTATATATGTCAGCCGTTCTGCTAAGGATTTACATGAACTACTTTTTAAAATCTGCACAACAGTCAATGAAGTAGATTCTTTCCTTCCTTCCTTCCTTCCTTCCTTCCTTCCTTCCTTCCTTCTTTCCTCCTTTCCTTTCTTCCCTCCCTTCTCACCTCACCTCCCCCTTCCAACTTTCCTTCCTCCCTCTCTCCCTCTTTTGTTTTTGAAGGAGGTAATTGAAACTTAGGGAAAATCAGATGTGATAGACACAACTCCTGATGAAGATAAGATTCACACGAGGCAGTTGACTCCACAGCCTGCCCACTTAGACACTACCAGATCACTTCCTTAGGTCTTCTATCTCAGTCATAATGTGGACTCATTCTATCAGTGTAGTAACAGTTATTTCTGCACTCACACATCAATTCATTCAACAATCTTTTACTGAATATCAACTCTATGCTGGACCCCATGGGAGAGGTCCTTAAGGAGTTAAGCATTGGTGGAGTATAAAATAAGGCAGAGTCTGAAGGTCTCTAAGACTAGAATGGATACAGGAGCCAGCTCAGCTCACAGAGGGTGGTGTTGGCCCCATTCAGTACTTTGGACTTTCTTCTGCAGGTGATGGGGAGACAGAGGATTTCAAGTAGTGAAGAGAGCAGCATGGAAACCAATATTCACCACCCATCTCCTGCATGTCAGGTATTCAAGAGGGTGACGGTGCAGGAAACAGGCAAGTCAGAGCTCTAGCACACAGCATTTTAGGACTCTTAGAGTGAGTGCTTTCTTAAATTTTGTGCCCTAAGCACCTGGCTTGCCTGGTACTCATTCAGGCCCAAGAGGATGCTATTTGAGAGTAAAGAACAAATACTACTTGGATCTTTACCCTTAAAACATGAACTTTGCGGAGAGGAGAAGAGGAGTGGGTAGAGTTACATTTAACAACTTTCACAAGGAGTGACTTTAGGAGTATTAGATATTATTGATGTTCCTGTTAGAGAAGATGAAAACCTAACTACATCCATAACCTTCCACCATCCTTTCCATTGAGCCCAGTATCAAATGTTTTTAAGAGCATTGTGTAAGTCTTCTCAAGCAGACAATGGGATTTTACTAATTTCGTTTGCTTTCTGCTGTTGACTATATACCAGCCTCTGGTACATCAGGCCCGGAAGCTGGTTCTGTGATCTCCTACAATAAAAGTTCATCTCTGGTCACCAAGACCCACTAGGATTCAAAGTCAAGCTAGATAAGAGCTCAACTGCTTGGGATGAAAGTAGGATGACAGAGCAGCCTCTGTATTTTTCTAAGTTCTAGGATCCAAGATCGGGGAGCCTTCAGATCTTCCCAATCTTTTGACTCTTACTCTGTCAGTCCAAAAACTAGTTCATTGCTCTTTATGAATTATGATCACCTTTGCCCTAAATAAAGAGCAGCTGTCATTCTAGGCCACTCCTGCCTGTACCTTTTCAACCTCAATAATTCCTAATGGTTTAGACTTGTGTTATTAATATGTAGCCAGGATTAAATGGCTAAAGAGCAAAACTGCAATGATGTATCACATTGCTAGAGGCCAGGGAAGGCTGCTGGCACAACACAGAAGGTAACTGTAGAGGAAAATGTGAAATACAGCCATGTAGACCCTGCCCTGTAAAGGGCCAGGTAGACATGAAAAATGTTTAGTTCTGAGAAGAGTCAACAGCAAATTCAGTGTGGATTCTGGGAGAACGCTTGCCCACCCTGGACATCAACTGCAGTGTGTTTGAGATTCTCTTAGGAAGAGAGAAAAGACATCTGCTTTCAGTTGTCAACTAGATGATGAAAAGCAGCTCTGTTCAGTGGAAAGGGCATTGGCCTGGGAGACAAGACACTTGGTTTGAGGCCAGCCCTGCTACTGTCCCAGGACAATTAACTTGGCTTCCCTGGCTCCTGATTTTTCTTCACCTCCAAATGACTAAGTGATTACTCAGGTTGCTTCCAGCTCACAGATTTCCCATTCTATGAATGCCCAGGAAAAAAGAACACATCACCCCATCTGGCTCCTGCCATATACAGGGTGAACTGTAGTTCTTTAGAGACAGATGGTTAAGCAGGTATCTGTTTCCATATTTGGTATGAAGTACAAGGAGGAGGGAAAGAAAATAATGATGCCTGAGCCAACCTACTTAGGCAGACTGGCTCCCCAGCCAGGCTCCTTCATCCTCTGCTCAAGGTGTGTGACTTGTCACAAGACCCACAGCAGACGCCAGAGGTCCCTGCCCCACCCTCCTCAATCCAGTGGGTTGTTTACAGGATTCTGCCCCAGGGAAACCTCTCAGTCTACCTGTTTGAGTATTCTTTGATTTGATGCTGCTTTAAACTGTTGCTGTCACAGTCCTCAGCCCTAGAGGTCTTCATTGAAGCCAACCAAACATGTAACACTTCAAAAAAAGAAAAACAAACAAACAAAAAAAAAAACGTTGCCACATGTAAGATATTCAGCACCAAAACTCCCCTCTCTGGGCCGAGCTTCTGTCTTTCCGCTTTTCTCCCAGAACCTGCAGTGCCGAGTAATAAATAGAGGAAAGGCTTTGGAGCATGGCAGAGATGTGGGACGCTGGGCAGGGGCCTGCTGCCCAGCCTCTATGTTCTGATTCGTAAAGAGAAAGTAATGGCATGTGCCTGCAGAGTGGATAAGAGCATTTAAAGAGGGGAGCATGAGAAACACCCAAGGGCTTAGAAAGAACACCTGGGCTCCCTCCTTTTCCCCATGCAGGGGCCATTCATCTGACTCCCCAGCATCTGTTCTACCCCAGATGATATGTCAATCACGGAAACCCCTTCCTTCTGCTGTGCTTCGTATAGACAGGGACAGATGACCTATTTCAGGCTAATGAGACCTGAGAGGGAGTCTGCTGGGGGGCTTTTGGAGACTGTTTCCTTCTTCCTAGTAAAAGACACAAGAAAGAGACAGTCCCAGATTTCCCCTGGATAATGTACTCTCTGGGGTGATCTCTACAATTCTTGTAGCTATTTTGCTACTGACCTGAGGATGAAGCCAATATATAACAGAGAAGGGCACAGAACCTGCAGGTTGTAAGAGAAGCAGAGCCCTCACAGTCTTTCTCTGGTGGTGCCTTACTTATGGACTTCTTGCTATATGGGTTAACACATCAATTTCCTTATAATTTAAACTAATTTCATTCAGAGTTTTCTGTTCCTTGCAGCAGAAAGAATTCAAATTGTTAAATCCTTTATTACAGGCTCCTATTCTTCATCATCCATCCTTCATGTTCTCATGGTCCATCCCAACTTCCTTCTGTGATTCTCTGTGATTTATAGCTCAGCTGAAGCTCCAGAGCCAGCCATTGCCACAGTTGGACACTTTGAGCCAACCTTTACATCATTGACGTTTGGCCATTTCTGCACTGGAACAAGTTGTGGTATTATTCCTGTGTCCCCAACTTCCAGGGCTGTAGAGTCTTGACGGGGAAAAATAAAATCATGTCCAGTGGCTGTGTTATAAGGCCATGCTTCCTTCTCTAGCTGGTGCCTTAGTTGCTGCTCCAGTCAATCTGGATTACTTGATATTTCCTCCTTTATGTGATTATTCATAGAGGAGTTCCTGCCAGTGGATATGCCTTCTCACTGTCTCTCCCCTAGAGCAATCTTTACAGGCCAATCCCAACTGCCACCTCCTGTGAACTTCCATAACATCACATCTCTTTTCAAACCCAGGTCAACCTCCTACGGTAGATATTTGTCCATTTCTTTTATATTCCCTAGTAGACCCTGATTTACTTAGACACACTCTGTTAAATATGAAGTGCCACACAAACATTTGCCAAGAAGGAAACCAAGGATAAAGAGCAAGGGTGCAGTTTTTAATTCAGCCAGACTTGAGTCTGAAGATGGGCTTTGCCACTGAATAGCTAAGGGAAGTAGGGAAAATGATTAAAGCATGTGTTACAATTTTTATCTGAAGGTAGAACTGATAACAACTACCTAAGGTAGTTTAGAAGATTGTAGGAGATATCTGTATAAAAATATATGGAAATGTTAGGCATGTATAGTTGGCCCTCGATATTATTTTCTTTTCTTGCTTTTCACCATAAGTCTGAGAGAGCACGTCCTTTCTTTTTGCTGGCCAAATATGTATGTATGTATACATAAAACCTTTCTCCATGGATATCAAGTAATCTGTAATATTATAAAACTAAATTCATTTTGGCAACATTCAAGTAAAAATCAAATGCTTTTCCCTGCTTTGCCCATCAGATGGAGGTTGACATATAGACATAAACTCCACATTCAGTGCACACCATCTGCTGGCCAGCCCTGTGCTGCATGAAATGATATACAGATGAACTGAATATGGAACTCGTCTTTTGCCCTAAGATTTCTCATTACAATTTCTTGAACACGTGGGCCCTTCACAGATAGCAAATGCTTCTGTATGGTGAATTGCCTCACTCAGATGTTTACACACTCCTCTCCATGGATAAAAGCAGAGAGAGGACTATGTAATTTTAAGTCTTTTCTGTTACTTTCCTGGAGTGCTTCTCAACCTTTCATCGGCACAATAATGAGCTGGGGGTTTCCTACACAGGCAGATTTTTAGCCTTACCCTTAGAGATCCTGCTTGGGTAGCATGGGTATAGCTCAGGACTCTGAGTCTTTAACAAGCATCCAGTGTGATTCTGTTTTAGATGGGAAACAATGGGTGCTGGGTTGTGGATGGTAGCAAGGGAGTTGATTCTTACAGAAGTGAGTACATTGTGACATTTCAAGCAGGCATGGCTAATAATCAAGGCCATTCAGTGGATCTCAACAGATGGACCTCACAGTCTTGCAACTAACATGGGAACCAGTAATCTCATGCCAGAGGAAGCACTCCTGAGGCGGAGGAGATTTTAAGAGAGAACTGGTTGAACATCAATAAGGAGGAGCTTTGGCACTGGTCCAAGAAACAGGATAAGCTAAATCACTGGATCTGTTCTGAACACCAGAATGGTCTGGGGACCATTTAGAGATGAGGTGGGCAGGTGAGCTTGATGAACAAGATGAACCACCAAGCTATGGAACCATCAGGAACTTGGACTATGGAAGTGACAAAACTTTCTCAGCCAAATAAAAAATTTATTCATTTATTTTCTTTTAGCTTCCCTTATTAATTTATATACTTTCTGTGGAAAATATAAACCCAGTTTGAAGAAACAACTCTGAGGTCAGATACTGGAAGGGGGGGAATTAAATAATCATCATTGCTCATTTTATGGAATGCTTTTCTGGGCAGGCACTTTAATACATTTAATTTTCACAAGCACACAAAAGGTAGGTGCTCATTGTCTATTTTTTCAGATGAGTAACTGAAGTTTCAGAGAGGTTAAGCAGTTCACCTAGGTTCACACAGCAAAGATGAAACTTAAAACCACAGGGTGAGCCCTTCTTACTAGAGATTCTCTTCGTGTCTCCTCATGCTCACATATTGGAAGACTTAATCCTTCAGTGACCGGGAAAAGACCTCCTAGGACCTACCAATCCAGTCTTATCAGACACCTGGCAGAGAAAGTGATTTCTGAAGCAGGAGAAAACCCAGGAAGATTGCTCAGTTCCTGTGCAAGCTGCTTCCCAGCTGGAGATGACAATTAATCTTGAAAATCAATTCAGTGCCTGCTCTCACTGCAGACACTTCCCAGGGCAGGCTACGGCTCCTCTCACCACTGTTAAACAGAACAAAAAGTGGAGAATTGAGCAGGATAAGACATGTAGTGGCTGCCAGTGGGAAGAGGTCAGGAACAGCTGTGTGCTGGGCTGGGGTCACCCTAGAGCACTTGCTGTTGGGCTCACAGGTGGCACCTTCGACCTCATGGGCAGACAAAGTGTCAGTGGACAAGAAGTGGTTCTGCACGATTTAGCCTGACAATGGGCAGAATCAGCTCATGTGGGCAACCTCAGTCTTTCTCTAACAGCCTGGGCACGGGCTGCTTTGGCTTTGCGGCAAGGCTGTTTTTATCTGGATACTTTCTGGTCTGTGACCCTGTGTCTTCTGAGACTCTCCAAAAGTGTACGAGGCCTACCCATGGGTGATGACTCAGTAGGGAGCCCAGCTGTGTGTGGCTGGGCTTCTTTGTGAGCCCTCTGTGTGTGGCTGTAAGGCTTCAGATATCTCACATGTATGTTTTCTCAAGGTTGAAATTATATCATATGTCTCCAAGACTAGTAGACTGGGCCAGATTATTCTAGAATCTTCTCTCAGATTCTAAAAGGCAGGCAGAAAACACTGCTTTCAGAGAGAGGATCAATTCTGCTTCAGAAAAAAGTGAGAAGAGAAAGCAATGATATCCTCCGGTGGGACAAGTGACAGCATCACCTCACAGCACTGTGGCGTTCATCTTAATGTCTTTCACTTATAAGATCAAGGTTCTGGGAGGTAGGTAGGCAGGGAAGAAACTATTGTTCCCATTTTAGAGAGGAGGAAACTGATGTTCAGTGACTTTAACAAGGATTGGAATGGGAGAATGCAAATTCAAAGACAGACTTTACTATAAATATCTGAGCTTTTTTTGGTAAAACCATTACCCCTTGCTACATGACTATGTATATATCTAAGACTGCATATCTTCTTTCCTGAGGATATTGTCTACTTGAGGTGAGAGTACTTTGATAATAGCAATGTGTATATAGGAGGGCGGTGAGGAGTCCCAGAGACAATAGACTTGAAAGTGCATTGTAAAGCAACGTGCCATGCAAGGGAATGGAATATTAATGTTATTCAAACACCTTCTACCTCATGTTCTCTTCAAATGTCTCTTCAGCAATGACTTGCCTTTCTGTCCTTTGCCTACCTGGCTTCATCATCTGAGTGAGTATAATGAGAACGAGCATACAGGGGCTGTGCACTGGTGCTTACTATCACTATTTTACAGATGAGTAAGCTGAGGCTCGGGAAATGACTTTCCTCTTCATAAATCCAGTGTATGGCAGGATGGCGATGCGCCGCCCCTCCTGCTGCAGCTCACCTCCCAGGTGTGTTCTTGCTCACGCTCTGCGTTGCCTCTCTGAATGGTGACCTCAAGGCTCTCAGACCCTGCATGCTGAAGAGAGAGCCCATGCACTCCTTAAAGTATGGTCACGTCTCATTTACACACATCACCCTGTCCCCAGTGGCTCTCAGGCAGGAGGAAATCTTATTCCATCTGAGGCCCAGGAACAGGGCTGTGTGAGGGCTGCTCCCCCTAATGTCACTGTGGGGGCTGCCAGAATGTCTTCAAATACAGGATGGGCTACAGGAGCAGCAAATGGAACCCTGGCATTCTGCCTCCTACAGTCCGTGGGGAGAAAGACACTTTCTTAAACCCAATTTGTCTGAAGATCTCAGACTTCAGGGAGGAAAAAGCCACCCAGTCCTCAGTCCTCCCCTTCTAGGAACCAGGAATGGTGGAGACAACTGGGCAGTGAGCTCAAAGACAGGGAATCTGGACATTTAGGAATGAGTGAAGTTTCCAGAGAAAGTCTGCATGTGGTCAAATTCCAGTCTGCCATTTCTTCGGTGTGTGATGTTGGATAACTCACTTAATTCCTCTGAGTCTCAGTTATCTGAGAAACGGGTGTTTACTTGTTCATTAAAAACATTTATAATAAGGGAGCAAGTGATGCTGTAGGTATGGAGGATACAATGATGCAGATGAGGTCTTGGGGGCTGAAAATAACTCAAGGAGCCATTTGCTAGTGAAGGAAGCAGAGCAGCTAATAAATGCACAAGAAAAATTTACATTGTGTGAGTACTATAAGGAAAAAAGCAGCATAAGGTGATAACTAAAGGGGCTTGTTTGGATTGAGGTGGGTTACAGACGATGTTTCTGAAGAAGTGACATTTGAGTAAGATAAGAGTGACAAGAATGAGCCAGCTATGCCAATACCTGCAGTTGGGCAGTGAGAACGTAGAAAGAGGGTTTCAGGTAGATAGGGCAGCCGGGGCACAGGCCCTGACAGAGGAGCAAGGGTGATGAGTTCAGAGTACTGTGGAGTTGAGAGGCGGCCAGTGTGGCTGCAGAGAAGCAAGAGGTGGAGGAGGTCAGAGCAAGGCGAGGCTGATCCTGCTGGCCTCAAGGCACGGTAGGAAATACGCATGTCACTGCAGTGTGGTAGGAAGCCGTTGGAAGATTTTAAGCAGAAGAGCAACATGACCTGATTTGTATTTGTAAAATCTGTCTGGCTGCTAGTAGGGAAAATAAATGGGGCAGAAGGTAAGAGTAGAAGCAGGGGGATCATCTGTGGCGTTGCAGTAGTCCAAACCATCAATGGCAGTAGCTTAGACGATGGTGGAGTGAAAGAGGTCAGATATGGGATGTATTTTGTGGGAAGGGCTGGCGGAACATGATGGGGGATTGGGGATGTGGGAAAGAGAGCAAGATGGTACCTGGCTTTAGGAATGACCCCACAGTCATCTGGTAACAACCGATCTAGATAATGGATGAGTAGTATGGGGCAGAGTGCCAGAAACGTAGTAAAGGATCAGTACATTTTTATCACATTCATGATTCCTATAGCTGGTTCTGCAACTGACATTCAGTTGAACTTTCGGTGATTGCCTCTCTGATCCTCAGTTTCCCCATGTATACAATATGGCAGGCCATATGTTTATACATCCATTTGACAAATATGTATTAGACATTTATCATACACCAAGCTCTATGGTGAGTATCAGAGATACAGAGCAAAGAAGACCGAATAATATCTGTCCTTATGGGGGAGTGGAGAAAACACTATGGAACAGGAAGTTACCAGTCCTCAGGAGGGTCAGGAAGGAGCTGCTGGGAGAAAGACCTTGCTCAAGTGTGTGTCCTTGGGGAGGCTTCCTGTATGGGATGACATTTAAGTGGGGTCACAGGGATGACTGGGGGTTAGCAAGGTGAGGGATGAGGATGAGTGGGGTGGGGTGAACAGGGAGAGGGTATCAGATAGGGGTAGTAGCATGAGTGAACTGCTTGAGGCATGAAAGAGCGTGGCCTTTCCAATGCCAAAATGTTCAAGTGTTGAAATGCCCAAACACACTATCTCCTGCTTGGGAGACCAAGGAAAGAGAGGGTGCTGGGACTCATCAATACAGGCGAGTGCACCTTCAAAGTATCTGGATAAGCCACAGATTTGTTCAAAAATTTTAAAAGATTAGCAACCCACATTAAATGCTTGTGATCTTTTGGAGGGATCTGGTCTCTAGTTGTATGTTGCTTAACTCTTTTTCTAAGATAATTTATCAGCTGTTCTTAAATAAGGATGTGCATCAGCATCTCTAGGGAAAACAGAGAAAGTGGCCCCACTCCCAAAATTCTGATTCACAGGTTTCTCTATAGCGATTCCTGACATGCAGCCAGGATTAGACACTGCTTAATGATGGGGATATGCTTCACTGATTCTGCAACATGTTCTGAGTTCTGTCCTTGAGTGCAGCTGGATCACTAAAAAGCTACTGGACTTTATTATTCTAGCTTCCTAATGGATGAAAGCCTTAGAATTATGCACAGATGTGGAAAAAAGTCATCTTAAATATTTCTGCATTCCCTGTAGAACTATTTTTGAAGCCATTACCATGTTTGTTTGTTTTGGAATTTATTTCAATCAAGGAATTGGCATGCTTTCTTTTTCCAGATGATAAGCATTAAATAATCCAATCCAATTACCTTTTTGCCTTGGCTGCTAGGAAGCTCAGAGTCAAATGTGAATCCCACCTATAGTAACTATGGTCATCTGCACAGACAGCCTATTGGCATACCACTTTTCCCTTGGTTTTAATTTCAAATGTTTAGTTTAATACCATGCCAAGTATATATGAAGAACCCACTGTTTCTACATCTGAATGAAGGATTCTTCACCAGCACCAACCTGCACAGTTGCTGGAGTCCATGGAAGAATGACCATCAAAGACCATAGACATCACCACCATGTGGGTGGCAGACACTATGAAACCAAACCACTAGGCACTGGGAAATAGAAGCGTTTGTTGAAATCACATGCAATTAGATCAAAAGACAAAAGTATTCTCACAATTTCATCCTGAAACAAGACTGGAGACCAGGTCTTGTGGCTCACGCCTGTAATCCCAGCACTTTGGGAGGCCAAGGCAGGTGGATCACTTGACGTCAGGAGTTTGAGACCAGCCTGGCCAACATGGTGAAACTCTGTCTCTACTAAAAATACAAAAATTAGCTGGGTGTGGTGGCACATGCCTGTAAGCCCAGCTACTTAGGAGGCTGAGGTGAGAGAATTGCTTGAGCTTGGGAGGTGAAGGTTGCAGTTAGCAGAGATTGCACCTCTGCACTCCAGCCTGGACAATAGAGCGAAAAGAAAAGAAAAAAGAGAGAGAGAGGAAGGGAAGGGAAAAGAAAGGAAAAGAAAATAAAGAGAAGGAAGGTAGGAAGGAAGAAAGGAAGGAAAGAAGGCATGCAGGCAGGCAAATAGGCAGGCAGACTGATGTGAGTCAGGTTTGTCTTATGAATGTTTCCTCAAGAAAATAAAAAGAAGCAGGTTACACTATACAGTTTCCCTCACCTTTGATTATCACAGCAACCCCCAGAAGCAGCCTTTTCACAGAAGGCAAACTGAGGCTCAGAGGGTGTCAATAGGTGATCCAGTGCTGCAGACCCAGGATGTCTGTCTTTTGTGACAAGTCCCACCTTCCTTCTTGATGTGTCTTTCTATTCCCTGTAATTGAGCCCTATTACAGGTACCAGCCTTATAAATGTGATTTTTTTCCTCTCCTTGGGTATTCTACCAGGCCCTCCATTGTTGGCACTCTGTTTCTTCTCAGCCAGTGAGGCCTTTTGTGCCTCCCTGTCTCTTGTATTCCAATTTTTCCTTTATCTCCAATATTACAGAGGAATCTCTGTATTCTTCTCAATGCCTTTCACTCTCCTATCTCCCCACCTTCCTGTCTCACCTCAACCCCATTCTAAGCTTCACATGTAACACCTGTAGAGGTGCTCACCCCCAGAAACCGTGGGATCCATCTTTAGTGGGGAAAACTGCATGAGATGCTTTGCTGTTGCTCTTACATGGATCCTGGGATGACTGTTGGAAGCCCTTATGCACTGGGCCCTCAACTTCTGGAAGGAATTTTCTCTTTTTTCCTTTGTCTATTTATTATTATTAATTTATACTCTTTAATGTTCCACAAAAAATTTAAGGGGGTTCAAATTCAGAAACATTTCCTACTGAAGCCAAAGCTGATATTTCACTCCAGGACAAAATATTTTTGCACTGATCTGGGGAAGCTGAGACCCAGCGCAATGGGAAAGACTCGGACCCAGAAGGTGCCTTCTGCCCATGTGCACCATCCCCTCTGTTCCAATTATGCTGTCAGCAAATGTATCCATTTTTAAAATTACACCATTATGGGTTATTTATATAGGGTAGACTGAAATGTCCATAATGCTTATCAATAAGGTGAGCACTTTCTTATTTCTGACTGCTCTCTACTCCACCTGTTTTCCTGGATTTGAGCCAATTTGCCACCCATTTTTAATAGATAGTCCTACTTCTGTGCTTTTAGACTGTTACCCACTTTCTTGAGTGCCACTGGTCTCTATTGGTTTACTGAGTTTAGAAGGGTCACAGTCTCTACCTACCAGGTTACAAAGACAGGTGAGTCTGTTCTGTTTTACACAAACACACACACAAACACACACACACACACACACACACACACACAGAGAGAGAGAGAGAGAGAGAGAGAGAGAAAGAGAGAGAAAGAGAGAATATTCTCCCAAAGCTTTGTAGTCTGATTTGGGTGGGCTCTCATGAGCTCTTATTGCCTAAATGAATAAAGAAGTTGAAATGTTTTCCTTGCTCTGTAAACATCAGTGTCTGTCTAAGCAGTTTGTGGTTTCCTCAGTCTGGTCTACCAGAACTTCTTTCTTGCATGAAAAAAACTGAAATGGAACTTGAATGATCCTCCTCTCACGATTTAAGTACCGTTCTCTGAATTCAGCTATGAGAAATCTCCAAAGAGTTCCTGTAAAATAACAGGAAAATACCTCGATTTTTTCCTTTGTATTTAGATTTGCCTCTTCAGAGCCATGATGCTTCTCATCTATCTTCTGTCCTGGACACCTTATCACTCTGTTCATGAGAGAGTCTTTTTCAGACCATACCTCTTAGTCCCTCAAGATTTTCTTTAACCATCTTCTTCTTTGAAAACCTGAGCGCAAGGGAAAGCCATTGTGAAGATACAGTGACAGGAATTGGTAGGTTCAGGTCATTTCGTCCCAGCAATTGGTTGGCCAAGCCAAAGCGCTAGAAGGAGTCGACCACTTCTGCATAAAACTTGGTCAGTGGGTGGCCAAAGAACTAACTTCAGTCCTGACCCCTTCAGAGCCTTGCCTCCTTCAACTGTGAAATTACTGGGTTGGTTTGGAGGAATTCTTCAGCTTCATTTCTAAAAGTAGACTTTGGGTTTTGATAAAATTGCGGCCAACTGCAATTGCAAGAAATAATGCAGAAAGATCCCATGTACCTTTTATTTCATTTCCTCCAGTGGTAACTCCTTGCAAAACTCTAGTACGTATCACAACCAGGATATTGACATTGACACAGTTAAGATACAGAACCTTTTCACCACCACAAAGACCCCTCATATTGCCCCTTTGTAGACACACACATCTTCCTTCCTTGTCCCTGACTCCTAGCAACCACTAAGCTCTTCTCTATTTCTATAATTTTGTAATTTCAAGAGTGTTCATACAACATGTAACTTTTTGAGTTGACTTTTTTCAGTCAGCATGATTATCTGGATATTCATCCAGGTTGTAGCATGTATCAATAGTTCATTCCTTTAATTTCTGAGCAGCCTTCCATAGTATGATTATTTAACCATTCATCCACTGAAGGACATGAGGGTTATTTCTAGTGTGGGGCTATTATGAATATAAAACTGCTATAAACATTCATGGACAGATTTTTGTGTCAACATAAGCCTTCATTTCTCTGGGAGAAATGCCAAGGAGCACAATTGCTGGGTCATATGGTAGTTACAGGTTTCATTTTTAAAGAAACTGCTAATGATATCCAGAGAGGCTGTGTCATTTTACATTTCTGCTAGAAATATATATTTTTCTACATCCTTGCTAGCATTTGGTGTTGATGCTATTTTTTATTTTAGTCATTCTGATATGTGTATAGTAGTATCTCACTGTGGTTTTAATTTGTATTTCTCTAATGGCTAATGATGTTGAACATCTTTTCCTGTGCTTATTTTCCATCTGTACGTCTTCTTCAGTGAAATGTCTTTTCATCTCTCTTGCCAATTTTCTAATTAAATTTTTTCTTTACTGTCGAGTTTTGAATATTCTAGATACTAGTCCTTTGTCAGATTTCATGCAAATATTTTCTCCCACTTCATAGCTTGTCTGTTCATCCTCTTAGGATCTTTCATAGAACAGAAGTTTGTAATTTTGATAAAGCTCAACTTACCAATTTCATCTTTTATGGATTATGCATTTGGTGTCATACTTAAATACTTTTTGCCTAGTCCTAGATCCTGAAGATTTTCTCCTGTTTTTCTAAAAGTTTTATAGTTTTATGCTTTACATTTAAACCTGTAATTCATTAACTGTTGCATAATGTATGAGATTAAAGATTTTTTTTATATGTCTTTGTGTGTCCAATTTGCTGCAGTACAATTTATTGAAAAAGACCTTTCCTCCATAGACAGGCACACCTCATTTTATTGTGCTTTGCAGATATTGAGGTTTTTTTTTTTTTTTCCAAATTGAAGGTTTGTGGCAACTCTGCATTGAGCAAGTATTGGTACCAGTTTTCCAACAGCATGGGCTCATTTAGTGTTTCTGTGGCACATTTTGGTAATTCTTGCAATATTTGAAAGTTTTTCATTATTATTATATGTGGTATAGTGATCTGTGATTAGTGATCTTTCAGGTTACAACTGTACTTGTTTTGGGGCACCATAAACCACACCCATGTAAGACATTAAACTTAGTCAATAAATGTTGTGTGTGTTCTGACTGCCCTACTGACTGGTCATTACCTCATCTCACTCCCTCTCCTTAGGCATCTAAATTCCTTTAGACACAACCATATTGAAATTAGGCCAAAATCAACAGCCCCACATCGGCCTCTAAGCGTTCAAGGGAAAGAAGAATTGCACATCTCTTACTTTAAATCAAAGCTACAAATGATTAAGCTCAGTCAAGTTGTGAATTCAAAGGAAAAGTCCTTTAAGGAAATTAAAGTGCTACTCTGGTGAACATATGAATGATAAAAAAAAGGGAAACAGGTTGGGTGAGGTGGTTCGTGCCTGTAATCCCAGCACATGCTGGAATTGATTTTTCTATGTGTATTTTACATCCTGTGATTTTATTAAGTCATTTGTTAGTTCTATAAAGATTTTGAGGGGATTCTTTTGAACTTCCTACACAATCATGACACCTGAAAATGTAAATAGTTTTATTTTTTCCTTTCTCTCTATGTAACTTTCATTTTCTTTTCTTGCCATATTGTACTTGCTAGAACTTCTAGCACTATATTGAATAAGAGTGGTGAGAGTGAATATCCCTGGCTTGTTCCTGAGTTTTGGAATAAAACGTCAGTCTTTTGACATAAAACATAATGCTAAGTAAGTTCTTGTAGATGCTTTTTTTTCAATTCAAGAATGTTCCCCTTTATTACTAGTTTTTATCATAAGCATGGAATTTTGTCAAATTCTTATCAGATTTCATTGATGTGGTCATTTTTTTAAGCCTGTTAATACGGTGGATTACATTGACCAATTTTTGAGTATTGAGACAGCCTTACATTCTCTGGAATAATTTCACCTGCTCATAGTGTATTTGTAAGTATATTTTATATATATATATATATATATACACACACACACACACACACACACACACACATAGATGATATTTGAATCTATATTTATGAGAAATATTGGGCTATAGTTTTTTTTTTGTACCATGTTTGTCTGAGTTGGGTATTGGGGCAATACTAGTTTTGTAAAATAAATGGGGATGTATTCCCTTTTCTACTTTTTAAAAGAGATGGTGTAAAATTAGTGTTAATACTTCTTTCAACATTTGTTAGACTTCTCCAGTGAGACCAGCTGGGCCTAGGGATGTCTTTTTTGGTAATTTTTAAAATTGTAGATTCAATTTTCCTTAATAAGACTTTCTAAATTATTTCATATTAGGTGAGCTGTGGTAGTTTGTGTTTTTCACAAAAGTGGATCCCTTCATCTAAGTTGTCAAATTTATGTGTGTACAGCTATTTCTAGCATTCTCTTGTTATTACTTTGATGCCTTCAGGCCTTTAATGACTTCTGATATTGGTAATTTGTGTCTTTTCTTCCCCCCCCCCACACACACTGGTTATCTTGTGAATGGCCTATTAATTTTATTTCTCTTTTCGAAGAACCAGCTCTTTGTTTCATTAATTGTCTCTATTGTTTTCCTGTTTTGAATCACATAATTTCTGTTTTTATTTTTACAGTTTCCTTCTTTCTGCTTGCTTTGGGTTTATTTTGCTCTTTTTTTCTCCCTTATGTTCTTGAGACAGAAGATTTGACCACTAATTTGAGTCTTCCTCTTTGGAAATGGAAACATCTTCAGTGATAGAAATTTCCCTTTCAGCACTGCTTTAGTTGTGTTCCACACATTTTGTTATGTTGTGTTCTAATTTTCATTCAGTAAAATGTATTTTTAAATTTCTCTTGAGACTTCTTATTGGTCCATTTCTTATTTAGAATTGTATTAATTCCAAGTATTAATATTTAAATATTATCTTTTTACTTTCTGTTATTAATTTCTAGTTTGGTTCCATTATGGTCAGAGAACATAATCTTATTTCAATTATTTTAAATTTGTTGAGGCTTATTTTATGGCCCAGGTTGTGGTCTATTTTAGTATATGTACCATAGGCACTTGAGAATAGTGTATATTTTTTTGTTTGAAGGTGACAGGTTCTATAAATGTCAATTAGATACTGTTGGTTGATTATGTCATTGAGTTCTTTGTCAGCCTTGCTGATTATCTGTCTAGTTGTTCTATCCCTTGTTAAGAGAGAGATTTTGAAATTTTCAACTATAGTTGCCCATGTACTTCTCTTTTTGTTTCTATCAGTGTTTGCTTTACATATTTTAAGCTATCTTTTTCTGTATTTATTTGTGCTATATCTTCTTGGTGGCTAGACCTTTTTATCATAAATAATGTCTCTTTCTGTCTCATAATTTTCTTGGTTCTAAAGTTCACTTTATATGATATTAATATAGCAACTCTTGCTTCTTTTTATTAATGTTTACATCCTTTTACCTTCAACTTGCCTACATTATACTATATGAGTTTTTTATAGGCAGCATATAATCAGATCATGCTATTCAACCAAGTTGGCCAATCTCTGTCCTTTAATAGGTATATTTAGTCCATTTACATTCAATGTAGATTATGTTTGGATATGTATGCCATTTTTGGTGGGTTTTTTTTGCTCTTTTGTTTACTTTTTCCTGCCTTTCAGTGGGTTTCTTGATCAATAAAAAAATTGTTTTGTTTATAATGCCTTTTGGGCTATTATTTTTAATTGACACATAAATATACATCTTTACGGGGTATAGTGTGATATTTTGATACATGTGTGCAATGTGTGATGATCAAATCAGGGTCATTAGCATATCTGTCGCCTCAAACACATCATTTCTTTGTGTTAGGGACATTCAAAATCTGGTCTTTCTATAATGCTTTGGAGTATACCTCTTTATATAGCATTTTTAGTGGTTATCTAGATATTATATTGTATACACACAACTTATCACAATCCACTGGTGGTATCATTTTACTAGTTCAAGTGACGTGCCAGAAACCTTACCTCCTTTTATATCCCATTATCCTCTTCCTCTTACAATATAATTGCCTTAAATATTTCCTCTCCATATGTTTGGAACCACATCAGACAGTGTTATAATTTTTGTTTCAACCATCAAACATAATTTAGAAAATTCAAGTGCAAAAGGAAAGTCTATCATATATACTCATATTTTTGTTTATCATGTCTTTTATTGTTTCCCAAAATTCAGAAATTCTTTTATTGTTTCCTTTCTGTTTAGAAAACTTTTGTCATTCTTTGAGAGTAAGTCTGCAGATGAGAAATTCTTTTAGTTTTTCTTAATCAGTGAATGTCCTATTTTTCCTTAATTTTTGAAGGATAATTTGCTGGAGGTAGGATTCTGGGTTGACAAAATTCTATATTTTTTAGCACTGGAAAATGCTGTGCCACTGTCTTCTGACGTACATGGTTTTTGATGAGAAATCCACTGTAATTTGAATTATTTTTCCATGTAAGTAAGGAATTTTACTGTGGCTGCTTTCAAGATTTTTTTCCTTGTCTTTAGTTTTCAGAGATTTGACTCTGATATGTCTTGGTGTGGATTACTTTGGGTTTATCTTGTCGGAGTCTTGCTCAACATTTTGAATCTGTAGATTTTATGTCTTTTGCCAAATTTGGGAAGTTTTCAATTATTATTTTGTTAAGTGATTTTTCAGCCCCACCCTCACTCTATTCTCCTTTCATTACCCTGATGACACTAATATTAAATATTTTCTTATAGTCCTACAAGCCGGTGAGTTTTTTAAAAAATGTTTTTTCTGTTGTCTCTGTAATTTCTACTATGAAATCTTTCAACTCACTGATTTTTTCCCTCTATTTTCTTCATTCTGCTGTTAAGCATATCCTTTTTTTGTTTTTAACATTTCAGTTCTATTTTTAGTTCCGAAATTTTCATTTGGTCCTTTTTTATATCTTCTGCTTTTTTGCTGAGGCTTTCCCATTTGTGATTTGTAAAGTATGTTTGTATCGCTAATCGAAACATTTTGTGATGACTGCTTTATAATCTTTGAAAGATAATTCTAATATCTCTATCATCTTAAGTGATGAGATCTATGGATTTTTTTCATTTGATTTGAAATTTTATTCGGTTCTTTCTGATTCTTAACACGTTGAATAATTCTCTCTTGAAACCTGGGCATTTTTGCTACTGTGTTATGAGACTATGGGCCTTTTATCTGGCTTTCTCTGACACTATTTCAACAAAGGAAGGAGAAGCAGTGTTGTGCTGTTACTGGCAGGTAGGGGTAGAACTGTGGTTTCACCACTAAGTCTCTGTTAACACATGAGATGGGGGCTTATCATTACTGCTTGGAGATGGTGGGAGCTTTGGTTCTCTCTAGGCCTCTACTAATAACTCCCTGACTAAATGGGGTAGGAATGCCTTTTTCTCGTTCCATAGGTGGACTCTCTGACACCACAGAGGTGGAAGGGTGGCTTTATTATTGCTGGGCAGAGGCAAAAGTCCTGACACTCCACTAGACTTCACTTATGCCCAGGAGGGAGGGAGGGGACACCTCATTGCTAACAGGTGGGAGGTAGAAACTCAAGCTCACCAGCCTGACATCATGAGGAAAGGTATGAGCTCATGATCACACACTGAGGATGGACATCCCGGCTACCTTCTTTGGCTTTCTGGACACCACCACAGCAGGAGAGGAGGTGTGGTGGGTGGGGCACTTCATTATAGCCTGGAGAGGGTGGGAGTCTAAGCTTCACACTCTATGCCTTTGCGTGTGTGGTGGGGTGGGCGAGGATAGCTTTTATCTGTGTTGTTTGCCTACAGTACAGTGGTTACTGCCTAAAAGTTTCTTTCTTGCTAGGCTGCCCCTTTCCTGGTCTCTTGGCTGGATAGAACTGGCTTCTGCTGCTTGCACTTACTGACATTTCTGGTTTGCAGCTTCTTCAGTCCGAAGTCTAGGATACGTAAGATGAAATGAAAACCCAGGGAACTCACCATTTCCAAAAGTTCCTAGCTGGTCTGTCTTCTCATGTTTACCTTTCAGAGTGTTCTTGTGTTTATTTTATATATAATGTCTAGGGTTTTAGTTGTGGTCAGGAGATAGAATAGGGAATGATCCATCTATCCCACCTTTCTGGAAGCAGAAAGGAGAAGTTCCCACTTCAGCATTTTGTGTTTTTTGTAACAGTGGAAATATTTGATGGCTATCTTATATCAAAGTCCAGGACATGTTAATAAAATCTATAGTTGGCCATTCTGCTTAATGAGCAAATGTTTGAACTATTTTATCCAAAGGTTTTGGTTTCTAGTTCTGTGTCTACCTAGGAAGTTTTTGAACAATTCTACAGGGTTTGGGTTTGGGATAGATCCTTTCCAACACTTAATCTGTGCCCTGGATGAAGATATAGAAAGCATTCTTCTCATTTGCAAGTTTCTCAACTCTAGAAGTGAGATTTAAACGATGTACTAAGTCAGGCGTCCCCAAACTTTTTACACAGGGGGCCAGTTCACTGTCCTTCAGACCGTTGGAGGGCCGCCACATACTGTGCTCCTCTCACTGACCTCCAATGAAAGAGGTGCCCCTTCCTGAAGTGTGGCTGGGGGGCCAGATAAATGGCCTCAGGAGGCCGCATGCGGCCCGCGGGCCATAGTTTGGGGATGCCTGTACTAAGTAGTCCTGGACAATTAGACATGCCTGCTGGAGACTCTAAGAGGATCATGTAGTAGCCAGTTGCTTATGAAGCTGTTCTTAGAGTCTTTGGTGACAAACTTTTGCTTTCTAGAGTTCTGTCATCCCTCATAAAGCTGATTCTTCTCTTGTTTCACATGTTTTGGCAGAGATAGTCAGGAAAGGAGGAGAGCAGAAAACCTTGCAGTAGTTACTCATTAGCCTTTAATAAGAACAGGAGCACAACCAGGGAAATGAAACAATGTCCCATTGCAAAGGACACCAACCCCCTGAGGACAACTGTGGCTGACAGAGGTTTATCCTGATTTTGAGATTGATGTTTTACTAATATGGTATTAACTCTGCCTTTCTATCATCCTAGGAAATGCCAACAACAAGGGCCTCAGTGTTGAAATGCAAACTGTGGAAGAGGCTTTAGTACAGGAACTGCTAATAAGGAAGTTGTTGATATTGCAACTGGATTATTCTAGCAAATCTATTTTCTTCTTGGTAACTGCTCTGTGGAGGGGATGGAGTCTGCACTCCCTAGCCTGGTGGATAAGGCTCCTGATGATCTTGTTGCAGAACTGCAGATGGCTCATAATCAAAGGTCCATAGCTAACACACAGGCCTTTTAGATTACCTGATGCCCAGGGGTTCTAGTATCATAGCATTTAGCTAGAAAAATATTCATATCTCCAGGCCTGGCGCGGTGGTTCACACTTGTGATCTCAGCACTTTTGGAGGCTGAGGTGGGCAGACCACATGAGGTCGGGAGTTGGAGACCAGCTTGACCAACATGGAGAAACCCAGTCTCTACTAAAAATACAAAATTAGCTGGGCATGGTGGCACATGCCTGTAATACCAACTACTCGGGAGGCTGAGGCAGGAGAATCACTTGAACCTAGGAGGTGGAGGTTGCAATGAGCTGTGATGGTGCCATTGCACTCCAGCCTGGGCAACAAGAGCGAAACACCATCTCAGAAAGAGAGAAAGAGAGAGAGTGAAAGAGAGAGAGAGAGAGAAAGAAAGAAAAAGAAAAAATATTCACTTTTCCAGAAAAGCCAATGTAAGGAACTGCAGATAACTGAAGACCCATCAGACAGGCAGTCAACTACAGTTTTTTATGTCTTATTTGTTACTTTGACTCTTGGGGTTGCCAAGTATTGCAACTCATTTATGCTCCATCCAGAAATATAAGCTCAGTAAAAAGTTACATAGGAAAATACTTGAAACTCATAGAAAACCAAGAACCATCTCCACTATGAAAACTATCTGAAAGTTCATGGACAATCCAGTTTGCAAGAAACATTGCAGCAATTTTCCACCTGGCTCAGGTGCTCTTAGGGTGGCTGTTTCCACCTATCAGTTTTGTCACATAACCCCTCTGATCTTCTTTGCATGTCTCCTTCTGCCATGCTTATTCATTCTATTAGGTTGGTGCATTCGTAATGGCAGTTTTTGCATTATTTTTAATGACAAAAACTGCCATAACGTTTGCACCCACCTAACATCATACCTCTTTAGTTCACTCACAGCACCTAGTACTTATCTTCTTTGGAACTTGTGAGCTGTGGTTTCTGTTGCCAATTGGGTGAATCTGTCTGCATTTTATGGTTTGAATTTTTGAGACCCTGATCAGCTAATTTTGCCCCTATTTTGATGGTAATTTTGACAACTAGATGAGGTCGTAAGTTGTTGGCATGCACCGGCTGCTCTTAGATCGAGTGCTAAGATAGAGGACACCACACCATAAAGCATAAATGCCTAAGGCTGAGCCCTCAGCAGACGCTCAGGAAGGGGCAGGCACCATTGAAGGGACTCAAGGATGCGACCTTTACCAAAATTTGCTTGTCTGGTTTTCTTGCACCATGATAAACTCTGTGGATAGAGGTAAATTAAGGGAGCCCTTGATGGTGGGAGACACAGTCTAGTGGATATGGAACACTAGATCAGGATTGAGATAAGGGATCTTCTGTGTGACTATTTCAAATCAGGTGTTTTTAAACAAAGTAGAACATAAAAGGGCTTAGCAAAGAATTGTTAAAGGTAATTAGAAGTAAGCTATTTATGGCCAGATATGGTGGCTCTAGCCTGTAATCCTAGCGCTTTGTGAGATCAGGGTGGGAGGATCACCTGAGATCAGGAGTTCAAGATTATCCTGGCCAACATGGTAAAACCCTATCTCTACTAAAAATACAAAAATTGGCTGAGCGTGTTGATGTATGTCTGTAATTCCAGCTACCCAGGAGGCTAAGTCAGAGAATCGCTTGAACCCAGGAGACAGAGGCTGCAGTGAGCCAAGATCTTTTTTTTTTTTTTTTTTTTTTGAGACGGAGTTTCGCTCTTGTTACCCAGGCTGGAGTGCAATGGCGTGATCTCGGCTCACCGCAACCTCCACCTCCTGGGTTCAGGCAATTCTCCTGCCTCAGCCTCCTGAGTAGCTGGGATTACAGGCACACGCCACCATGCCCAGCTAATTTTTTGTATTTTTAGTAGAGACGGGGTTTCACCATGTTGACCAGGATGGTCTCGATCTCTCGACCTCATGATCCACCCGCCTCGGCCTCCCAAAGTGCTGGGATTACAGGCTTGAGCCACCGCGCCCGGCGTGCCAAGATCTTGCTGCTGCACTCCAGCCTGGATGACTGAGCAAGACTCCATCTCAAAAAAAAAAAAAAAAAAAAAAAAAAGAAGTCAGCTATTTATAGAACCTAGAGTGGAAACTTAAATAGTAGTTGAATTAAATCTAAACTGTGAAAAGTGGAGACAATTTGAAGGAATTGGGAGAAGTATGCATTGCAATGAAAGAAGGTAATAAAAATCCACTGCAATGTAGTATTAAGAACAAGGACTTTAGAGTCACAGAATTAGGTTTTAGTTCTGGTGTATCTCAAGCTAAATGAATGACTTTAAACAAGTTACTTAGGTTTCTGAAGTTTGGTTTCTTTCGTCTGAAAGTGGACTAACAATATTTACCTTGGAGTTTTTATAAGGATTAAATGCAATAATGCATATAACATACTTAACATAGAGCCTCAAACATAGATGTTCAATAAATATTAGTTATTGTTGAGTTGGTGCAAAAGTAATTGCGATTTTTGTTGTTAAAAGTGTCATGTTGGCCAGGCTGGTTTCGAGTTCCTGACCTCAGGTGAGTGATCCACTCACCTTGGCCTCCCAAAGTGCTGGGATTAGAGGTGTGAGCCATCATGCCTGGCCACATTTCCTTTCTTGTCAGAAGTAATTTATGTTTCAGTGAAAACCACAAAACAGCGTCCCAATTCATAGACATTATCAATAAATTCCAGAGCTACCATGGGGCCTAGTAGGTAGTAGGCACTAAGGAAATGTTTGTCACATGCTAAATAAATGAAGTGTACTAGAAGAAAACGTAGGCAAAACCATTCAGGACATAGGCATAGGCAAGGACTTCATGACTAAAACACCAAAAGCATTGGCAACAAAAGCCAAAATAGACAAATGGGACCTAATTAAACTCAAGAGCTTCTGTATAGCAAAAGAAACAATCATTAGAGTGAACCAGCAACCAAAAGGATGGGAAAAAAATGCTTGCAATCTACCCATCTGACAAAGGGCTAATATCTGGAATCTACAAAGAGCTAAAACAGACTTACAAGAAAAAAACAAACAAACCCATCCAAAAGTGGGAGAAGGATATGAACAGACACTTTTCAAAAGAAGACATTTATGAAGCCAATAAACATATGAAAAAATGCTCATCATCACTGATTATTAGAGGAATGCAAATCAAAACCATGTTGAGATACCACCTCATGCCAGTTAGAATGGTGATCATTAAAAAATCTGGAGACAACAGATGCTGGAGAGAATGTGGAGAAATAGGAACACTTTTACACTGTTGGTGGGAGTGTAAACTAGTTCAACCATTGTGGAAGACAGTGTGGTGCTTCCTCAAGGACCTAGAAATAGAAATTCCATTTGACCCAGTAATCCCATTACTGGGTATATACCCAAAGGATTATAAATCATTCTGTTATAAAGACACATGCACACGTATGTTCATAGTGGCACTGTTTACAATAGCAAAGACCTGGAACCAACCCAAATGCCCATCAATGATAGACTGCACAAGGAAAATGTGGCACATATACACCATGGAATACTATGCAGCCATAAAAAAAGATGAGTTTGTGTCCTTTGTAGGGACATGGATGAACTTCAAAACCATCATTTTCAGCAAACTGACACAAGAACAGAAAATCAAACACCACATGTTCTCACTCATAGGCCAGTGTTGAACAATGAAAACACATGGACACAGGGAGGGGAGCATCACATACTAGGGTCTGTTGGAGGGGATTAAGGGAGGGACAGTGGGGGGTAGGGAGATTGGGGAGGGATAACATGGGGAGAAATGCCAGATATAGGTGACGAGGGAGATGGAGGCAGCAAACCACATGCCATGTGTGTACCTATGTAACAATCCTGCATGCTCTGCACATGTACCCCAGAACCTAAAGTACAATTAAAAAAAAAAAGGAATCTAGTATAATCTGCCTATTTTACAGATTGGGAAACTGAAGCCCAAAGAAGAAAAATGAGTTACACAAAGTCATCAGTGACAGGGCGGGTACACAAACCCAAGATTCCTCCAAGCCTAAACATAATGATAAAACTCCAGTTTTGTAATGACTAGGTAAATATGATGATGAACAAAAGAGATTCAGTTTTAACTAGAAAATAGTCTCTGGCAGGCATTGGCAAAAATTTTATGTAAAAAAGCCAGAGAGTAAATATTTTAGGCACCACAGGCCACACGGTATTTGTCACATCTACTCAGCTCTATTATTGTAGCACCAAAATAACCACAGATAATATGTAAATGACTGAGCACGGTTGTGTTCCAATAAAACTTTATTATTCATGGACACAAATATCTGAATTTTATACAATTTACATGTGTCATAAAATATTATTCTTCGGATTTTTTTCCAACCATTTAAACATATATAAAAACATTCTTAGCTTTCAGGTTGTATGAAACAAGATGGTGGGCTGGATTTGGCCAAACGTTGGTCTGTGACATTACAAAACAGAAAAAGTTTCACCATCAAAAGTATCTTTTTTCTCCAGAATTTTTGGCAGCTGCAGAAATTCCCTTAGCCCTTCTCTCACACTGCAATTTGGGAAGAGTGCCATAAGCTTAGAAGAATGAAATTCCAAAACTTATTTTAATTGTAATCTGTTTCTGTCCACATTTTTTCAAAGGCTATCTTTTCAGGATCAGGCTAATTTCTTTTAGAATAGTTCTTTGGCTTTGTTCGGTACTGAAAAAACTAAAATGGTCTATAATGAGGGTTGATTAAATAATAATTTGTTCATCCACATGGAATAATAATAAGCAGCAAAAAATATTTATAAGGTCTATTGATATGGAAAAATTGTTAATAATTAAGTATGGAAAGGCAAGTTATTAAACATTATCTGGTTCAATCTCACTGAAGTAAATTTAGTGCTATGTAAATCCATAGGAAAATTATAAATAAATGTAACATGTTAAAGATAACAGGTTTTATTTGTATTTTTTCTTATATTTTTATTTTTTGAAAATTCATAATGGTGAATTGTGTAATAATTTTAAAATTACATGCAACAGACCTTTAAAAGAACAAAAGCCTTCTGATTCTTTTTGGAAATTAGGAATTTATTATTAAGTTTTAAGAGTTCCTTAAAACTGTATATACAATCTGTATATAAGTCCTTTATGAAATATGTGATTTGCAAATATTTTCTTCTAGTCTATGGCTTTCCTCTTTATTCTTTTAAGTATGTCTTCAATAAAGCAAGTTTTTAATAACAGAGTCTCTAACTGGTGATCTTGATATAAACTGTACCAAATACCAGATTCTACCCAAATAATGGCATCAGCTTAGATTCTTCCTGCTCTGCATATTTTTCCACACATCAGCCCTGTTCAAAGGGCACAGATGCAGCCCTGCATGACCATTTCTCCATTTGTTTTTGTTTCTTTCTGTTTTTTTTTTTAAGCTAAAAATCTTTCCATTTTACAGATATACCTCTTGGATGGAGGAAGCGCTGATAAATTTGTTAATAGATAAATCACTTTCAGTGGCCCAGAAAAGAATATTGTTTGTCAGTACAGCAAACTTCCAGGCTTGTTGGGGGGGACTTCTGTAATCTTTTGTCTCATGCAGATCTAATCCAAATGTTAGATATAATTAATTACTCAAAAATATTTCAGAGACATTATCTCTTTTGCTTATGTATAAATTCTTAAATTAGATGTGGAGGAAGGAAGGAAAGCAAAAATAAATATTTGTGGAATAACTACTGAGTGCTGGACATTGCACCTGTCTTTCTTCATTTACTTCTTATACAACTGCGTAAAGAAGTTAATAGTCCCTCTTTATAAGTGAGGGCTGCAAAGCTCAGACAGGTGAAGTAATTTGGTCAATGTTACACGGCTAGTATGGAGAGGAGCAGTATTAAGAGTACAACTCCACCTGGCTTCAAAGACTGTGTGCCTGTCATGATGCAGAGGTTATTAATTCAGTTTTACCCATGTAAATGGGGCTCACTCATTTTGCTTTTAGGAAAAATTTGAGAAACAAAAATTTAGTCAATGTCTTTAAGTCTCAAAACAATACTGAGTGAATATTTAATAAGCATATCTAAAAGACACAAATTTACATAAAATTGGAGTACACATTTCAGGAACTGTAATGAACAATCTGAAAACTGTCCTAGAATTCAAGATTTTTAGAAACAGGAGAGAAAGAGACCTTGGTGATTCTGTAGTTCAATCAGCTCATTTTACAGATGAGAAGACTGAGGGTCTAAGAAAAGACATGGTTTGTCGGAATTCCTAGCAATCAGTGAGACAGCTGGGGCTAGATTCAAGTCTTCCTTCTCGTGTTTCCTTCTGCCTAGTCACAGGGTTTTATGTTTTTCTGTTCAGCAAATCAGACTCTGTGTGAAATGTCCAAGAGGTTTTGAGAGCTCAAACTGAGGAAGGAAACAAAGATGAGTAAGAAAAATGTCCTGTCTTGAAGACCCTCCAATCTATTGCAGGAACATCCCTGGAAAATGAATTCAGCATGTTCAGTGTGAGAATAGAAGGAGACATACATTCATAGTTCACACAGCTGCAGGAGGTAAATCTATCTTATTTTTTTCCTGTGTGTGTTTTGTGTGTGAGTGTGTGTATATGTGCGTGTCTTTTCCACAAGTGACCTCCTAAATTCTCAATTAAATTCTGTTTTGGATCACAAAAACCTAATTTTAAAGGTATCCCTAAATTGTACTTCTTGAGATATAAGATTTATATATATTGGATTTATAACTGGTCAATTGCATAGTCTCTCAAGAAGTAAAATTTAGGGATACCCTTAAAATCTAGTTTTTGTAATTCAAAGCAGAATTTAATAGAGAATTTAAGAGGTCACCTATGGAAAAGACACACGTCTTGAGATATAAAAGTTGGATTTATAACTGGTCAGTTCCTTAGCCTTTTGTTCAGGTGCATGTGGCTTGAAGAAACAACCCTGGTTCAGAGGGAAAAATTGCTGACAATTTACAACAGAGCATTCCCCAAGCAAAACAAAAGTGTTGAAAATCTTTTTGGGTAGCCAAACTCTTGGCAAAAAAGGGGTTTGTCAATCTGCTTGGGTCCTTGCCAGAAGCCTTTGTTGTACAGGCTCACAGCTCCTAATAAACCCTTTTGAGGCACAAACTTGTTGTATGCCTCTTGGTGCTTCTTTTTTGACAGCATCTGAAGGTCTTAATGAAGAAAAATCACCTTTAACCAAGGAACTGGCCTGTGTTTCATACTTGTGTAATCTTGATCCAGTTTTTTCTCTCTGGACTTCAGGTTCTCTCTGTAAAAGGAAAATGCAGGACTATCTCCGGGGCAGCAAATGCATGCCACTCATACCAGTGGTGTGCTAGAATTTCCTTGCACCAGCTCATGAGAACTAATTGTTACCTTTTTAGAAATTTTGTGAGTCAGTCCACAACTTATTGTTGCTTGAAATCAGCCATGTGAGAAGGTTTACACCACATATTGATAAATGCTACAAATCAGGATGTCACCGTCCCACTGCCATCAACCCTGAGAATTAGTTACTAGTACTAGTTAAACATTTGCCAGTATACTATTGTCTTTATCCCACATCTGTGCTGTTCTACACTCATGGAAGATAGTGCTAATCATTCACAGAATTCTCACCTAGTCCAGCCTGCATATGACTTAGCAATCTTCCCTTTCTTCCTTCCTATCTCACCTCTATTCCTTGCTCTGTCTTTCCTTTCCCTCTCCTTCCCTCCCCTCCCTTCCATTCTCCTCTCCTCCCTTCCCTTCCTCTCCTCTCCCTTCCTTTCTTCTCCCTTCCCTTCCCCTCCAGTTCCTTCCCCTCCCCTCCCCTCCCCTGCTTTTCCTTTCCCTCCCCTCCCCCTTCTCCCTCCCCTTTCCTTCTCCTTCTCCTCCCTCCCCTCCCTTCTTTTCAGAGTCTTCCTTCCTTTCCCTTTCCATTCTTTAAAGCAAAATAATCTTTTAAGTGCCTTCATGTGCCAGGCAGTGGGGACAGAGTAATAAAATCTGTAAGATTCTTCTTCTCATAACATTTATTTTTTAGTAGCAAGAAACAGGTAATAAACCAGTAAAAATTAAAAGAAAACATAACTTCATGTAGTATACGTGCTGTAAAGGAAACAGATTCAGGTGGTATGATAGTGCCTAAGAAGATACATTCATCTGCCAAGACATCCCTGAGAAAGTGGCTTTGAGCTGAGATCTGCATGATAAAAAGAAAAATGATCGCCTTGCATACTCAAGAATAAACCTGTTATGTTGAAGAAAGCACAAGCTGCATGCCTAGCATGCAGGATAATAAGAGGTGAGAGAAGTAGGCAGGTTGAGATTTTAGAGTCACATAGAATGCGGAATTAATTGCAAAAGAAATAGGAAGTTGATGGAGCAGTGGCAAGGGTTCAGCTACTATTCAGCTGCTATTAACTGATGAGATTTCTAAAAATTAATGGAGGTGAAATTCATATAACATAAAATTAACCATCTGAAAGTGAGCAGTTCGGTGGCATTTAGTACACTCACAATGTTGTGCAGCCAGCACGCTATCCAGTTCCAAAGTATTTTTATCATTCCAAAAGAAAACTCCAGACCCATTAAACTCTACCGACAAGATTTGAAGTGCCAGATTGAGCTTTCCTGATAGTGGATCACGTCTCACTTTTGTTCCACTTCATATGAATCTGTGATTCCATGAGCCTTAATTACATACAGGAGAGCTTCTTAGGATACTGAGGCCTCAGCTTTTCAGGTATAGAAGAAAATGTCTCAGATTAAACCTAATGTCTTAAAAGAACCTGGTCTCATTACCAGTGGGGTTCTCTCTTTTATAATGTAAAACATTGTGCTAAAATTTTAAGAATTAAATTCTTAGAGCAACCTTATTTATTTTCACAGTTGTTGTAGGTAGTATTTCCTGTAGTAGTTAATGCCAGTTACCAAAACACTCAACGTGGTTTTTTTCACTACCTGGTACCAGTTTTCTCTGTTTGTGAACCAAAATCTCAATGCCTTTAGCAAGGACTCTAGAGGCCTTCATTTTCCTCTTTGATCAACTTCTTTAGCTCAGTGTGGCCTATCCTGCTTCTCTGCAATAGCCTCTTCACCACCTGTGACAGTGCTCATGTGCCCAGCACTGTATAGTAAACTGGTAACATGGGGTGACTGCCGGAGTTGTTCCAAACCATCAGAAATGGCTCCTTCATGAGCAGGTCTTATCACACAACATAAATGTCACAGGAATTGAAGATTATTTTGTTAATCTTTTTTTTTTTTTTTTTTTCTGCTTTGGAGCACGGTGGTGCAATCATGGCTCAGTGCAGCCTCAAACTCCTGGGCTCAAGTAATCATCCCACTTCAGACTCCTGAGTAGCTGGGATTACAGGTGTGAGCTACTGCACTCAGCCTTATGCTGTTGATCTTTAACGTGTTCTTATATATCCTCAAATTTCAGACAATCCAATTCTAAAAGCATTTCGAATCTCACAGCTTGATTAATGTTGCCCCCTCTGCTATGTCTTACTCATGGAGAGAGGAAAAATGGGTAGATGTTAGTGTAATTTCTCTCTCTCTCTCTCTCTCTCTCTCTCTCACACACACACACACACACACACACACACACACACACACAGAAAGAGAAAGAGAGAGAGAAGAGAAAGAGAGAACATGGGATAAGAAGATTTGGAAGTCGGATATAGGTAATTTTGGACATATTTGAGAAATATGCCAGTACAACATCTAAGTGAAAACGTGGCCATTGTGTATGTGATTCTAAGGTTGGGGAATGAAGTCTGTATTGGAAGTTTAAATTTTAGTCATCAGATTGTATATGGCAGTTGAAACTGTGGGATTACATGAGATGGTCTAGGGAGACAATATAAAGTGACCATAAAAGACGACCTAGGGCAGAAAACAGTACCAACATTTAAAAATAGAGAAAGAGAAGATTCGGATGCCCAAGAGCTTTCTAGAATAGGATATACAACAGTATTCTGGGCAATATACTTTCATGAAGGGACATGATCTCTTCTCCGGGCCAGGAGAAGCTTCAAGATGGTGCGGAAGTCCCAGCTGTGATATTCTTGAGGAACAGTATTCACCAGATGTCCTCCGGCCACGTCTACTTCAGTTGCTCTCAACTCTTTCTTTCCAAAACAGAACTTGAACTTCAGACCTATATTTTCTAGTGCTTCCTCAATACCCACCAGTATTGAGCCAATCCCCACTGAAAAGTGTTTAGAAGGTGGAATATCAGGGATCAGAGACTGACCAATGGGAGGAGTGAAGACAAGGAAAGTGTTCACCAACCAAAGGCTACACCATCCTTTAAAAAAGAGACATATAAGGAGAGAAAACCCGTATGTTTTTAAAGAAAAGATGCTTTCAGAAGTATTTCCTATATTAAATTTCAACATCTACTGTAGACTTGAGCTCTTGGTAGCTAATGCTGTGTTATTTATTTCAGTGTCCGAGTACTTAGAGCAGTGTCTGGCACAGATAAGAGCTATGAACAAATATTTATATCATTGATTTGAATGCACTTTCAAATGGGGCCAGCAACAGCTTCCCACGAGGATTTATCACAAACATTCCCTAGTCACTTTTGCTTAGGCAATAATTTCATCAGTTAAATGAGGGAATTGGGTCACATTCTGGGACAAGCAGCATAAAACTTTTCTCAATTGCACCAGACTAGCTTGTTACACCTATCTACACTTTATCACTAATATCATTGTTTTCACTGCTAACCTTCATATGTGTGTGTGTGTGTGTGTGTGTGCGTGTGTATGAGAGAGAGCACATACAAGAGTGCAAGCAAGAAAGCTCCATTTTATATATATACACACAACCATTTAATATATATAAAACCATTACATATACATAATGTATATATATTACTGTGTATTATGTATACACATACATTACACATGTATATATGGAATATACATACATCAGTATATATTACATATGTATATGTGTAAGTATATTATGTATACACAGAAATGTATAGTTTTTATATATGTATATGGAATGGTTATATATTATATACAATGGAACTAAAACCTTGGTTTAGAGCAAGTGAATCATTAATTATCCGTGATAAATTCCATACTTAGAAGAACCATCAAGGGAGTGAAGGAGACATCACATGAAGAGGGAGGACTGGAGTGAGGCACATTCAGCCAAGGAACACTGGGGGTTGCCCACGGCCACCAGAATGAAGAAAGAGACAAAGAAGGTCTCTGCTGCTGCCTGTGTGTGTGTGTGTGTGTGTGTGTGTGTGTGTGTGTGTGTGTGTAGGAGGGAGTCTTGCCATTACAGGTAAGGATTCATAAAAGAATGACTGACAGTCCTTCTTTAATGGGTGACAGGAGGCAGAATTTAAAGGCTACCTATGTGTTAAGAAGCTGTGATAATACCAGTCAAATATTTCCATTTCAAGGAGACAGACTACCAAGATAGTTTAACCACTTCTCTACGGAAAGAGGCAGTTTGGAGTATTGCAAAGGATGGGAATTTTAGCATGAGATGAAAGAGAATTAGTTACATGCTTCAGGAAGCTTATAGTCTTGAAAGGGTAATAAGATACAAATAATTAAATCTATTAAAAGGAAGAATGATTCAACTCCATCTGTGAGATACAAAATGCCCCAAGAGTACATATGATTCTAACTCTCCAGAGACATTTCCAGGAAAGAAGGGCACCCCAATGAATTTCTGGGAACATGGGGGCAGAGAGGGCTGGCCATCTAGTTAGGAGGAAGAGAGTGAATAAAATGCAGAGAAAGGGACAATCAAGGCCTAGGGAAGCTTAATGAGAGCCTTCATTGCATAATGGCAGGTGGCATCAAAGGCCAGGCTAAAAATTACAGGTTTGCTTTACCAAATGATGAGGAGACGCTGAAGGTTTCTGAGCAGGAGAGCAAGTGATCAGAGCTAGGGCTTTGAGTAGAGCATTATAGTGGCTGGGTTTAATATGAATTAGATAGACGAAAATATGGAAGCAGGGAGAACAATTGAAAATGTATTATTAAACCAGTTGTATTTTCTTGGGTGGCAACTTGCTTCTTGATTTTCTATTCTTTAGAGATTTAATTACAAACGAGGCTTGGAATCCATAAAGAAAGTTCATAGAAAAAGAGAGTGTTCAACAATAAAGTTAGAACAAAAGAGCAAGTCAGCTGCCTCTATTTTCCCTCTTCCTGTCACCCTAAATAATAATCAGTAAATATCAGGGAAGCTACTGATTCATTCGTTTTTATCATTTCTTTACAGTTAACAGAATGTAAGAAGAATTTTTCTAAGCAATTTAATTGTGAGCCCCTGATGTCTAATTGTAATACAGAATTACTGTAGGCTAATTGAGATTTACTAGTCACCTACAAAGTCTACTTTGAGAAACCTTAGTTATTTATTTCCAAAAGAGTTAGAAATATCCTATCCAGTAACAGGAAACCTTTTATTTTACACTATCTCTCCCATCAAAAAAGTGTATATGACCCATTTTCTATTTTTCTATCAGACAAAATGAAAAAAAGCTTTATTGATTCCTATGGGAAAATGTATATTCTAATAATTTTATATCTGTTATATTTTGGTATAGAAAACCATGTAGAAAAATGCCAGTTAAAGAATTTGGCACTGACTTTTTGTCACTAAAATGTTAATTTCTGGGAATATTGTAGACATTGCAATAAAGAAGCAACTTTCTAATTTTTAACTTTACGCTTAAGTTATATTGAATATAATATTTGCTGTCATAAATTAACACACAAATTAGATTATGTGTGTAACTAGGTGAGCCAATGCATTCTTCAGGCCAAGAGTTTGCTCATTGCTGATTTAGGCAAAACCTTTTATTGCACACCTGGGAAAATGAATTCCAAAGATGTAAAGTGATTTGCTTGTGGTCACATTTCTAGTAAATTACTTAATTCTAACACAGGTCATTCATTTAGGAGCCTGCATATTTAGTGTCTTATTATTTTTCTACTATCTATACTCTCACGTAGACCCTTCTCTTAGGTTACACAGAAAGCAATTTGGGCTAATACTCTGTCATTCACTCCTAAAAGCAAAACACCATTCACAACTTTTCAACTCATTTTCAGAACTGTAGATTGCTGGGGTTGTTACCACTTCTTGTATTGGTTCCGTGAGAATGTAACCAGGACGTCAGTTCTTTCCTGTTCTCTTATCTGAACAAACTTATAGAATTAAATTATACAACAGCATTTGTGAACACTGTGGATTTCACTGGAGACTGTGTAAAGAACACACAGAAGGTTTGCACCATCCACTGAACAGCATTCAGCTTGAAATCCCAAGTTCAGACATCTCTCTTTATCTCAGTCCCTTTTCTATTGCCCAACCACAAGGGGTCCTTCTTTCTATCCTTTGCACCAATGGCAAGGTGGCCATTTTCCTTTCCCACAGGTCAGCTCCACCCTAATTGCTACCTCCAAAATACCCCCAGAGGATCAGTGAAAGAAAAGGTTGGCCAGTTCATAGACCCACCACTGTAGCAAGCAAGGGAGAAGCCTCCTTCTGCACTTGATCTCTTTTGAACTCTTGCTCTTATATACATAGCTTTCACAGCGTTTCCCCACAAATTATAGAAATGCTCTACCAGAGGAGAAATTCTATTTTCTGCTGATTATTGGGGTGATAGATGAGCAAAACAGATGATGCCCCTCAGATGTTGTAGATGAAAACTTACTGTGCACAAGGCGGGGAGAAGAATCTTTAAAGCCAATGATTGAGATTTTGTGTACTCTTCTGTGCTCAAGGTTGGTTGTTTAATTAATACCAACTGGCTCATTCACCACTAGCTAACACAAGGAAATACTTAGAGGACTGGTTTTCTGATATTAAATATGACTTTCGAAACTCAAATAGTTCTTATTATTAAGCTTAGATCAAAGTTGAATTTAATTAGCTTTAAGAATAGAACTGTAAATAGAAAAGGCATTCATCAACAAGCATATTATACTTCCTTGCAGATCAGCTTACACATCATGCATCTCTTCATGATGATGAAAAATAACATGTTTGGGGGAAAATGTTAGGATAACACTATCAAAGGAATTTGCCTGACATAAATGTATATTAAAAGAAGTCTTTTTATATATAAATGTATATATGTATATAAATACTACTGTGATAAGTCTTTTTATATACATATATTTGTAGAATGTATATTATATATATATTTGTATATATGCATATAAAAAGACTTCTTTTATCACAGTAGTATTATATTTCTCTATGGCTTCAATATTTTTTCCTAAGATTTTCCTCATCATCAGACATTCAGAAACATTTCCTGAAGGATCCTTTAGTAAATTAATACTGCTATATTAAGATTCTTAAATCCTTTAATAATTCTTTGAATAATTCCTAAATGACTCTAAGAACTGTAGCCTTGGAAATAAATCCTAAGAACAAAACGAACATGGTTTTGTTGGAAGGACCAGCCAGGGAAAATAGGCATCTTAAAATGCAGTCTAAAAGTGGCAGAAGCTTTTAGACAACCATTAGCTATCCTCGTGAAGGAATAGATTAAAATGTCTCAAAGAAATAGAAATGTTAAATGTTCTAATTTTGCATCAAGTATGTAATTTCTTTTTTATTTTGTTTCGTATCCAACGAGTTGGAACCTACAAAATAATACTGCACAGATATCTTTTTGTTGGTCCTATAATACTTCCCCTGGAACAATTATGCATGCGATTCGGGGACTGTCACAGCCAAACTGATGTCCTCCCTTGGGACCATGAGGAACAATTGCCCTTCCCCGTGGGGTGGCTCTAAAAGCTGAGTCTAAAAGCTGAGCCCGTTTAATGAATGGCAGCAGCCCTCTGGACTGTGCCACCCTTTGTGGATGGAACAGAGAGGCTACACAATTGGACCAAAATACTTTCTCCCAAATGGTCAACTGCAAATTGTGTGTGACTGCAGCAGAGCTCTATAATAACCAAGGAGGAGAAACCATGACAATTTTAAAAAGCACTGAAAAATACGTTCGTTTTTCTAAATCCCTAAGGGTCTTTTTGTTTATTTTTTTACTTGTCCCAGTTTGTTTCCATCCTTTTCTAGACTTTTATGTCATTAAATGAACAAGGCATGGACATTTTATTTGCAAACTGGGTAACACATATTTCTGTGTTCCAAACCCCACATGATGTAACTTCAAATCCGCAATGTGTGAAAAACATGTATTAATTTAATCACTCTCTAAACATCTATCTTTTAATTCTCTCTGAATTGCTCTCCCATCTCATAGGGTTTTAAACTTCCAGAAAATGCAATGATGAGTTCTAGTAGACCCTGCTTTTGCCTCTGGATACTGGAACTCGAGTATTTATGTCAGGCTTTAATTTGCAAAAGCTATGTACACATTAATAAAATGGATTATGTTAGGGGAGATGGTGGTGTCCAATTATTGCTTATGCCATTTCTTAAGCAGTTCTACTCTTAATGCTTAAAAGGAGGCTAGCATTGTTTGCACAAGAAGTTGGCAATTTCCTCCCCCAACAGTAATGAAATTACCTCTGTTGAGTCAACTTGTAAACTCATGTTAAAAGCTAAAAAGTTGAAAGAAAAAAAAAAAAACCTTCCAGAAAATGAACCTACAGAATATGTCATAAATAGGGTCAAAATGTGGGCCTTGGAGGCAGGGATTGAAATCCCTGCTTGGCTAACACTCTGATTTTTAGAAAAATGTTTTAACTTCTCTGTAACTCAACTTGTCCATAAAATGGGCCAGTAAAGCTGTCAGCATACCTGAAATGATTAAATTATAGAATGTGAAATATAGCTGTAGGAGAGGAACAGAGGTTAGGCCAGGGGTTCAGGAGCCAGCAGCCTGGATTTGATTCCCCATTCAACCACTTACTGTGTATGTCAAACCCCTTCGCTTCTCTGTGCTTCACACTTTCCTCATACATAGAATCAAAACAGGCCCAGTGTGACGGCTCACACCTGTAATCCCAGCAATTTGGGAGGCCAAGGCAAGTGGATCACTTGAGGTCAGGAGTTCAAGACCAACCTGGCCAACATGGTGAAACCCATCTCTACTATTAATAAATATACAAAAGTTACTTGGGAGGCTGAGGCAGGAGAATCACTTGAACTTAGAAAGCAAAGGTTGCTGTAAGCTTAGATCATACCACTGTACTCCATCCTGGGTGACAGAGTGAGATTCTGTCTCAAAAAAAAAAAGAAACAAACAAAAACATTATGTACTTTGGCTGGTTGTTGGAAGGCTTAAATGACTTTTTTCATGCAAAGCACTTAAACAATGCCTGCCCCACAGTAAACAGGCAATGAATACTTGCCACTATCATTGAACAGCATAACTTCCCTGCTCTCAATCTACCTTCTCATGTTAATGGGGTGTCAGAGGCATGTCTTCTCTCTCCACCTTAAGCTCAAGGATACTTGAGTAAGCCTGACCAGGTCCAAAGTTCAGCTATTTTCCCATAGAGAGATAACACAGTGTCCGTTTATGAGTTTATGAGTGTGTGGTGGTGTAGCTGTGGGGTGCCTGCTGACAATGGCTAGATTTCCGTCTTGCAAGGTTTAGAAGTGCAGGTAGGGTGTTGATGGCATTTCTTAAGCAGTTGTGTTGATGGCATTTATTCCAGGGAAGAAAAAGTTGCAAAGCTAAGTGATGACCCCACCCACCAAATGATCCCATCTGCCCTGGCCAGTCTGTGGGGTTGGGGTGAGTGCCTTAGTCTAGGTTATGATCCTCATTCAGGTTACACCTGAGATACCTGAAGAAGGCCTAGTGCTTCTGCAGAGCTTCGGATTACACAGTAAGCACCAAAGAGCTGACCCCCAAGAAGTACTTGTCTAGTCATACCAGGCAGAGTTGGACCCTTGCTTGTGTAAAAGGTACAGGGAATGATTGGCCTAAGGGAAGTCATAGTGATCCAGTGAAATAACTGATTGTCAGAGATCTGGTCATGAGAACAGCTGCAGGAGAATAGCCCAATACAGTGGAGTCAGCCAAGTGGAAGCCCAGACCTACTCTGCAAGAGGAACTTAAGACATTTGACACCTGCCTCAGTCAAGGAAACCAGAGTATCCAGGCACAAGCTTCACAAGTGGAGTTTTATTAGACTTGTACCCTCCCATTGGACTGGGGCCTTCTCACAATAAATTACTATTAAGTTTGTCCTGAAGCTGCACCCATACATATGTTAATCTTGGCCTAAAGTTTTCTTCATAAATATTAAACTGTAACCTAACTTGCTGTGTACACAGAGTGTAACGTACTCTCGTAACAGGCAGCTGAGCCTTAGCCAATCACTGCAGCTGAGTTTCAGTCCATTACAGGTAGCCAAATGTTTAAACAGTGTTCAGTTAAGGCAAATGCCAACCTGTACCTAATCCTGCTGTTTCTGTACCTTGCTTCTGTGTTCTGTATGTTACTTTCCTTTTTTGGTCCATAAACGTCACCCAACCAAGTAGCAGCCCTGGAGTTGCTCTGAACCTATTCTGGTCCTTTAGACTGCCAAATTGGTAAGTTGATCTTCATTCAATTAAACTCTGTTACATTTGATTATTCTAAAGTTTTTCTTTTAACACTATTTTCAGAATTTTTACATCATCTGGGTAAATTCTGATAGGACACCTACATATTAAAAACACCCTCTCTCCTATAATCTGGGTGACTTTGGATAGTGGGATAAGCCTGGCATAGTGGGTAAAGCGATGAGTACCCACCTGTGTATTTCCTGGGTGTGCGCTCCTTGCTCCTCCAGGTAATGGATGTGTAAGCAGGTGGTTGTCCGCCTTTGAACCGGCACACCCAGTGACCCTCTACACATATGCCCCAACCTTGCAAATGATTGCTTAAGGCCAGCAGTTCTGATTTGTGAGTCGGGTGCCTGGTCTGTCACATACACAAGCCTTTTGTAGTGAGATTTGTAGAATCCCTTTCCTCTTCATTTTTGCTCTAATGTTATTTAATCCCAGACCCTCAAAGCTGATTTTTTGCGTAAGATAAGGACTTAATGGAATCTCGTGAAGGCAGAACTCTAAATACTTGGTCACAAGCCTCCCTTTACCAATTTTCCAAAGGTGATAGGCAGTGGTGGTGGAGATGTTGCGGTTATTACTCCTAGAGCTTCCTCTTCCTCTTAAATAGTACCCCAGTCTTAAAGGGATAACCTCAAAATAGATCACTAAGTAGTTTAGCAATCCAGAAATAATCTTTCACAAATATCCTATAATACCTCTACCTGCCCCAAAGCCATCCTATTCTGAGAAGCACTAAATGTACCCTGTCAGCCAAGGTCTTCTTTTTAAAGATGGACAGATTCTTGCTACAGCAGAAAATAAATGTGTTCTCTGCAGGCCATCAAAATAGCCAGGTATTTGGTGAAATAAGTTGCTGTATTCACAGCCTTTTTTTTTTTTTTTTTTAAGAAAACAAACATGAGGTCTGGACTATAAGATCCTTAGGGACCCAGCAATTAATTGGGATATTTTATCTGAAATATTTGGCCATCAGAATATTGGAAAGGTTATTCTGGGACAACTGTAGGCACTTCTCATGATGACTTTTTAAAAAGATAATTTTAAAACTTTTAAAGCCTGCCAACCTCAAGTTACCTAATCCCTTTGAGCCATGTTTCTAAAGCTCAATCCTAAATAGAACCCATGAAAGCAAAAGCTTTATCCCTCCTTGGGACATTGTCTCTACAGGATTATTGTAGAATGCTGAGGAAGTCACTTTACCTGAATAAAGGGTTGTGGCATGGGAGAAGTGGTGCTGATGCATTGAATACTCAGTGTTTGAATGACTGATCTGACCTTCTTCTAGCTTGGAGCTAACAGAGTAGATCTCACACCAGCACTACAGTGTTAAGGTAGAGACAACATGATAATGGCAAAGTAGAATTACCACAACCTCAACAGGTCAGTATGGTCAGATACGAGGTTGTTTGCTTGGAAGGAAGTATGCAGAGGAGAGTTAATACTGGCAGTAAAGTGGGTGTGGCCCTCTAGGGGTCAGTATTAAGCCAACATTCTTTTTTTTTTTTTTTTTTTTTGAGACGGAGTTTCGCTCTTGTTACCCAGGCTGGAGTGCAATGGCGCGATCTCGGCTCACCACAACCTCCGCCTCCTGGGTTCAGGCAATTCTCCTGCCTCACCCTCCTGAGTAGCTGGGATTATAGGCACGCGCCACCATGCCCAGCTAATTTTTTGTATTTTTAGTAGAGACGGGGTTTCACCATGTTGACCAGGTTGGTCTCGATCTCTCGACCTTGTGATCCACCCACCTCGGCCTCCCAAAGTGCTGGGATTACAGGCTTGAGCCACTGCGCCCGGCTAAGCCAACATTCTTAAGGTGGTCTCACTTGCATCCAAAAGCAGATACTCATTCAAATCATGCAAACATTTGTAATATCCAGCAATTGTCATCATCTCATTTAGCTACCAAGACCTCCCCTGGAAAGCCTTATGACTCCCTTGCCTGTTTTATGCACAGACATTTCTATCTTCATTTGGGATAATCCCTGAAGAAGACACCAACATCTTGCTTTTATTTTTTGCAGGCGATTTCTCTGGATTTTACCCTCTCTTTGTTTTGATGTCTGTAGAGAGTGCTGGAACACTGGCCTGGCCGAAGTTACTTTCTTTTTTAGCCTGGCTTGGCTTGGCTACTGAGTGATTTAAGACCTGTTTTGGAACTACATGTGGGTGTTGGAATGATGTGGAAGTGAAAGTCAGATAAATAACCATCGTCATGAAGAGACCCACGCAGAAATGGGTCTGCAGAGGCACAGAGAATGTTCTTCATGGGCCCTGTTCCATTGGTTACAAATGGCCCTTTTATTTTCCTTGGAAGGGCTAAAGAAAGTTTTCCCCTAGGAATGTTCTCCCAAATCCAAGGCCCCTTGCTCTTGCAGAAAGATATAAGAGCTTGTAGTCCTGAGGGTTATCTCTTTCCAGGAATTTCTCACTTGGAAAAAGAGATGGTGTTGGAATCCATCTGAGATGCTCACATGTTGGGGTCAGAAGGTGGTGACTGGATGGATGCCGTTTTTCTAGTTTAGATGAATAAAGACTTCCTTTGCTACTGCACTAGCTGAGCCTTTACAAAACACCAATCAGATCATGTCCCTTCCCTGCTTAAAGCTCTCTGACGATTCACCATTGATTCCAGAGTCAAGTCCTAGATTTCCACCTGCCATTTTAGCCCTCCATGATCAGCCAGTGCTTGCCTCCCTGGCCTTTCTCCTCAGTGTGGACCCTCCCTACTTATCCTTTATGGCAAGGGGCTGGCATACCACTATCCAAATTTGGCTCTCAAGGACTAAACTATAAGCTAAGAATGGTTTTTACATCTCTGAACAGCTATATATTAAATGATTATGCAAGGAGTTTGCAAGGCAAAAGGGATCCAGTTAAGGGTTTTCCAGACAGATGAACAGTATGTGAAGCCATGCAAGTGTGAAGACTTCACATTAGGAGGAAGTTGTTGTGGGGTCATAGAAGGATTTTTCACAGAGAATGGCAAAGTCATATATGCCCCATATGGTAGAAGCAGAAAGGAGAGGGCAGGGCCAAGCTGGGGGCAGGGAGACCAGACAGGAGTTAATTTTACTCGTTCAGTTAAGCAGTCGTGATACATAAACTAAGGCAAATGTGAGGGTGAGGAGAGGAGGATGAACACTCAGATTTGAGATTGCTTAATGAATTATTGGTTACAGATGGGCTGTCACTGTGGGGTAGGGGAAAGCTTCGCTCTGATTCCCTCTCACAGGTGGTTGGTTCTGGTCACTGTGGAGATGATGGAGAGACACCTGACCTAGAGAATGCCTTGGAAGTCAAGGTGTTGGCGGGCAGGGAGGATGAGGCATTGGGTCTCTCGGTCAAATGTGAATACCTTCAGGCATCACCTCCTCTAGGAAGCCTTCAGGCCAAGTTAGGGTCCTCTTCTGTTGGAGCATTAATTAGTCATTCAGAACCTTTACCAAGTAGCTTTTAATTGGTTTATACTTTTCTTTTTTTACCCCACTTAGATGGGATGAACTCATTGAAAGTTGATGTAGTGATTAATTAATCTTTTTTTCCTCAGAGCCAGGCAGCATCCAGTTGCCTAATAAATGATCATTGAGCTTCACTGAGTAGAGGTGGGGCCTCTTGGGGAAGGTCCCCCAGGGTGATGTGGTGGGCAGAGCAACCGCTGTGTCCTCCAACAGACCTGGTTAAAATCTTTCCACTTTCTACCTTTGTGAGTGTTGACAAAAAGGGTCAAATTCTGTAAAACATTTAAAGAGATTTAGTATTCTGAACCAACTATGAGTGACTATGGCCTGTGACACAGCTCTCAGGAGATCCTGAGAACAAAGGGCTAAGGTGGTCAGGGTGTGGACTGGTTTTATACTTTTTAGGGATACATGAGACTTGAATCAAATACATTTAAGAAATACATTGGTTCAGTCCAGAAAAGTGGGACAACTCAAAGTGGGGTTGGAGGGGTGTTGGAGTTAGGTGTTCCAGGTTAAGTTACAGGCAGATTTAAAATGTTTCTAATTGGTAATTAATTAAAAGAGTTATCAATAAAAAGGAATGTCTGGGTTGAGATAAGATGTTGTGGAGACCAAAGTTTTATCATGCAGATGACGCCTTCAGGTTGCAGGCCTCCGCGACAATAGATTTAACATGCTTTTTTATCAGACTTAAGGTTGATGTTGATGTTAAAACTGGAGAGACATAATGAGTTATGTCTCACCCCCACTTTTCTTCATGGCCTGAACCAGTCTTTCAGGTTAAATTTTAAAGTGTCTTGGCCTAGGAGGAAGTCCATTCAGACGGCTGGAGGATCTTAGAATTTTATTTTTTGTTTACATGAGTTTTGCCTGATCACTTTATTTTTATATAAATACTGGCATACTTCATTTTATTGTGCTTTGTTTAATTGTGCTTTCAGATTTTGAGTTTTTGACAAGTTGAAGGTTTGTGGCAACCTTGTGTTGAGCAAATCTATGGGTGCCTTTTTTCCTACAGCATGTGTTCACTTTGTGTCTCTGTGTCACATTTTAGTAATTCTTGCAATATTTCAAACTTTTGGCTAGATGCGGTGGCTCACTCCTGTAATCCCAGCACTTTGAGAGGACAAAGGCGGATGGATCATCTGAGGTCAGGAGTTTGAGACCAGCCTGGCCAACATAGTGAAAGCCCATCTCTACTAAAAATACAAAAATCAGCTGGGCGTGGTGGCAGGTGCCTGTAATCCCAGCTACTAGGGAGGCTGAGGCAGGAGAATCACTTGAACCTGGGAGGTGGAGGTTGCAGTGAGCTGATCACACCACTGCACTCCAGCCTGGGGTACAGAGCAGGACTCTATCTCAAAATACTTTTGCGTTATTATTGTGTCTGTTATGGTTATCTGTGATCAGTGACCCTTGATATTACTATTGTAATTGGTTTGAGGCATCACAAATTATGCCCATCTAACAGAGCAAACTTAACAAATAAATGTGTGTGTGTTCTGACTGCTCCACCACTGGCCATTTTTCTATCTCTCTCCCCTCCTGCCTCCCTATTCCCTGAGACATGACAATGTTGAAGTTAGGTCAATTAATACTCCTACAATGGCATCTCAGTGTTCAAAAGTGAAAGGAAAAGTTGCACATCCTTCACTTTAAATCAAAAGCTAGGAATCAATTAAGCTTAGTGAGGAAGGCACATTGAAAGCCGAGATAGTTTGAAAGCTAGGCCTTTTGTGACAAAAAGCCAAGTTGTGAATGCATTGGAAGTTATTGAAGGAAATTTAAAGTGCTACTCTAGTTACTATACAAATGATAAGAATGCAAAACAGCCTTATTGCTGATACTGAGAAAGCTTTAATGATTGGGATATAAAACCAAACTGCTACAACATACCCTTAAGTCAAAGCCTAATTCAGAGCAAGGGCCAAACTCTCTTCAATTCTATGAAAGCTGAGAAAGGTAAGGAGCTGCCGAAGAAAAATATGAAACTAGAAGAGTTTGACTCAAGAGGTTTAAGAAAAGATGCTGTCTTCGTAACATAAAGGGTGAAACAGCAAGGGCAAATGTAGAAGCTGCAGCAAGTTACCCAGAAGATCCAGCTAAGACAAATTGATGAAGGTGGCTCCATTAAACAACATATTTTCCTCTTTCTTTTTCTGTTTTTTTTTTTTTTTTTTTTTTTTTTTTTTTTTTTTTTCTTTGAGACTGGGTCTCACTCTGTCGCCCCAGGCTGGAGTACAGTGGTGTGATCTCAGCTCACTGCAACCTTTGCTGCCTGGGTTCAAGGGATTCTCCCGTCTCCGCCTCCCAGGTAGCTGGGATTACAGGTGCCTGCCACTGCACTCAGCTAATTTTTGTAGTTTTAGTAGAGACGGGGTTTCACCATTTTTGGCCAGTCTGGTCTTGAACTCCTACCTCATGATCCACCTGCCTTGGACTCCCAAAGTGCTGGGATTAGAGGCATGAGCCACCATGCCTGGCCACATTTTCATTACAGACAAAACAGCCTTCTATTGGAAGAAGGTGCCATTTAGGACTTTCCATAGCTAGAAAGAAGAAGTCAATGCCTGGCTTCAAAACTTCAAAGGACAGGCTGACTCTCTTGTTAGGGACTCATGCAGCTGGGGACTTTAAGTTGAAGCCAATGCTCATTTCCCATCCTGAAAAGCCCAGAACCCTTAAGAATTATGCTAAATCTACTCTGCTTTTGCCATATAAATGGAATGACACAGCCTGGATGACAGCATTCTATTTATACCATGGCTTATTGAATATTTGAAGCCCACTGTTGAGACCTACTGCTTAGAACAAGATTCCTTTCAAAATATTACAGCTCATTAAGAATGTACCTGACCAACCAAAAGCTCTGATGGAGATATATAGAAGATCAATATTTGTTTTCATGCATGTTAACAGAATATCCATTCTTTAGCCCATGGATCAAGAAGTGATTTTGATTTTTAAGTCTTATTGTTTAATAAATATATCATAATGTTATAGCTGCCATAGATGGTGATTCCTCTGATGGAAAAGTTACTCCCAACCTTCACAGATCACTGTGAGACATTTAAGATTTTAGTGGAGGAAGTAACTGTTGATGTGATGAAAATAGCAAGAGAACTAAAATTAGAAGTGCAGCCTGAAGATTTGACTGAATCTCACGATAAAATTTCATTATAAAATTTGAACAGAGGAAGAGTTGCTTTTTATGGAGGTGAGAAGAAAGTAATTTATTGAGGTGGAAACTACTCCTGGTGCAGATGCTGTGAATATTGTTGAAATGACAAAAAAAGATTTAGAATATTAAATAAACTTAGTTGAAAAAGCAGTGACAGGGGTTGAGAGAATTGACTTCAATTTTGAAGGAAGTTAGGAAATTCTACTGTGAGTAAAATGCTATCAAACAGCATTGCATGCTACAGGGAAATCTTTCCTGAAAGGAAGAGTCGATTGATGCAACAAACTTCATTGTTGTCTTATTTTAATAAATAGCCATAGTCACCTCAATTTTCATCAACCAGCACCCTAATCAGTCAGCAGCCATCCATACTGAGGCAAGATACTCCACCAGCAAAATGATTATGACTCCCTGAAGGCTTAGATGATATTGTAATTGGCATTTTGTCTTAGCAATAAAGGATTTTTAAAATTAAGGTATGTACTTTTATTAGACATAATGCTATTGCACATTTAAGAGACCAACAGTATAGTATAAACATAGCTTTTATATGCATTGGGAAACTAAAAAAATTTATATAATTCATTTTATTGTGATCTTTGCTTTATTTCTGTGATCTGGAATAAAACCTACAATATTTCCCATATATAAAGAAAATGTACTTTTCCTTCATATTTTTCAGGGCCACCATAAGAATGAAATGGAGGCAGGTTGCATGGGTAATGGAAAGAACATGGGAGTTTGGAAGTTGGAAGGTCTGGATTCCAATCCTTGGCCTGACACCAGGAGTAATTTATTCCTGCTCTCATAGCCTCAGTTTCTTCATTTGTAACATGAGGGTGTTGGATTAGATTATGTTCCCCTCCCTTCTGGAATTCTATTAGAATTTATGAAACTAGATGACATGTAGAATTGTCATGCAAATGTAAATCCAGAAGCAAATTTCGATGGTTTGAATGTATCCTCCCGAAAGCATGTGTTGGAAACTTAATCCCCAAAGCAACAGTGTTGAAGGGTAGGGCCTAACAGGAGGTGTTTAGGTCATGAGGGCTCCACCCTCATGAATAGATTAATGTCAGTTATTAAAGGAGTTCATGCTAGGAGTTCAATCTCTGGCTTTCCTGCCCTCTCTTCCACCTTCTACCATGGGATGATGTTAACAAGAAGGTCCACACCAGATGCTGGCACCTTGATCTTGGACTTCCCAGCCTCCAGCACTGTGAGAATCTCTTTTCTTTATAAATTACCCAGTTGTGGTATTCTGTTACAGTAACACAAAACAGACTGAGACATAAGTGACAGAGAAGAGTCATATTTTAGAGTCCAAAAAGGACTTCAGCAGTAAATTGTATATACATAAAGAGTGGCCTCATGGTGGGTATGATACCACTCATATTCCATCATCAGGACTGAGGCATTCACTCCCCAGCTGCTGGGAGTGTTGCCTACTGACTTATCTATGAAAACATCCTTAGCTGAAGGGAGCTGCCTTTCCCAAGGTAGCCCCCTCCGTGGGGGACAGCCTCTATTCAACCACTAGTCAAGTTGTGGGGATACAAAGTCCCAGCCCTCTCATCTCAGTTTTGGAGATCTCTGAGAGGCATTTCAGCCTCAGAGCTCCCCTGGGTTCTGTTGGAACTACATCTCAGCTCAACTTCCCCTTCAACTCCGCCCAATTCCGCTTACTTCACTTCCTCACGGGTATTCTTAGGGTATTCCCAAGAAAACATCTGCACACAAATCCAGGCATTTCTCCTTGGACTTGATCTCTGACTTCTCTCCTGGCTTCTGGACCTCTGTGGACTTGGCTTGGGCACCTCATCGACAGGCCAAGGTGGAAGGCGGCAAAACCTGGGCTCCTTTATGCTTCTCACTCAACAGTTACAGAAATGCAAGTTGGGACCTTTTACGCTAAAGATAACATCTGTGTATCCCATTGTACTTTAAAGTAGCAAAGAAGATTTCTCCTCCCAGGAAGACTGTTCTAATAGCTAAAGTCAGACAAAGTAGTAAGTCAGAAGGACTGGTCAGTAAAGCCCCCTCCAAATGGTGCCATGGCAAAAATAAAAACAAAAGACTCTAGGAAAATGAATTATACTTAACGAATCTTAGCTCTATAAATCAATAACTGGAAGGTGGGGGCATAAGCTTTCTTTTTCACGGGGCTTGCACCAGTTGTCTGAGCCCCACAGTTTGGTCAAATCTCAGCCACAAGTTTTCTTCTGATATCATAAGGCTTGGAATGAAGAAGCTAGAACCTCATTCTGTTCCCCAAGTTCCGAATAGTGTAAAGAATACTATGAAGAACTAGAACCTCATTCTGTTCTCCAAGTTCCGAGTACTATAAGAAAAGAAAAAAGAGATCAATGGTTATAATTCATTGAATAGCTAGATAAATACTGACTAGGAGGGCCTATGAAAAAGAAGCATTCAGATCTGCCTGGAAAAATTAGCTTCCCTTCCTCCCTCCCTCCCCTACTGTTCAGCATCTCTGCTGCAAGAATCTGGCTCCGTTATTTCTCTCAGTGGGAGCTGCCATTTTAATGACTCAGCACAGCACTTTTTCAGCAGGAGATCCTGCCTCAGGTGGCAGATCAGGCCTGGGAGAATTGAGGTCTCATTTAAACTAAGTCAGAAATTTCCCAACTTGTTTTAAAGTGAAATAGATTTGTAAAAATAACAATAATAATTATTTGACAGTGCTGTTATAGCTCCCATATCAAAATTTAATCTTTAAAGTAGAATCCATTCTTTTTCTTTCCCAAGGAAACTAACTCTGTCAGGCATTACCAACCTGAGTTGAAACATTCACCAGCTCAGAGAAACCTCATGTGCTTGAATAAGACAGCAGCAGAAGAATTCATTTGAGTTTGAGGTCTTTCTTAAATACTCATTATTTTTCACATATTAGGCATTATATTTAGATTTTTAAAAGTTATTTGATCTTCTTTATACCTTAAACCTCTGAAAAAAGTATATAGAACCCGAACTTCTTCATTTGGGGGAAATGGTTGATATATTTCTATGTTATTTACATCATTTTTTAAAAAGTTGCCCTCATGAGCTTTTATTTCATTTTTAAAAATTGGGATATAATTTACATACAATGAAATGCACTAGTCATAGTGAGGCTTGCTGTATTCCTCAGTCTAAGGTCCATCTGGTAAGCTCTTCCCTCCCATTTTCTCAAAGTCCCACCCCAGTCAGCCCTGGCCCATTCTCAAGCCATTCTCCTCTTGGGATCTCCTCTGCATTGGGCCTCTATAAGATCCCTGCCTATCCTCAAAGGCCTCCTGGTATGCTCTCTGTACTGCTTCACCTGGACTGAGACCTGGTTGCATCTGAGCCCACTGTATCTTTCATGGCTGCAACGGACTGAATATTTGTGTCCCTCACATTCAAATGTTGAAACCCTAACCCCAATGTGATCGTATTTGGAGGTGAGTCCTTTGGGAAGTGATTAGGTAATGAGGGTGGAACTTTCATTAATAGGATTAGTGTCCTTTTAAGAAGAGCCTGGAGAGTTAGTTAGCTCTCTTTCCTCCATGTGAGGATACAATGAGAAGTTGACAGTCTGCAAACCAGAAGAGGGCTCTCAGGAGAACCCAACCTTACTGGCATCCTGATGGTAGACTTCCCAGCCTCCGGAACTGTTGAAGTTAATTTCTGTTGTTTATAAACCAGTCTATGGTGCTTTGTCCTAGCAGCTGGAGCCAACTAAGCCTCTCAAGCAAAGCCTGCTCCTGCTCTCATACCTTTCACCTCAGGGCCACACCATGAAGCTGGGAATCCTACCACCTTTCTGCTCACCTGTCCAGAACACTATCTGACTCTTTCTTTGTGCATCTTCTTTTAGTCAATCCCACTGCTCTTTTCCTAACTCCAGTGATGTTCTTTACTAACCTCTGTGCCCCTTTCTTTCAGTCATCAGGGATTTTTGTACCCTATTTACAGACTTCTTCTCCTCCCACATACCGGTCATCTTTTTAAAAGACTTAAAATCCGCAAAGATGAGCTTTTCAACCAACCCCTTTATATATCCCTAAGCTTGTCCCACTGTCTAGTCTTGATGGCCATTTCTACCCAGAACTATCAACGTGTGGCATCTCCCTATTGCCCTGGACTTCTGAGGCTGCAGCCCTCTGTCCAACTAACCAGTTCATGAGGCTCATGAGGCTCCTGCAAGCAGCATTTCCCAAACTGGAACTAGTATCTGATCTTCCCCACTATCTCTTCAATGGCTTTCCATTGATTTGACTGGGATTTGCAAGTGCTACCATGGTCTTTCCAACACCCCAATTCTATACCCTAAAGCCAAATTCTCATGTAATATTTTAAAATTTGGACCTTGCATATCCATATCATGGTAAGCTGGCTGGGTTTTAATCAAACCCATTCACTCCTCCTGCTCTGCTCATGCAGTAAGACTATGTTTCCTGCCTTTCTCCTGTTGGGTGGGGTCATGCAATGGCAATCTAACTGACGGAATATGAGTGGTGGTGTCCCTCTGAGGCCTGGCCCACCAAAATCTCCCACATCTAGTCCTTGATGCTTTTCTTCTTTTGCAAACTGGATGCTAACACCAGGATGACCTTGAAAGTCACTTGATGCAGACGGCAAACTCTGCCACTTTGAATCCCCAAATGGAACATAAGCTCATCTCTACCTTCCCCTGCCGACTGCTCCCCTTGACTGAAGAAAAACATACACATTGACCACAAATAAAAAGCAAGCTTTTAACAGAGTTAAACCACTGAAATTTTAGAATTTGTTACAACAGTTAGTTTTATCTAATATATACAAATGTGTAAGGAGAAGGAATTCTAAAATGTATCATATTCAAATAGAGTCATCAGGGACCAAGAACTGGGCCACACTGAAGGGAGCAAGCTTTGGGCGAGGCCACAAAGAGGCCTGAGGTTCTCTCTTCTTTATAGTGTGTGTGTGTATATATATATATATATATATATATATATATATATATATACACACACACACAATTTTTATTCTTTCCAGAATGTTCCATTCATGGAACTGGTGCTATCCCTGTCTCTATGTGTAATGCCAGATAGGAATGAGGGAATGATCCAGAGAAAAGGAGGAATTCAGCAGGGTGAGAGGAGCTAATAATGACCTCCCCTCCCACAATCTAGATGTTCCCCCACCCCCAGCCCCTCAGCCATCCGAGTGGCAGACAAAGTATTTATGTTCTTTTTGTGGTATGCACCCACGAGGGACCTGTGACATCAGTAAGCAGCTAGGGAGGGAATTTGGATTCCTGGATCCTAGCTGTCTTTTCTTCTGTCATAACTGACCACAGGAATTAGCATAGGAAGTAGAGGTAAGAGAGAAAGATAGGTAAGAGAGAAAGGTTCAGGGCCAAGGCTGTGAACAGGGCTCCGGAGCCCCTGGCAGTCTGTTTAATGTGTGAGTGACGTGTGGCCCAGGGGAGAAACTTGTGGGTGTTTCCCCAGTGAAAGATGCCACATAGGTCTGAGCATCTGGACCCAAAATCCCCTAACTGACGAACTGGTGTTTCTCTGTGCTTGCTGTAATGGATTGTTCTAGCCGTGATGCTAATGGAAGAAATTACTTAAGGACCAAGTCTTCCCCCACCACCCCGCCTCTGTTCTGTCTAGCATTCCTGCAGTCTGGCATCTTCACTTAGAAACATTATCTCTCCAGATCTTGCAGAGTCCCTAAGTGTAGCTGTAGCATATCGCCTTGGGGAGTTCAGAGCGCCTTATGAATATTATCTCATTAAATCCCTCAACCTTTTCCCCCAGGAGTAAAGCCACACCCCTCCCCTACTCCAACTCACAATCCCTGCTTCATTGAAACCAGACTCTGAATAATAAATATTGTGATTTATTGCAAGTCATTTAGAAGGAACTGTAAATGGACCTTCAACTTCTTCATCCATCTGAAAGGCACCATCTTAATGTGTGTATAGAAGAAATAATGGCTGTTCTGACACCTGCTTACCTGGGACACTAGTTATTTATGGTTCTTGGGCAGAGAGTGCCAGATGCCCTTTATTCCCATGGGACAAAGAAATCCCAGAATCCTTATTCTTCCCTGAATATTGGCATTTCACACCTTCCACTCCTCTCACTATCCCAGCAATATGGCAGGCATCTGGAAGTATTTGCTGCTCTTTAAATGTACCAATTTTCTTCAGGCTTTCAAAGCTCTGAAAAAACTGTTTCCTCTGTCAGAATGCTCCTTTCCACCCCAATCATCCTCTACTTTGTGATCTCCTGTTCATCCTTAAGAACCAGCTCAAATCTCATGTCTTTCATCAAATCATCTTTGACTTCTACAGGATGAGTTAGTTGATCTTTCCTCTAATCTTCCACATCTTCAAATAGAAGAGCTACCACTTCTATCAAGCTCCAGTTACATGTGTACATATATATTGTCATTTAATTCGCATGATATCCCTCTGAAGTTGGTGATACAATCATAACTAATTTTACTGATAAGAAAAAAAGAGGCTTAAAGAGGTTAATAACTCTCCCAGTGTTTCATTGATAATTAGGAGGTAAAGCCAAATTTCAAACCAAGGTCAGACGGCAAAGCCCACAATCTTTTACTTCATAAGTTGCTTCCACTTTTTTTTTTTTTTTTTTTTTTTATCACTTGTTGACCTCTCTATTAGGCTTGAGCTTCTTAAGTTAAGGGATTATGACCTTCATGCTTATATCTTTGTACCTAGCACAGTGCTGAGTATAAAATAAGTGCTCAGTAAATGTTTGTGGAATGAATGGATTAAAGAAAAAATGAATATTAATTTTGTTGCTTCAGATAAATTTGTGTTGTATTTTTAAATTTGGGGGAGCATGTAAGTTGCCATATTTCCCTTCTGATGAAATGTTGGGAAGAGGGGTCTCTATGGAGAGGAGAGGATTATTTCACCAATGAGGCAAATCCAGGAGTTATTAAAATTGGGCTATGCACTTGAACTCATGGAAGCTCTTGAAGAGCTCGGCCTCCACTGGGCTTCCCCATAGAGTAATTGGAATATAAGCATAATCTCTGAGCTCATTCATCCTTTCAGCGAATATCAATAGAGTTCTCTCTATGTGGCATGCATTGGGCTGGGCTTTGGGGAAACAAGAGTTAGCACAAATAGTCGTGGTCCTTAAAGTGGACTTCTGTTATTTGCTTGTCCAGCATCTCTTCTGCTAACAGAACCACTGTTTTTTCTTGGGAAAATATTCTTCCTGTTCTCAGTGTATTTTAGGTTGGGGTAATTTCCGGTTTTTGGCTGTGAGTTAGGGCACTCGGCCAGGCACGACCAATCACTGTGTTGTGTCCTCTCTATCCACAGTGATTGGTTTAGGAACGGTCATGTGGCTCAAGTTTGGCCAATGATTGTCTGTGATGAGTTTTTGACTGGAACTATAACATGCATCAGGTCTCAATGGGGTTCGTTGAGAATACATTCTGAGAAATGTGTCCTTAGGCAATTTCATCCTTGTGTGAACACCACAGAATGTACTCACACAAACCTAGATGGGATAGCCTATTACATACCTAGGCTGTATAGTATAGCCTATTTCTCCTAGGCTACAAACCTGTAGAGCACGTCACTGTACAAAATACTGTAGGCAATTGTAACACAATGGTTTGTATTTGTGTATCTAAACACAGAAAAAGTACAGTAAAAATATAGTATAATCTTACGGGACCACCATTGTACATGTGGTCCATTGTTGTTATGTAATGTATAACTGTGTTAGAAACGTGAATCTTTATTTCTTCTGGTTAAATATAAACCCGGAATTACTGAAAGAGAATAAAATCAATTCAAAGGAAATCAGAGCTGAGATTTGAGGGAGCAAGGGTAGACTGATGGCGTAATTTCAGGCTTTAGAAATGGCCACATCTAAAGCCAGCAGAAGCCCTGCATTTCCCATTCACATGAGCCAATACAATTCCCTTTTTTTCCTAAGCCATTTTAAGATGGATTTCTTCCACTTGCAATGAAATGAGACCTAAATAACAATAGCATTGGCTCTTGGAAGTGAGGTTTTATAAGTGACATCCTAAAATGTAGAACTAGCTGAATCACAGTAGGTTGCAGAGCACCAAGTCTGTTCTTGGCTGGGAAGTCAGCTGGGTTGAACTGTTTTATGCAATATCTTAAGGCTCAAACCATGTTCTAGAAATAGAAAATATAATTATATTGGAAAGAACTGTCCATTTCTTATGGCCTTCAGTAATGTGCTATGAGGAAGAAGCAAGCTTAATGGGAAGAAAAGAGAGCCTCTCTCAGAGAAGCCCACCCTGTATCAGTCAGCAGTCCAGAATGGCAGAGAGGAGTACTGTGAGTTGGAAAAGCTAAATTCTCTATCCCAGGATAAACTTAACATAAATGAAGTGAAGAGAGGCTAAACACAAAGGGAGGAGATTAGAACCTGGAGGTAGCACGATATCCAACCCTTCCAAACACCATCTTTCTTTCGTAGCATAAAAAGTCATTCTCCGGGTTGCAATGGGAAGCAAAAGGAATTTCAGTCTTGCCTCCCTGCCTCAGTGCATCATTAGCATAGTAGATGAAAGAGGAAGGCCTGCTGCCAAGGGGCAGAAACTTCCAGATGGTGGTTGAGATTCAAGGACCCATCTTTCTGACTTTGGACTTGACCAAATGCAAGTCAAGCGTTTATTAAGATTTAAGAAAGTTGTAATGCCTGGAAAACAAAAAACCTGACAAATGATAATCTGCAACACAGTGATCAATAATTGGGGCAGTCCCAGGCTCATGAACTCACTAAGAGAAAGCAAGTGGCCATGGGAAGGGAAACCTTTTGTTGTCCCACTTAGTTATGGCCACAGGATCAATAGACAAGGAATTTCCCTGAAGGGAAGACAGATGGATTGACCAAGGAATACCTTTCATCACAGGGCAGAGATGCCCTGGTTATTCCTACACACCATGTTCTTATCCCCATGGGAGATGCTATACACTAATGATTACGATATATTGTTTCTCCTTTGTCCAAGAAGGAGTTTTTCGTTGTAGTTATCTTTTTCTTTCTCATTGTGTATCATGTATTTTGGGGAGGAGTGAGTGAATTTGTCATTTACCATGAGTTTCTAGACACAAGAAACTTTATCCACACCAGAATAAGATTTTCATTGCAGAAATCCTGTCTTTGAAGAGAAATATAGTCAACTAGTGAAGACTGTGTAGATACTATGAGCACTGGCTCTGGAATCGGATTGCTTGTGTTGGTATCCCAAGTCCACTACTTAACTTGGATAACTTTGAGCAACTAGTAACACTCCACTGTGCCTCTGTTTCTTCATATGTAAACCTGGAATAAAACAGTACTATCTTTTTTTATAATAATTTTGCAAGGATGAAATAAATCAATACATGTAAAGCAATTGTAGCAACTGGCATAAATTAAGAGCTTAATAAGTGTTGGTTATTTTTATTATTTATATGGACTTCCCCTTAGAAATGTATGAGTGTGTTTTCAGTTTTAGATGGAATATTTGTATTATGTTGGGTGGGGACATTTTGGAAATTGTATATACATATGTTGGGCAATGGAGTTGCCTGAATGAATACTGTGTTTTTCTTCTGGTAACTGAATACTTTTTTTCCTTAGAGAATCATTTTTGTGGTACATGTGGGTTGGATAAAGATTATCACCTTGGCCCCTCTAATATGGGGCTGAGTACATACTGCACACAGTTGGTAGTATTAAATGTAACATTCTAAGGCACTAGAACAAAGCTGAACACATAATAGTGAGTCCAAAGTCTCAGGACTCTTCATTGATGCTGCCTGTACTATTAGACCCTGGAATTCAACAATGGCAAAAGAAATACAAGATTCAGGGATCCCTCTCCCTAACACCCTTACCTGCTGCTTGACTCCTGATCTATTACTTCCTGAAATGGGCTGTTCTGATAAATGTCTATTAATTTGGTGCAGGGAATGAGTAAGGGGAGAGAGTTCAGTGGATCACTTTGAGCCTAATACAGTCTAATTACCCACATTCTGGTCTTAGCAGGAAGGCTGTCAATCTCCCTTCTGTGCCTATTCAGTGTGTGCCCTTGCCCACAATGTCCGCCCTCCTCTCCTTCCTCTACACAGAGTTTAAGCCACTTTTTAACTTCAAACCCAACTCATTCCTTCCCTCCTCTCCAGCCACCTGCACCTCACTTTGTCTTGACCGATGCAATATTTTTTGCTCTTTCAAGTCTCTAGAAGCAGAGTCAGCAAATATGACCCATGAGACAAATCCTGCCTTTCCCACCTGTTTTTGTAAATAACGTTTTAAAATGCCCATTCATTTATGAATGAAAATGCCCATTCATTTACATATTCTCTGCGGTTGCTTTCAGGTTATAATGCAGAGTTGAATAATTGCCACAGAGATTCTATGGCCAATAGAGTCAACAACATTTAATATTTTGCTCCTTACAGAAAAAGTCTGCCAGCTCCAGCTCTAGAATGTAGGCATGACCTAGGAGCTCGTTAGAAATGCAGACTCTCAGGCCAATCTCAGACCTACTGAATTAGGTTCATTAGATTAACAGATTCCAGGTGATTTTTATGCACATTGAAATTTGGGAAACTGCGTTGAAGTCCTTTTAGGGCAAGCAGGGAATCCTGTCTCAAATTCATAGCACTTAGCCCACTTCAGGATATGCATGAGGGCCTCAGCTGGTGCAAGCTGATTGAAATGGATAAATAGGGAAGTTTTGGGCCTAGACAGTGATTCTCAAAGTGTGGTCCTCAGATCCCCCCCAGCATCCACAGCACCTCTGAATTTGTTAGAAATGCAAATTCTAGGGTCCACTTCAGATCAAGTGAATTAGAGCCTCTGCAGGTGGAGCTCAGCCATCTGGGTTTAATGAACCCTCCAGGTGATTCAAATGCAAGTTACATAGAGCTCCAGAGATTAATTTGGTTTAGGGTAGGAGCCTGTTATTGAGATATAGTACATATAATCTCCCAGGTGAATCTAATTTTTAGCCAGGATTAAGAACCTCAGGTTTAGATCCTCTCATCCAAAAAGGATTTATTGTGCACTTACTATGTGGACATATATCTGTATCTATACAGGGTGTGGGCATATATCTGTATCTATATTAACCTCTGTCGCTCTCTATATGAATAAACAAAACCCTGCCCCCAAAACAGTCACCTAACAGAGGCATCATGTAAATCAATAAATTTCATTCAGGGTAAATAGTAGAAGTGGCGTGGCACCCAAAGGAGGAGGGTGATAAACTCACTTAAAAGGTCACATTGGCTTCCAGAAGGAGAAAATATTTGAGCTGAGTTTTAAAGGATGAACAGGACTTCCCAGGGAATTTCAGACAAAGGGAACAGCATGTGCAAAGGCACCAGGGCACAGAACAGGAACACATGAAATTGTACCGTCAGAAAATTGCAAGAAGCTTGATGTGGCACTGCTGACTCTGAAACTGGAAAGGTAGCTGAAGAAGTTCCCAACCTACGGGGAGAAGTCTAATGAGGTGGACTTAAATAGTCTTTAGTCCACTGAGCCTTTGTGCCAGGTTGGCTAGAATCCATCCACTCTCCATTGCCTAGTGGAGAGTGGCCACGTATGGACAAATGCAGGTGCAGACAGAATGCTCTGGAGGAAGAAGAAGACCCAGTCGCTGAAGTTCCCAGGCATTCCACTTACGCATTCAGGTCCCCACTGCCTTTGAATGGAAAGCGGATTTCAATGAGCAAGAACTGCAGCAGCTCTACATCCAGGTAGCCACACCCACCGGCACACCTGGGCGGAGAGGAGCTGGCCCTACTTTTCCTAGCAACAAACACCCGCTATCTGCCCCAACCCAAGCCAAGAGGCTTCCTCCTCAGCCGGTGGGTCCGACAGACAGATAAGGCTGGCGGGGCCGCCCTGGTCGGGCAGCCGGGGAGCGGATGTGCCAGCACACAGCTGCCGACTTTCTCCCCTCCTCACGTTAAACTGGAACATTTTGCACTTTTCTTCTCCAACTCTTTCAAAGCAAGTCATTTTCCTTCTCTGGAAGGACGCCCATTGTTCCTTTGACATTAAAGATAGGTCTTCACTGTTTTCTCTTAAGGCAGCAATTGGTGAAGTTAAGATGTATTATGGGGACTTGTCAGAAGGATACAACATTATACAAAGGAATGATGTGAAACAAAAATTGCTCTCTTCAACCTTCCAACCTCTCCCGCATACGGATTTCAAGCCATTTTTCTGCCCTCGTGTGTTCCCGGCACAGCTGGGAATTGGGGTTAATTGAAGAGATGGAGTTTGTGGTTCTCTGCTGATGGCCCCTCCGGCTGCCGGAGAAAGTAAGGTGGAACAGGAAATTATTCAGTGGACAGGGTAGGAGGGTAGAGGGAGGAGTCAGGGGATGGGAGACTCAGGAGGAAAACCTCACACATGTTTTTCTTAGGAATTTCTTAGGAATGCTTACTTCAGGTTCTCAGGGTTGCAGGACGGTTGGTTAGTTTTAAAAAGCTAAAGGTCTTCTCTTTCCCACAGTGAATTCAGAATTGATTTCCCAGTGACTTTTACTCAGGATGGCACGGTTAAATATTACTACTGAAAAGTGGTTCTATCTCAATTTTGAGCAGAGGGTCGAGCCAGAGTCACAATTTTCTCCTTCATTCATTAATTTGATTGGGCTCTGGTCCCCACTTGTCACTTATGAAATGTGTCACCTTAGGTAAATTAACATCCCCCTGCCTTGGTTTCCTCATTTATAAAATGGGAATGAGAATTAGAGTTTCCTTATAGGGTTGTTGTATGGGTTAAGTGACACAATGCCCATAATTAGTATGGTGCCTGGCAGTGTAAGTCCTCAATAAATGTTTGGCACGTGTTATTATTTTCATCATTGTTAGTCCATGTACATTTATTAATGCCACTGATACTGACCTGTGCTCTGGACAGATGGAGATGAACAAAATGGGAAGTTGCTGGTGTTCCACTGGGAGAGGCAATGATGGTTCAGGGTTGGTGGTAAACTCTGGGAAAGAGGGGTCACAGACTGCTATGGCAGGCAAGGGAGGGGTACCTGCCCTAATCCAGTGGTCAGGGAGGGCTTCTGGAGGAGGTGGCTCCTGAGGGAGACTTGAAGGATGAACAGTGGAGAAGGAGACAGTGTTAAGTGCAGAAGTCAGCAAAGTCTCTTCCTGCCAGAGAGAACAGCATGTGCAAAGATATCAAAAGACACTGAAGCTTTCCCAGAACTGTGTGCAGGTCTAAGTGCCTGGAGCACAGATAGAACTGTTTGATGGGGAGTTGCAGGGGATGTGGCTGGAAAGGATAGTCTGGCCCCCTCAGTAAGTGCTTTGGGCAGGAGATAAAAGGCTGGGATTTTACCCTGAAGCAATAGGGAAATACTTCACGGTTTTCACTAGGCATGTGGCATGGCTGCTGGGAGGAAAGTGCCTTGGGTGGATAGGAACCTGGTCAGAAAGACACTAAAGGGATCCATCAGGGCCCTGAAGAGAAAGAACTGGGACAGAGGCCATGTAGATGGGGACCTGGGGGTGCTCCTGGGGAAGTCGGAAGCTAGAATATCCGGCATTTGGTAATAACCTGATGCAGGAGGAGTTGAGGAAGCATCCGCCACATAAACCACCAGGTCCCTGCCTTCAGTGACCCATGAGTGGTCCTTCACAGAGATGGGACACCAGGAGTAGCTAGTGAAGACTCTGATCCATTACAGGCGTGCTGCATTTGAGGTGCCTTGTTAACTAGCCGGGGTGAATGCTATCAAGAGACTCAGGGATCTCGGGAGCCCTGGGTAGGTGATATGCATTATCCACGCAGAAGGAGCAGTTGAAGCCATGGGGTGAACGAGGTCACTCAGGGCAAGGAAAATGCCAAAAGAAGGTGGCTGAACACAAAGTCCTGGGGAGAGCAAAATTAAAGAGATAGAATGAGGCACAGAAGTCATTTAGGAGACCTAATTAAAAGAAGAGGCCACAGTGGTATGGGAGGAGAATCAGGAGAAAAGGGATATTATGGAGACTAATGAACAAGGAGTGGTCACAGGCGTTGGTGGCCACTGAGAAGCCAGTTGAGGTAAGCATCTGCTAGTGGCTCCTGGATTTAGAGTGAAGGCAGGTTATCAGTGGCGGAGGCAAGGACAGAGCCAGTTGTGGTGACGACATAAGTTGAGGATGGAAGATGGATACTGATGAGGCAGGGTTTGCCATTAAAAACCTTGTCAGTTGGAGAAACTGCAATAGAACCTCGTGCTTTTCAAGCTCTGCAGGTACCTGTGGAGTGTGTTATAAACACATCCACACAGGCCCTCACCAGATCTGAACCAGAGTCTTCAGAGGTGGAATCTGAGAAGCTACCCTTGGAAAAGGCTGCCTTGATGATTCTGCTATGAGAATTCCAAATGCCTGGGATTAGGGCACAAACACTGGGGTTAGCATCAGAAATGTTGGGTCTAAATCTAGCACCAGCCCATGTGAGTTGGAAACCACATAAGTGGGGCATAGATTTGACTACAGACCAATGGTAATTTGCTATCTCTGTGAGTGGGCAAATCATTTGCTTCTTCCATACCCAGCCTTCTCATCTACAAGACCAGGAGAGTACTAACCCTCTCTGGGTCATTGTAGGTGTTGGTGAAAAAATCCACAATTGAAAGTGCTCATTATTGCTTTATTAATGTTGTTGTTAGCTGCGTGACCTTGGGCTAATTTTACAACCTTTCTGGACTCTCATTTCCTCATTTGTATAACAGAAGCAGTTGTTTCTTACTTAGCAGACAAAATCAATAATGCATGGGAAAGTCCCTGACATATAGCAGGTGCTCAGTGAATACTAATGTTGTGCATTAGCGCAGAGGTTACCCTCAGAGATGGTCACTAGTTAGGAAGACTGTCTGCAGTGGCAGCTCAAGTCGGCCCTCTGCCTCCCCAGCTCCTAGCAGGGACTGTGACTCTGAGGGTCCTGCAGGTGAGCCACAGAAATCTGGGTGGCTGGTTCTGGTCACAGGCTTTGCAGAAGCAGTGAAGAGGCTGGGCCAGCTGCCAACTATTAACCATCCCAGTCTGGGGTCCTAAAAAAACGCTGTTACCCCTTCTAGACTACAGAGTAGCCTCTGGTTCCATGGGAGATAGGTGGCCCAAGGACAGGGTCCTCTACATACCTGAAGGCCTTGGGAAACAAGGAAAAGGCTGAGAATTGAGATGTTCACACCAGCAGGAAGGAACTAGCCGAATGCCCTGGATTTTCCTCATGGCTATTGAACAATCAGGGACTGAGAGCTACTGTGCAGCATGGGAAGATTGATAGCCCACTCTTCTCAGGCCCAGTGGGAAGTGGACAGAGGGAAGGATGCACAGGGGGGTGCTAAGGCCAACTTTCTGCCTTCTAGCTGCTCTGGGGACACTGTTCTGCTGTTTTGTTTAGGGCTGCAGTTGGAAAGTTGGGCTCCTTTGGGATCTCGGCTACAGATGGCATATGACAATGAGCAGTTTTCATTCAGCACCTTACAACTTACAACGCACTTTCACCCAAGCTGGATCATTTGATCTTTTTAACCATACAATACAGGAGGCCCAGCAGGAAATGGCTGTCTCCATTTTACAGATGAGGAAACAGTAGCTTTGAGAGACTGACTTAGGCCTCAGGATTGGTGTGTGCCAGGGCCTGGATTCAAAATCATCTGGCTCCATAGCTAGTGCTCTTTCTACTAGCCAGGAATTGCTTTAAATATGGTAGCCCTGGACTGAGAGATAGGACAGCTGGTTTCTTTTCAAGAGTTGTCCCCAGCCTTGCTCTGTGGTCTGTGACAAGCCACTTAACTGCTCTGGGGCTTGAGTTAGCAATGCTAACAATACAGATCTTGGAACAGAAAATTGGAAAGATTCCTTCCAACTGGACTATCTCACTGTGTTAATGCTGACAGTGCTCTTAGCCACCAGTTGTTCCAGACTCAACCTCTGAAATGCTCACTTCTGAAGGGATCCTCTAGACTCCACCCAGCACTCCAGGGAAATATCCCTTGCTGGAGAGCTTTATTCCTACCTGAAAGCCATGATGAAGTATCCGAGAAGAACAGAGCTTGATTCAGAGAGGGGGAATTCCACAGACATCAAAAATCACCAGCAGGATGGTGCCATCCTTTTTGCCAGTTCCTGGTGTCTGTGCCCAGCTGCTCCCCCAAGCATGACCCCAAGCCTGGCTCTCTCTGCCCTTTTAAGGCCCTTCTGTAGCATCTGCAGAAGGTTTTAGGCTGAATAGGTCTCCCTTACTTTTCTGATCAGCTTATGTGTCCCTAGGGTCCGTATAAAAGCAGCAGCTCAGCAGGACCTCAGCATGGTTTGTGAAATGAATCAGCAACAGAATTATCCATCACTCTGTGGCTTTGTGTCCACTTAGGCTCCGCTGAGTGGTGTCTTCACTTCCCAGAAGGACCTGCTGTTTTCCTCCTGAGCATCAATTTTTCCTTGGGAGCCAAACTTTGGTTTCTATAGTTTACAATCACAGAAAATGCAAAAGAAAAATGTTAAAATTAATGAAGCCCTTTTCTCCTAGATCTCACCTTGTCAGGCTCTTGGCTGGGTGGAAGGATGGAGGTTAACTTTCTTTGCACTTGGGTAGAGCATGTCTGGGGCCCGGTGGTCTGACCAGCTCTGCCAAGCAGAAGGAAGGCTGGACTTCACTGGGGTCCAGACCTTGGCCTAAAGGCCTCTTCCTTTATTTTGCTTTGGTTTCTTTGAACTTTTGGCTCAATACGCAGATTATGGAGAGGGGTCTAAGGAACAAATCCTCTCCAGTGCCGCATGGATTGTTCTGGAATTAGGCCGCTGCTGTCAATTTTATTTGGTGATCCCAGTTGGATCTCCAAATTATACCTGTAATTTGGTGCACTCTGTGTATTGCAGTCTGTCAGAGAAATCCTATAATTATTTTTTAAGTGACAAAGTTTTAAGGAACAGCTAAATAAATGTAGCTAAATTTAGTGCACTGTCTGTACAATGAAATGTGGCAGGAGGCAGAGATATGATCAGTGGCTTGTGGAAAGAGAATTTTGTTGCTATCCAAAAGGTGGCAGCAAAAATTACCTCAATTAACTTAACAAGAAGCCCGTTCTACTCTGCCAGCCTGCCCGGGAACCCTGGCACGCACCTTTTCCCTTTTCTGCCAGGATTCCAGGCCTTCCTCACCAAGCTGTCCCTGGCTCCATCTGCTGCTCCCGTCTGAGGCTGATCCCCTTGCCCTAGTCACATCCTGCCTCCTCCCTGAGATACTCCAGCCCGGCATTCCAGAAGGAGCAGTGTCAGGAGTTCATATCTCCAAGAAACCTCTGTGCAGATCAGCACCTAACGGAGGCCAGAGAGACAAAGCAAGGGCTCATTTCTGCCCTCTACTTACTCCATAGAAAACAAGAGATTTTCTACAAACCCAAAAGTATAAGATCATGGAAGAAAACATGATCCGTACCTCATGCAGCTGTTCATTTAAGCTTTTAATTGTTTTGTTTTTATTTTTTGAGATGGAGTCTCACTCTGTCACCCAGGCTGGAGTGCAGAGGCATGATCTCAGCTCACTGCAACCTCCTCCTCCTGCGTTCAAGCGATTCTTCTACCTCAGCTTCCCGAGTAGCTGAGATTACAGGTGCCTGCCACCATACCTGGCTAATTTTTGTATCTTTAGTAGAGATGGGCTTTCACCATGTTGGCCAGGCTGGTCTGGAACTCCTGACTTCAAGTGATCTGCCCACTTTGGCCTCTCAAAGTCCTGGGATTACTGGCAGTGAGCCATCCCACCCCGCTTAAGCTTTTCATTTTAAGAATATACTCTGTGCTGGATCTTTAGAATGACTTAGATGACTGAATGGATTCATTAAGAAAATATTGTGCTTTTTCTATGTGTTACGTGCCCTTCTAGATTCTGGGTTTGCAGCAGTGTACGAAAGGGAAGTACTTGCCTGCATGTAACTAACATTCTACTGGGGACACTAAATAAGATAAATGGAAAAACTATGTGCTCGATTATAAAATTATGTGCTTCAGAAGTACAAAGGAGAAAGATAAAACAGGATAAAGAGCATGAACTGCAGAGGAGGCGGCTACAGTTTTAGATAGTGTGGCCAGGGCCAACTTCGCTGAGAAGGACAAGGGCATGAAGGTGGTCAGGAAGCAGCCCTGTACTGGATGAATAGACCCCGAAGAGGGAAATGTGAAGTGGGCTGTTGGAGAAACAGAATAAGAACTGCAGGCTCCTGCTTAAGAAGGTCAGGGGGAATTGGAGAAGAGAGATATGTTTAAAAACTAATTACTATTCTAAGTTCATTGTAGCTGTTTAGGCCAGGGATCAGCATGCTATGTGTTTTTGTACAGCCTGTGAGCTAAGATTGGTTTTTACATTTTTAAATGGTTGGGAAAAAAATCAAAAGAAGACTATTTTGTGACACATGAAAACTATATGAAATTCAAATTTCAGAGTCCATAAATAAAGTTTTATTGGAACAAGGCCATGCTCATTCATTTATATATTTTCTATGGCTGCTTTTGTGCTATAATGGCAGAGTTGAGTAGTTATGATAGAGAGCATATGGCCTGCAAAGCCTAAAATATTTACTATTTGGCCCTTTACAGAAAACATTCACCAACTCCTGCTCTAGGCAATACGAGAGAGCAGTTAGACTTTGGTTTTGGGGTCAGGAGCCCCTGATTCCAGGTTTGGGTAGAGCCACCACTTGGCGCTTGTAAGGCTTTGGGCAAATGTCTACTTTGTGACTTTTCCTCATTTCTGAGATAGGGACAAAAGAATTGTATTATTACTCAATCTAACAGTGCTATAAAGGAATACCCAAGGCTAGACCATTTATAAAGATGTTTATTTGGCTCGTGGTTCTGAAGATATTTAGTGCCAGTATGTCCTTCTGATGAGGGCCTCAGGAAGCTTTCAATCATAGCAGAAGGTGAAGGGGGAGCAGGTCTGTTATGTGGCAAGAGAGGGAGCAAGAGAGGGGAGGGGGTGCCAGGCTCTTCTTAACAATAGATTTTACACAAATGAATAGAGCAAGAACTCACTCATTACCTGTTACCACCAGGAGAGTACCAAGCCATTCATGAGTGATCTGTCCTGGTGACTCAAACACCTCCTACTCAGTCCTACCTCCAACACTGAGGATCACATTTTAACCTGAGATTTGGAGGGAACAAATATTCAAACCCTATCAATTACCTACCCTCTTAGGATAAGAGAATTGAATGAAATAAAAAATATGAAGCACATAGTAAATGTTTGCTATTTGTAGTCATTATAATGATTATACATAGTAAAGTATGAAGGTAGGATAAAGGGATTTATGGAGTGAGGAATGTTTGTATCCTTCTGAAAATTCATATATTGGAGCCCTGACTCCTAATATGATGTTATTTGCAGGTGAGGCCTTTGGAGGTTGATTAGATTTAAATGAGATCATGAGGGTAGAGTCCTCATAGATGCATGCCCTTATAAAGAAAGACCAGAGAGCTTTCTCTCTCTGACCACCATGTGGGGACACAGAGAGGAGGCAGCCACCTGCAGCCCAGGAAGAAAGACCAGAGAGCTTTCTCTCTCTCTGACTACCATATGGGGACACAGAGAAGAGGCAGCCACCTGCAACCCAGGAAGAGAGTCCTCACCAGAACCTGACTAGCATCTTGGACTTCCAGCCTCCCAGAATTGTGAGAAACGAGTGTCTGTTGTTTACACCACCCAGTCCATGGTGTTTTGTTTATGGCATCCTGAACTGTCTAATGCAAGGTAGGAGCAACTGTCTTTACCTGGGTAAGTCAAAGAAGTGGTCGCTGAGGATGAACAGAACTTCCCCGGGTGGAGAAGGAAGGAAAAGGCAGAAGAACGCATGGGCAAAAGCAATGATGATATGAATAAGCATATGAATGCACATGGGGTGTTTAGGGACTGGAGAGGACAGTTCTGACCACTTGCAGCACAGACGGCAGCAATGGAGGTGAGAGAAAAGGGTGGGATTTGGTAGAGCTGAGGCTGATGAAGCACATTTGTGAAAGGCTTGCATCCCATACTCTGGGTAGGCTTGTTTGTTAAGTTCTGCCTATTTAATATTTGAAGTGCTCCATTCTCCATCCCTGAAGACATTTTAGACTGCAGGGAGAAATGTCAGCTAACAAGAAAACCTCCTCTTTGTTCTTTCATGGCTGTGGATGGTTCCTGAGCTGTTCTCTGTGGTTAACAGCTGCTAATCATGGGAATATACAGTGGTGAATAGAAAAGACACAACCCTTGATGTCAGGGAAAAAGTGTAATGAGAAATAAGGATTTTTTTTTTTTTTTTTAAAGAAAGGGGCTGGGCACAGTGGCTCATGCCTATAATCCTAGCACTTTGGGAAACTGAGGTGAGGGGATTACATGAGCTCAGGAGTTTGAGACCAGCCTGGGCAACATAGTGAGACCCCTAACTCTACAAAAACTAAAACAATGAGCTGGGTATGGTGGGATGCACCCGTTGTCCCAGCTATCCCAGGGGCTAGGTGGAAGGTGCCTCTCATCATGAGCCTGCAGAATAGGTATTATTGGGCTCAATTTATAATGAGGAAAGGGAGACTCAGGGTTTAAATAACCTGTCCTGTGTCACAGAGCTCAGATGTGACAGAGCTGGATCAACGCAGGACTGTGTGACTCCAGAGTGCATCTCCTTCCCCATGCCCTGCTGCCTTCCAATCTGTGTCTCAACACTTGAACCCAGAGGTTGAGGCTGCAGTGAGCTGTGATTTTGACACTGCACACCAGCACAGATCCTTTTTTTTTTTCTTAAATAAAAGGAAGGAACACAAGTTGCTAAGGAAAAAGCATATTGCAGCATAGCAAGGGATTTAAATATGCAAGTGACATTACAGATTTTAGGTTTTATCTTTTTATTTTACAAATGGGGTCCTGCTATATTGCCCAGGCTGGCCTTGAACTCCTGGACTCAAGTGATCCTCCAGCCTCAGCCTCCTGAGTAGCTGGGGTTACAGATATGCACCACCACACCCAGCACTGGCCATCTTTTTGAGCCTGGAGGGAGCTCAAATGGAAGAAGCTGTTGCTGTAGCCCATGGAAGAAATAGTGGCAGCTTAAGCTAAGGAAGTGACTGTGGGAATAAGGGACTGGACCTGTAGAAAAAGGTGTGGAGGGAAGAATTCACAGGGCTTGCTGACTGGGTGTAGAGTGTGAGGGAGAACTGATAGATGATGAGCAGAAATCTGCCTGTGCAACTGCTGGATGGTGATGCCATTTACTGAGATGGGGAATGGGAGAGATCACTGGTTTCAGGGGAGTGAGGGTGTAGTGGGGATCACGAGCTCAGAATTAGGGATGCTGAGTTGGAGATGCTTGTGGGAACATCCAAGTGGGGGTCTTCCTTGAGGTATTTTGCTATCTCATTCTGAAGATCAGGGAAGAGATCTTGGGCTGGAGCTAGAAACTGGAGAGCTGTTAATAAATGGATGGTAACTAATGCCCTCCCTGGAGCGGCCGAGGTCACTCAGACACAGGTCCTGTGTGCCCACATGCTGCCCCACCCCCCCCCGACCGCCATGGAATAAACCCTGCTTAGTAGTCTGCCTTTTGAAAAGACAGCCAGCTGGGCAGAGTGGCTCATACCTGTAATCCTAGCACTTTGGGAGGCCGAAGCAGGCAGATCATGAGGTCAGGAGTTTGAGACCAGCTGGCCAGCATGGTAAAACCCCATCCTACTAAAAATACAAAAAAATTAGCCAGGCATGGTAGCATGCACCTATAGTCTCAGCTACTCAGGAGGCTGAGACAGAAGAACGACTTGAACCTAGGAGATGGAGGTTGCAGTGAGCCAAGATCGTGCCACTGCACTGTAGCCTGGGCCACAGAGTGAGACTCTAACTCGAAAGAAATAAAAGAAAGAAAAAGAAAGAAAGAGAAAGAGAGAGAAAGAAAGAGAAAGAAAAAGGGGGTGAGGGAGGGAGGGAGGGAGAGAGAAAGAAAAAGAAACAGAAAGAAAGAAAGAAAGAAAGAAAGAAAGAAAGAAAGAAAGAAAGAAAGAACACATACACACACAGGTGCACACACAAATAAATAAATACTTCCATCCCTGATGACTCAGTGACATGTATCTGGCCCTGATTGTGCAGACAGTTTTACAGGAAGTTGCCAACACAATGAACCATCTGAAGCCTTTAATGAAGCAATTATAGTATGTGGAAGGAACAATCAATCAACTGTAAACTCGGTGGTGAGAATTTTACAGAGACAGAGGGTCGATGACGGGCTTGCTGCGGTTAAGTCAAAGAGAGTAACCTGATCCCTTATTGGAGATGCAGTACCCATAATATGGGAAATTCCCCACCCCTCCACCAGCAGGCACAAAGACAAAAATTCCTGTAACAAGACTGCTGCCTCACGCCAATCAGTGCTGCTCTCAAAGTGTTGTTGTGAAATCTCGAAAAAACAATGGCCCACATTTTGGGATATTATGCCTTATAAATACCTTTTTAGCCCAGTGAGATCTCTGCATGTCATATCGCTCAGTGCTCCACCTTTCTCATTTGATTCTTGAATCTCAAAGAGCTGTGCTAAGGGAGATGTCCCATCTAAGGCAATTATTATGGTATTCTTATTTGCACTGCTCTATAGCCGTCCTCTACATGTATTACTTCTAATTCTCATCATGAGCCTGCAGAATAGGTATTATTGGGCTCAATTTATAATGAGGAAAGGGAGACTCAGGGTTTAAATAACCTGTCCTGTGTCACAGAGCTCAGATGTGACAGAGCTGGATCAACGCAGGACTGTGTGACTCCAGAGTGCATCTCCTTCCCCATGCCCTGCTGCCTTCCAATCTGTGTCTCAACACCTTGAGTGACCTTCCCTCTGTTCCACCCATTCTCTTGACTGCTGAGCTATCAGAAGATTCTTACTGAAATCTCCACCCATTGTACTGGGCTTACCTTCTAGAGACACTCATACAAAAGATTTAGGATGTTTGAAGACAGCAATCATAGCCTCTCATTATTCTCCCCTGCAGTCAACACTTCCAGTTTCTTCAGCCCTGTCCCACGTGCTGTGGGGAGGCAGCCACTGCTGGCTGCCTTCCTAACAGCCATTCTCTCTTCCCCCACAATTTCCTCGCCAGAAGCTCACCTCCTACTGTGGAAGCTGAAAGGGCCAGAAACTCGCTCCTCAGATCAGAATACTGAGAAGCTGATTTTGGAGCTAGGGAATGAAGACATTGGATATGCAGAGGGATGACTGTGGCGTAGAGGAAGTACCTAGATCCTGATGCAGACCCCCACCAGCTGCGGGCAACTTGTTCAAACTCTCTCAGTGTATTCACCTCTAAAATGGGGATGAGCATACTCACGCACTGCAGGAAGTCAGAATTGCATTAAGCATAAAAGCACCCAGCATAGCGCTGGACACAGGGAAGTTATATAGTAGAGGGATGCTATTACTTTTATAACCATTACTGAAGATGGGAGCTGCAATTCTTGACAGTCTTTTGCTTACTTTATACAGTATATGGTATGAGATTCACACATAAATTAGGGAAAGGGACATTCATATCCTGTTTACTCATGTATATGCTTCCCCTCCCTGCAAAATATAACACTCAAGCAGTAATATTTGTGTGTATGTATTCATTATTGACTTTGTTTTGTTGGGTAAAATGTTATCCCAACCACAGGTGCCAATATTTGTCTCAGGAAAGGAATTCTCATATTTTGGGAAATACATATACATTAATTGTTTAGCCTTTCTTTCAAGAAGCTTGCAATCACTGAAAGCCAAAGATAAAGGTGTAAATTATAATTACCTACAGAATTCAGTACAGTAACGGGCTGTACATGATTGTAGCCTAAAAGCAATAGGTTGTATGCCATACAGCCTAGGTGTGTAGTAGGCTGTACTACCTAGGTTTGTGTAAGTACACTCTGATGTTTGTACGATGACAAAATCACCTGACAACACATTTCTCAGAACATAGTTCCACTGTTAAGTGATGCATGACTGTGTTTACACACATTAAAAATACACATGTATCTATATATGCTTATCTAAATTTACGCACATACACACACATACCTATGTTCTCCAGATATCTCTGATTACTCTCCCTTCTGGGAACACAGGAGACATAACGTCTCCCAATCTCCTTATGATGGAGTGGGGTCATATGACTAGTTCTGGCCAATGAGCTGTAAGCAGAAGTGACATGCAACTTCTGACATGTGTCACTTCTGGATTAGAACATTTAATTGGCAGGACACACCCCTTCCATCTTTTTTACTTCCAGCAACATTTAAATCAGTGGTTGCTTCATCAGCTTTGGTCCCAAGTAAGGGAATTTAGAACAAAGTTCTCAGCTGCCCCTCAGTGTACTAATAATAGTATGAACAAGTCAGAAACCTTTGTCACCAGCCACTGGGAGATTGTGGTAACAATCTCCAAGCATGGCCAGTCCCAACATTGAGGGCCTCTGGCAGCCCAGTGTTTATAGGTACAGTTCATGGCTTTAGCAGAGGGAGAAACTCTCTCTTTTAATCATCTTAATAGGCTGTCTCATGGAGAGACTCTCTTTGGCTTTCTTTTGTTATGTCCTGTCCTTTGTACCCATCACTGAGGACAGGAAGATGTTGTAACAGACTTGGCCAGATCTGGACCATGTGGCTTTCATCTAAAGAATGGGGAAACACTATGATAGGTGGTCCTCCTGGAAGCATTTCTCAAACAGAATGAGGGAGGCAGCACGGAAAATACAGCAGGGACTGTGACCCACGGGTATAGCTAAGGATCTTTTCTTTCCTTTTTCTTTCTTAGCCTTGTTTCTTCCTTCCCTCTATAGATATTACTTCCTTCCCTACCTCTTATCCATAACAGTACATTTTCAGATTTCAGAAACAATGTCATGGCTTCCTTGGTGTCCCCCATATCTGACATAGGGCCTCAGTAATTGTGGAAGGAATAAACAAATGAAAGAGGACGTGTAAGATAAGGCAGAGCCAGAATGAAGAAGCACTTTTTATTTTTTCTGTGGGTAATCAAACATCAAACAATGGACTATATTGACATAAAACCTCCCAGGATAGGCCAAAAAATGTTTAATTCTCACTCTTCAGAATTGCCTTTAACAAATGCAACCAAGCACCTGGGAATGAGAGACCTGCCACTGCATTATCCATTTGATTTCAAACTGGAAACCCTAGACAGATTCCCTCGCCTGCAATTAGCCAGGTGGAGCACAGACAAGTTAATATCAACAGCTCATCTTGATGCCTATGCTGTCTCCAGAATCCAGGGAAAGGTGTTCTTCCCTTTAATCCTCTGTGGCAGGACAGATGGCACTTACAACCCAACCCAGCACTTGGGAAATGTTTTTTATGCCGCCAATTAAGATGCGTTTCCTCCACTGTGTCCATCACTTGCACCTGCAGGACAACCAGTACCCTTACCACGAGCCTATTCCATCTGATCCTTCCTTGTCCATTGGGACATGTTGCTACAGATTCAAACAGTGTTGCCAAGAAGAAAGTGAGAGTTGAATCCGTACTGGAAACTTTCTAATATGCTCCTAGAGTGCTCAGCAAGTTCTTTTATGTTTTCATCCTATTGACAATTACTGTGAACCTGCTATGTGCCAACTGATACTAGAGGGAAAGCAACAGATGAACAAGACTCTGCCCTTGAACTCAGTGTTGTAGAAAGACAGATTATTATATAGCTCACTAAAATTCATTGTGAAAATTCTTTAAGTCGAGACAATTTCAGGTACTGATGAACACAGAAAAGGGAAGGCTCACTAACTTGGGGGAAGGACCCAAATCAAGCCTCAGTTACAGAGAAGCCATTAGTCTTTATTTGTATTAAAATAGTAACCCACCTTCTTATAGTGAAATATGGTTTTAAAAGCATTTCCACATATTTGTCTCATTATGTCCAACAACCTTTGAATATAAATTACTCTTCTTCTCTATTTACAATTTAAGGAGTTAGGGCTCAGATAGGCTAAGAGATTTGCTCAAAATTACAAACAAAAATGGAAAAGCAGGACTCAAAATTAGGATTTTTGATTTCAGAGTTTATTTTAAACTTATTTTGAATTGATCAGGTTCTCAGCTGCAAGCAAAAGTTAACAACAACAAAATTAAAACAAAAAAACACCTCTCTGGCACTAAGCTTGAAGGCTCTGTAGCCAGGGCCCAACCAGGATCAAGAACTGACAACTGAATTGGTGAAATCACCAGTGTAACCTTCCCTGAGCATTAGATACCATATAATGCATACCTGAAACCACCAACATATCTTGTGCTATCTCTTGGACTTCTGCTTCAGATGCTTCTAGAAACTCATTAGAGTTGCCCGACCCCTTGGCAGGTGAATTATCAGTAATCCCTGCTTTTTGGGTTTGTAACTTCAGGTAGAATCTGGAGATAGTGTACTGATGGGCAGAGTCTCCATCAGGTCCCCTAAATGCAGGGAAGGTAAGTGCCTGGAATTTTCAGTTTCTTTTGTGGGCATTGGACTCAACTTCACACATTTGGTAATTCCCAGTCATGAGAAGGAGGTTTAGATGCCAGGTAGCAACATTTTATAATACCTTCAACATTACCTCTCAGTAGTGCTTATTTCCCTGCTTAAAAATTTTATTTACTGTATTCAGCTCAGTTGCTCACACCCTGAAGCCTTTTTAGCCCGGCATGAACAAGCAAGACTGCTCCTAACCACCTCCTACATCACGTAGCATGACCATGGCTTCATCACCACAATCATGCCAGAACCAGCCCACTTCATTATTGATCAAACCCATTCATTTAGGTGTGTGGTTAAAGCTTCTTCCCTCAATGACTGGCCAACCGAGCTTTAATCATTTAATCACTGACTTTTGTCAGTGACTTTCACTTCCAAGCACTGATTGAGAAAGAAGGAACAAGAGTCCCTACTCATCTGTGAAAAATGAAAAATGTCTTTCTCTGTTGATAGCAATGGTGCTGGTGGCTGTGCTTTGAAAAGGGGTCATATGGGGAGTGACTCGCTGTCTCAGATCTGTAAATCTTTTAGACCCATGATTCCTTTTTTTTTTTTTAAACTTTTAAGATCGGGGTGCAAGTGAACTTAAATAAATTTACAAAACAAACAGAACAACCCCATAAAAAGGTAGGCAAAAGACATGAACAGACATTTCTCAAAAGAAGACATACATGTGGCCAACAGGCATATGAAAAAAAAAAAGCTCGTCATCACTAATCATTAGAGAAATGCAAATCAAAACCACAATGAGATACCATCTCACACCAATCAGAATGCTATTATTAGAAAGTAAAAACAGGAAACAAATAAACAAAAACCAAAAAGCAGATGCTGGCTAGGTTGTGGAGAAAAAAGAACACTTATACACTGTTGGTGGGAGTGTGAATTAGTTCAGTCACTGAGGAAGACAAAGTGACAATTCCTCAAAGACCTAAAGACAGAAATACCATTCAACCCAGCAATCCCATTGGTGGGTGTATACTCCCCAAATATAAATCATTCTCTTATAAAGACACATGCATGTATATGTTCACTGTAGCACTATTCACAATAGCAAAGACCCGTGATTCTTCAAGTGGGGTCTCCTGGATGTAGGCAGCAGCAACTGGGAACATTTTAGAAGTGAAAATTCTTTTTTTTTTTTTTTTTTTGAGATGGAGTTTCGCTCTTGTTACCCAGGCTGGAGTGCAATGGCGCGATCTCAGCTCACCGCAACCTCCGCCTCCCCGGTTCAGGCAATTCTCCTGCCTCAGCCTCCTGAGTAGCTGGGATTACAGGCACGCGCCACCATGCCCAGCTAATTTTTTGTATTTTTAGTAGAGATGGGGTTTCACCATGTTGACCAGGATGGTCTCAATCTCTTGATCTCGTGATCCACCTTCCTCGGCCTCCCAAAGTGCTGGGATTACAGGCAGAAGTGAAAATTCTTTCTTTTTTTTTTTTTCTTTTTTTTTTGAGACGGAGTTTCACTCTTGTTACCCAGGCTGGAGTGCAATGGCGTGATCTCGGCTCACCGCAACCTCTGCCTCCTGAGTTCAGGCAATTCTCCTGTCTCAGCCTCCTGAGTAGCTGGGATTACAGGCACACGCCACCATGCCCAGCTAATTTTTTGTATTTTTCGTGGAGATGGGGTTTCACAATGTTGACCAGGATGTTCTCGATCTCTTGACCTCATGATCCACCCACCTCGGCCTCCCAAAGTGCTGGGATTACAGGCTTGAGCCACCATGCCCGGCCCCTTGAAGTGAAAATTCTTAAGCCCCATCCTGGACCTACTGAGTCAAAAATTCTGGGGGTGGAACACAAGCACTTGGGTGTTAACAAAACCATGCCTGTGATTCTTGGGCATGCTGAAGTTTGAGAACTACTACTTTAGACCAAGAAACTACTTCTGATGTGGGCACCAAGCATAAGATCTTTCATGTACTCAACTATCTCAGTTTCCCTTAGTGAATCTGGATGGGAACTGAAGAAATTTTATTCACAGCAGTAAATGTATCCCATATCATCCTTTTAGGTAAGTCTAATAGAAAAAATTCAGCCTCAAAGAAACCTATAGCGGGCACTCCAACAAAATAATTAATGATTAACTCTTACATTATTTCATATCCATCATCTAATTCTGCCCACATTACAGCCCCAGAAGGAAAGTAATTTTCAAGGTGAAGAAACAGACTAAGAAAGGTTATTTCCCTAAGGTTACATATCAAGGAGTAGGGAAACTTACAAAGTCTATACTATGTCAGAGATATGGGCATGATGAGAGACCTGGACGGGGGAGGAGGGATTATCTCCCCACCTAGCTGTAATTGTATCACCAACACCTCAACTAATCATCTCTTTCTGCTAAAGAAGTATGTCTCTTTGACTTGGTGAAATTCTCGATAATTTTTCTTTCTTGAGGAATCCCTCTTTATAAAAGCAATTTTCTTCAAATCTCCCATTATCTCTATGGCTTTAAAACAAAAACGATTCAACAGATGAGTCCATCCTAGGAGAGAAAAGCAGAGGGTATGAAAGGAAGATCAAGTAGCAGCCACCAAATCCAACTCGTCAGGTTTGGGCACAAATGGTCCCTTCACAAGTTCTTGTGAAATAAGATACATTTTAAAAGATACTCCCAAGCCCTCTTTACTTTTACTGAACTATTTCTAATCACATATAACTATTTTCCCCCATTAAATCCTATCTGTATTAGTCTGTTCTCACACTGCTAATAAAGACATACCTGAGACTTGGTAATAAAAGAAAGAGGTTTAATTGACTTACAGTTCAGCATGGCTCAGGAGGCCTCAGGAAACTCACAATCATGGCAGAAGGGGAAGCAAACACATCCTTATTCACATGGCAGCAGCAAGGAGAATTGCAGGGTGAAGGTAGGGACAGCCCCTTATAAAACCATCAGATCTCAAGAGAACTCACTATCACAAGAACAGCATGGAGGTAAGGGTCCATGATTCAATTACATCTGGCTGGGTCCCTCCTACGACTCCTGGGGATTGTGGGAACCACAATTCAAGATGAGATTTGGGTGGGGACATGGCCAATCATATCATCCCATTTTGCTTCCTTCCTAATCTATCCTGAATTCCATGGACAGTTATAGCAGCTACATTCAACTTTCTCAATTTCTCCCTCATCCCCCAAAACACGCAATCCCCTCCTGCCCTGGATAAATTCACTGCTCTCCTTGCTCTTATTCCTAAACTATTGTTCATTCCCAAATTAAAGTGTACAGCCATGTTTTGGATTAGCTTTCCTTAAAAATGTCTTTCTAGGCAAAGACTTCATGACCAAACACCCAAAGCAATTGCAACAAAAGACAAAATTGACAAACGGGATCTAAGCAAACTAAGGAGCTTCTGCTCACCAAAAGAAACTATCATCAGAGTGAACAGGCAACCTACAAAATAGGAGAAAATGTTTGCAAGCTACCTAGCTAACAGGTCTAATGTTCAGAATCTACAAGGAACTTAAAGAAATTTACAAGAAAACAAACAACCCCATCAAAAATTGGGCAAAGGATATAAACAGACACTTCTCAAAAGAAGATATTTATGTGGTCAACAAACATGAAAAAAACTCATCATCACTGGTCATTAGAGAAATGCAAATCAAAACCACAATCAGATACCATCTTATGCCAGTTAGAATGGTGATCATTAAAAAGTCAGGAAACATGCTGGCGAGGCTGTGGAGAAGGAATGCTTTCACACTTTTGGTGGGAGTGCAAATTAGTTCAACCATTGTGGAAGACAGTTTGATGAGTCCTCAAGGATCTAGAACCAGAAATACCATTTGACCCAGCAACCCCATTCCTGAGTATTCACCCAAAGGATTATAAATCATCTACTATAAAGACACATGCATACATATATTTATTGCAGCACTATTTACAATCGCAAACACTTGGAACCAACACAAATGTCCATCAATAATAGCTTGGACAAAGAAAATGTGGCACAAATACACCATAGAATACTATGCAGCCATAAAAAAGAATGAGTTCGAGGCCGGGCGCGGTGGCTCAAGCCTGTAATCCCAGCACTTTGGGAGGCCGAGGCGGGTGGATCACGAGGTCGAGAGATCGAGACCATCCTGGTCAACAAGGTGAAACCCCTTCTCTACTAAAAATACAAAAAGTTAGCTGGGCATGGTGGTGCGTGCCTGTAATCCCAGCTACTTAGGAGGCTGAGGCAGGAGAATTGCCTGAGCCCAGGAGGCGGAGGTTGCGGTGAGCCGAGATCGCGCCATTGCACTCCAGCCTGGGTAACAAGAGCGAAACTCTGTCTCAAAAAAAAAAAAAAAAAAAAAAAAAGAATGAGTTCATGTCCTTTGCAGGGATGTGGATGAAGCTGGAAGCCATCATTCTCAGCAAACCAACACAGAAACAGAAAACCAAACACCACCTGTTCTGACTTATAAGTGAGAGATGAGAACACATGGACACAGGGAGGGGAACATCACACACCAAGGCCTGTAGGGTGGTTGGGGGGAAGGGGAGGGAGAGCATTAGGACAAGCCTAATGCATTCGGGGCTTAAAACCTAGATGGCGAATTGATGGGTGTAACAAATCACTATGGCACATGTGTACCCATGTAACAAACCTGCACATTCTGCACATGTACCCCAGAAATTAAAATTAAAAAAACTATGCCCTCCCCCAAAATGGGGATCTCCATCCTGAAAAGGCTTCGACTGCCCTACCAATTTCTTCCCTTGCTCTCCACTGCTCTATTTCCAAATATTACTCCTCTCCTCTGGCTCCTGTCACTCCCAGATCTCATTCAGGTGTCCTTGCATCCTATGTCTCAGAGAAGATAATGGCCACCAAACAGGAGCATACCCAACTCTACTCCCCTCTACTTCCTGCATGATCTGATGGGTACCTTTGTCCACCGCTTCCTCTTTTTCTCTTATCACAAAGAAAGAGATGGCCTTTCTTTCTGCCAAGTCTAGTTCATCTATCTACCTCAGCTTTGCTTTATTTAACTTAATTTTTTCCATGTATTTCATATTTTGCCTTATCTTCTCCCTCCTATTTCTTGCTTCAAACTCCCTCCTTTTTTATCTTCAACCTCTATTTCCCTTCATTTTTCTTCCACTCAAACTATAAATCTGATCAAGTTTCTCATTTAAAACCTTTCTTCTTCATTATCTTCTATAACTCTAAAACATCACCCATGACCACAGATTCTGTTTCCTCTTTCTTTAACTCCTCAACCCAGAGCATTCTGATTCCTTCTTTCCATCACTGCTCTAAGATGGCTGATTCCATGTAGGCATATCCGTGGGCTTGCCCAGAATCTTAATGTATCCGTTAGGTGCATTTGGCATTCTTGAATCCTCTCTTTTAAACCCCTCACCTTTTTTTTTTTTTTTAATTCCCTAATACCAATCTTCTTCTGTTCTATTCTTACCTCTTGTTTCTGCTTTAAATGTTGGTGTTTGCCATGATACTGTTCTAAATTTATTGTTCTTGCCTTTTTTTTTTTTTAAGGACTTTTCAACACCCACATGGTGATGTCGAGGTGTTGCCACAGGAGAACAAAGGGGAAGCTTGCCTTTGTGAAGCTCCCGTAAGATCACCTTCATTGTGTTGGTATGGCTGTTACCGTCTGACTTCTATTTCACAGCTCTTTAGCCTTCCTGCAAATCTGATTCTTGTCAATGCATAAGAGTAGATGTATCTCTTTGAGGTGAATGTACATTAACCAAGCTCAAAACACATTATGTGTAATTCCAGAAAACCAATTTGTTAATTTATAACAGATATAAAAATTGTGTTGGACCCATATTTTTTCTTGGATAAATACTTGAGAGTACAATGTCTGGGTGAGTAAAAAATTACAAAACAGTTTTTTAAAGTGATTGTATCATTTTACATTTTCACCGTCAACATATAAGACTTCAAGTTCCACATTCTCATCAACATTTGATCTTATCAGTCTTTAATTTTAGTTATATGAATGGATTTGAAGTAGTATGTCATTAGAAGTTTAATTTGTATTTCCACTGATGACTAATATATTGAAAATCTATTCGTATAGTTACTGGTCATATCCGTATATATTCTTAATAGCCAAAAACTGGAAATAACTTTAAAAATCCATTAAGAAAATGGTATATCCATACAATAAAATACTAGTCAGCAATTGTATTAATCAGTGTTCTCTAGAGGGCACAGGAATAATAGGATAGATGTATATATGAAAGGGAGTTTATTAAGGAGTATTGACTCACGTTATCACAAGGTGAAGTCCAACAATAGTCCCTCTGCAAGCTGAGGAGCAGGGAAGCAAGTCCGAGTTCCGAAACCTCAAAAGTAGGGAAGCCAACAAGGCAGCCTTCAGTCTGTGGCCGAAGGCCCAAGAGCCCCTGGCAAACCACTGGTGTAGTCCAAGAGTCCAAAAGCTGAAGAAGTTGGAGTCCAGTGTTCAATAGCAGTGAGCATTTAGCACGGGAAAAAGATGAAGACTGGAAGACTCAGCCAGTCTCTTTGCATAGCAAGAGTGATCTTTACTCCCATTCTCAGCAAGTTCCTCATCTCCATCTGAGACCACCGAAGCCTGGACTTTATTGTCCCTATTACTATCAGCATTTTGGTCAAAGCCATTCAGCCAGTCTCCAGGAAGTTCCAAACTTTCCCACATCTTCCTGTCCTCTGAGCCCTCCAAGTCTCTAGGAAGTTCCAGACTTTCCCACATTTTCCTGTCTTCTTCTGAGTCCTCCAAACTGTTCCAACCTCTGCCCGTTACCCAGTTCCAAAGTTGCCTCCACATTCTTGGGTATTTTTACAGCAGTGTCCCACTACCCGGATCCCAATTTACCATATTAGTCCATTCTCAAGCTGCTGTAAGGACACACCCAAGGCTGGGTAATTTATAAAGGAAATAGTTCTGATGGGCTCACAGTTCAGCATGACTGGGGAGGCCTCGGAAACTTACAACTACGGTGGAAGGGAAGCAAACACATCTTTCTTCATGTAGTAGCAGGAAGGCAAATCATGAGTGCCCAGCAGAGTAGGAAGTGCTTTATAAAACCATCAGATCTCGAGAGAACTAACGGACTATCACGAGAATAGGACAGGGGAAGCTGCCCCGCCATGATTCAATTATCACCACCTGGTCCCTCCCACAACATGTGGGGATTATCAGAATTAAAATTCAAGATGAGATTTAGGTGGGGACACAGCCAAACCATATCAGCAATTGAGAGGAATGCCTACAAATTCACATAGCAAGGGAAATAAAATTTACAGACATATAAGTGAAAGAAGCCAGACACAAAAGAGCATACACTGTATAATTCCATTTATATGATGTTTAAGAACGGTGGAAACTAATTCATGGAAAATGTAACTCTAGCAGTGGTTGCTCGGGAGGTGGTAAAATTGATAGGAGAAAAACACAAGAGAACCTTCTGGGGCTATGAAAGTAGTTTATATTTTTATCAGGAGTATGGGTTATAAGGGTGTATGCATTTTGTCAAAATTCATAGAATTGTAAGATCTATGTATTTTGCTGTATGTAAGTTATACCTCAATTTCTAAATTAAAAAAAATTTTATTGAAGTTTTTACTAATGCCTTTTCCCTCTTAAGTCAGAACTGCTTGGCAGAGCAGGAGTTGGGGGCTGGGGAAGGGTAAAAGATTGTTGGGTGAGCCTGGAATTAGCACAGAGGAAGTAAGGTGAATTGAATGTTTAATAGCATTACACTAAGATGCCTGATGAGGGCCTGCCCTGAAGACTTGAAGTCTATAAGCTACAATCTTCCTTGGGTCATCTAAAGCTAAAAAAGAAAAAAGAAAAAACCCCACAAAATTCAGTAATTTAAACAGAAAATTCTATAAAATTATCCTGGCTTAGCTGGGGGGTAATTTTACTGGTCTTACTGAGGTTTACTGGCTGTTTTTAGTTGACTGGTCAGTGGAGGCTGAGCTCAGTCAGAACCCTGGGTTGCCTGGGTCCCCTCTCTTTCCATATAGTCTCAGGACCTCTTTCCCCACATGGATTTCTATAAGGTCTCTCCAGCAGAGCTACCCTCTTTCTAATGTGGAGGCTCAGGGCTCCTAACAGCAGAAAAGAAGAAGCTGCTAGGTCTTGAGGTTTATGCCTATGACTGGCACAGCATCACTTCCTCTGCAGTCTACTAGTTAAAGCCCATCACAGGACAAGCCCACACTCAAGGGAAGGGACGAAACGAAGTGTGGTTCATTGAGGGCCATCACTGTAACAAAGTCTTACCAATATTTTGCATATATTGATTTCTACCATAGAAAAGAACTTTCCAATAAGACTGTCCACATCTGTTTTCAAAATTCTTGATGTTGCCTAGTATTTCTAACTCCATCTTCTGAATAATATATCCGCTAAGATATAATAGGGCCCAGTTTATTTTGGGTACCACTGTCTTGCACAGGTGACTTTGCATATCTTGAAAGGAAAAAATTTACTTCCAAGTTCTTGGCAGAACATCTTGGCAGAACCTCTTTTAGCTTTCAGGTACTGACAATTATGATTTTAGGGAGCTTTTGTCCTTGCTATGTCTTTGCTTCCATGTCTGGATTTTAGAACCAGCACAGATTTGAGCTCTGGCTGTTTTCACTGGTTTTACAAGGCTGCAGGTACTTGGCAAATAAGCTAGGATAAGATTTTGAGTTAACCCGAGAATTTTCCCTGCTTCACACACACATACCTCCACATTTCTAATGTATCATGGGAACCTTCTACTTATTTCAAGGCCGCAGCTAGGGCAATTGGAGCTCACTGCCTCAAAGAAGGGAGGCCACAGCCAAACAAAAGACAACAAAAGCATCAATTCTCAATCTTCAGTTTCAAAAGAGCCTTTTCAAAGTCCTGGCAAAGAAAATAGGTTGATAGAAAAAGTTGTTGAGTTTCAAAAGCTTGGCTTTTTTGTGCCAAAAGCCACATGCTATGAGAATTGGGGCTATCGAGTGATAATATATAAAAGCTAATGGTCTACTTCTGTAGAGTCTGTAAAACTTCCAAGGGCTAAACTGAGGGAGGGGGATCTGAGGGGAAGCAAGAACCTTGCAGAGTATTCATGAGAATTGATCATGAACATGATTCAGTTTACCAAAAACGGAAAGCTGGGTTCTCTCAAGTAGACTCTGAGATGAGGTTTGGGATGCAAAATACTGATTTGCAATTAATGATTAGGAAAGGGAAAAAGAAGAAAGCAGAATTGGGTAGAGGGAAAAGTTGAGCTGCAAGGCACCCTTGACAAAACCTTAAGCAGAAGGAACTCTGGAGCCAATAGTACTCCCAAAGTAATTCTGCATTGGGCAGAATGGCTGGAGCCCCACCTTACTCAGTCACTGGATACAAGCTGCTCTGGGAAGGGCATGACCTTGGGCAAGGTGGCTTTCTGCAGCTGGGAGGAGCTGACAGCTGGAGACCATCTGCTGACTGCCCTCAACTCCCTGCACCTGAGTAGCAACATCTTGCATAAAGAGGGATCTGGGCAGTCGTTTATCTCCATGTCTACTGCATTAATTCTCTCCTCCCTGAGCTTGATCTCAGGCCAGGAGATAATAGAACATCTGAATAGGTTTCAAAAGCCTGAAGAAAACATCTATGTAGAACTTCCCAAGTGTAGCCCAAAAGTAATATAGTGAACACGAAGCAGAGAGAAAATGGGAATAAGATACATAGAGGCTCCAAAATAGCTCTTTCAGTCTTGTATGGTTCCAGACTGCCATGGGAGAGTGTCCACAAGTTTCTGAAGTTGTCTATGACCCCAAGAAGGTACAGCAATGATTGACAGAGGGTCAACCATGGACTGCTTGGACCAATTAACACCTGGAGTTGACAGTGGGGCCCAGGACGTGTCAGCCGATTGAAGTGGATTTTTTTTGGAGGTAGAGGTAAGACTGATAGACTAAATGTGTGGCAAGGTTAAACGTATGACTTTTAGTTTTTGGCTTAAGCAGTTGGGTGGATAATGCTGGCATTTACAAATAATGGGAAGATTAGAGGAGGAAACATTTTTGCAGAGAGAAGGTAGAAAGCAAGTGATTTTTTATGGCCATATTGAGTTTTTGATGCTATTAAATATCCGTAAGGCTCTGTCTCTTTGACATCTAGTCTGGAGCTTGGTGGAGAGGACAGGGTTGGAGATATTAATTTGAGACTCATGCACATAAAGACAACATTGAAAGCATGAGACTGGATGACATCATTTACTGAGTGAGTTTCTGAATGTAGATATAAAAGGAATCAAGTGGATGATTGGATCAAGTGTATAAGATTATTACAGATTTTTATTTGCTTCTTTATTGTTTTCTATATTTGCCCAGTTTTTGCAATGAAAATACATTAATTCTATAACCAGAAAACAAGTAAAATTATAATAGGTCTGCTGCTGCCACTCAGAAACACATCTATGAAACTCCCTGCTTTTTTCCCCCAGAAAAAGCATTTCACTTAGTTGGGCCTTAAGAATCTAAATGTGCCTGTTTGGTTGGGAATCTCTGAGATGGTGTTTGCATGAAAATCAACATCTCACCTCTTCTGCAGTGCAAATGAGCCACTCAGCCTCTCGCACACTCCCCAAACCTGCATCTTGCTGCTGATTGAACCTGTGCCTAATTATGTGTTGCTGCTTGAATTCTGAAGTATGTAATAGCAATGTTTATTTGCCAAGATTGACAGTGATGACTAAGTCATTTTCCTCTTCATGGTTTTCTTTTTCTCTTTTTAAGTGAAGTAGAGGGTAGCTCTGCCTGTCATGCTACTACCCCAGAGAGTTGGCAGGGTTGTCCCTGGCCAGTATGAATTGAGGCAGAAACCCAGATATCTCAGGAGCATTTTGTCAGAAGCCCTAGTGAGAGAGGGTTTCCATAATTCATCTGGCGTGACTTTCAGGCAATGGTAAAAGGTCTTCTTGGCCTGCGCATTTATTCATTCCACTGAAATTCACTATGTCTCTTCGTTGTTCCTGGCCCTACATGCTGAGCTGAGACACAGAGATAAATATGACCTTGTATATGCTCTCAAGGAATGCAAATTCTAGTGATTCAATTTGAGTTCAGTTTATTAAGGGTAATGGTGAGGGAAGTGTGGGATAACACAGGAGCGCATAACCAGAGAGCGGTGTATGGTTCAGGGTCAAGGCTACTTGGAAAGGATAAAACAGCTAACATCTATTGAACTGCCAGGGACAGTTCATGCTTTACATGGATTAATCCATTCATTCCTTCCAACAACCTGCGAGGTAGGTACTCATAGAAAAAAAGGCTATTATTCTCATTTTATGGGAGAAAAAAATGAGACACAAAGTGGTTAAATATTATCTGAGTTTTTAAAGTCAAAGAAAAGTTAGTTAGTCTGGGGGTGAAGGGAATTGGAGCAGCATGTGGAAAGGCATGAGAATGAAGCCACTGAGGAACTGCAGGTATTCATTAATTCATTAAACATTAATTCATTTATGCTAGGAGGGGGCCAGAGAAAAAGATCAGAACCCAAACCCTTGATGACATCACTGAGCTGCTGATCCTACTGCATGGTGTATCTGACTTCTGATTTTTTGGGGGAGAGATGGAGATGGAGGGTTTTGAGATGTTTTCGGAAAGGAAGTGTCAGAGTCTAATGTGCTTTCATTCAGGCTGCTTTGTGTGGTCTGATTAGACTGGAGGAAACCGGATAGGAAGTGGTTATAGCGGTCTTGAGCAACAACAAAAACTAACCTACAGCCACTTTGAGTGAGTGTGGACAGAGGCTGATGGATTCAAGGGGTGTCATGCAGTAAACAGCTGGACCTGGGGACCTACAGGAGGTGAGGGGCTAATGTGAGGGGTCAGGGCCAGTGTCCAGGTTTCTCCTTAGGTGACTGGGCAAATGGTGGTGTTTTCCTGAGTCCAGGAGACCCGGTGGGGAGCAGGTCTTGTGTAGACAGATGGTCCACGGGGCTTGTTCTTTGAGGTGCCTTGAGTGTGGGTCTCTGGGGAATAGGAGAAAACAGTGCCCAAGCAAACTGGAAGAAAGGCGTGAATGCATAGATGGAAACCCAAAGGCAGGAACCAACCAACCAACATCTCTCAGCCTGCCTCTTATCTGCAACCTGAAATTTCAGCATTTTCCTGAAAACTTAAGGGGAGGAAGATCTTAAAGATGTTCTTACCAGCAAGGGGTGGTAAATAGAAATTAATTGGATAGCACTTGTTATTAGTGTTGTAATACGTGTTAAATGTCACTGACATTTTACACCTTTTTAAAAACTCTATTTTAGGAAAAATTTGAAACTTATATTCACAAGAACATTCCTAGGTTTATTATTGATGTTTCCTCCTCTTCCTCCCACCCTCTGTTCTCTGTAAGTTCATAATTTCTCTAAACCCCAATTCTCCTACTCTGACAGTTCAGAAGCCCATTCTTTCCGGTAGGGAAGGCAGGTCTTTATTTATTAGCATCCTATTTCACAGATAAGGAAAAGAAGACTTGGAGACAGTAAGTGATTTTCTCATGATCTCATTCTGAGTCAATAGTGGAGCTGATGTTTCAAGACAGACCCTTCAGGTCCCAAAGGCCCCTGTTTCCCCCCACCCTCACCAGCTCCCTGAGAAATAGGTTGGGTAGATAAAGGACACAGGCTTGGAAGAGAGGCTGCCCTCCCCTCATCGTTTTCAAGCAGAGTCTTCTGGTTCTTTAAAAATAATGAGCACTGAACAGTTTGGGTTGTAAGATAAGAGCAGCAGATCTGCTAAGCTCCTTTTTAGAGTCAAGGATATGGTCTGAAATGAAGGGATGCAGTGTTGCTTGCAAAACTCTAAAAATGCTTTCACTTGGCTAGAGAAGTTTACCACTATCCTCTCTAAGCAAAAGGATGGTTGAGAGAGAAGCATCAGACTGGACATGGCTCTATTGTGCCTAGATCAGTTAAAGATTCCTTCAGTAGAGGACATTTCAATGCCAGGAGAGGTGCCCTGAGAGCCCTAGCCCCTCCCACTTTGTTGATGGACTTCCCCATTGGAATAGTTTCTAGGAGCACCAAGACACATTTATTTATTCACCAAATAGTTATGCAGCACCCTATGCAAAGTATACTACCAGTTGCTTAGCCTACATCTGGCTCTACTTTCCCCCTTTCTAATTAAACCTAGATTTTTAAAAATATCGCATTCCTATTCTAGATAGAAATCATAAATTTGTCTGAGACAATGGATTACCTCCCAAGGGCTGTATGTGTGGGCCAACCTCAATGGACCCAATCAGATTACAGGGAAGGTTTTATAGACTATGCTTGGGAAAGAGGTTTCCATCTTCTCTCTTCTAGTTGTGAATCATAAAGTATGTGGTATTGAGGGTCGTGCTGTGATCACAAGGACAACCAGCTTAACGGTGGAACTGAATTGATGATGGCGAGAGAAAAAGATCAGACCTCAACTCTTGATGAGATCATTGAGCTGCTGAACCTACTGCATGGTATATCTGACTTCTGATTTTTTAGAGTTATACGTTTGCTCATTGTTTAAGCCAGTTTGAGTTTGAGTTGGGATCTGCTATTGCTTGCAGCACAAAGCATCCTAACTAAATCAATGATTTCTTTGTTCCAGGAACAGTGCCAGGACCTGGAAACACTAGTCAATAAGATGCAGTCTTTGCTCATTGTGGAATGAGGGAGGCACACGAGTAAGCAGAACACTTCAATTCTGACTTATCATTTAAATCAGGACAGTGACTATCTTTCTAAATCTGACCATAATCAGTAACCAATTTAGGATAATTAATAGAAACAAGATATTTCTACTAATTGTAAAGCATGACCATCTATCACTTGGGAAGCCTCTTCGCTGGCGGTGCCAGGTGTGGGGTGGTGGGAAGCATGGTGAGTGGTTGTAACTCTTTAAGTATGAGAACCTCTGCAGTGGTAGAAAAGCATTTGCAGAGCAATATTGCTGTTTCTAGAAGACTCAAACAGAGCTGCAGTACAGAAAAAAAAAAAAAAAGACCACAAAGTGAGGGTGGCACCTGCTCAATCAATTATACAGAGTGAACTTAGAGGCCCCTTGGGCCACACCTCCTTTCAAAGGGCAGCACTGAGGTCCTGCCCCACTTCTACATCAGTCAGGCTGCAAATATGGAGCAGCCTTACAACAGGCCAGGTATGCTCATAGGTGTGGATACAACAGGAAGCCTGAGAGAGCCCCTGCTCTCAAGGAGCATGCATTTCACACTCTGTTGCCCTCCTCTGGCCCAGATACTGCCTTATCACATGGCATTTTTACAGTGGATACTTTTATTCCCCTTTCTACAGATTTTTAAAAAACTAAGGCATAAAGGAGGCTAAATAGCACCCAAGGTTTCAAAGCTCATAAGAGAACTCAAACCTGGCTCTATCTGACCCCAGAGCCTGTACTGTAAGCTCTACCCATCTTCCATAGTCATACTTATGACTGAAGAAATCAAGCCATTTACATTTCTGCAAAGCCAGCAAGGGAAAAATCAGTGGGTGTAGTAGAGATGTACTAAAATCAATGGCCACATATCAAGTGTCTACCACATACCAAGCACATCATAGTCTCTCTAATCTGTTTTAATCTTAAGCCACCCTAAGGAAGGAGATCTTATTGTCCTTTCTTTACAAGTGGGGAAACAAAGATTCCAAGTCACTAAAGAATTAACCACAATAAATGAGAATGGTGAAGATCAGTTATATCAATTGAGCACAAACTATGGGCAAAGCCTTACTTAGTGTATTTAATTCCTGTAACATGTATGTCACTAGGTACTTTTATGTCAGTAACTTTTATGCCAAAAATAGATGAAGAAACTGAAGTGCGAGAAGCTTAAGTGCCCCAGGCCATACTATAAATGGATGTCAAGATTTGAACTAAGGCAACTTGGCTTCAGAGACTCTTTTTTTTTTTTTCTTTGAGACAGAGTCTTGTTTTGTCACCCGGCGCCAGGCTGGAGTGCAGTGGCGAGATCTCAGCTCACTGCAATCTCCGTCTCCCGGGTTCAAACAATTCTCCTGCCTCAGCCTCCCGAGTAACTGGGAGTACAGGTGTGCTCCACCATGCCCAGCTAATTTTTTTTTTTTTTTTTTTTTTTTGTATTTTTAGTAGAGATGGGATTTCACCACGTTGGCCAGGATGGTCTCTATCTCTTGACCTTGTGATCCGCCCACCTCGGCCTCCCAAAGTGCTGGGATTATAGGCATGAGCCACTGCACCCAGCCCAGAGACTCCACTTTTAACCAGGATTGTATTATATTTATTCACAGTCTACTGTCATGAAACAGAGTGCAAATTCAGTCGTGTTAATTCCTAGTTCACACTCCTCCTCCTGTTCCACAATACCTTCAACGTTTTGGCATCTAGGTTAGCATTAGGAGGTCCATTGGGATAAAGTCCCTTCCCTGACTCAAATCTGAACATGCAGTGAGTGCTTGCAGACTAAACCCATATAATTTAGGGTTCCCCTTTTTTCTATTTACCCTTTGATGATCTCCCTCTTCTTTTGGCATCGGTGACATTCCTAGAGCAGCATCTTCCCTTCCATATGCCCAGCAGCCCTTCAGGCTGATGGCCTGTCAGGGACAGAAGGACAGACAGAGGCAGGGCTTCCCTGCTTGACAGGTTACTGGGAGCCAGAGTCTTGAGGACGTGTAGATGGGCCCAGGCCTGCATCTGCAGTCTTCCAAACAGTCCCATGGAAAGGGTTCTTCCTGCTCCAGGGAAAGGTCAGAATTTCAATCTCGTGTTTTCACACATCTTAAATGGATTCCAGAAGAACTGGGGCTGCCTGGTTCCTCTTTTTAAACAATGTGGTTAAGCTGCTGTAGCGTTGCTAGAGACTGCATTCCTCCCTCATTGTGATGTGGTTTTAGGAAGTCATGCATGCAGTTAGCTAAACCAAACTAAGCTGTTTCATTAATGGAAGCAAACTCAAGAGAGAAATTGTGAATAGAAACAAGGCAGGTTTGCTATCCAGCTTTAATTCAAAAAGCCGGATAATTAGGTAGGAGGGGAAAGGTAGTGTTCCCTCAGATTCCTAGAGCGACTCTCTTTTTTTTCTTTATTAGGTGGTGCTGGTGGTGGTGTGTGCATGCTTATGTGCATTTGTGTGTGTGTGAGGGCATGTTGTGAAGGAAGTACCAGAAAAAGATCTACTACTCTGGGTAAGCTTTCTCTGCCTTATGGAGAGCACAACACTGACTAATCAGGTTAAGCTCTGTTCAGCTTCCTTTTCTCTCCACCCATTCTCTTCTCTATGGCTCTCAGCAGCAGCTCCAACCCTTCACCTCTGTGCCTACTCATTCCACTCCTGTGACTTTGGGTCCCACCTCAGCATGAACCCCGTCACTCCCTGAATCTTCCACCTACGTGGAGAGGAGAGCACATTCACTTTGCTTTTCCTTCCCTCCTCATCTCTAAAGCCAATTGTTCTCCTGTGCCCTGTATCCCCGTAAGAGTTTGCTTGTCAGTTCCCCTACGACTGCCATGGCTCCTTCTTTCCAGTGTGATAAACATGTCCAAATCACATGTATTCTAAAAGCAGTCTTCCCTCAACCCCACCTGACTCAAGCCACCATCACACTCTTGCTCACTTGCCTTCACCACTAAGCATCTTGACACAGTCTGCCCTGCTAGTCACAGCCAAGGGTCTCCACTCCCATCACAGCCAATTCTGGCTTTTCTCCCCTCCTCTACTAGAGGTCACCGCTGCCATCTATTATAATTTTCAGACCCAGGGGATCTCTTCATCCATTTCCTATTCACCTCTGGGCAAGAAAGGAGGAGGAGGGTCAAGGTGACTTCTGAAGGGGGAATGTTGGTATTGAGTTCTCTGGCGTTTTCTCAGAGAGAGCCTGGAGTTGCAGACAAAGACATTTTTCATCTACCAAGCTGCATATTTTTACTTAGATATTTTAAAAAGCAATATCGAGCTCTGAAAGAAAATGTAACATTGATGCCAAATCAGATGAGAACTAACACTTGGTATCAACAGGAATATATTTGAATTTAAAAAGGCTAGCTGCATCTGACAGCAATGTGTCTCAGCTACTTAGAGGCTGAGTCGGGTGGGGGTGGGGGAGAGAAGAACATTTCATCATCTATCCATCCATCCATCCATCCATCCACCATCCATTTCTTCCACAGACAGTTATTGAGTCCTGATTTAGGGCCAGGTTCTGTGCATGGCACTAGGGAGGCAACAATGAATAAGACAGAGAGAACGGTGTAGGGCAGTGGTTCAGGGAACGCACATTGGCTGGGTGAAGGGCTCCACCCCTCCTGAGCTGTGAATCTTGAGCAATTATCTAGCCTTTCACTAAGGGTTCTGATTTATAAAGTAGAGCTAATAATAGTAATCACTTCATGTATTTTTTAGGGGGACTGTAGTGGGTTGAATGGAACTCCCCCCACCCCCAAAGATATGTCTACTTAGAATCTGTGACTTTGATCTTATTTAGAAAAAGAATCTTTGCAGATGTTATTAAGGATCTTGAGAGAGATAATTCTGGATTAGGGTGTGTGCTAAGTCCAATAGCAGGTATTATTTTAGGGGAAAGGGAAAAGACTCAGAAGAGAAGGTGATATGAAGGCAGAGGCAGAGATTGGACTAATGCATCTGTAAGCCAATGATCACCAACGGTTGCCTACAGCTTCCAGAAACTAGGAAAGGGTCATGAATCAGGTTCTCCCACAGAGCTTCCAGGAGAAACCAACCATAATGACACCTTAATTTTCCACTTCTGACCTTTAGAACAGTGAGATGATACATTTCTGTTGTCTGAAGCCACCAAATTTGTAGTCATTGGTTATAGCAGTCTTAGGAAAACCTAAAGTATGACCTACTGGTAGACCAGAAAGTTGAAGAAGGCTGGGTTCCTAAGTGCATTGTGGTTATGCTGTAGAGCCTAGATGGGATGGACTCATCCTGAATTTCTTCTGAGATGAAGTTGGGTGGGGAAGACATTTGTTCACTGTCTTTACTGTTATTTAGGCTTTTTGTTATTTATAGCTGGAGGCAGTTTCTACTGCTGAAAAGTGAGATGATGTGTATAAAGTATTTAGAACCATTCCTGGGACATAATGAGCCTTCCATAAATGTTTATTAAGATGGGGGGTAGGTGATAATTAGGGTGTTAGCCTATACCTTGTGACTCATAGGGAGACAGGGAAGGCCTCACATCAGAAGTGACATTTAGGCTGAGTCTTTAAGGGGAGGTAATTCCAGAAGAGAAAAGGAGCTTAGCACTCAAGATACATGCAGTACGAGTTGTTTAGAAAGGAACTGACATTTTCAGGAAATGATGAGCATGATATTTCAAAGCAGGTTGTAATATCTACGATAGAATGCTATTTGGTATCAACCCCTAGGCCCTGCCAAAGAAGCTTACTAGAAGCGTTTTATCAACACTTCTGTTTACTTTTTGTTCCCTACCTGAGGCTGATAAAGAAGACAGTGAGATGGGAGAGACTGATATAATTCCTCATATTTCCCACCTACAATCTAGCCTTACATAGCCCCCTCATAGCTATCTGACATAATGCAACTGCTGGAGTCGAATTCTCCCTTCCAAAGAGCTTCAAGAAACCACTAGCCCAAGCTCAATCAATATAGAACATGGAGGCTTTCATCTTACCATTGCTTTTGGAATTTTTTCACTTAGTAGAAACTGCTTCCAGCTATAAATAACAAAAAGCCTAAATAACAGTGGCCTACACAAATGTCTTTCCCCCTCCTAATACTTCCATCTCAGAAGAAATTCAGGTTGAGTCCATCTAGGTTTCTACAGCATAACCACAATGCATTTAGGAACCCAGCCTCCTTCAACTTTCAGGTCTACCAGTAGGTTATACTTTAGAAAGCATCACACTTTCATACTCCTGTGGTCTCATGGTAGTAACATGGTGGCTTCATATTCCAGAAAGAAGAAAAAGGAGGAGAGGAGATAAAAGGGGATGTAGAAGTGGAGAAGAATGCAGTGTGGAGAAAGAGGTGATATCTATAATTGGAAACCAAAAATTTCCCAGAAAGTTTCAGCTTACATTTCATTGGCCAGAAATGTGACATATGGTGTTCCTAGCTGCAAGGGAAGCTGAGAAATGTGTTTTTTAAAAGCTGGGTACATTACCATTCCAATTAACATTAGGCTTCAACTAAGTAAGGAAAATGGGAGTGATAGCTATTGGGCAGGCAACTAACCAACCACTATGGTCTTTGTTAGTTGAATATAGTCTTCATTAAGCTGAAATCTGATTGTGTCAATCCCTTTCTTAAAATTCTTTATTGGCCTTACAATTCTTACAGGCATCCCCATTTCTTTATATTGAAACTCTTTGGCATCGTATTGAATGCCCTCATTAAGTCTCTGATCAACCCTTCTAGCTTTGGCTTATCCTCCTCTCTTGGCATTCATCATTGGGTCATCCAGTACCACCTGCCTTTCCCAGAACACCAGGCTCAGCATGTTTCACCTCTTTGATTACATTAATGCCCCCTTTTCCACCTGGAATGTCCTCTCTCCATCACTTTTTCTTCCTGGCATACACCCCACACCAGACATTTAAGACTGTTCAATAGCCTAGCTTTTCCAGTGTCAACCACTCCCCATCCCTCAGGCAGCCAGTTCCTCCCTCCTCCCTGTTTCTAAATGACCTTATCATATTGTTTTGTGAATTACCTTTGTAAGCCCCAAATGAAATCTACATGAACAATTTATCATTGGTGCCTGCCATCAGTTTTGGCATCATAGTTTTCAGTGAGTCTTGGGCCATACAAAACTGGACAAGAATTACTCTCCTAATTAAGCGCATTTTGTTGAGTCTTAACATTATTTTAGAGATAGAGGTAACCCAAATCTGAAAGTCCAGCCTCTCAATTGTGAATATCTTGGTAATGCTGAAATACCTAGAAATTTTTAAACTGCAATAAAAGCACACAAGGTTGAATATCATTATCTTCATTTTACAAATGAGGAAACTAAGACATAAAAAGGTTTAAGTAGGTTGCCTGAAATCACACAATTAAGAGGGTCAGCTGGGATTTGAATCCACGTGGGCTGACTTTAGAACCTACATTAATGATAACGGTATCTCCCTCTCTTTTGTATATCCAAGGACATGCTTAAGTTATTACTTCCATTCATGACTGGTGTTGGTGCAAATTAACAATACCCTTTTGAATGCTAATTGTAACTGAGAATTTAATGAAATTATCCAAAAAATGTGGCTGGGGAAGCCATGGGCAAGAAGATGTTGACTACATCATTATTGATAATACTGCAAAATCAAAAAATCTAAATGTTCAATAACATTCAGGAGTTATGTGTTTCCATTCAATATGTTATGTGGTTCTCAACATTTTTAGTTATGAAGTCTATAGCAACATGAAAAATAATTATACTATTAAGTGAAAAAAAAGCATATTATAAAATTGATTAAAACCATGTAAAAAGTGCTCAGAAGTGAAACTGGTAGAAAATGCTCCTGGATGTGGATGTGGGGGGTAGGACAGTGACTTTATTTTAATGTCTCCTCTAATACTGTCACATCAGTAATAGTAAACATAAATTCTGAAGGTAAAGATCTTCTCCAATCCTTAAGGCTACACCCATTGGCACAAGTGGAATGTACACAGAAGTGTACAAGTGAAAGGAAGTGAGAGATACTTCTGTTTTGCTAAGCTTATTCCTCTGAGAATTGTTCCATAATGGTGGCAAATAGTGAATCAATAAGGATAGATGCAAGGGAAGAACACACCCTATAGTAATTTTTGTTAAACTTAGGACTAAAAGACTCAACAAATGTTATGTGAGTAAAGAATTTATTTTATGCCTCCTTAAGTCAAATATGTTCCTTTGGATGGACAGAAAAAACACATTTACTATCAAGACCATGTTTACCAAGGGTTGCCAGTATGAACGCAGAGGTGCAGTCAAAGCCTCACACCAGGAAGCTAACGGGTCTAGCAAGCCCCAGGCATCTCCAGTGGAAGTCATGTCTCCAAATGTTGCATATTTATGCTCATGAGCTGTCAGATGACACATCTCATGTCTGTCCTGTTTCTTGCTATATAGCTAGCACCAAATACTTGCTCCAAAATCTTGGTTAAGTGCATGGGCAATGCCATGGGATTAGCATCCTGTACCTTCCAAAGAACAGAGTTTCTGTCTCTACCACTTCCTGATTATGGTGGAGGCTGCTTGGTCACGTGCTCTTCCTAAGCACACTAGAAGATCAAACACTTCCCAGCCCCTTTGTGGATAGGTGGAAGAGTATGACCAGCTCCAGCCCATAAAGAGGCTGAAAGTGATGTGTGCTACTTCCTGGATCAGGCATTTGAGTGGGTAGGACACTTCCAAACTCTTAGCAGTGACCTTGAGAGTCATGTGTTGAGATGACAGCAACACTAGATGGAGCAACCTGGACTCCCGAGTCAATAGGTCTAGGGCACCTCACAGACATTCACAGCGTATTTGTCTAAGAATCAAATCTCTATGGTGTAAGCCAGAGATTTCAGGATTTGCCTTGTTGCAGCCCTTACCATGACTTACATAGCAATAAATTCCATTTCTTTTACATAAAACAAAGTGAGAATATGGATTAGACATGAACTCAGTAAAAGCCCTGTTCATAAACTATTTCATGGATAACATGAGAGAACAGCTGTATCACATTGAAGCCCATTAAGTCACTTTCTCTTTTCCAAAAACTATAGGAGAAACTTCTCATCCTGCAGTCCTAGAAAAGGTTGAGTATCTCTTGAGCATTTGAATCTAAAGTTACTCAGAATGCAATCTTACTGATTGATCCTTTGTTTTTGCCTTGCCTGTCAAGCAAGCTCGTGGTCAAATGCGTGACTTGTGTGTGGCCTCATGAAATACATTTTTGTCAACTATCATCACTTTGCTACTCGATCCTCATTTTCCCTTTAGGTCCTACCTTATCTAATTTTCTGCATCCTCCAAATGTGTTGTACATATTCTTTTAACAATGTTCCTTTGGTGAAGGGGTAACAGGCATGGGGATGAGGGAGAGCAAGAACCAAGTTTTTAGAATGAATGCCGAACAAATGATCCAGGAGCCATACTTCTAACACTGGTAGAGGCAGATAGTATAACTCAGCTCTGAGTTAATAATTAATGCTGTTGATTTTAATTTACTTTTCTTCTAGGCTTCAAGACTATTAATTTTTCCATTGATTTTATAACAGGGTAGCTCAAAGAAAACTTTAATGGTGATAATTATTGCTGCAGGATGTGCAGTAAGATAGTCTGTGGCTCAGGCTTTCATGAGGCAAGTGAGGCAACAATGAAATGGATCCTATGCAGTGGGTGTGACTTGCAGTTAGCTTAAAGTGACTGTGCTTGTGGATTCAGGGTCCCCAGATGATGTTTGATCACTGGCGCTTCCTCCTTCAGAAGTTCACACGACTTTGATTCACGTTTTTGATGGAAAATATTCCTTCCCTAAAACTCCCTCAGTTGGTGATGAATACCTGATGCAGAAACATTAACATCTGAAAATCTCAGCTCAACCTCACTTTGCTTTCCATACTTAGGTAGATTCAATGGCTTAAAGTCATTCAACGGCTTAAAGCATTGAAAGGTAGTGCTTTATTATTTCTAGATTTCATAGCTGTAGTCATATCTGTAAATGATTTACAACAGATGCACATAGACACATGTGAAAAAAATTCTTTATTAATTTCTCACATTTCATTACAAAATGTATGTTGCAAACAACTTGAATAACCTACTTGTGGTTTTTTTTGTTTTGTTTTGTTTTGTTTTTGTTTTTGTTTTTAAACCCTTGGCTTCAAGGACTCAGGGTCTCCCTATCTTTTATGAAGTATTGGGAAACACTGATTACTGGAGTCAATAGGTTATCATTTTGCTATTTATTTTCTTCTCTCAAGCTCTGAAAAAAATGTCCTCTGTATAAATTAAACAACAACAAAAAATGTTGTAAATTCTATGTCATTACAAGTCAACAGAATTATAATAATGCATCCAAAATGTGCGGCCACAAAATATCAGGTATATGTTTGAAAAGAAAAAAATGACATTCTAGCCTTGTTAAAAGGATAATGGTCCCATATTTTTATTAACAGGTTAGCAAAACAAAATCCAATGGATTACAATATTTACATGTTATTTGAAAAATAAAGTAGTGATAAAAGCATGTCACAATTATTTTCTTTTTTTTTTTCCTTTTTCTTTCTCTTTTTGTTTGTTTTTTGGTAACCATTACAAACACCCAATCCAGGTATGGAACTGTTTAATACATTTGAAATGAGGCCAATTAAAAACAAATAGAGGCACAAAATGAATCTTTGTCTGGATAGTTCACACTTTCCCCATTTTCTGGTTTCCACATCATGGCCCCCATCCCTTAAAAAATTAAATTAAAACAAATATCCTACAAATAAAAATTCTTAACAGTAAGAAAATAAAAGAAGAACATGCTTTTCAAGTAAGCACTTATTCCACAAATGCAACATCTTTCCATGGATTTTATTTGAAGCTGTGTGGGACACTGTCATCTCAGCAATTCCCCTTCCCTTTCTTCCCTCCCACCCTCCCACAACCCTTCCAAGTAAAAAAAAAACAAAACATGAAAACCAAAGGACTCACACATGCACACACACACACTCACACACGCACACACACATCCAAGCACACGCACACATGGGCTTCTAAAACCTAGGCTTCAAGAAAAGTTCTTTTCTATTTTTTGGAACGAAACCCTTTGTTCACAATCAGAACATATTATAAATGTAGGCTTAGATTTAGTCTAAGCTGCTCCCTCCTGAAAAAGCTGATATGGGGGACAGAGCAGCTGGCAGCTAGATTTAAAGAAAGAAAGAAAAAAAAAAAAAAGAAAGAAAGAAAGTAGTTCTCCAGGCTCCTTGTAGGATATACGTTATTTCTTGTCCACTCTCACCAAAGGGATGGGATTCTAGCACATCCCCTCGTCCCCTAAATAAATGAAAACCCCCTGCAAAACATAATGCCAACAGAAACAAAACACAGATTTTAAAATCACACACAAAAGCCAGCCAATCCTAACAGAAATTATTTGTGTGAGACGGATAATGCGTGAATTTGACAGGCAACAAAAGGGTGAGGAGGACCTCCTCGTCTGGCCCACAAGCTGCATAGCTGTGCCGAAAGTTTGGTTCTTTAGTTAAATTAAAAAAAAAAAAAAGAAAGTTAACTTCTTTGTTATTTTCATGTTTAAAATAAAAACATTCCTATTCACAAAAAAAAAAACCACTAAATCTCCCTTGCCCCCAAATTAAAACAACAGTAACAACACACACACAAAAAACAATTGAAAAACTGAATTGTGCTGTGTTTGTAACACTCAAATTGATAGAAAATAAACATGTGGCAAACAAAACTCCACAACCACCTTAAAATTAGCTCACATGAATCTACCAAATTCTAAATTATAGTTGAACACTAATAAACAGCTTACCTGGAATAAAGGATGACAATTCACAAACAGTTATCTAATAATTAAAGTCTGTTTCTTTTTTTTGTTTTGTTTTTTACTAAAATAATTAAAAAAATCACAGTATTTTAAGAAATAAAACCCACATGGGGATTTTAAGCACAATTTGTGTTCCTTTCTTTAAAACTCTTTTTTTTCTCCATTCACCATCTTGCCCAGCAGTTCTCTCTACATTTAACCACAACGACGACAGGTAGTACTGACAAATGCAGAGAGTTCCCTTGGTTAAGTTTGAGGTACTAGGAAACAGGTGACTGTTTTATGCAAAGCAGTTTCTTTTTTTTTTTGTTTTCTGTTTTTGTTTTTTGTTTTTTTTTTCCCAAAGCGGCTGCAGTTAGGTCTTGAAAAAGCTTAAGGTATTAAAACTAGAAAAACGCACCAAAAGTTGTGCGTCAAAAAGTTGCTCCCCAATGAGAAGTCTTGTACTGTCACGGAGCTTCTGTTTCCACATACTGTCCAAGACCACCACAGAGTGCACCTTACCCTTGGGAGGTGCTTCGATATTCCGCAACAAATGAAACTTCCATGATGAAGATCCGGAAGAAAAGATGTAGTGATGGAAAAGGAGCCACATATTCCAACCATTTAAATAACTTTAATTTACATACTCACTCACACAGGTACCAGTGCTTTGAAAATAGATTGTTCAGTCCTAAAAAGCAGCTTTGTTCTGTCTTCTCTTTTCTGTCCCTCCCTTCTCAGCCCAAGCCAGCCCTCCCACTTTTTCATCACTGTTCAAGTAAGGTTTGATTAAGAATTTCACCAAACGCTTATTCGTTTTTGGCCTCTGCATTCTCCAGGAGAGATTTGTCGGCAGTTACTACACAGATGGCTACTGTTTCATTCTTTAGGGAAAAGTCTATCCCAATGGCCTCGTCATCTTCCTTTTCCTCTATGGAGGGCATTTTAACACTGTTCTCCATGATCTCTTTTGAGTGGATTTCTTCTCTGCTCACCTGCTTAGTGTCATTCAATGCCCTGGAAAAACATTTATTGAAGAGACAGATGAGTATAGTTATCTATATTTCTCTTATTAAACAAATAAATAATAAAAGCCCTCAAGTGTCTTTATTTTCCTGATCCTGTAAAAGCTTTGGGGTTTCCTTTGAACAAATGCCATGGGTCTATGACAAAAATCCAAGTGATCCATCCCTGCTATATGTTTTGCTTAAGTCACGTATTTCTGTATCTTAAAGATTTGAACATACAGAAATATCTATTATTATTATTTTTTATTATGCTTTAAGTTCTGGAGTACATGGCAGAACATGCAGGTTTGTTACATAGGTATATATGTGCCATGGTGGTTGGCTGCATCCCATTATTAATACTATATTTTGATTATACCATGTTTTGTTTCTAGATGAGCACAGTCACATTATGTCACTTCCTCTACTGGGTGGTAAGTGGTAATAGCAAGAAATGTTTTATGCTCAAAGTGATAAGCTGAACCCAAAAGCTTGGAGATTATTTATATTTATTAAGTCTAAAAGAGTAACTCAGGTACTAAAGATTTGTCAGGTCCTGAAACAAATCATGAAGACAAACTAAAAGCAAAAACCTGAAGATGGAACCCATGTCTTGGGAAGCTTGGTTATATTCTCTGAGGTCTAGACCCTTGAGGCTTCAGGCTTCATATCACCACACAAGCCGTATTTCCTCCTGAAAAGACCATATCCTATTTCTCTGTGTCTGGTGGACTAACGGTACCTTGTTGAGGGGCTGATTTTATGTTCAGAGATCTCATAAATATTTTACAAGTATGCTCTCACCTACCTGGGAGGCAGGCAGAAGCTGACTCTGTCCCCGAGGCAGGACATGGGACTGTTCAGGGCCACTCAGGGAATGATCAGTCACAGAGCAGGAACAGAAGCCAGATCTTTTGACCTCGATTCACGTTCTATTATAGAATGTCATGCTAATGAAAACTAAAGGGACACTGGCTGGAGAAAACACTGTACTTCTGCACATGGGCTTGAGTGGGACTTGTCATTCATGAAGATGATTTTTCCTCATTTGACTTGTGACTGGGTGACCATTTTTAAAAAAACAACAGAAAAAGGAGAAACTTGGCTCCTCATGATTGCCTCTCCTCCCATGGCCCAAAAATGTGACACAGAGGGGTATACATACTGTCAGGGGAACAAAAACAAGAGCCCCTCCCTCCCTACCTCTTGCTTTGGACAAAAGCATCCTTGGGATGGCCCGACTTACATGCCGTGTCTCAGCACATGTCTTTCCCACTCAGAGCCCTGTGAAAATGCCCGTCCACAAAATTCACATGGAAAACGCTTCTCAGTGTTAATAGCAGCCCCGTGGTCAGAAAATCTCATCAGCTCTGCAAAGAGAAAGCCGAAGTGTTACCTGTGTGCTGTGGGAATTGGCAGAATAGATAAGTCAGCATTCATTAGGATACCCTCTCTCCTATCTTCACTTAGAATGCCATGTGGTGAAAGCAGTTTCCAGATTCCGTACTTTTTCTTAGGTTTCCTGCTTAGGGCATTTCTTGGATAGCATTCAAGAACTGTTTCTAGTTCTTGGGCCCCAAGACCTCATTCCTCCTCACCTCCCCAATGCTTCTATCACATAATCTGGGTCTTTCTTGACTGAAGAGATCCTTGCTCATTCCAAAGGAATCTGGGCATTATTTTTTCTGATTTATTCTTTCCCTTGTGTGATGATCTATATCAGTGCCTCACAGGTTAGCATCTATTCATTTCCTTTTTTACGCAGGTTTATCTTTGTTTGCTAAAAAGAATATAGGCTACCGAAAGCCCTGGACCAGGTTGTGTGTTGTGGACCTTAGGCTTTCTCCTTATTCCAAGTAAGAATGAAGGCTCATGACTTGTGGTCATCCAACATAGATATTATAACCAATACCTTACAGGGCAGTTATGTGCATTGAATGAGATCTGCAAACGAAGAATCTACCATGAACATGAATCTGGATGAGTGGGAACCAGTATGTGAACACACGTCCCCAGCTATTGAGAGATCCTGGCCTGCTGCCTGGCACCTACCCCTCAATTGGTTATATTCATGAATAGGCAGACATTTCTGGACCGTCTGTTGTAAGCATCAAATATTGACTTAGTTGTTTTGTTTCCTCCATGGTACTGGGCACATGCTAGAAGTCTGATAAATGTGGATTGGCTGTTTTCAGGTCACGTCTCCTGGCAAACTCAAAGATAAGAGCTTATATGGCCATTGTGTTAGCCTGAGTTCCTAACCCATATGTGTTTCATTATGCCACAGAGGGCCAAGTCTTCATGTGGGTAATAAATGGCAGGACCTTGCCAGTTCTGCAGCCGTGTTGCAAAGTAAGGACATCGCACAGGGAAGTGTTGATCATTTTTACACTCTGATCACTCTGGTCCACACAGATGAGACATTACAGGAAGATGCCTCCTGGTTGAAATGCCCCATCTAATAAGATTCTCAGGACGATGTCAACAGGATGGGGGGCTCTGTGATGCCTTAATCTTCAGCACAAAAAGCTATGTGACTGGGGCCAGTTTTAACAAAAGATGAAACATTTTCTCACAAATTAAGAAGATCACCACACAAGCCATTAAAAATAATTGCACAGACTATCTTCCTTGATTCTTTTCATTGGAAATGAGACAGCACCATCTGCTCTGCGCATTAATTCCTTAGCAGGGATTATCTTGGGCAAGAAATCAACAGAATGCCTTCCTGACTCCTCCCCAACTGCATAATGAGGAGGGGGTGGGGAGGATTCTGCTTGGGTTAATTTTGATTTCTTCATGCCTGGATTCTTCTCTTTCAAATCTCCCCTGAGCTTCCTAGGCAGGACCTGCAGTGTGTCCATATTCAATCCAGTGCTTGCATTTAAAAAGGAGGTAGGGATTGGGGTGGCTGCGAAGCTATGAACCCCCTAAATTGAGGGTGTCTGATGAAAGTCTAAATTGCCACCTAGAGGAATAATGTTCCTGGTACATTTGTCCCTTTACCCTTAATCTGCAAACAGAAAATCAGTCATCTGTCCTTTCCAATGGCATATAAGAAGTTCTGCCCGCAAAGGAGGAGGCCACTGGCCACTGGCCACACTTCCAAGAGCTCTCCACCAGCCTGAGAGCTGCCTACAAGCCACCTCCCGCCCTCTGCTCCTAGAAGCAGGGACGTCTGGCAGAAACATCCGAGGCTATTGTGTGCATTTCTTCTTCTTGCCAAGAATATACCTAGATGGTGGAAAGTTGATTCTCAGTCTATTCAAAGGAGATGAGACAAAGGAGGCTGCTCTTTCAAGATCAGCGAGGGGGAAGGGAAGGTTTAGTCTTGTAATTCCCATTAACATGACTGGAAGTTACTCATGTAAATCCCCCACCCTCTGAGAGGAATACGTGCTTCTCCACCCTGGGGGCTTTTTTTTCCCCTCATGTGGTGAAGCTCATGAATGTGGACGCTATACTTTTTCCAGTGAGAAGAGGAGACCCTGAAGTCCTTTTCAGCCAGACCACTCCAGTGGCATGCCACAGTGCCAAGTAGAAGGGGGCTGGCAAGTAGGGTAAAATGGGGAAGTCTGCCTGGTGCCCCTCACACATCTCAACCACCATCTTTTAAATTCAAGTTTTCTTTCTTTCCTTTTCCTTTTTATACGGAGTCTTGGGAAGAGGAGGCCTAAAAGGTTTTTGTTTTTTTTTTTTTTTGCCTTGGTAATACTTATAACCTTTGAAATCACACATGCTCAGCTTTAAAGATTAAAAAGTCATAATAATATCCAATGAGAAATAATTTATTTCTTGAGAAAGAAAGGCAAGGCCACAGAGCATCATGAAGAAAAAGGAATCTTTCTGTCAAAAGTATCCTCTTCCCAGAAAACTCTGGTAATAGTGCAGAGATGTTAAGAAATCATAGTGAAATGATTACTTAACATGAAATGGTCTGAAAAAGAAAAAAAAAAGCCATGCTTCTCTGATCACAACCATTTTCCTTGTAAGTAATGTATTAATACAGCCCCTACTCATAAAAGTACTCACGTTATGAGAACAATCAACCTACATTGTAAGGATGTTTTATTTGTCCATGTGTTTCTCAGGTTGACTGCAGGCACAGGGTTTTTGACAACATAGTGTACCTTGGCTGTCATTTCCTGCTGTCTGTCTTGGTCAGGGGTTCAAGAGGCAAACTGGAACCCCCACCTTTGCAAACCCATAGTCTTTCGCCTTGGAATCATGGTAGGAGGGTGAATGCAAGTCAGGAAAAGGAAGGGAGAACATCTTGGAGAAAAGTAGCCCACCAATAGGCTTCCTTATGTTTGCAGGCTGAACAAGCAGAAAACAAAGAAATTCTGCAGAAGTGCTCCTTAGAGCGAGGTCCCAAGGGCCACTGAATCCACAGATTTCAGGGCCAGGTCCCCTTCAGTGAAGATTACATTACTGAAGGCATTGGGAAAGGGGTGTGTAGGGTAAGAAGAGGGTTTGCTTTTGGAGTCAGAAGACCTAAATTTGAACTGAATTTGATCTCCAGGGTTTATGTTTTTTTGTTTTGGTTTTACTTTGAACATGCTCAAATTTTCCTAGTCTTCATTTTTCCATTTGTGAAATCACAGTAATAACACCTATACTGCAGGCTTATCGTTTATTAGGTGACTCCTATATTCTAGAAACTGGGCTAAGGTCTTGTGTGTTATCTCATTTAATCTTTACAACAACCTATGGAACCACACCCTGGATAGCCAGAGCAATCTTAAGCAAACAAAACAAAGTTGGAGGCACCAACTTAGCTGATTTTAAAATTGACTACAAAACTATAATAATCAAAATGGCATGGTACAAGCATAAAAATAGATAAACAGACCAACAGAACAGAATAGAGAGCTCAGAAATAAATCCACACGTTCATGGTCCATTGGTTTTCAGCAAAGTTGCCAAGAACACATAATGGGGAAAGGGCAGTTTCTTCAATAAATGGTATTGGAACAGGTGGACATCCACAAGCAGAAGAATGAAATTAGATCATCATCTCACATCAGATACAAGAATTATCTCAAAATGAGCTAAAAACTTGAATATAAGACCTAAAACTATAAAACAACTAGATAAAAACAAAGGGGGAAAAACTCCACAACACTGATCTAGGCAATGGTTTTTTGGAAATGACCTCAAATGCATAAGGAACAAAAGCAAAAATGGATAAACAGAATTACATCAAACTAAAAAGCTTCTGTATAGCCAAGGAAATAATCAACACAGTAACAGACAACCTATGGAGTGAGTGAAAATACTTGCAAACCATACATCTGATAAGGGATGTATGTATACCCATGCCGTATTAGGAAATCAAGCAACTCAGGAGAAAACAACCTGATTAAAAAATGGCAAAGGATCTGAGTAGACATTTCTCAAAAGAAGACATACAAATGACCAGCAGGCATATGAAAAAATGTTCAACATCACTAATCATCAGAAAAATGCCAATGAAACCACAATGAGCTATCACTTCACACCTGTTACAAGGCTATTATCAAAAAGAGTAAAGATAACATGCTAGAGAGAATGTGGAGATAAGGGAAATCCTGCACACTGTTGGCGGCACTGCAAATTAGTACAGCCATTATGGAAACAGCATGGAGGCTCTCACGAGGTCAAGAGATCGAGACCATCCTGGTCAACATGGTGAAACCCCGTCTCTACTAAAAATACAAAAATTAGCTGGGCATGGTGGTGCATGCCTGTAGTCCCAGCTACTCAGGAGGTTAAGGCAGGAGAATGGCCTGAACCTAGGAGGCAGAGGTTGCGGTGAGCCAAGATCATGCCATTGCACTCCAGCCTGGGTAACAAGAGTGAAACTCCGTCTCAAAATAAATAAATAAATAAATAAATAAATAAATAAATAAATAAAAGTAGAACTACCATATTGATCTAGCAATCCTGCTTCTAGGTATATCCAAAGGAAATGAAAGCAGGATATCGAAGACATACATGCACTGTCATGTTCACTGCAGGGTTACTCATAACCAAGGTAAGTAATCTAGTTAGGTGTCCATCAATAAAGGAATGGATAAAGAAAATGTGGAATATACACATATGAAATAGTATTCAGCCTTAAAAAATATGAAATCCTGTCATTTGTGATAACATAGATAAACTTGTAGAACATTATGTTAAGTGAAATGAGCCAGGAACAGAGAGGCAGGCACAAATACTTCATGATCTCACTTACATGGGGAATCTAGAAAAGTCACACTCATGTAAGCAGATAGTAGAATGGTGGTTGCCAGGGGCTGGGGGTTTGGGGAGATGTTGTTCAGAGGATACAAAATTTCGGTCATAGAAGAATAAGCTTAAGAGATCTATTGTACAACAGTGACTATAGTTAATAACAACATATTGTATACCTGACAATTGCCAAGAGAGTAGATTTAAGTGTTCTGACCATAAAAAATGGCAAGTATGTGTGCTCATGCATATGTTAATTAGCTTGGTTTAACTTTCCACAATGTATACATATTTTGAAACATGCTGTACATCATAAATATATACAATTTTTATCAATTAAAAATAATTAAAAAAATAAAAAATGTCCAAACTCTGATGTTTGGACATTTTAAATTTAATTTAAAAAAAACTTTAAAACAATCTTAGGAGCGAGTGTTATTATTCTCATTATAATTATTATTATTTTATAGATGATGAATGTACAACAAGATAAAATAATTTACCCTAAGTCATCTAGATAGTAAGTAGCAGAACTGGAAGCCAAATTCAGGCAGGCTAAATGTATAGTTCTCTTCAGTCCATGAGATTAAAGAAAAATGTTATATAAAAAACACCAGCACTGAGGGTAGCACATAATGGTGCTCAGCAATGGCAACTCGTACTATTCTTATCTCTGGGTTGATATCTGCAATGTTGATTTCTGATGTTTATATTATCCACATGCTTTTGATAAATCTGCAGTAACTAAAGTAACATATCCCAGCCTATATTCTTGTATGCATAGTCTGGGGTTTTCCACAATATTCTATGTTAAACAATATAGAAAACCAACTCTGAATCACATAAATGTATATCTACAACTAAATATACTTTTGAAAACTTTTTTCATTTTGAATTAATTATAGACTCACAGGAAGTTAGAAAAATGGTACCAAAGTCCCACAAAACTTTCCCCAGTGTATTCTGTAAATTTCAAGTTGAATAAAAGAGGTGGTCTCTCTTTCTCTCTCTTTACAAAGCAAGTCAGAGCACAAAGTGGGTTAAAAAAAGGGCCACACAGAGGGGCATCAGGGGGCGGGGGCTCAAGTTCTTTGCAGCCTCCCCTACAGTTCCAACTGTGTGTGTGTGCCCCAGCAGCAGTAATTTTAAATAAGCATTCAACTGGAAATTCATTCTCATTCCTCTATAGTTCTACAGTATCATCCATCTTGCTGTCTGCTTGTCCTTATTCTAAAGATTCCCTAGATACCAGTTTTCCTTATTAAAAATAAATCTCTGCCGTCTATTTTTCAACAAACATATATCTATAATTAGGGAGAAAATGTCTGTTTTCCTTGGCGTTTCTATAGCTGGTGATAGTTTACAAAGACACAGCCCTTTATGTGTTTCTTAAGTCAGTCTGTTCTGCTACTTAACTAAGAAGGATCATTCCTTCTGTTATTCCTACAGCAACCTCCTTCCTTCCTTCTGTCTCACCACGGACATGCCAGATACCATCTGGGACTGGGAGGGCAGGATGAGACTAACCTCTGTCTTCAGCCTTGCTGTTCATTTCTTCTTCCTTGTCCTCATCATCACTGCTGGAGCTCTCCATTTTTTCCTTCATCTGTTCCAGCTGATCCAAGTTAACCCGTCCAACCAGCTCAAAGTTACGGCTTACCTGAAAAAGGCCCAAACAAATGATGGAATAATAAACTGCAGACCAAATGGGGTTCTCCTTGATGTAGAGATCTTTCCAACATCGTTTTCCTAGGACTGTGGTTTTAGAACCAGGACCAAACAACCCAGGGGCCCAAGAGGTCTTTTTCTTCATTTTGATACTTTTGGAGATGGAGCTGCCCTTTGTTCCCACATTCCATCATTTTCACTGGAAGTTTTGCACCCTGGACTTTCATTACCAAACCTGTGAAGAAACATGAGCTATAGTATGCAGAAGACCAAAAGTAAGATGAGGCCTAGAGTATAAATATCCAAAATGCGTGTTTTTTAGTTGAATTCAAAGGTGTAACTCTCATAAGAACTCAAGTTTCAAATACTTCTGCAGGTGAAGAAGTTCTGCAAACATGCTGGCCACCAGCATGAGACACAATACAACGTTCTTCACCATGTTCCCATCAACCAGGGTGTTGTGGGGTGTCCCAGGTTAGACCAGATGACAGCTATCTGATCCTTAACTCGAGTTTAAATGGAAGATAACATTACTACTGTTAGTGTTACTACTGTTTTTAAAGCTACCCACAGCCTATATATCGAGGATGGGAGTGTCTGTAAAAAAACCTAGATAACTAACCCCTAAAAGCCCTTTAAAAGTGTTAACTTCCCAGCACTTTGGGAGGCCGAGGCGGGTGGATCACGAGGTCAAGAGATCAAGACCATCCTGGTCAACATGGTGAAACCCCGTCTCTACTAAAAATACAAAACATTAGCTGGGCATGGTGCGTGCCTGTAATCCCAGCTACTCAGGAGGCTGAGGCAGGAGAATTGCCTGAACCCAGGAGGCGGAGGTTGCAGTGAGCTGAGATCACGCCATTGCACTCCAGCCTGGGTAACAAGAGCGAAACTCCATCTCAAAATAAAAAAAAAAAAGTTAACTATGCCTGGTTTCTATTTAGATTAAAATGTGGTCGGAATAATGTGGGAATCCAAGCTTTCTTCAAAATATCATTAGAGGGAAACAAAAATTTACACTAAGAAAAGTTTTTAATGATTTTCCATTTTGGGTTCTCAGATCAATGGTAGCACAAAATTTACCTTCTTCATGAATCGCTTTTCAGAACCTCTCCAGTTGCATGCATAGAATAATCAGAATTGACAAGCTGGTTCAGGGCTAAAGCCAGGAGACAGCCATGGGCTATGCCTCTATGTATGGTGCTATGCTCGCCTTGTTGGAGGCCTGGGGTGGGGACACACAGGATGAGTGAGACCTGGTTCTGGCCTCCAGAGGCTCACAATGAGTTGAAGAGATAAGACAGACATCATAAATCAGATTCCAAGGCGGACATCCCTAGCTGCCACAGTTGAGACAGAGTGGTAAGAGGGCACAGGAGAGGAAAGAGAATTTACAAGACAAGTCCAAAATATTCTCTGGGACCAGACTGGAACTAAGATTTGGTGAACACCAATTCCTTGTGCCTGGGAGATGGGAACATCATCACTGACTATGACAAATGTAAGGAGCCTCAGAGTACCAGGTCTAAGACACTGAGGCAAAATACTGTCCCAAGAACATCCTGTAATACATAGGTAGCATTTTCAGAAGGAGAAGAACTCAGAGAAAAAACTCCTTTTAGAACAAGAGAAAAAATACACTGATCTGTAACAATGAAATCCATGAAATTAGTTAACGTTGAAAATAACTCAACATGAGGGTGGACAAGACACAGAGAACAATCTCAACACTGAACACACAGGAAAGGCAACTTCTTGTTTTTCTCAATTAAAAACGCTTTAAAAATGAAGATACTAAGGCAAGAAGAAGGAGAAAGGGGTCAATTCCAAACCCTAATTTATCTTTCTTCCCCTCTAAGTCCACAGTAACAGTTTCCAAAGGACTTTTGCTTGTGCCATCTTACTAACTAGGGCATTAACATTTTCACTGATTTCCTTCTATGACCTAAGAGCAAAAACAAGGAATATGTGCTTGGAAGTCAGACAGACCTGAGTTCAAGTTTAGGATTTGCCACTAACCCTTAGATTCTGAATAAATCACTCGTTATACGTCCCTGATATCTTTATTTGTAAAAGGAGGTCAACATAATACTTGAAACACAATAGTCCCCCAAAACGTAATTTTCTTCCCCTTTCTGGGAATGTGAGGCTTTTCTAGTTTTGGCTCTTGGAAATGCTTACAACAAGCATTGTAAATGGATATTTACGAAATTATGTTTAGCCATAGAGTCTACATTTTAGCCAAATAGCATTTATGATAAATATTTGAATAAAAAGTTTTCTGGCTTGCTAGTTTTTCAGGAAAAGTGGCCAAAGTTCCAATTTGCCTAATTTTTACATACATTTGAAGAAAAGTATTTTTAAGTGACTGGTACATAAAAGGCAGCCTTTCCTGGGTCACTTTCTCCCATACTTCCCACTATTAGTAATCAGGGAAACTATAAATACCTGTAAAGGACATAAGGGGTGGGCTGTCACCAGGAAACAAAAATAATGAAACCAAGAAGACCAAAACAGAATCCTCAAACATCTGCTTTAAGCCAGTTGTTTTCATTCATTCACTCATTCATTCACTCATTCATTCATCAAGGATTCCTGGAAGGCTGACTTGTTGTGTGTCAGCCCTTGGGGTCCACATTGGAAACCCTGCTTCTTTTGGAGTTCTTAGTGACAGAAGGAGATCTGTCACCAAACCAAATGTTATTCCCCCCCTCCTCATTCTGGGTTTTTTTTGAAGACTGTATTTGTCCATTTTCCCAGCACCATCATCTCTTCACTGGAAAACTGTTAACATTTTAAATTCTGCACGATTTTAAAATAGTACATGACATTTTCACAGTATGATGTGCATCCCAGGCTAACCCAGGATTCATTTGGTCCTGAAGATTTCTAAAATCTCTGCTGGGCAATTAAAAGATTTAAAAATGAAAACTAAAATTTTTGCTATGTAATTAGAAGATTTTAAAATAAAAACTCTTTATTGTTTTGGGTTACGACGGTATTCGAAATCCCCAAGCCATCAATCCAAATATTAATCCTAACACAAAAGGAAGACTCTTTTCTGCATTCCTGAGCCCATTATCATCTCTTACCTGGATTATTGCAAGCCCCTTCCCCTCCCCTATTGGTCTCCCAGCACCTAATCTTGTCCCTTCTTGTATCTGATTCTTTAGTGTGGTCAAAGCAATCTTTAAAAAAATTTAAATCTCTTCATGTCAGTCTCTGCTTGCCCTGAGGATGAAATATAAATTTCTTACTGTTGTTTACACAGCCAGCTCTCACGTTATTCTGGCACATCTTCTCCAGGCTCCTCCTTGCTCTCACCACCCTGAACTTACTGAGGTCATGCCCTTGAGGAGTCTATGCCTCCACCATCTCACCTGTCTGAAACTCTGTCCTGCCTGCTGGCTTCATGTGTTACTCCTTAGTCTCCTAGACCCGCTTCTGTCACTTCATCTGGGAGAGATTCCTTAAACTTCTCCTGCTCGATATCCTTGCTCCATGCTTTCACAGCACTCGCATTCAGTAACGAATTGTTAATGGCCCGCACTTCCCCAGTCAGCTACAAACTATGAGGAAAGCCTTGCTGCGAGTCTTACTTACAGCTGAACCCCCACATAGTCAGCATAGTGTCTAGATTAGACAGCGTGTTATTCTTGTCTCCTGGCTACTGGACACCTTCATTTTCACTTAGAAGTTTCTTTTAGGCCAGGCGCGGTGGCTCACGCCTGTAATCCCAGCACTTTGGGAGGCCAAGGCAGGTGGATCACGAGGTCAAGAGATCGAGACCACCCTGATCAACATGGTGAAACTCGTCTCTACTAAAAATACAAAAATTAGCTGGGCATGGTGGTGCACGCCTGCAGTCCCAGCTACTCGGGAGGCTGAGGCAGGAGAATTGCTTGAACCCAGAAGGTGGAGGTTGCAGTGAGCCGAGATCGAGCCATTGCACTCCAGCCTGGGTAACAAGAGTGAAACTCCATCTCAAAAAAAAAAAAAGTTTCTTTTATATAAGCATTCACAAAAAATTTACAAAAATACAAAAAAAAATCTCATTTAAAGTCCAGTTACCTATATATAATAACTGTTAATGAATTATTGTAGTTTTGTATTCCTGTTCTCTAACCGTAGATTATTTACATTGCTTTTATCATGTTAAAACAAACAAACGTATCTCCTACTTTTTCATGCCTGGCAGTGTACTCGTCATTCTCTGAATAAATATATTTTTTAATCACTACATAGCATTTCATCAATGGACATATGATAGTGGACATATGATAGTTTACTCGACTATTCATTCCTGTATGAATTTACCGTGGATCATTTCTGGCTTCTCACCATTAAAAATATTCATTACAAACAGTAATAAACCTTATTGTATTTCAGCCTTTCATTCATTCTTAGTTTTAATTTTATAGGCTACCTTTCCAGATGTGAAATTACAGGGTCAAAGTCAAAGGGTGTAGACTTTATAAAAGCTCCCATCTATTTCTGAACTGATGACAGTACTTTCTGGGCCTAGAGATTGGTGGGTATCTGAGTAACTTCTTGATGGTGCAGATGACATATTGAGAGAAATAAACTATTTTCCTCTAAAGATGAGAAGGAGTTTATTATCATTTCCCCAAAGGTCCACAACAGAGGGAGAAAGAGCAAGCCTAAGAGTTTGAGATTTAGAACCTGGTTCCTTGCGGCCTTCTGCAGGCGAAAGAAGCCAAATATGTTCTTGAAGGGTGGCTTTTTCAGATACATAATCATTCAGACTAGAAAACGAAATACAGATCTTTATTCCTGTGAAAGCTATTTGTGAATGCCCACTCACTCAAGGTGCCCTGTGAAGGCCACGAACCCAGAGTTGGTGAAGTCATCTGTCCTGTGAGAATGTGAGATGAGGGCTGGGTGCAGTGGCTCATACCTGTAACCCCAGCACTTTGGGAGGCTGAAGTGGGTGGATCTCTTGAGGTCAGGCGTTTGAGACCAGCCCGGCCAACATGGTGAAACCTCATCTCTACTAAAAATACAAAAATTAGCCAGCTGTGGTGGCCTGTCATCCCAGCCACTTGGAAGGCTGAGACAGGAGAATTGCTTGAGCCCAGGAAGTGGAGGTTGCAGTGAGCCGAAATCATGCCACTGCACTCTATCCTGGGTGACAGAGCGAGACTTCAACTCAAAAAATAAATAAATAAAAGTGAGAAGAAGTGCCGAATGTTTTATCCTTTAACCCTGAAGTGAGGACACTGCAAAACCACTTCCACACTCAAACTTAATGTTCAAGCTTCGTCTGTCTGTTGGCTTTTAATCATTCAGTAAAATGGTTTAGATCTGGTCTTAGCATGTATTTCCATACTTCTGGTATATTCTAAGGCGATAATAATTATATGTGATTTACAAATATTATCAAGTTGAACATGCTTTTTTACATTGTACTAGGGTAGCAAACCCAGTCTGATAGAAGACTGATATAAACATGCTTGTTAATAACAGAATGGACCTGAACCCTTTGTCTTCAGATTACACTGCAGGCATCAAACAGGAGAGATTGTGATGGAGAAAGCCCACTTAATGTTTCCAAAGTTTTTAGTTGCAAGGTTGCCTCTCTTACTTAACATTTATACCTTCAAAAAGAGGCACCTAACCAGGATGCTTATATTACCTAATACTGCATGCATGTCGATGTTAAAAAGAATGCGCAGTGCTGTGAAGATTCTGAATGACTTATAACACAGGCTGGCAAACTTTTTGTGTAAAGGGTCAGATAAGTAAATATTTTAGGTTTTCGGGATCCTATAGTCTTTGTCACAACTATTCAACTGCTGTTGTAGCTCAGAAGCAACCATAAACAATAAGTCAATGGATGAGCACAGCTGCATTCCAATAAACCTTTATTCAGGGAAAGTGAAATCTGAATTTAATATAATTTCACATTATATATATATTTTTAAAAATTTTCAATCATTAAAATATGTCAAGACCATCCTTAGAGAGTGGGCCATATAAAAACAGGAGGTGGGCTAGATTTGGTCCACGCACCATAGTTTGCCAACCCCTGACTTACCAAGTGGTCTACTCAAAAGGCAGATTTTCTCTGCCTGTCTTTAAAAATCAGAATGGGAGTGAAAGAAAGAAATCAATGGGAGAAAGATTCAGCAAAGTATTATCTCAACGATCTCTTACAGCAGGATGGTCAAAAGTGCAAGTAAAAAAAATCTTGAATTCTCAGATAAGGGCATCTCAATTAGAGTTGCTGTAAAAGCTTCAAGGAAAGATATTCAAAGTTCATCCATACTGTCCCAAATGGTAGAATTTCTTTGTTTTTCATGGCTGAATAATATTCTATCGTGTATTTATGCACTACATTTTAAAAATTCTTCCATCAATAGACAGGCTGCTCCCATGTCTTGGCTATTATTCTATTGTGAATATTGACGCAGTGAACATGGGGGTGCAGTACTCTGTGAGATACTGATCTTGTTTCCTTTAGTTAGCTGTCCAGAAGTGGGATTGCTGTATCATGTGGTAGCTCTATCTTTAATTTTCCGAGGAACTTTCATGCTGTTTTCTCTAATGGCTGTCCCAATTTACATCCCTATCAATAGTGCACAAGGGTTCTCCTTTTCTTCACACATATCAAACGGTCACATTGTAAACCTTACATACATACAATTTCATTTATCAGTTATACCTCAATAAAGCTGGGGAAAAAAAGAAAGAAAAGGTATTCAGCCAAACAAACCAGTTAGGCAGTATTCAAGTTCTATGGAACCTGAGCCGGGAAAACTGTATTTGCTGGGCACTGTGCTTCTGCCCAGTTTTAAAGCTACCTTTTCTCTAGCATGTAACATGCTGAATTGTGCTGCTTTGTTTAAGCTTGTCTCACCTACTTGCTTATAAACCCTTCCAGGGTATCAACCATTTTTTATTTATAGGCTCAGCGCAGAGCCATCCACTTGATACACAATAAATGCTATTTGAATTTACCAGTAACATTAAAACCCATGAGAGATCATAAAGTATAAAGACTTCATAATGTTGCCGTAAGATTTGCATCCCATGAAATAAATTTGCTTGTTAATGACAGAATAAAAGTGGACACTTCCTAAATGATTTTGTTTCAATACTTATCAAATATGTATTATGTGCTAAAAATGCCCCCAGTAGTTTTTACGCGTATCACTTAACCCTTACGACAACTGTGTCGCAAATGTGCTGTCAATATCTGTAGATGAAGAGCACAGAATAGGTAGTGATAAAGCTAGGATTGGTTAGGACTCACATCTCCAGATGACACAGCTCAAGCTTTTCCCATTATAATGCAAATCATCTGTAGAAATGCAAAATTACTCACAAAATATGTCAAAACTACCATGGTTATACTGGCTGAATGCAAGAAAAAGGAAGAAAAAGTATTAATAATAATGTTATGTTGCAAAATGTGATGGGATAGAGCAGTAGCATCCTTTCAAAGTTTTTTCAAAATAAAAGCCTTTCTAAGAATATTAAAAACAAAGGATCATAGAATACCCAGAAGGATACAGAGCATAGAAGTCAAGGAAGATATCTACTTTCTTTTGTAATCACCGTGTCACAATCAGAAAACCTAACTCAGCAAAAGTCCAGACAAAAGCACTTATTTGGAGGAACTCAGCATAACTCCAGACACAAGTACTCAAGGAAGCTAGGTGAAAGACATCACTAAGAAAGGCTCAGAGCTTTGTGGCTGGCCAGTTGAGAAGTGGCCAATCTCCTGGATCCAAAATGCAGAGGGTAAAGATGCTAATGGATGTTGCCACTTGCTTATTTGAACAGGATACTTAAAATTCTGTATTTGAAAAGTCGATTTCACTTATTGATTTATTTAACAAACAACTCCTGAGGCTCTACTGTATGCTGGACCCTAGGTTAGATTTTGAAAGAAAGGTGAGATAAATAAATATGCCTTACAAAGGAAGAAGAAAGGTTCTATGAAAGCTTAGAAGCTGGGACAAATAATTTTGACTAGGGAGTTTAGTGGATGGTTTCAAAAGTGCAGGTAAAGAACATCTTCAAATGCCTATGTGAGAAATACTGTTTAAGGTTCTGCCAGACACGCCCCTCTAAGAAATGGTCACACTACTTGCTAATCCACTTCTGGTTTCTCTGTCATGGAAGAGGCAGAGCTATGGTTAACAAATCAGGAAGCAGAACTACATGAGGGAAAGCAGAAATGAAATGGCACAGTCTTCTAGAGAAGTCCACAGCTTACAGAAATCCTTGCAGTTGTTAAGGCTAAAGCTGCTAGCATTTAGTTCAGAAATAAAAAGCAGTCCAAAAAAAAAAAAAATGTGGCCAAAGGTGTGTTTTATAATTTGGGAAAAACTCTTCTTACGATTTGTTTGGGAAGAATCTTTGGAGAAAGATTTTGCTTTCATTGAATTCTCATTTCCTTTCCTGGAAACAAATGTCCTATGGGACTCTTTTTTTTTTTTTCCACTGTGAATTTCGCTAGTCCAAAAAACTGAGCAATTTTATTAGAATAACTAAAATGTTGATGATTCCTTCTGAGCTTCATGTTTTGCTGTTTCCCCCAAACTGGCAAAAAGTAAGATATGAATTTCTTAAGAGTTCAGCTACCTAAGGCGCCATTTATATAAAAAATTAAAAACATTTCAAAGTAAATTCAATTAGTGAATGTGTATTGCCTGAATAGACTATCCTTCTAAATTTAATATACTGAACATGACAATTTTACGAGTAGACCAAGTTAGAGATAATATATTTTTATGTTCCTTAAACCAGCAAAGAGACTTCAGAACTATAAAGAACATTAACAAGGTATTGCATATACTTAAACTTTCTTTTAAACAAAAGTATGTGTGTTTTCTAAATGTGAGAAGTCCAAGGTTTGGTTTTGTTCATGGCTTTATGTTGTCTTAGGCCAGGTACAGCGGCCCACACCTGTAATTCCTGCACTTCGGGAGGCCAAGGTGGGAGGATTGCTTGAGTTTGACACTGCAGTGAGCTATGACTGAGCCATTGCACCTCAGCCTGGGCAACAGGGCAAGACCCTGACTCAAAAAAGAAAAAAATGTTGTCTTCATCTTTCACCAGCATTGCTAATAAAGGGCATTACTGGTAGATAATTCATATGTGTGTTGGGTGGGGAGGATGTGGGGGGACAGAGAATGGAGGGAGTGAAGGAAGAAGAGGGAAGGGAAAGGGGAGGGGAGGAGAGGGAGAGACTAGACTAGTCAACCTTCTAGAGAACCCAGTGAGATTAAAAACAGACAGGGAGTCAAAGGATGAAAAAGATAAAATTTCAAATACCCTGCACTACTTACTTTAGATCCCAGGAGATTACAAGTGATTCCTTGCTCATTAGTAACAAAGAAAAAGGTCTAGGAGGAAAGATTCTTTTTATCACCTATAAAATAAGGGTTCTGATGGTTATCCCTTCTGCACTCTGGCTTCTGAGGATAAACATGGCAGCCTAAATCGAGTGCACTGGAGATTTTGGTTCTTAAATGGAATGGCATATTTGGCTTTAAAAACCTTTCTTGCTGTTACCAGGATTCCGTCCAGTCCATGAACAATATAGTCTCAATCTTTACAGATGTCCCTGAGGTTTACAACCTTTGCAGGCAGAATTCAGAAGTCCAGTTTTGAATGTTCAGCTCTTTTTAATGAAATCCTTTGACTGAAAATAGTTTCAGTCTTATCGTTTCTTCTGTAGATTCTCTCCACCACACAAATCACCTAATGCTGTTTGTAGAAGAATATAATGAGCAATGCACTGTTTTATTGGGGGAAAAAAAGATAAATTCTTGTTTGGAACCAATTCCTAAGTCTAGTCCACATTAATCCAGATCTTGGGTATCCTGTTGATATAGTTGTTCTCAGGATAAAATTAATAAAAAAAGACTATAGGAAATTGTCATTTATTGAGGACGTACTGTGTGTTGGGTTATGGGAAACTTGCATCTGTTTTAGGTATCGAGGTATAATTTACCTGCCATAATATTTATCTATTATGAGTAAACAATTCAATGATTTTTAGTAAATTTATACATTTGTGCAACCTTCACACAATCCAGTTTAAGAACACTTTCATCACTCTGAGAAGTTCCTTCAAATCCTTTGTAATCAATCCCTGCTCCCATCTTCCAGGCCCAAGGAGCCTCTGAGCTGCTTCCCGTCTGCATCAAGTTGCCTTTTCTAGAAATTTCATATAAACGTCATCTTTCGTGCCTGACTTTTGTCCATGTAACATTTTTGGATTCCCCTATGCTGTTAAGAGTATCAGTAGCTCATTTTCATTGCTGAGTAATAATCCATTGCATGGCTATGCCATATTTTATTTATCCATCCATTTTATATGAAGGTAGGATGGGTAGGTCAGATGGCAAGTGTACGTTTAGCTTATAAACAAATTCCAAACTGCTCCAAGGTGCCTATGCCATTTTACATTCTAACCAGCAGTATGAGATTCCAGTTTGTCCATATCTTTGCCAACACTTTGAGCCTATCAGCTTTCTTAATTTTAGCCATGCTAGCTAGTGGTGAGGGAGGAGAATCTTATTATTGTTTTAATTTGTATTTCCCAGTGGTGAATCAAGTTGAACATCTTTTCATGTGCTCATTTGCCATTTGCATACCTATCTTCTTTGGTAAGGTATCTATTCAAATCTTGTGCTCATTTTTAACTGAGCTGCTTATCTTCTTATCATTGAGTTGTAAGATTTGTTTAAATATTTTAGTTAAAGGCCTTTGTTAGATAATTACTTTGCAAATATTTGCTTTTAGTCTGTTGTTTGCCTTTTTATTTTCGTAATGATGTCTTCTTTTTTCTTTCAGTTGTCCATAACTTTTGCATCACACATAAATTTTTTCCCCTAACCCAAGATTATGCAATATTCTACTATTCTAAAAGTTTTATACTTTTAGCTCACACATTTAAGTTTATGGTCCATTTTGATTGGATTTTTGCATAGAGATTATGAGCTTTGATTTTGTAAAGGTCAAAGGTCATAATTTGCATACACAAATTCAATTGTTTCAGCACCATTAAAAAAAATATCATCCTTTCCCTATTACTTTAACACTTTTTATAAAAATCAACTGACCACATATATGAGGGTTTATTTCTTGACGTTCACTTATGCACTACTGATCTATGTGTCTACCTTATGTCAGTTTATAGTGAGTACTGAAATTAAGATGAGTGAATCCTCTGATTTTGTTGTTTCTCTACACTAAGGCTATTCTAGGTCATTTGCATTTCCATATAAATTTTAGGGCCAGTTTGTCACTTTCTACCCCCAAAAAGCCTACTGGGATTTTGATAGAGATTATGTTGAATCTATATATCAGTATGAAAAGAATGATCAATATTGGGTCTTCTAATTTATAAACATTATATTGCATTAATTTAGTTTTATAAATTTCTCTCAGCAACATTGTAGTTTTCAGTGTATAATTCTCATGTTAAATGTATTCTTAAAACTTTTTTCTTTTGATGTTATTGTACATGAAATTGATGTTTTAAAAATTTCATTTTCAGGTTGCCCATTACTAGTATACAGAAAGATAACTGATTTTTGTATATTGATTTTGTATCTTGGAACCCTGCTAAACTCATTCATGTTCTTGTAGCTTTTTTGTAGATTCTGTGGATTTTCTACCTATAAAAATTACATTGTCTATAAATAAAAAGTTGTAATTTTTCCTTTCCAATTCTCATGCCTTTAGTTTCTTGTTTTAGCCCTATGGCCCTTGACTTTTGTATTTGAATTGTCAGCATACTTCTCTTTAGTACATTGTGTACTGACATCCCTATACCTCTCTCATGAATGCTGAAATCAGGTGTTTGCATATCTTCCCCCAACAAATGACAATTTTTAGACAGCATGTAATTCCACTGTCTGTCAGCCACAAATTCAGTTTCAATAGCACTGCCATCTTTATTTACAAAACAGTGTTTGGAGAATTATTTCAAAAATTCAAATTGCATTTTGCACTCATCAGGTAGGGAAAAAAGATCAGAAAATGAGGGGAAAAAGTGCTGCTATCTCAGTAATGCGCATGAGTCTCATAAACCTAACAATTGAGACAAACATAAGAATCATTAGGCATGTTGAAAATGCCAATTCTTTAGCCTCAATTAGGTGCTCATTGGACTTAATAAGCTGGTCAACCATGAGGAAGAGAAAAAAATTAAAGAACATCATATGGCGTAGTGAAAATATTACATCAAAGATGTGTCTAAGCTAAGAAATGAGACAGACAGCAACACTGTAATAGTGGGCGACTTCAATACTCCACTGACCACACTAGACAGGTCATCAAAACAGAAAATCAAGAAAAGAACAATGAATTTAAACTATACTATGGAACAAATGGGTTTAACAGATATACACAGACCATTCCATCCAACAACCACAGAATACACATTCTATTCACAGTGCATGAAACCTTCTCCAAGGTAGACCATATGATAGGCCACAAAATGAGCTTCAATAAATTAAGAAAATTGAAATTATATCAAGCACTCTCTTAGACCACAGTGGAATAAAACTGGAAATCAACTCCAAAAAGCAACCTTCAAAACTATGCAAATCATGGAAATTAAATAACCAGCTCCTGAATGAGCATTGGGTCAAAAACAAAATCAAGATGAAAATAAAAAATTCTTTGAACTGAACGACAGTGATGACACAAGCTATCAAAACTTCTGGGACACAGTAAAGGCAGTGCTAAGAGGAAAGCTCAGAGTCCTAAACACCTATATCAAGAAGAGCACAAATTGACATTCTAAGGTCACAACTCAAGGAACTAGAGAAACAAGAACAAACCAAGCCCAAACCAAGCAGAGGAAAGGAAATAACCAAGATTAGAACAGAACTAAATGAAATGGAAACAAACAAAAAACAGTATAAAAGATAAATGAAACAAAAGCTGGTTCTTTGAAAAGATAAATAAAATTGACATACCATTAACAAAGAAGATAGAAAATCCAAATAACTTCATTAAGAAATGAAATGGGAGATATTACAACTGACACCACGGAAATACAAAAGATCATTCAAGGCTACCTTTACACAAATAAAGTAAAAAACCTAGAAGAGATGGACAAATTCCTGGAAAAATACAACCCTCCTAGCTTAAATCAGGAAAAATTAGATACCCTGAACAGACCAATAAAAAGTAGTAAGATTAAAATGGTAATTTAAAAATTACCAACAAAAAAAAAATTCCAGGACCTGTCAGATTCACAGCAGAATTCTACCAGAATTGGTACTCAAAGAAGAATTGATATCACTCCTTTTGACGCTATTCCACAAGATAGTGAAAGAGGGAACATTTCCAAACTCATTCTATGAAGCCAGCATCACCCTGATACCAAAACCAGGAAAGGATGTAACCCATAAGAAAAAAAGAAACTCTATAGACTGATACCCCTGATGAACACAGATGCTAAAATCCTTAAAAAAATACTAGCTAACAAATTCGATGACATATCAAAAAGATAATCCACCATGATCAAGTGGGTTTCATACCAGGGATGCAGGGATGGTTTAACATACACAAGTCAATAAATGTGATATACCATATAAACAGAATTAAAAACAAAAATGACATGATTATCTCAATAGATGCGGAAAAAGCATTTGACAAAATCCAGCATTGTTTTAAGATTAAAACTCTCAGCAAAATTGGCATACAAGGGACATATACCTCAATGTAATAAAAGTCACCTATGACAAACTCACAGCCAACATAATACTGAAAGGAGAAAAATTGAAAGCACTCCCTCTGAGAACTGGAAGAAGACAAGGATGGCCACTCCCACCACTCCTCTTCAACATAGCACTGGGAGTCCTAGCCAGAGCAATCAGGCAAGAGAAAGAAAGAAAGGGCATCCAAATCGATAAAGAGGAAGTCAAACTGTCACTGTTTGCTGATTATATGATCATTTACTTAAAAAACCCTAAGGACTCCTCCAGAAATCTCCTAGAACTGATAAAAGAATTCAGTAAACTTTCTGGATACCAGATTAATGTACACAAATCAATAGCTCTTCTATACACCAACAGTGACCAGCAGAGAATCAAGTCAAGAACTCAACCTTTTTTACAATAGTTGCAGAAAAAGTAAAATACTTAGGAATATACCTAACAAAGGAGGTAAAAGACCTCTACAAGGCAAACTACAAAACACTGCTGAAAGAAATCACAGATGACACAAGCAAATGAAAACACATCCCATGCACGTGGATGGGTAGAATCAACATTGCGAAAATGATCATACTGCCAAAAGCAATCTACAAATTCACTGCAGTGTGCATCAAAATACCATCATCATTCTTCACAGAATTAGAAAAACACAATTCTAAAGTTCATATGGAACCAAAAAGAGCCTGCATAGCCAAAGCAAGAGTAAGCAAAAATAACAATGCTGGAGGCATCATTGATATGGTATAGCTCTGTGTCCCCGCCCAAATCTCATCTTGAATTGTACTCCCATAATTCCCATGTGTTGTGGGAGGGACCCGGTGGGAGATAATGGAATCATAGGGGCACTTTCTCCCATACTGTTCTCATGATAGTGGATAAGTCTCATGAGATCTAATGGTTTATCAGGGGTTTCCGCTTTTGCGTTTCCTCCTTCTCTTTGCGCCTGTGCCAGGACTTGCACAAGACTTCTCCTTGTGCCACAAGACTTCTCCTTGTCTTCTGCCATGATTGTGAGGCTCCCTCGGCCATGTGGAACTGTAAGTCCAAATAAACCTCTTTCTTTTGTAAATTACTCAGTATTGTGTATGTCTTTATCAGCAGCGGTGTGAAAGCAGACTACTATAACCACACTACTTGATTTCAAACTGTACTATAAGGCCATAGTAACCAAAACAGCATAGTACTGGTATAAATATAGGCACATAGACCAATGGAATAGAATAGAGAACTGAGAAATATACCCAAATACTTATAGCTAATTGATCCTCAGCAAAGCAAACAAAACATAAAGTGCAGATAGGACACTCTTTTCAACAAATGGTGCTGGGATAATTGGCAAGTCACATGTAGGAGAATAAAACTGGATCCTCATCTCTCACCTTATACAAAAATAAACTCAAGATGGATTAGGGACTTAAATCTAAGACCTGAAACTATAAAAATTCAAGAAGATGACACTGGAAACCCCTTCTAGACATTGGCTTAGGCAAGAATTTCATGACCAACATCCTGAAAGCAAATGCAATAAAAACAAAGATAAATAGTTGGGACTTAATTAAATTAAAAAGCTTTTGCACTGCAAAAAGAACAGTCAGCAGAGTAAACAGACAACCCACAGAATGGGAGAGATCTTCACAATCTATCCATCTGACAAAGGACTAATATCAGAATCTACAATGAACTAACAAACAAATCGGTAAGAAAAAAACAAACAATCCCATCAAAAAGTAGGCTAAGGACATGAATAGACAGTTTTCAAAAGGAGATACAAGTGGCCAACAAACATATTTAAAAATGCTCAACATCACTAATGATCAGGGAAATGCAAATCAAAACCACAATGCGATATCATCTCACTCCTGCAAGAATGGCCATAATCAAAATATAAAAAAACAGCAGATACTGGCACAGATGCGATGAACAGGGAACACTTCTACACTGCTGGTGGGAATATAAACTAGTACAACCACTATGGAAAACCACGTGGAGCGTCCTTAAAGAACTAAAACTAGAACTACCACTTGATGCAGCAATCCCACTATTGGGTATCTACCCAGAGGAAAAGAAGTCATTATTCGAAAAACATACTTGCACACGCATGTTTATAGCAGCACAATTCACAATTGCAAAATCATGGAACCAACCCAAATGCCCATCAGTCAATGAGTGGATAAAGAAACTGTGGTATATATATATGATGGAATACTACTCAGCCTTAAAAAGGAATGAATTAACAGCATGTGCAGTGAGATGGATAAAGTTGGAGACTATTCTTCTTCTTCTTTTTTTTTTTTTAGAGATGGAGACTCCCTCTGTCACCCAGGCTGGAGTGCAGTGGCACAATCTCGGCTCACTGCAACCTCCACTTCCTGGGTTCAAGCAATTCTCCTGTCTCAGCTTCCTGAGTGGTTGGGATTACAGGCACCCACCACCATGCCAGGCTACTTTTTGTAGTTTTAGTAGAGACAAGTTTCACCATGTTGCCCTGACTGGTCTCAATCTCCTGACCTTGTGATCTGCCTGCCTCGGCCTCCCAAAGTGCTGGGATTATAGGTGTGAGCTATTGAACCTGGGCAGAGACTATTATTCTAAGTGAAGTAACTCAAGAATGGAAAACCAAATATTGTATGTTCTCACTGATATGTGGGACCTAAGCTATCAGGATGCAAAGGCATAAGAATACTACAATGGACTCTGGGGACTTGGGAGGAAGGGGGATGAGGGATAAAAGACTACAAATAGGGTGCAGTGTATACTGCTCAGGTGATGGGTGCACCAAAATCTCACAAATCACCACTTAAGAACTTACTCATGTAACCAAATACTGCTTGTCTCCCAATAATCTATGAAAAAATAATTTTTAAAAAAAGACTGTGTGTCTCTTACACAGTTGGTGGGAGTGTAAATTAGTTCAACCATTGTAGAAGACAGTGTGGTGATTTCTCAAGGATCTACAAATAGAAATTCCATTTGATCCAGCAATCCGACTACTGGGTATATACCCAAAGAACTATAAATCGTTCTACTAAAAGACACATGCACATGTATGTTCACTGCAGCCCTGTGTACAATAGCAAAGACCTGGAACCAACCCAAATGCCCATCAATGATAGACTGGACAAAGAAAATGTGGTACATATACACCGTGGAATACTACCCAGCCATAAAAAACGATGAGTTCGTGTCCTTTGTAGAGACTTGGAGGAATCTGGAAACCATCATTCTCAGAAAACTGACAGAAGAACAGAAAGCCAAACACCATAGCTGGGTGTTGAACAACGAGAACATGTGGACTGAGGGAGAGGAGCATCACATACTGAGGACAGTTGGTGGGGGGGTAGGGGTGAGACAGCAGGGCATGGGGAGGGACGGGAGGGTGGGGAGGGATAACATGGGGAGAAATGCCAGATATAGTATGCAGCTAAAGTAAAATAAATAAATTTTTTTAAAAACCGACTGTATCTAAGATGCAAACTATAATCAGTGATTTTACAATATGTTTTAGGTCTTTGGGAACATAACTGCTATCATAATAGGCACAACTATTACTATATTTTAACACAATTCAATTAACAAATATTCTAATGTACTGGGTCTCGAAGTGGGGGAAATACAGAACTTCATTTAACCTTACAAAACTTCAGAGAAAGGTGAAACAATTCCCATTTATGAACTGAAAAACAGACCCAGAAATTTACATAACTTGTTGAAGTATGCACAGTAAATGGTGGAAACAAGATTAAAACTCAGATCTTTTTGGTTCAAAAACTCTTAATTGGGCCCTATGTGCCTGAGGAACTCATTTCCATGACCCACACCTCAAAGCCTTGGCCTTCCATCCACTGTTGAGGAACCCTCTGGTTCCATGTCTGTTACGGTTCCTAACCTTTTCTGGATTTCCCCAGTGATTTACAAGCTACCGTGCAACAACTAGGGAAGAATCTATCTTCCTGATTTGTTCTGTCTTTAAGTATCAGCCTGGAGGCTTAAACACTGTAATAAAAAGGTCTGCGGTAGTTATATAAATAAGATACATGTGAATAATTATAGAAAGCTTGGTTTGAGAGAGATGAGTAATTTATCCTTAAGTTTGGGGAAGAAATACCCAAAAAGTTTGAATAAAAAAGGATACAAAAACTTTAAGTGAGGTAATTTAGGCTTTTCCTCTTTGCTTCATTTTTTCGGGCAGACACATGGGAAAATAAATGCATTCCAATGCAGATAAGTTACCATTAAACTGTTCCATTGTAGACAGGTGACAAAGCTCAGCCTTCTCTCTCAGCACCCCACAGAACAATTCTAACCCACGGGTGCAGATGATTCAGACTAAACTCTTTATAATGTGGGTTTGTAAGGCCAGAGAAGGACTGTATTTCCACTGATGAGGACACAGGGCAAGGGAAAAACAGACAGTATGAACTGTGCTTCTCCCTGTGCCTTCAGTAAACACTCAATAGATATTTTGGACTTGTTGGCTAATTAAAAAGCATTTTGATGGGCTCTTGTCATTAAGCAAATACTAATTACAGCTCCTCCCATACTCAAGGTAATACACAAAACCAGAAATGATCATCTCAGTTCATGAGGTGCCAGATGATCCCTGCGCAGAGTGAGGAAGCCATCCTGTGTGATTTCTACCCCTCTGATAAGCAAACCTCTGGAAGAGAACTTTTTTTTCACAAATCCTCTTTTATGGCCTCTATTAATTTATTTGTTCTTGAGTCTCCTTCTCCCCTGAAACATGTATTTTACAATTCTTTTACTGTTCACACATACTGGGTAATGCCTTGAAAAATCTTTGTAGTTAGAAAAATATTAGAAACCACCTACACAACTGAGAAACACAGAGGTAAATCTATCAAAATAGGGGCTGGAAACTATGGGCCCACAGCCTGTTGCCTGTTTTCGTAAATAAACTTTTATTGGAACACAGCCATATTGGTTCATTTATGTATTGTCTGTGGCTGCTTTCTTTCTTCTGACAGGGTCCACTCTGTACTGCCACTATCTCAGCTCACTGCAACCACCACCTCTCAGGCTCAGGTGATGCTTTCTCCTCAGCCTCCCAAGTAGTTGGGACCACAGGTGCATGACACCACACCTGGCTAATTTTTTGTATTTTTTGTAGAGACGGGGTTTTGCCATGTTGCCCAGGCTGGTCTTGAACTCCTGGACTTGAGCGACATGACCCATGGCTGCTTTCTTAATTGCCATAAAGACTACATTTTAGGTCTGCAAAGCCTAAAATATTTACTCTCTGGTCCTTTACAGAAACTGCCAAACCTTGTGATTTAAAATCTATTAACATTTCATATAATACAGTAAAATACTTCTTTTAGAATAAGCTTAAAAAATGCAAGGTATAATGTTTTATGTAAAGTATAATCACAATTATGTAGAAAAAATGAAAGTGGGTATAGAAGAGAGGTGAGAAACGTTCAGCATTTGGACTGGTGTGGTAGAATTATGGATGATTGCCCTTTCACCCAACCTGTATTTCAATTTTAAAAAATGACCTTTTATTTCTTTTGTAATAGAAGAAACCAGACCTTACTTTAAAAACTCTTTGAGTTCATATCTCCATCTGGTACACAGTGGGCGTGACTAAATGCAGTGATGTCTCCCCCTTGGCCCCTCCCCACGAGCGTGCTGAGGCGGGAGGCAGGAAGTCCTGGCAAGTACCTTATGCTCATCCCGAAGGTGGCTGTCCAGTTCCTCCGTGTGCTTGGTCTCATAGTAGCAGAGCTGGCATTTGTAAGGTTTCAGTTCATTGTGCTTTTCTATATGTTGCTGGAGGCTCTCATCACTGGAGCAGGTGAAGGTACACTTATCACAGCGGAAGACTACTCCCTGCAAGTATTTGGACAGTTTGGACCGGCAAACTTCGATGGGGACAACGCGCTCTTCTGTGGAAACAAATTGGATGGAAAGATGGGAATTTTTACTGATGGCAAAGCAGATGTTTTTTCTTTGGAATATAAGAAGAATCTCACCCAGCCTTGCTATTCCTAATGGATCTGGTTCCTTGAACTGACAGACATGCACACTGCCCCTCCCCTAACCCCCAAACAACATATTCCTTGGGAACAACTGGGTGTTTTTAAGACCAAAAGCTCTTTCAGTACTTAATACCCAGAATGACCTACAAATAGAGGTGGGGCAGGCTAGTAGGTGCTTGGCTAATTCCTGAATGGAGGTGATTAAGGCAAGGGGGAGGAATAGAAGTAGCTGTGATTTTTACCAACATTAATGATCACTGACAACAACCAGTAACATGCCTTCCTTCCTCAGCAAGTGTAATTGAGGCTGGACCTAGAGACATTTTCAAGAGGCAAAGAAACTGACATTTCACCAGGCACCTATGTGCTCTATCAGCAACTTTATGAGGCTGGAGTTACTCCCATTTTTACAAATAAGTACAAATGGGCAACAGAATCTTTAAGTAACTCTCCAAAGGTCACAGACATTGCAGTTGGCAAACCAAAGACACGAAACAAGATCTGCTTAACTGTAAATCTGTTATTTCTCACTATTTCCAATTCCATTCTCATTTCCCCTTCTGAGGTATTCTCAGAGACTCTTCCCTTGTTTTGAAACTAAGGGGTTTTCTCATCTAATACCAAGTCTGAAAGCAAACCTGTACATTTTCATTCACTAAAATTCCAACTATGAAGAGCTCACAAATGAAATGACTGCAGGCAACATTCGGGGGAGGTGGGGTTGCGCGGGAGACGTGGAGGATTTGTGCCTTTTTAGACAGTCTGTAATCTGATTGTCAGAGGGGAAAAAATAAAAGAGAGAGAGGATTTGGGTGCTTTTCCCGTTAACATACCAAATGCTGTAGGGCTGGAAATGCGTGTGCTTGTTTATTTTGCACTCTCTTACCCTTGTGTTTAACTGCTCAAATTAAATTTCACACCAGTCTGCCCAGAGTATCAGCGCACGCGCCAGATATCCATAACTGGGATAAAATTAAAATCTGTGCTATTTATGCAAGAATCAAATATAGCGTGTGTTTTCATGCTGTGTCTGGATTTCAGAAGACTAGGAAAGTTTACAAATGGACGCACACAACATATACTTATATTATTTAGAAACAGCAATGTATTATTAAGTCAAGAAAGCATGATTTATTCCCAGAGTCACTGAATAGCAACGTTTCCAGAGCATCGGTACGTTGTGTGCTGAGGCAACTAACTCTTGGAATCCCCCCGCCTTTATTTTTGGGCGGTGTGCGGGCCCTAGGGAATTTTCCCCACCCAATGTCATGCCTTAGTCTCAACCACAACACTCTGATTGCATGGCAGTCACTGCCTTGGGAGTCTCTGAATGCAGCGATTAATCGGCCAGCAAAACCCTGGGCAGAGGAAGTGTAGAAGGTGGTGTCTGCAACATACTCCCTGGAGCTTTAATGTATGTTATTTTCCCTATACAAAGAATCAGTTGCTTATTTAGAAATATAAATATTTTTAAACCCAAGTATAGCAGACAGCTAAGAAACACATGATTATAATGTAATCCACACATTTTTTTAGAATAGCAACTGTTTAGGTCCCTCTAACCATTCAGTTGTATGGTTTGGTGTAAACGAAGAAAAAAATGCTTTGGCATAAACTAGTAAATCTTAAAGGAGCTCATGCTAGGATATTCTATTCCTGTAACCCAAGGTTTCTAAAAAGTAGCATTATTGAAATTTTGGAACGGGATAATTCTTTGCTGTGGGGAGCCAGCCTGTGCATTGCCGGATGTTCAGCAATAGCCCTGGCCTCCACCCACTAGGTGTCAAATGCACCCCTTCTCTCCAGCAGTGACAACCAAAAGCCTACAGACTAATACACTCTGGGGAAGCAAGAATGACCCCAGTTCAGAACCACTGCTCTAAGCAAAGTGCCAGGCATTAACTGCAACTACTCTGGGTAAGGTACTCATGGACAGAACCCATGAACAAGCTGACGTCAACAGCAAGAGATGGGGACAGCAGGCTCAATCAGGGGAAATTCCCCCCACGCTGGGGATATGCCTTTAGATCGTATAAGTTCATGGGAAGTGTTGACGTGAACCTTACTGGCATCTTCCTTGGGGCTGCATCCCCTTTGCTCTCTCTACATTTGTTCCTGATTTATATGCTGTCATCTCTACTGCTTCTACTTTCATTCTTTGGTTTTGCCCTGTCCTGCCTGCCTTGGTTCCACTGACCTCTGCAGAGACGAAGAACAGCTGGGTATCATTTTCCATATAATGATGTCCCACACACCTCAAAAACAGTCATTCAGTGACTCTCCAGTCTTCACTTCTCCACCATCAGTAATCAGTTCTTTCAAACTTTTCTTATGAGTCTCCTTTTCAATTCCTCTACCACTTTGGTTAGTTTTCTTTGCAGTTTCCAATTTCACTGTGTGTGTCCATGTGAATTTTACACAAAGTCATGAACAGTCAGAATAACACCCTGAAGTTCACGCAATGATTAATGTAACACCACTGAAATCTATTAAGTGCTCATATAGTTCAAGCACCATTAGGTGTTCTGCCCTTGATATAACTTTTTATTCTCATAATACCCTGCAAAGTCAGTTCTATTTTCTTCAGTTTGTTGATGTGGAAACTGAGAACTGATCAATCAAGCTACTTCCTCAAAGTCACACCTCTGGTTCAGCACAAAGCTGTGACCTGGGAGCACAGGTCTGAGCTCTGCCAGGGCACCCCTCCTGCACCCCTGATAAGATCTCTCCAGTCTGTATTTGTGTGCTTATAAGCCTTTCATTCATAGTATTTAAAAAATGCAAAAGCTACAAATTTCTAAGGTAACCCTTTCATCTGAATGTCTTTCAAGCATCTTCTGCATTTGAGGAAGGGTTAAGTCCCTGCTTAATTTAGTCTGAAATCTGGGACTTGCCATTTCCAAACTAAGACATTGCCAGTGTAACAAATCTCCTAATTATACGAGTTGTTTTTTTTTTTTTTTTTTTTTTTTTTGATATGGAGTTTCGCTCTTGTTACCCAGGCTGGAGTGCAATGGCGCGATCTTGGCTCACTGCAACCTCCGCCTCCTGGGTTCAGGCAATTCTCCTGCCTCAGCCTTCTGAGTAGCTGGGATTACAGGCACGTGCCACCATGCCCAGCTAATTTTTTGTATTTTTAGTAGAAACGGGGTTTCACCATGTTGACCAGGATGGTCTCGATCTCTTGACCTCGTGATCCACCCGCCTCGGCCTCCCAAAGTGCTGGGATTACAGGCGAGAGCCACCACGCCCGGCTTTAATTATACGAGTTTTTAACTAAGATATTAATTTTAGAAAAAAGTTAGCTTTTCTCCCTTTCTAAACACATGGTAAACATGACCAAGATAAAAATAAAAAAGACAGACTTTAAAAGTTGGGCAAATGACTGACAGTGTTTTCTGAATGAGGTCATTCATTCTTGAGGCAAATGAAGGACATAAAAGTTAAAAACTGGAATGTTTCCAGTTATAGACTGGGCTCTGCCTTGGTTACAGAAGCTCTGTGCTCAGGGCTTTTTCTAAGGGGGCAGTGACAACTGTGGGTCTTTCTGACTTCACACCTCTCAAAATTACCTTGGGTGAAAACTCAAGGCCTGAATCACACTCATTGTGACTCAGCTTCTAGCACTGGCTGCAAAAATATTATGACTTCTCCAGTTCAACTACAAGATGGATTGTGTCTCTCATCTCCTCCTACTCAAAAGATGCTTGGTGCTGCAGCAGGACATAAAACCGAAGAGGTTGGGCCCGAGAGTAATGTCACATTGTAGCACATGTGTACTAAGGTGCAACAAGAGCTGAGACCAGCACGCTGTCAAGCCTCGATGGAGGTGAGTGGAAAATTCTGCAGAGTTGCAATACAGAGGGTTCGTTTCTGCTCAAATCAGTGAGAAACCATACCACTGCAGAGCCAAGATTTATCAAGCAAAAATCTTTTCTGAAAGGCAGACCAAAACATAGGTGGGTTTCCTTCCCAGAACATGCAAAGTCTAAATGAAGCAAAGAGATTGGAAATTCTTCACTCCACCTAAACTCTGAGTGCAAATTGGTATGTTAGAGGACTGAGTCCCTCTTTGCACCAAAGCAAAGCAGTGACAAAGGCTGAGTGTTAGAGAAACTCATTAAGAAAAGAACCTTATTTATTTATTTTTTTTTGAGACAGAGTCTTGCTCCATCGCCAGGATGGAGGGCAGTGGCGCAATCTTGGCTCACTGCAACCTCTGCCTCCCGGGTTCAAGCAGTTCTCCTGCCTCAGCCTCCCGAGTAGCTGGGACTACAGGCGTGTGCCACCACACTCAGCTAATTTTTATATTTTTAGTAGAGACGGGGTTTCACCATGTTGGCCAGGATGGTCTTGATCTCTTGACTTCGTGATCGCCCTGCCTTGGCCTCCCAAAGTGCTGGGATTACAGGCATGAGCCACTGCACCTGGCCAGAACCTTATTTTTAAAGTATCAATCATCCCCAAACATAGCCATAAACAGACACACATAAACACAAGCAAAACAGTTCCTGGTAGGAAGTAAGAGGTTTTGATGTTAGCCAGGCTGCCATCCTCAAGCTAGAAGGAACTGGAAATTGTACCTCTAATTCTATCAGGCAGAGGTATTTGGGGAAATTTAAAGGAAACATGTAATTTCACTGAATAAAATTAAAGATTGGCAATCTCACTGTAGACTTTGAAATCTCAAGAAATATGATACTGATCAGATAAATTAAGGGAGATTACTTCTATTCCAAAGGCTCCCACTTGCAAGATTCAGTTAAATTCTGCATTTGTCTACGTATTATGAAACAGAAACTTTAATACACCAGTTCAACACTCATAGCAGTGATTGTATGGCTCCAAAATTATAACGTAAATATTTAGCAAAACTGTGTTTCATCCCTAAAATCTGTGGCCAGTTTTTAAGGCTCACTATGGATGTGCAAGGTTCATCATACATAAGGGCAAATCTATGCATGAAACATTGTGCTTCCAATGGTGATCAATAGAAATATCCCCATGTAACTATTTATTCACCTTTTTTGTCTCTCTTCTCATTCAAGTTCAAATTCCTTCAATGTGCAAACCTTGACTGTTTCTTCATGGCTGTATCCCTACAGCTTAAAACAATGCTAGAGCCAAGATCCCAATAGAAAAAAAGGCCAAGGGGAAGAAGATGGCCTTGGCTCCTCTGTCATGAACAAGCAGGAGGCCAAGAGAGTGGTGAATCCCCTGTTTGAGAAAAAGGCTTAAGAAGGCTGGCATAAGACAGAACCCCCAGCCCCAAAGGGACCTTAGTTCCTTTGTCACAGGTCCCAGCTACATCTGGATATAGTGGTAAAGGGCTACCGTATAAGCAGCTAAAACTGCCTCCTGTGATTAACCAGCTCACCCGGGACTTGGACCCCTAACAGCTATTCGACTGCTTAAGCTGGCTAGAGGCAAAGCAAGAGAAGAAGAAAAGACTGTTGGCCTGGTTGAGAAGAAAGCTGCCAGCGAAGGGAATGTCCCCATGAAAAGGCCACCTGTCCTTCCAGCAGGGGTAAATACTGTTATCACTTCCATAGAGAACAAGAAAGTTCAGCTGATTGTAACTGCACATGATGTGGATCCCAGAGAGCTGGCTGTCTTCCTGCTTGCCCTGTGTCCTAAAAAAGGAGTCCCCAACTGTTATTATCAAGGTAGGATGGCCAAACTGGGCTGTCCAGTCCACAGGGAGATCTGCACTACTGTTGCCTTCACACAGGTTTACTTGGAAGACAAAGGAGCTTTGGCTAAGCTGGTGGAAGTCATCAGGACCAATTTCAATGACAGATAGGAAAAGATCCCTCATCACTGAGAAGGCAAGGTCCTTGGTCCAAAATCTCCGGCTTGCATTGCTAAGCTGTAAAAACCAGAGGCTAAAAAACTTGCCACTAAATTGAGTTAAATGTACACTGTAGAGTTTTCTGTACATAAAAATAATAAAAAATCACCTTAAAAAACCCAAAAACAAAACAATGCTGGCATTTAGTGGGCATTCAATAAATATTTGTTGCATGAATGAAAACATACCAAAGTCCTACCACTGACTTCATCCTTGAAACAAAAGTTCAGGGCTTAATTTTTCCCTAGCTAAACTCATCAAATCATGGCCAGTTTCACCAAATGTTGATCTGACTTGAATTCCTATTTCCTGAATGCAATGGGTCTACCACTCCTTTGCTTCAACCTTTGCTAAATTAGTATTCAATAAGTGTCTCATCAGTAACCTGACCAGAATTTGTCCTGGCTTCCTGTCTGTTTACTGACTGAAGTTCCAACTTCGACGTTAGTATCCAAGCGCTTTGTACTTTGGCCAGAACATACTTCTCTGGTATGCTTCCCATTCTCTTCAGGACCTTGGAAATGTCTAATGCCATTCTGCAAACACATCTTGCTGACACTGACCTCCATGGTTTATTAAATTGTCTCTTCCCTTGTGTAGTGGGTTGAAGAGTGTCCCCCATTAAACTTAAGTCTACCTGGAACCTCAAAATGAGACTTTATTGGGACATAGGGTCTTTGCAGATGCAATCAGTTAAGGCCACACTACATTAGGGCCCTGAATCCAATGACTGGTGTTCTTATAAGAAGAATGGAGGGCACAAAGAGCTACACACAGGGAAGAAGCCACATGAAGATGGAGACAAAGATGCAAGTGATGCAGCTATGAGCCAAGTGGTGTCAAAGAACCCTGGGAGCCATCAAGAGTCAGAAAGAGGCAAAGAAGGATCCCTGTCTTGTGCCTTCAGAGGGAACACAGCTCTGCCAACACCTTGATTTCAGATTTCTAGCTTCCAGAACTGACTGTGAGAGAATGCATTTCCATTGTTTTAATCCACACAGTTGGTGGTCACTTGTTACAGTAGCTCTTGGAAAACTAATGTACCCTGCCTTAAGTCTTCTCTACCTGTTGAAATGTTACCATGGCTCAGTTTGAAAGCCACCCCTCTCTACTACAAACACACACACATCACTCACTGTCTTGTCTATACTATGAACATGCTCATCGCCTTGAGGTGAGTGGGTACTGGGTCTTATGTTCCCCATTTTGCCCGAAGACCTCCAGCCCCTCTGATAATTCTGTCCTTGGAACAAGCAAATAATGAATGTTTGCTGAACACATGAGTAAACAGCATACTCTTTTCGCTATGACCAACATAAATACCTGATTAGTTCACATTCAGATTTCCCATGAGTGAAGTAGATTCTCTCTCTACTTAAATATATCCATTTATAAAGACAAAAAGCAATGGAAACTCTGTTTTTGTCAGCAGTAGCTCTGTCTCTGGGCCAGTTCAGAAGTTGGTTTTCTTGCTTTTCATCCCACATACTTTAATTAAGGATTCAGAAAGTTCTTGTACTGTGGACCCAAGAGATCAAGGATATTTATTCATGCCCAGAGCCAGAATAAGACAGGTGCAGAAGAAGCCACATCTTGTTGCTTTGAGATCAGCCTCAATTCAAAACTGCAAGGCAGACACCCAACCCTGTCTCTTGACTTGTCAAGGCCAGCTTCCCACTGAGCTGCCATTTTGAGTAGAGATGGACACCAAACCCAGGCCAGGACACAGATGGTAGGCACAGCTGTCCTGAAGCACTCCACTGCCTGTGGATCCGTGGTCTTCCCCTCTTGACCTCCAGCCCCTCTGATAATTCTGTCCTTGGAACCAGCTACCACAGCTACTAGAACACTCAACCGGGTTGACACTACCTCTCCCAGGGGGAGAGAGTGATGCCTGGTGGTTGAAGGCAAGAGCTGTGGGTCAGACTAGGCTGGGTTTATATCCCAGATGGACTACTTATTAGACATTGCATCTCCGTCAAGGTGTTGGCCTTTCTGAATCCATTTATTTCTTCATCATGGGGGATAACAGCCATCTACCACATAGGGCAGGCGTCCCCAAACTTTTTACACAGGGGCCAGTTCACTGTCCCTCAGACCGTTGGAAGGCCGCCACATACTGTGCTCCTCTCACTGACCACCAGTGAAAGAGGTGCCCCTTCCTGAAGTGCAGCGGGGGGCCGGATAAATGGCCTCACGGGGCCGCATGCGGCCCATGGGCCGTGGTTTGGGGACGCCTGACATAGGGTTTTGTGAGAATTCTATAAAATGACATTTTGCAAAGCACCTAGTACGGTACCTGCTACCTAGGTAAGCAACTGGCAATAGTTACCATTGTTGTTATTATTAATGTTGTTATTATTACTATTAATCCTCAAATGCTCATGTTCATTTCAGATGGATGTTTTCTGACCTTGATAAGGACTCTGAAAATGATCTTTACAAGTAAACAGAAGAGACCACAATTAACCAGTGACAAGTAATGTGATGAGACATGGGATCAAAGGAATGGAATGGACTCATAGCTTCACTGGTTACCAGTTAGGTGACTCTGGGTAAATGATTCCAGCTCTCACGGGCCCTGCAAAACTTACTATTGTATTTATGGTGGGCACAATATGCACTATACATTATACATCGTTTCTTCAGGAGAACCCACTAGACAAATTCCTCTAGGTTCCAGTGTCTAGGATTCCTGAAAATTTCCTGAACAACATTTCAAAAAAGGCTAACAAGCTCTTAAAACCTCATTGCTTCTGTGGTTTTCTTTTCTACCGTGGTAGGCAAGGAATCTTAGGGCCAAATCTGCCGCCCACTATGAACAAGTGCGTGGCACCTCACGGTATCCACTGGGCATCCAAACTCCCAGGTGGCTTTTTAAGACTTAGAGGTGAACTTTCCACTAGTTTTCCCTTATTTTGCATTTATTCCAATTACGTCATTTGTTTTTTAATCCTATACTTCTGCACAGAAGTCTTTAAGATATCTTAAAACCTTTGTGAAATGAAGTAGACAGCATTTCATTAAATTTAAAAAAAAAGTAGTTTGTCTCAGTCTCAAGTTTCTCATGCATAAAATGGGAATACGAGTAATAGTATCCTTCATGATGTTGCTGGAAGATGAAGTGACTGCGTGTAAGCGGCACTTTGTGGAGTGCAGAACGCTATGGGAGTATTTGCAGTCTTCGTGTTTAATCTCTCTCTGCTTCCCCCTTTCTTGTGCTCTCAGCTCAGGGAGGGAAAGTCACTGAGCTCGTTAGGCATCAAAGCTCTGTTCCTGCCAGGCAGCAATATGGGAAAAGAAAGGAACCAACCACGGAAAGTGAAGACTCACCGTGTCTGTTTGCTCGGCAGCAGCCCTACTGATGGCCCCTTACCAAGCTGTGATAGGGCACAGAGCCACGGAAACACATGGGCTGGAGGACCGGAAGCCAGGTGATTGAGGCAGAACACCAGGCGGGAACACTTGGGCCAAGAATTCCTGCCTAAATGTTCCTACACTGCTTCTCCCAGCTTGCAGGTGAACATCCTGGCCAGCAACGATCACATGTCTCATTAGAGTGCAAGGGGGAGGAGGGAAATCGGCACATGTTAAATGTCCAGCCTTCCGCTGAGTTTACACAGACAGGGGTGAGTATGTCACAAATGTATTGGCCAAAGGCATGGCTCAGGGGAAATGTGGGATGTGTTGCAAATGCTCCCCAAAGCCTCAGCATTTCAGAGTGAGTGACATCTCAGCAAGACAACCGATGACACTCATTGCTTTTGAGGCATATGTGACAAATATTGAAAGGCTAAGAGGCAAAGGAAGGAAGATTGGAGGGAAGAGGAAGAAACGAAGGGATGGAGAGAAAGAATGAAGTAGATGGAAAGATTAGTAGAAATACCAATCAAAATTGCCTGTGAGCACTCTAGTAATCTTCTATCCGCCTGTGGCTTCAATCTTTTCAGAACAAAGCAGATTCTACATAAACATATTTTTCCTTCCAATGCAGAGGAAGCCTGTTGTTTAACTATGTTTTAATTGGCCAAGGGTAAATGCAACTCAAAGAAAGACCAAAGTGGACTTAAAAGAAGTATCACTGTTTATCAGCAGAAACCAACATTTATGGAACAGTCTTACTGCATCCATTATGAAAAACCACTGGACACATCCATTATCTCATAGGTACAATCATCTCTTTCAGTGGATAGAGAGGTTAAACATAGTTAGATCTAAAACCAGAATTTAAATCCAAAGCCCATGGATTTTTCTAATTATTATTAGAATATATGATATAAACTATTAGAATGTATAACATACATTATTTTAAAGAATTCTCTCTCCCTCCAACCATTTCAAGGGAAGTTCCACGTTCTGCTTTGGAAATCATTTTGGTCTTCTTGAAAGAATCTCTCACAACCAATAGAGAGCTCTTCACATTTGCTTTTACCTACCCATTTGTTTTTTGTTCATTCCGTCTGTGCAGTCTACATAAGTCTGTGGGTGGCAGAGTTTTCAGAATGTACAAATCCCCCATGCTGGGAAGCCCTACAGAAGTGTTCACTGCAGAATTCACCACCTTTGCCTCCCTCCAGGTGGAGGAAATACTCCCAGCAGGAAGGTGTTTTTACCCTGTTGGCTGTCACGGTGGTTATCACCGTGGTTTCTTGCTTGAAGATAAGGTGAGGAACAAGGAACAGGTGCTACTGCCACTCTGAGAGAGGATCCCTAGAAGGCCATCCCTGTTGCCTGCCCACCCTGCCCCGCATCCAAGAAAACCAAGTTAGAAAGGCTACCTCGGTGCAGCACGATGTGGTCAATCATGTTGCGCTTGTATTTGGTGTGATAGAGACAGAGAGGACAGCGAAGATCTTTGGGGCCCTCCTCAGGAACCGCCGAATGCCCAGCCTCCACGTGCATAGTAAAAGCAGATCTAGGAGAAAGGTTGGGGAGAGAGGTGATGCGTGTGACCAGGGATCATTGCATTTTCATATTTCCTGCTGGCGAACCCATTATATGTGCTGAAGTGTGGTTCTCCTGCTTGTGGGGCTAAAAAAAAAAAATCTGTTAATCATGTTTATTGACCACTCAGAAACGTCACTAAATTGATATCTGAACACTGTCAAATGGTGGTAACTTCTTTTTGGAAACTGTGCCACTTGGCTGGGTTCAGAGCTTAGTTTGAAAAAAAAAAAAATCTCCAAACACTTTATTCTTAAAAATTAAAAACTGTCTATTAAGAATATGAAGACAAAATCCCAAACAAGGAATGATTTTTCATCATGTTTGGGAGGAGAGAGACTATTTTAAAGCTAGGTTGACTTACAAACTGCCTGTATAATTCTTCACAGGTAAGTGGGGCAGGACAAGTTGTCCAGGAAATCAATCATCATGATTGATGGTTAAGAGTTGTACCACCTTAAAAGTGGAATGGTACTGCTGCCTCTTCCTCCATCCTTTTCAAATCTTCAGAATTTGCAAAGCCTTAAATGTCTCATTAAAATGGATAAAACCAAGACTTTAATGGGCAGGGGCCCCTTCTAATGAACCCAAGTGCTGCTCTCCGGAGAAAGTGTCTGTCTGTCTGTTGGCCCTTGCTATCTGGGTCCTCTAGACTTCTCTCAGTACCAAATAACACATGTATTTATCTGAAAAGTTAACTGGAGCAAATTAATAGAGATAGAACACATATTCCATCAAATCCCAGCTACTATGATGCTGGTGGAAAGGAGACTTCTTCCATCTCGTCTTTTTCTTTGGACATGAAGCCTACTTTCCACAGCCTCTCTGTGTGAAATATGTATTAAAGTAGTCTAAGGCTTAGATCCTGATTACAAAAAAGCAGAAAATAATAGCTTTATAATATCTAATGCAATTTTATTATAATAGCTTTCTATCTACATTATTACACTTATTAGTGTTTGCTTTGTGCCAGATACTATTCTAGGCACTTCCAGATACACTGGTTCATTTATTGCTCACAAGAGCTCTATGATATACATACTAGTATTATCTTTATTTTATAGATAAGGAAATAGGAAGACAGAGAGGCTTAGTGACTTGTCCAGAGTCACCCAGGTAGTCAGGCTCCACACCCTACACCTGTAACCACTAACCTAAACACCATCTCCCAGGATGAGATTCAACTGCAGAAGTTTAGATTACATCATAGGAAGCATTCCATTCTTTAACTGAGTTCATCAATTCTGTCATCCACAGAAGCAAGGGTGACTACGGATTCTCTTTTTCTAGATTGGAACAATCTCTCTAAGATTGTTCAAGTGTAGTCTTAGAAGTGCCGGGGTCTTGATTTTCTATATATCTTTCAACACTATGATCTTAAGAATGAAAGAATTTTCTGTCAGGGGAGCAGGGAAGACACTACTGCCGGATGTTTTCTCTCTTGACTTTGACTTTGCTTCCAAGAACATAATTTTTTTTTCCCTCAAAGCTAAAAAAAGGAGAGGAGGCAGTTCTCTGAAGGGAAACACCACTCCAAGCATGGGAGGAAATCATTTGCTTCAATTTCACACTGCTTTGGAGCCCATGTGCTCCAATTTTAAAACTCACTTGTTCTGATCTAGCTCTTCATCCCTTCCCAAATCCCAAAGCAGTCTTCTGAAGCTAGCCCCCTTCCATGAAGCCTGTATCTACTCCTACATCATCTGCATGGGCAGGGCCTCCCATAAGCTCCGAGTAGGAAAGTGTAAGGGAAGCCTGCTGTGAGGGGTGGAGCAGGGGCAGCCACCTTGTTTCCACAGCTGTTCATTACATCACTTACTTAAAGCCTGTATAAAAGGAGCAGTCTTTGCACTTGAAAAGCTTCTTCCCACCATGCTTGTCCCGGTAGTGGCGCCTGATGCTCTGGATGTAGCCGGAGGAGAATTCACAGAATTCGCAGTGAAGCACGGCTTCGGTTTTCTGCTCAGTGCCAGCAGCGGCCCCAGAAAGAGGCACAGGGCTAACACGGCTGTTGTTTCTTGCCAGGGCAGCTGACTGATAGTGGTTCAACTGCTGCTGAACATCTGGGGGCTCTGAATATGATGAGTCTGTGAAGAGATGGGGAAAATGACACAGGGCACAGAGACCAGAGTCGAGGTTTGATGCTTGAAAACTCCTGACATCAGGTTTCTTTTCTTCCTCCAACTTTACTCAGGTACAACTGACAAATAGAAATTGTTTATACTTAAGGTGTGCAACATGATGACTTGATATATGTATGCATTGTGAAATGATAACCACAATCAATTTCATGAACGTATCCATCTCCTCACAGTTATCGTTTGCAATGTGCAGGGAGCACACATAAGACCTACTCCCCAAGCCAATTTCAAGTAAACCACACAGTATTATAAATTACAGTCATCATGCTGCACACTGGATCCCTGGACTTATTAATTTTGTAACTGAAAGTCTGCAACTTTTGACCAACATTAGTGTTTAGTTTTTTTGTTGTTGTTGTTTGTAAGAGGGATGATGATGATTCCATCTTTTATCTTCATTTTTCTTCTACAACACAGATTTGGGGAACGCATGTCGGGAGGAACTATCACCACTTTTAATCTGACTTTGACGGCTCATGGTATTTAAAAATAAAATTTTGAGGTTAAAGGTTTTAAAGCATAGGAAGAAAGTAAACTGTTTGTTTGTTTGTTTTTAAACGAAATCACAGCATGGCAACAGGTTGCTACAGAATATCCCTCTTTGTAGGTGAGATAAATAAACCCACATAATGTACACAGGAGTCTACACAAGAAAAGAAAGGACATGATGCAACATCTCCTCCTTTGCAGCCCAGATTTATTCAAGCCAACCAAATTAAAAAAAAAATCAGTCTTTAACAGAAATGCTCAAGTACAAGGCACTCACACAAATATAAAAATGTTTTATGCCTTCACACTCAAGTGATTTAAATTTTAAAATATAAAAATCCAATAGCGTTCTCCTGGAATGGATGTTTAAAGCTTAGTCAGCATTAAGATGGAGATTTATTCATAAATCCCATTAAAATGAAATTCCAAACAAGTTTCCCTGAAAGGTATTTTAAAGTTTGCGATTCTGAGGAACACGCTGGAAATGACAGGCACAAATCTTAACCCTGAGAAGCTTCAATCGTATGTGGTGGAGAAATCTGATCTAGGAGGGAGGAGGGGAAACCTCGGAGTTTCTTCTTTGAATTAAAAAAAGAGAGAAAAGTAAAAAAATAAATAAATAAGGAGGTTGGGGGAGAGAGAAAGTAAAAGGTCTTGAACCTTTTTCCAACATGCTGCTTTCAGTGTGGAGGTTAGAAATTCAACAACATTGTCCTATATAACCTACAGCTGCCTATGAATGACACAAATGAAGTCCATGAATACCACACAGATGAATTTCAGTGTAACTTTCCTTGAAAAGAAAACAAAGGGCTCTTTTCTTAAGCCTTTCAAAAAGCAGGGGGGAAAGGGGATAGAAACTGTACAAGCCTCCTCCTGATTTGATGGACACTTAATTTTCCAAAGCATAATTCCCTAAGGCAGGACATGGAGGAATTCTCTAAAACCCATATTTGATGAAACCAGCACCATCCATCCCGTCAGCCTCTTTGAACAGGAAAACAAAAGCAGAGCAGCCTCCCTGATTGCTGGGCCACCGCCTGTCTGCAAAATACTCAAATATCTTCCCCTTCTTGTTCTTCTCCCCGCCTCCTCAATTCATATTCTTCAAGATTGAGAAGAATACCCTTTGGAAATTGTAAACAAACCTGCCACACACACAAAAATGAAACAAAAGGAAACTTGAACAATCTCTCCAAGCCTCCATAGGTTCATTACCAGGTGTAAATGGAAGACAAAGGAAGAAAGGGAATGACAACTGAATTCATTTTACCCAGTTCTTTTATCTCCTTTTTCTTTATTCCTCTACCCTAGCTGATGAACCCACTCTGGATCACAATAATGCAATTGTCAACTTCTCATTCTTTCTTTCAATAGCAGGTTTGTTTACCATTTCATGGATTGTTTGAGATGTTTTCTGTTTAAGCCCTCAAGTCTAGTTTCTGCTTGAAACACACGCACAATGAAGCACAAAACACACTCCACCTCTCTTGGTATCACAGCCTTGAGCTGTAAGTTGAGCACTGCCAGCCAGTATCTCCAGAGAGCTTCCATCCTCTTGGTAATGTCGGTCCTAGTTTGCACTCTTAGCTGTGCAGAACAGAAGTTCTATTACCAAAAAGCCAAAGCCAGGTCCTGCTGGCCTGTGATCTGTCCACCATCCACAAATCTACCCAGAGACCGAAACAAATAACCCAAGTCATGATCTAGGTACTAATAAGGAGTCACAGTCCCCTCAACAACAAGGCACATCCCCGGATCTCCCAGATTAGTATGGATGCTAGCAGTCATCTCAGACACCAGGTGCTTGACATCTTCAGTCCCTTTCTAGTGAAACTATAAAGAAATGAACAGCTCCCAGCCAGATGATAAGCCAGATGAATGCACCTCCCACACCTTCCATCCACCCCCAACTCAACACATGCACTGATCTGTCAGGCAGACCCCCTCCAAGGACCCCAATCTCTTTTAGTTAACACATTTTTATCTTGTCTCTAGGGCCTACTGCATATTATTTCATCCACCTCAAAAAACAAATTCTAAATTTTAACTCTGGTATTTATATAGTACGGAAAACCTGAAGAAATAAAAATACAAGAAGTCACGGAAAAAGCCTTCCAAGAAACAGAGGCTCATCACCCTTCTCAAATGGCAGTGCAGAAAGAACAGCTGATGTATCCATGTCATAAATTCCTTTTTTTTTCCCTCATGGTGAAAATCAGATGGACAGGTTTATTGACAAAAATAAACAAGTCCAATCATTTATGATACATGTGTAATAATGCCTAGGTTACAACTTTTTGGATTTTTCTTAAGGTTTTACTTTCCTCTTTGCTGCCAACATTCTCAATTTCGCTCTCGCTCACGTGGAATTTGTGAATAATGTAGGATTTTAGCACTTTGGGCACTAAAGTGATAAAGACATGAGTGTGTATCATTCCACCAATCCTTAAAAAGCCCACTTGCTAAGCTACATAAAATTCCTGTTTGTTCATGGAGCATTGGCCTGAAGAGCAGGAAGGAGGTGGTTTTGTGCATAGGTTAGAAAGGCAGACTGTTAGCTACGAAGGGTATGTCACATAAGTTAAAAATCATCATTAAGACTATTTTCTTTCATTTTGAGCTTAAGGAAAGAAAGGTTAAAAATATCCCTGTGTTGGGAGACTCAGACTTCTGGTCATGGGGAAATACAGCAACTGAATCACATGGATGTGAATTCAGTGGGAAGTTCTGCAGCCAACTGCGGCTCATACAAATCACATCTTTATCACCTGTATTGCCGGTGGTATCTACAATGAAACCAACAGCAAAGACTAAGGTGGTCCACCTTAAAAGCAGGTCATGGCTTAGCATCATCATACACTGCCAACCAACCAACCCACTCTGACACATGCAGTTTGAGAAAAGAGTTTTATTCTCTGACTTGTGACTTTAATTACATGCAAAGTTTTAGAAATGAAATTATAATGTGTAATTATAGTTATAAAATAAATTTAATTAAGTTATACGGAGCTCTCTCCAGTTTGTAAGCTCTCATAAGAAATGAATTAAAATCAGGATCAAGCTAGAATTTTAGCACTGATGGTCAACGTGCCTATAGGATTTAGAATTTGTTCAGAAGCCAGTAATTAATTCTCAGATCTATGGTGTGCGGTCTAATTGGGTTTACATCTCAATTTTACCAATGAGGTAGCTGAAGCTGAGGATGGTTGGTCACACAGATACAAAGAAGCAGGGGTAGGATTTGAACAAAGACCTGTCTGATTATAAAGTCTGAGTCTTGTGTCTTAGGCATCTGTACTCAGTGGTGACCTCTAGGGTTCTCTGATACAAATCAGGGGAGCCAGAAAGAACATGAGAATTCTCTCAGCAATAAACACATAGTAGAGAGGAAAGGGAGAAGGTGATAGAAAGAGGTTGAAAGAGTTAAGAAAATAACATTAGAACAGATGCAAATGATAACAGAATAGACAGAAAATAACATTAAAATGAATAGGGAAGAAAACACTAACATTTTGAAGCATTATGAAAAAAATAAAGCAAGACTCAAAGAAAAGAAAGAGAATATCCAAAATTTCAAAATGCTTATAAAAACAAAATAAGGGACCACACAGGAGACATTTCTAGAAGCATGTTGTGAAGATAAGCCCTGCAAATACGCAGAACTGGAAACCTGTCTGTCTAAATGTCATGCTTTAGCTAGATGCTTGATGAATTGTCCTTAAATAATAACGCTCTAACATTTCTCAAGGGGGATTTGGCTGGGAAAAGAAAGATACACAAATGCAAATGAGAGATGGGTGCTTTTTCATGGCTCTTGAACAGCTCAGGATTTCAAACCAGGTAAGGGCTGAATTCCCGAGGGGACATCCTAACTCTCTCATTTTTCATGTTCCTGGAGAAACTGGAAATTTTTTTGCTAATTCCAGTTCTCCAGAATAACAGTTTGAGTTGTTTCGATTTTCTTCCCTTTTTTCTCCAAAACTTAGCCAGCATAGAGACAATCACAAGAAATTTGACTTTATAAAGGCAAACGACAAATAAATGGACTATAAGCCCGAGAGAATGAGACTTTCTTGAGTATTCACAGTTCCGATTCCACAACATTTAGTTAACATGATCCTAGTGCCAGGCCATGTGCTGGCTCTGGGGATTCAAAGTCAAAGCAGAATGAAAATATAGTCCTTCTCCATGTCTAGCAAACTTACCCCACTGATTGAAGAAATAAAAGAGGCAAAGAGAACAAATGAATAGTAACAGGAAAGAGCAGTTATTGTAAGATTAAGGAAGACACAAGGAAGAATAAGAGTCAATTGGGTAGCAAATTGTAGGAGCTGCAGAGGACAGCCCCTTGCATGCCCTAAGTGATACAAAGAGGAAGCTGTACCAGAGAAGTTTTCTGCAGTTCTGCATAAAGAACATGAGTGAGGGTGAAAGGGAGCAGAAGTACCTTGGTGCCACCAACTACATTTAATTATATTTGAGCTAGATTTTCATGCAGACTTGGAAGACAGGCTTGTTGGTCAGTGTGAATCAAGTACCAAGAAAAAAATAAAAGACAAGGAATTTTAGGTAAGCAAATTTTAGAGGTAGCCAAGGGGCAAATGATTCAATTATACCCATTCATTCAGCAAATATTTACTGAGCATTTAAGTAAATAGGAGAGACCCTGCTCTGGGACAGTAAGACTTGAGTCCTGATCTCAGGCAACTCACTTTCTCAGACAAACATGTAAATAATTGATTGTAATACAATGCAAACAAAATGTTCTTATAGAAGTATTTATAGAGTCAGGAGAAGGAAGGAGTCAGCAGTACCTTGTAACTGATACAATGTGGGAGTGAGAAAGATGGAGAGGGGATGTCAAGAGAACTATGAGTGTCCATTAATAAATATAACTAGTATTAATTAGTGTGTTAATTAATGAAATCAACACTAGGCATGCAGCTATCCAAATGTTCAACCCACTACACCTCCACCTTAAGTCATACATTTTGGAGAAACTAAATAGAAATTCAACAACTACATTATTATCACAATGAAAAAAAAATGACTTAATTCCCCTAGGGTAAAGAAATGGGTCTGAACAGAAAAACATGTACATCAGAGGGTGGGGTAGGTTGTGTAAGGGACAATTTAAAATTGCCAAGTTCTAAAATGGATAGGAAGTTCAAATAATACATGGATTGTAATTTTCTTCCAAAAAGCACACTATTTAGCAACTAACGGTTGGTAGCATGAGCAATCAGAAACAGAATATTATCTGTGGATAACTTAAAAGATTGTAAATGTCGAAAGTGAGGAAGTTGAGGGAAAGCCCAAATAAGCTAGAAGTATAGACCATTATTTCTAATTAATAAATAATAAAAAATTTGAGAAAGGCACATAACAAAGGTAAGAGAGCAGCTAAAAATATACTTTATTTAACAATCAGGAAACTTTTAGAATGGCATGCAACTTCTATTATACAACTGCTAATAAACTTAGGCAAAGAACAAAAATAGTTTCAGTATTTTCATGTATGTGACAGTGATCCAGGAATCTGTAGTGACCAGATACAGAATTCTGCAATGGGAAATCTACAGAGCTTTGTGATCATCTGACTCTTCATCTAAACCTGAAAAGCTGTTCAAGCTTTGTGTCTGATGGACTCCTGAAACTCACCACGTTGAGAATGGATATCATCTTTCCCTAAACATCTTCTTCCGCATTCTGAATGTTGGTGAATGACCGACCACTTTGTTTAAGCTCAAATTGTGAGATTCTTCCTTCAAAGTTTCAGACTTCTCCGCACATTTAAACAGACATCCTGCCTCAGAGACATGCCTCGTGATCCACCCCCATTTATTTTCCTCCGCAGTCCTCCCTCCCTACACCTTGTTCATTCAGGTCCTCCTATCACATATGGGCAACTCTGAAAGCCTCCTACCTGGTCTTTCTTCTTCTAAGATCAATTCTAGTTCAGCCAGCATACACATCATAGACAAGTAACATATATGATTATGATATGACTATGCCCTATTGGCTAAGAGGAAAGCTCTTCAGTCTGGTCTCAGCCCATGTCTCCAGTCTCACTTTCAGCTAGCTTCCAATTCCTTGCACATTCTACGTAGTGCATCATTGAGGATCCTTGATCCAGCCTACCGGTGGCACCTTCTCTTCTTTTTCCCTTCCAAATTCCTACCCATCCTTCAAAACTCAGCTGAAATGTCACCTCCTTTGTGAAGATTTTTCCCAACAATCCAAACAGAACTCTTTGCTTTCCTCTATGCTTTGCCAACACATATGCATTGTGATTCTTGCCCTGATCTCATTATACCTCATATTGCATTTACAAGTCCTCCTAAGCAAACTTGGCTAGATCAATGTCTCTGACCTTCAAACATTCTAACCAAAGAAGAACCATGGCAACAGTGGTGTCTAGGCTGATGTTGGGCACCATCCTCTAGCAGGTCCATCCACTTCTGCTTCTAGCATTGGACCTAATGCTAACAAGAATCATCAGTTTCATTTGCTCCTAAAACATTTTCTACCAGTTATATCTGCTACTGAGCTCATTGAATTTAATTAATATTCTACAAGATAAAATATAGGTATAAAAGTGTTATTTCTCTGAAAGCTATGTTGAATGCTTTGAAAAGACTTGATAAAGTCAAGTTGCTAAAAAAAATTACTGTTAAGTTACATTTTGGCAAGATCAACTATAAAAGATTGAGAACATAAAAATCTAGAAGAACTCTGCTCTAAGACTGTTTCACAAATGTCTAAGTTCTCATTCCACTTCAAAGAAATGGAAACTGGAAGTAGCACAATGCCGTGTAGGTGAGTGTGGTTTATGTAAGAGAGAAAACGGAACTTCAATCAAAAGAACCAGATTCAAATACTAGGCTTTACCCTGTATCACAATACTGGTGAATACATGTATTTACATTTTAAATGAAATTAAAATGCTTAAGGCATTTTGAAAAGGATTCCCTAGTTAGATGGTGATTATCAAAAAAAGAAAATAAGTGCTGGCAAGGATGTGGAGAAACTGGAACCCTTGTGTGCTGTTGTCTGGAATGCAAAATGGTACAGTCTCTACGGAAAATAGCATGGAATTTCCTCAAAAAATTAAAAACAGAACTCTCATATGATCGAGCAATCCCACTACTGGGTATTTATCCAAAAGAATTGAAATTAGGATCTTCAAGAGATATGTACTCCCATGTTCACTACAGCATTATTTACAATAGCCAGGAGGTAGAAACAACGTAAGTGTTCAACATGTGAATGAGAGAACATGAGAGAAAATGTGGTGTATAACACACAGACACACACAGACACACACACACACAGACACACACAGACACACAGAGATACACACACACACACACACACACACACACACACACACACACACACAGAGAGAGGAATATTATTTCGCCTTGGAAAAGAAGGAAATCTTGTTATATGCTATAAGCCAGTCACAGAAGGACAAAGACTGCATGATGATACTTCCATAAGGCACCTAGAGCAGTCAAACCCATAGAGACAGTAGAATGGTGGTTGCCAGGGCTGTGGGTAGAAGGAGGCAGGAAGGAGTTGTTCTGTGGATATAGTTTTAGTCATGTAAGATGAAAGAGTTCTAGAGATCTGCTGTACAACAATGTGCACACAGTTAACAATATTATACTGTATACTTAGAAATTTGTTAAGAGGATAAATTCCCATGTGACCTGTTTTTTACTACAGTAATTTTTTTTAGGTGCCTTTAGACAAGAATCTGTTAGGTTCTTTACAAACTTCATCAACTTTAATTATCATCATAAATGCTTAATGATGGTACTTAAGAAAATATCCATTCGATTGAATTTGTGGACAACTGTGCTATAGCGGCACACAAGGCATTGTTCCCGTCAATCTAAAATGACAACCAAACAGGCAATGTCAGCTCCACAGAAGCAAGGGTTCATGCTGTCTTTTTCGCTGATGTATCCCAATTGCTTAAAGGTGCCTGAAAAGGAACTGAAGAAAATGTTTGCTGGATTGAATTTGTGGAGAACGTTCATAACTCCAGGTACATATATACTGTTTTAAGTTACTAAAACAGCGTGTAACACAGAGCTATCAAGATGATTCACAGACTCAAGAAGTCTGCTGATTTTAAAAATTTTTCTTGGTTCTATCTGAAGTCCTTTGTACCTTGATTTAATTCCCTTTCTCAAAATACCTATTTCTCAAGTGCTGTTGACACTGAGCAGAATTTGGCACCCAGAGAAACAACAAAAACCACAAATCACCCATGCAACTTTCCAAGTATTTCCTCTGAAGATCATCAAAAATGTTCTTTATCTATGGGCTATTCCAAAAGAAAATTATATTTGAAACTAAGCTTTGGAACACAAACCATTTCCATTCCTTCTGGATAGTGTCTAAGGGGGAACATACGTCTCTACAGGCAGCCACATTATTTTATTTCCTTCTTTTGATTATGCCTTGAAAACCTCCAGGCTAAGAACTCTGGCACCTCCCTGTCTACTGTCATCAGTGGAGCTCTCTGGCCTGGATGCATAAGATTATGATACAATGGCCGGGCGGGGCGGAGGGGGGACACAATGGACGCTGGATGACTATATATAGGAATTCTGGACTTCGTTGTCATGGAGGCGAATGGAAAAACAAACGCCTAATCCTGAAAATAAGGTTGAGGCCACCCTTGAAGGAAACACACACTGAAAACTTCCTGTCATTCTGATGAGTAAAAACAAAACCTTGAAATATGATCAGGGACTAGACTGAGAAAACAAAACAAAACAACATATTACCCTGCAAAATGACAAAAACACAGCAAAAAATGGGCAATCTTTCTCTTTTTTGAGATCGAGTTTCCCATCATACTTAAATTCATTGAAAGCGTTTCTTGAAGGACTTATTTTGTGTGACGCTTCATGCTTTTTCTTCATATTTTTTGAGGAATCCAGGCAAGTCTGACCTGAGCCCAAGGAGGATTCCTGGACTTTTCAATTCACTAGGTCTTATATTTGGGAACACATCTGTTTGTCTTTCTGTATTTTTTCTCAATGGCATCACCATTCATTGATTCAGTCAATGAAATTAGAATAAATCCTTGATTCATTTCTCTCTTTCATTCTACACATGCACTGAGTCAAAAGCTCTATTGGTTCAGCTTCCTGAGAAACTCTATCTTTGTGATCCACTCATAGTCCACTGCCATGGCTTTTGTTCAGGCATTCTTGGTTGCTGCCTGAACTCCTGGAAAATGTTCCTAACTTGCATTCTATTTTCCAGTTTCTTCTCCCCTAACATTCCTTTCTTTTCTAAATGCAAATGTTATGATGACACTCACCTTCTTACAGAAAGAAGTTCAAACTCCGAACCACGGGGTTCACACTCTCCATCTTCCCCGGCCGATCCTCACTCCCATGCCCACACTGTTCCCATGCCGTGCTTAATGCCAGTCACATGCAAGGCTTCTAATATTCACTTTTTATGCCTTTTTCCTCTGCATCTTTGTACATTCTTGCAATATTTTCCTTATACTTTTCAGTCTGACAAACTCTTACTCATCTTTCAAAACTGAACTCAGTCCAAATCTGCCATCACGATGAATGTTTTCCTTGACCTTCTAGATACATTTAGTAAATTCCTCCCTTAGACTCCCCTGCTACTACATATCATGCTGTATTCAAGTTAATTTATTTTGCCTCCACCAGACTATGATCTCTGAAATGACACGATCCCTATTTATCCATTCAAGTAGCCATGTGTCTATCCATCCATCTATATAAAACTTTTTTGTGTCAATGTACCCCAGAACTTAGTTCAGGACCTGGCCTAAAGCAAGTGCTCAACAAACATGTTACAAATATCCAAAAAAATAAATAAAAAAGACTACAAACTGAAAATACTGTTCTGGAAAACCTAGATTTAAAAAGAAAATGCAATTGATCAAATGCTACTCTTTTTGGACATGGAAGTTTAAGAGACTTCCCACTCAAACACTGAACCACGTTTGCTGAAATAAGCCTGGGTCTTTTTTAATTACATGGACAACAGCTTCTGAACATTTAAGAACTTGAATGCAATGTAATTCAGAATCCATGACTGTCTCAAGAAGCCAAAGGCATTAATTTCTAGTTTTGCCCCTAAATTAGCTATAAGCCGAAACTCGAAACAGATGCTATCAGCACATCTGGAAGCCACTTGAGATGATTCAGGATGCAGCTCTCTATTCCTGATTTTTTTCACCCATCAGTAGGCATCGATGTTTGTGAGATGCTCAGATGTAATGGGTACCGCGCATTTAAACGCATCATGGCTTTCTGATAAATAATCAACACCTGAGATCATACAAATAGAGCCCTTTGCAATCCATAAGAAGGTATTCATGAATTATCTTCAGGCATTTAGAACTATATTTTCACTGTATATAATGTTTTACCAATTTTCCTATATCAGAAATACACTCATCTCAGATATGCAGCATACAGACTATCCATTTTGCATAAGGATTTGTAGTGGGTCAGAAAAGCAGAGACAGGTTTATGTTGCTCAGGTAATCAATGAAGAAACAGAAGCATAACCTGGGGCTCCTGAATGCCCACTCTCAAAAATGTGTTTGTTTTTTCTGCCACTGTAGATATTCCTTCTTCATTAAATAGTATTTGTAATTCAAAGTGTGTGTTCTTAAAAACCCTCCTTGATACAGGCAGGAAACTTGTAGGGAAACGAACATGTGGTGAAGGATTCTTTTTCTAATGTTTTTTTGGAGGAAACTCTGGATGGCATCTGCCATTGTTAATTGAGAAACTCTCACAATACCGAATGCATAATTCACCTGTGACTCTTTTGAATTGTGTGATGAGGAAGTAAGGTTTCCTGCTGTTCGTTTAGATCATATAGATGTCTTTACCACACTGAAAAAAATCCATCAAAAAGTGTTGAGTACAAAAGCCTCTTTATATAAATGACTTGGCCTCAACCGTAGAGAGCTTGTGAACAACCTCAGATGGTATTTAGAGCTCACAGGCCATGGGCAAGGCCACAGTGCTTCCTCCTCAAGACTTGACTGGAGGGAAGATGCCTACTGACTTCAAGGAGTCGGTCACAATGGATGGCTTGCTATGAACAGTGCTGTGAGAGCCTGGAGGGAACAACTGTGGAGATTCTTAAAAGATTCGATAATCAAGAGGAAAGAACACATCTGGGTATAAGCATATATATATATTTAGATACACGTAGAGCTCTAAGTGATGCTATACGGAAATCAGGTGAGAAAGGCTATGGCTGATCAAGAACAAGAATGAGCAGCCACATTTCAAAGCACAGAGCTCTTCTAAAATTGTCCCCGAGCGGGAGTCTCTGAGCCAACAAACCCAGTGGGTTTCTTACCCTTTTTTCTTTTATTTTCACCTATTTCCATGCAGTGTAAGAAAATCCTGGCTCTAGGTTAAGCTGTATTTTTAATCATCGTTAAAGCAGTAGGTTATTCCCTTAGGACAGCTCCTCCACCCACTCCAAACTCACCCACAGAAATGCTGCCCAGCGATGCTGGACTCAGGTGTAGGGTATTAAATTTCCAAGAAGCTGGAGGGATCAGGTAGTAAGATCCAGGTTCACCTTTCACTGTCTTAGCCAGCTCTGTCTAGCATCTGTGTCAGGTGCTTTTTATAAAGTCTCTTGTTGCCCTTCACTATGACCTAATGAAACGAGAATTACTACTTTCCATTATATAGGCAGCAAAACCAAGGAACAACTGGAAAACAGAGAACTTTTCTGCTCTCCAGAGTGTGTTGATGAGCCTCCTCCTAGGTCTGTGGCAACTTGTAACCCAACTGACCTCTGCATCCTCATTTGTCAGGTAGAGAAGATAACACTGGCAACTACATAGGGTGCTCTGGAGATGATATAAGACCTATGTGTGAAATCCAGTGACTGGCACATAGCAAGTGCTTGCACAGGCCTTAGTTCCAGAGCAATGAAGTCTACATGCTATCAATTCTGCACCAAATAAGTGTTTATGGAGTGTGTTCTACAGATGAAAGCATCTGGTCTCCTTTACTGAACTGCATAATCAAGCGGAACAGGGATCTCTGACTGCTGTGAAATATATAATATTCATCCCAGCTCTAGGCATGTGGGGCTACTTTTTGACTGACCAGTTCTGGCAGAGCCAAAAGTATTGCTACTTATGGCAGCAACTTGTCCACTGATTTTGCAGGTGGAGATGGCTGAGTGGGGAGGGGATTGATTGGGGGCTCCGATTCGGCTCAAAGGCAGGACTCAACCTGAGTAATACTACAGACGGAATGATTCACTACCATTTCGTTAGTTAACAATGCAGATGGAATGGTCACAAATCTACTTGCTACAGAATAGTCATCTCAGGGCAAATTCAGTTCCCAAACTGTAAAGGCTTTTCTGGCAACGATTCTGGGGTCTATTTCCTTTTCAATATTCCTCAAGATTACCTGCAGCTTTGAGCAAGGTTCTTAGTGTCTAACTGATAGGCTTAGCCTCAATCATTCCTGTCATCGATGATGCCCTCCCCAACTATCTTACCTGACACTCCCAACTCCAATCCTTTCTGCCCTCCACCATGGTTTTCGTTCTCTTGATAGCACTTCCCGCCACCCCATCTACAGTGGATATGTATTGGTCGACTGTCTGGTTCCGACCGCTGCTGAGGAGGAATGTTGTCACAAATTTCTAAGGGGGCATGGATCTTTGGATTTTATTTCATGATTAATGAGGGCATCTCAGCTTCCTTGGGAACTTCTGGCTCAGCTAAGTATGGGTTACTCTTTAGGGGTGTTTGCCTCCTATTCATTTTGAGAAATCGTAGGCTCTGTGCTGAGAGGTGCCATCTTCCCACCATAGATCTACAAAATAACTGGAAGAGAAAATAAGTGGAGAAGGGCATTCCAGGAAGAAGAACCGCAAGGCCTAAAAGAGACAGGACCCTTTTAATGACAGGATATTCGGCATGTCTACAGCGCAAGGGAAGAAGTGGTGAGGACTGATCCCAGTGAGAAATGCAGGGCCCAATTAACAGCTTTCCATGCTGAGCTTGGAATTTATTCTGAAGGCAATGTAGAGAGCCACTGAAGGGTTACAAGCAGGAACAGGTGAGACAGAGGCCTCACAGTCTTACCTTTACTGTGTCTGTAAGTTCTACCCACAGTCCTGACCTCCCAGATGTGAAAGGCAGCTTGGTAGAAATGCATGCCCATTGTTAGAAAAACCAAGTGGCAGCACATTCCCCAGTGATGATGAAATATTATCAGCAGCCCACGATTCCATACTTTGTTTTGTTAAGTAGAAAACATCATCTTCCCTCCTCAAGATTTTACTAGCAGGTTAGAATTATTCGTCTCAACTGTTCATCTACTGTTTCTACTGAGCCCAGTATACTCACATCTGGAATGGACTATGGCCCTACCTATGGGAAGGAAACAGAGGAACTTAGTTGGCTACCTTCTCTGCTCCCTACCAACCCTGCATGTGCAAAAAATAATAATGTAGAACAGGTGGCCAAGTGCTTTACCAATGGGCTGCAAATCACAATGTGTAATCATCAGCCACCCTTTGGTCTATATCCCGAATACAAACTCTTAGCAACATCCAAAATATTTCTAGAGCTGCATTTTACTCTTAGTTTTAACATCCATGTGTCAAACTCAGAAGCTTAATACATATTTTCTAGATTCATTTAGACTCCACTCAGTGATCAAAATAGTATTTTGCAAAGTGATATAATATTTTTCTGGATGTCTTAGCTTCCTATAAAAGGTCGATTAGTCATGACACATATTACATGTACTATATAGGCACACCTCATTTTACTGGGCTTTGCTCTGTTGCTCTACATAGATACTACATTATTTCCAAGTTGAAGGTTTAACTCGAGTAAGTTTATTGACATCATTTTTCCAAAAACAGGTACTCATTTCCTGTGCTGTGTCCCACAGTATTCCATAATATTTCGAATGTTATTATTATTATAATTTCTGTTACAGTAATGTGTGATCTTTGGTGTTACTATTTTAATTGTTTTGTGTCATCATGAACCTTGCCTATGTAAGATGCAAACTTAATCAATAAATATGTGTGTATTCTGACTGCTCCACTGACCAGCCATTTCCCCCATGTGTTTTCCTCTTCTGAGACCTTCCTATTATTGAGCCACCACAGTTTTGAACTTAGGCCAGTGACTAACCCTAGAATGGCCTCTAAGTGTTCAAGTGAAAGAAAGAGTCACATGTCTCTTGCTTTAAATCAAAAGCTAGAAATGATTAAGCTTAGTGAGGAAGGCATGCCGAAAGCTGAGGTAGGATGAAAACCAGGCCTCTTGTGCCAAACAGTTAAAGTTGTGAATACAAAGGAAAAGTTCTTGAGGAAAACTATAAGTGCTACTGCAGTGAACACATGAATGATAAGAAAGCAAAACATCCTAATTGCTGATATGGAGAAAGTTGCAGGAACCTGGATGGAAGATCAAATCAGCCACGACATTTCCTTAAACTGAAGCCTAATCCAAAGCAAGGCCCCAATTCTCTTCAATTCTGTGAAGGCTAAGGGAGGTGACAGAGCTGCAGAAAAAATATCTGAAGCTAGCAGAGGTTGGTTTATAAGGTTTAAGAAAAGAAGCTGTCTTCAAAGCAGAAAAGTGCAAGGTGAACAGCAAGGGATGACGCAGAAGCTGCAAGAGTTTATCCAGAAGATATAGCTAAGATAATGAGTGAAGCTGGCTCTGCTAAGCAACAGATTTTTCAATGTAGGCAACACAGACTTTTATTGGAAGAAGATGCCATCCAGGACTTTCACAGCTAAGGAAAAGTTAATACCTGGCTTCAAAGCTCCGAGGGAAAGGCTGACTGTCTTGGTAGGGACTAATGCAGCTGGTGACTTTATGTTGAAACCAATGCTCATTTCCCATTCAAAAGATCCTGGGGCCCTTAAAAATTATGCTAACTGTACTCTGCCTGTGCTCCATAAATGGAACAACAAAGTCTGGGTGATAGCACATCTGTTTACATCATAGTCCACTAAATATTTGAAGCCTACTGTTGAGACTTACTACTCAGATAAAAAAAAGATTCCTTTCAAAGTGTTACTACTCATTGGCAATGAACTTCATCACCCTAGAACTCTGATGAAGATGTACAAGGAGAGTAATGTTGTTTGCATGCCTGCTAACACAACATCCACTCTGTAGCCCATGGATCAAAGAGTAACTTCCATTTCAAGTGTTATTACTTAAAAAAAATACATGTCATAAGGGTACAGCTGCCATAGAGACTGATTCCTCTGATGAATTCCTCTGACTTAGGCAAAATAAAATAAAACACTTTTGGAACGGAGTTACCATTCCAGATGACATTAAGAACATCTGTGATTCACGGGAGGAGGTGAAAATATCAACTTTATCACGAGTGTGGAAGAAGCTGATTCCAAGTCTCATGGATGACTTTGAGGGGTTTACGACTGCGGTGAAGAAAGTAATTGCAGATGTGGTACAAACACCATGAGAACCGGAATTAGAAGTAGAGGCTGGAGAGGTGCCTGATTCTCACGATAAAACTTGCAAAGATGAGGAGTTGCTTCTTCTAGAGGAACAAAGAAAGCGGTCTTTTGAGATGAAGTCTACGTTTGATGAAGATGCTGCGAACACTGCCAAAATGACAACAAAGGCTTTAGGATACTTCATAAACTTAGTTGATAAAGCAGTGGCAGGGTTTGAGAATATTAACCCTAATTTTGAAGGAAGTTCTGCTGTGGGTAAAATGCCATCAAACAGCTCTGCATGCTACAGATAAATCTTCTGTAAAAGGAAGAGTCAACCAATGTGGGAAACTTCACTGTTGTTTTACTTTTAGGAATTGACACAGCTACCTCCAATCCTCACCAACCACCACCCTGATCAGTCAGCAGCCACCAACATCGAGGCAAAAGCTTTCATTAGCGAAGAGATGATGACTCACTGAAAGCTGGATGATCGTTAGCATTTTTTAGCAATAAAGTATTTTTAATTAAGGTATGTACATTTTTAGACATAATGCTATTGTACACTTAATGAACTATAGTACAGTGTAAACATGACTTTTATATGTACTGGGAAACCAAAAGATCTGTACGACTTGGTGTATTGCAATATTTGCTTTATTGAGGTGGTCTGGAACCAAATCTGCAATATCTCCAAGGTATTCCTGTATGTTAGATATTTGATAGATACAAAGATAATCAGATCTCATATTTCAAGAGCTCTCAGGTTGTTAGGGGAAATGACAGCAGCACATACTAAGATGAGTGAGTGTTCAAAAGAATTAAACAAATGCCCATGAGTCCATTATCTGTTGTTAGTAGAGTGACCAGAAGACAGCAGGGCTCTGGGGTCAGAAAATCATGATTTACTACTTTAACTACTACCGTGATTACTTACAGGGCACAACACATTTTCATTTTACATTTGTAGGACATCTACTCTAGGAAGGACGCAGCCTTATATTCGTTGCTTAGAATTAAAAAATGACAAAAGCCCTGCTCCTAAAGAGCTTCCTCCTGGTAATATTATGGAGTCAGCAGAATGAACCACATGTTCTCAAGAGAGGTAGGGCACAGGATTGAGGGATTTCAGAGGAAGAGTTGACTCACACCTTGGAGATAAAAGTTGCACTACAGAAATGAAGGAATTTGCACGTAGCTTTGAAAGACAAGCAGTGTCTGGGCATGTGGGGATGAAGAAAAGGGGATACAACATGAACAAAGGCAAAAGACTGAGGAGAGAGATGCTCATTGCAGTTAGGGTAGAATATAGGGAGAATTAGGCAGCTGATAGAAAGAGAAAAGGCTGGGTATACACACGGAGAATGTTGAGTGAGTTTCTTTTTTTTTCTCTTTTAAACAGGCTGATAATGGTTTGGCTCTGTGTCCCGACCCAAATCTCATCTTAATTGTAATCCCCACATGTCAAGGAAGGGAACTCACGGGAGGTGACTGGATCATGGGGGCAGTTTCTCCCATGCTATTCTTGTGACAGTGAGTGAGGTCACATAAGCTCTGATGGTTTAAAAGTATGCCACTTTCTCCCTCACTCTCTTTCCTGCCACCTGGCTCCCCCTTTGCCTTCCGCCTTGACTGTCAGTTTCCTGATACCTCCCTAGCCATGCGGAATTGTGAGCCAATTAAACTTCTTTTCTTTATAAATTACACAGTCTCAGGCAGTTCTTTATAGCAGTGTGAAAATGAACTAATACACAGGCCATGCAGAGTTGTTAAAGAATTCTGAATAGGAGAATAATATGAACTCTTAACCTTGCTTAGAATAGAATGAATGAGGGACTTTGCAGGTGAGGCAAACACAGTAATGGCTTAGGTAAGAGATGAGGATGGGAAGGAGGGAGATGGATGTGAGAAGAATTATGGAGATATAAACAACAGGAACAAATGTTTGGCTGATAGAACGTGGGTCCAACAGAACCTGGAGTTGCAGAGGATTCCAGCTGAGTCCCAAAAGCTCTGGCAAAGGGACAAGTTTAGTGGGAAATTAATGAGTTCCATTTTAGAGCCTCTGAAATGAAGGTTCAATGAGACCTTCAGGTGGAGAAGGTGGGGAGCACGTAGAACAGAGGGTCTCAGACTTAACAGGAGAGGTTAGCACTGGAAGTCCTAGTGGCATCAGAAGAGGGCGAGTTGACTTCATGTGTTTGTAAAGAGAGAGACAGAGAGAGTCCAGAGAATAGAACTGAGAACCAGAAACAGGTACATGTGAGGTTAGCAGGAGAAAGGTGGTAAAAACAAGGTAAAGGGAAGGCATGACCAGAGAGGCTGGAGGAGAGCCTGAAACACAGAGCAGGACCAAAACCAAGGGAAGAGAATTTCCCTGGGAGGAAGGTCAGCAGTTTTAAATGACACAGTCAAAAAAAGAAGGATGAGGCAAGAGCAGAGGCCATGACCTTGTTTGTCTAAAGTCACTGATGATCCTTGTGAAAGCAATTTCATTATAGCCACAGAGATCGAGGTCACACTGCAAGGAATTCCAGAGAGAGGGAGGGGGAGCCAAGAAGGCGGCAGGTGTAAACAGCAAGAAGGAATGACTCCTTCCCAGAGAAAATGCCACTGCAGTTAGCCAGTATTAGATCACTTCATTAAAGTGGTTTCAGTAAAATGCTGAAGACAGAACATTGAGTCTAGCAGTTTACAAAAAAAGAGTGAGTGGGGAGAAAGAAGAAGTTGGGATTATTGGTTTCTTCCTTCCAAGAGATTTGGAAGATAAGATTGCAGAAGATCATATCCAAGAATGGTTTTAATATTTCAAACACAGAGCACTTTTCTGGGGCTCATATGTATAACCTGTTTAAGATTTGTCAGAGGAAAAACAGTGCATCTAAGAACTGAGACTTAGGGAAGCAGTGACACAGTAAAAGAATTTGGAGTCTGGGAGATGTGCACCCTAACCCCAACTCTGCTGGATTTAACATGACCTGGGGCACACCACTTAACTTGCTTAAGCCTATTTTCCTCCTTCCTAAACAGCAAGGAGTTGGTCATGGAAGTTCCTGTCTCATGGGACTGCTGTATGGTTTAAATTAAATGAGACAATGTTTAGATAAAGAACTCAATCAGTAGATATGCAATAAGTGATAGTTACCATTAATATAAAATGATTATTGATTAATCAGTAATAATCATCGTTATGAAGTCCAACACTGGGATTCATCAATGCATCCCTCTAGCCCATTAGAAGATTCTTACGTGGGTAGTTTCAACTAAACCCTGAAGTTCCAATAAGTTTGTATCAAAAAGGCTCCAGATTAAGCACCACCTTCCAAACATTGAATTGTTTCAGGCTCCCAAGAAAGCTCGTGATGTAAAGAAACTTCATTTAGTTTTTGAGGCTAGATGTGACATTTTTTCCTTTTTTACTTAAAAGAACCCATTCTATGGTTGATTAAAAATGATCATACATTGACAACAAATTTGCTTCTACTATAGTGCTTTAGTAATAGCTACTATTTCCACAGTAATTTAGAATATGAAAATACTTCCATTGCATTGTCTCATTTGATCCTTGAAATAATCCCATAAAGTAGGCATCATTATTTTGCATATTAGAAACTCCAAGCCTCAGAGACGGTAAATGGTTTAACTAAGGACGTGCACGTGTGATATGGAGCTAGACGGGACCTCTGCCTAAGGCTGCACATTTCATTAACAACAATGTGAATGGTACCCTTCTTGGACTTGAGCCTGCAGCAGCTTTCAAGCCAGATCTCAAACTCAGGGTTCCAACATCTCCAGTGTGATCTGTACACTATTAAGTAAAGATCTGTATGGAGAACTGGTTTCAAAAAGATCATTTGCCCCTAATTTTCACTAGCTCCAGTAGGGTGAAAACGATCCCTCCTGGCATTTGCTCAATCAAAATGAATCCAGCGATACACCCCAAGAGTCACACTTGATGCCAGTACAGCAGCACGACTCCAAAATTCCACTGGAAAAAAAAAAAAACTGTTATGACTTGAGGAAGATGTTCCATGGAACATTTGGATGCTTCCCCCGAGTGAGAGTGCCGGATTGGGGCCGAGGCAAGCAAGAAGGCCTGGGGTAGAACTTGGACAGGCCTGTCGTGTCCTCAAATGTTGCAGATCCGTTGCTGTCAACAACCTTCCTTCCCCTTTTGGATACAGGAAGCCCAGGGGCACAGTGAGAGCTGCTCCACCTGGACTGGAGCTGTGCTGCTCTCAGTACTTTCTTAACAGTGGCTGTATATGGCCAGTCCCAGTAGAGTCACCTCTTTTCACTGGGATTATTGTCATTAATATAAAAACCACCACCAGTGTGTGCCGCATGGTCTAGTTTTCAAAGCTTCTTTCTAATTCTATGTTTTACCTTCCTCTCAATTTAGAAAATGATAATAAATCTTAAACCTACACTTGCACAGAATTACTTCTCTGACCTGAAGTTCTGATTAAACACAGGAAGTAGAGGTACTCTCAAGAGGTGGCAGACAGGAAGGAAGGTACCCACTTATCTTCTTGGCTGCTTGGAAGGAAGGAATTCATTTCTTCATTTGCAGAAAGTTGAAAGAGCTATGGAGTTGCCATTGGAGCGGGAGGAAGGGAGAAGTTAGTTAACTCAAGGAGGGGGGAATGATCAATGAAAACAATTATCTATTTACTTAATATTCTCTTAATAGGCATGTGTGATTTAGAAAATACCCACCAAATTAGAAGAGGAAGTACAGTGAAAAGTACTATAAACCTTTTTGTTAAGTTATAGGGGTAGAGGCACATCATAATGAAGTTATTCAAAAAGTAACTAAAAAGCTTTCATTTTAAAAGAGAAAAAGCAAATGTTTCAAATCTTTTAAGCCTTGAACTTAATTTTTTAAAGAGTTGCTGTTTTCCAGATTTCTGTTATGGAGATAACATAGCTAAGATGCAAAAGTATACTGTAACCATAGGAGCAAAAATGATCTTACTTTATTGTTAATATAACAACATACAGAGTTTATCAATGTGAATGAGCTATCAGGGAACTGCACTTACACTTCACTGTCTGCTTATGGTTTACTTATCACAATTATGATGTTACTTCTTACAGACATATTGATGGCATTATTCTTGCTTGCATGCAAGGTAGATGTGAATTTCCCCATCTTTCCTCTCTCTATTCCTAATTAAAAACTTAAACATGGGCAAAATTTTAAAATACTATAAAATCAGAGTAACAATAAAATCACAACTCACAAGTACAATAATTTGTGATCGCCACAGCTACTAACTATACAGCTGCTCATTCCATTTAGTTTGGGACAAGTAAGATAGACTGAAGCTATTTGCAACTTCTAGCACCTTGGTTGTGGCTCTATTCCTGTCTCTTTCACTTAAGAATAATATCTTGAAATACTTAGGTGTAAACTGACATTACACAGGGATAAGTCTGAATCAGCTCCAATTTTATTTTGAAAAGTAAATTGGATTTGTGATTGTAACAAACATCTCCCGGAAAACAGATCGGAAAAGATGGAGGTCACAATCAGAAAGAGTGGCTGACATCAGAGGAAGAAGGGCAGGAGTGAAGGTTATTCAGGGTTGGAGTCTGGCAGGTTAGAAACCAGAGGACAAGGAGGCGAGAGAAACCAGAATGCTGGAGAAAGGCTAACCCTTGGGGCAGGTGTAGGTTGGACGGGGAAGGAGACAACACGCAGTGGTCAGAATAAGGGCAAATCTGAGGTGCTGGAGATGGAGCTGTTATGGTGATTTTTGTCACAGGTGGGCAGCTGGAGGATAGTCAGGAAGGAGGTAAATCTCCCTGGCTGAGGTGACCGAAGTATTTGTTGAGTTATTACTATTGAATCTAGTCTACTCTTAATTCTAGAACATGACGGTTACATTCAGAGTAGAAAGAAAGGCTGTGAGCCGGACACTAAGTTCATGGAGGAAGACAAAAGAGTATTCCAAAAGAGAGGAAGAAACTAAGAAGAAAGCAGGCATTTGAAAAGGGATCATTACACAAAGGAAGAAGTAGTACTGGCACAAAGCAAGGAAGGTACTCACTTGTCTTCTTGGCTGCTTGGAAAAAAGGTAATTTGTTGCTTCATTTGCAGAAAGTTGAAAGGGTTATGGTGTTGCCATTTGGGGTGGGAGGAAGGGAGACATTAGTTAACTCAAGGAGCGGGGAAAGATCAGTGAAAAGTGTAGCAACATGGGATGGCACATCTTGCTATACACACAGCCAGACTGCATTGGCTTTTTCCAGATTCTCAGGCTTTTTCACACATAAATTGTTCTCTTGGCTTCCTTGTGTGTGGTTGCTTTTGCTGTCCTAATTCAAAACAATTTAAGAAATACTTATTGAATGGCCTACCCAGTGCTAGGGCTCTAGAAATGAGTAAGAAATGGTCCCTGACTTTGGAGAGTGCACGGTTTAGCTGGAGAGAGAGATAAGGTAGCTAATAATTATAAGAATATTTGGCAAGTCCAGGAATGGAAATAAATGCAAAGGTCAGAAGCTACCCAACATACTTTGTATTTATCCCTTCAAAAAAATCTTTTTTTTTTTTAAACTAGAATAACCAGCTTACACAAAATCTTATTTCTAGCTCATTACTCTGAACAGTCTAGATAGTCTGTAATTTTGATTTTTGTCTTTTAAGAATCGTTTATCAATATTGTAAATGTATTAAGTCTCAATTAAGCAGTGGGGAAAGAGACTCTACTTAAGTAATTTTTGAGGAGGTGAGTGAGAGTTAAAATAAAATTAATAAATTTTTGATTGGCAAAATCTCAAAGGCCTTCTGTACTTCTGAGAATCCCACCTTAACTATAATATATATGTATATATAATTTATTATATATAAGATATATTTGAAATCTTTAAGTAATCAATATTATTTGAAAAGGAATTATTTTTGTTTTGAGATACAAACCCTTGTAAGTCATGTGGAGACAGAACTCATCAAGTGAGAGCAAAAACATATGAAAGAAAAATAGCTTGTGTATACGGTTCCAGTTTTGTAAAAAAAACAAAAACAAAAACAAAAAAAAACAAAAAACTGAATGACAACCGATGTTTGTATATTCATGGAACAAATATCTAAATTATTTCAACAAACTGTTAATATAGATTATTCCAGGTAGGGTGAGGCTGCCATGATGGGTGACCCTTAGATTTTGTTATGTATTGCCACTAGTTTTGTAATCAGAAGGTAAAAATTCTATGCAGCCATCTTTAAAGAAGATGACTACTACCCATAACTAATTTCATTGCACATTCCTTCCTGGAGACCTATTGATGCTAGCTGAATGCACCTACATTTTTTTTTATTGTATTTTAGGTTTTGGGGTACATGTGATGAACATGCAAGATTGTTGCATAGGTACACACATGGCAGTGTGCTTTGCTGGAGAAATAGGAACACTTTTACACTGTTGGTGGGAATGTAAATTAATTCAACCATTGTGGAAGACAGTGTGGCGATTCCTCAAGGACCTAAAAATAGAAATCCCATTTGACCCAGCAATCCCATTACTGGGTATATATCCAAAGGATTATAAATCATTCTACTACAAGGACACGTGCACACGAATGTTCATTGCAGCACTGTTTACAATAGCAAAGACCTGGAACCAACCCAAATGCCCAACGATGATAGACTGGATAGGGAAAATGTGGTACATATACACCATGGAATATTATGCAGCCATCAAAAACGATGAGTTCACGTCCTTTGTAGGGACATGGATGAACCTGGAAACCATCATTCTCAGCAAACTGACACAAGAGCAGAAAATCAAGCACCTACATATTAAATGTACCCTGGAACTTCCAGAGAGGAAGGGACCTTGCTGCCAGTCTTCCCCATTAAGTCTGTTTCTTAACAAATCTGAAGTCCTCTCCCCAGTATTAAGCACCCCTGTCGTCTGGCTCTACCTCTCCTTACCTCACCAATTACCCTCCCACTAACTTTACCACACATCCTTTAGTGCAGCCACACTGGTTCTCTGCAGCCCCAGGATCCTTTCTGCTGTATGTCTGCTCATGTCTGATACTCCTCCCTTCTGGCCTCCTTCCATCCACCTGCACACATCCACTTACCCCTCAAGGCCCAGCTTGAGTCCCACCTCTTCCATCAAGCCCCACATAACTCAATTCCTTCTCATATCCACAGCTACAGCCTTTCAAATCCAGACACACAACTTCTCACTTTATTCTGTTCATGTCTTTTATATTATTTGTACATCTGTTAATTTAAGCTCCAAACATCAATAAGTAATAAACACTTGTCTTTCATTTCCTTTAGAAGATTCCAGAGCCCACAGACATATAAGCAGCCAAGGCTTCACCACTCTGGATTATTTCTTGGGTATGTGTTTTTGCTATTAGACTTTACTGAAGCACAAAGTTCAAGGGCACAGGCTTTGGAATCAGACAAACCTGTGAATGAAACTCAGCTCCACCATGTACACGCTCTGTGACGTTTGACTCACCATTTCACTTCTCGTGTCCCTGGCTTCCTTCTCTATCAAATGAGATTAATCAATTATACCTCCAATTCATTAGACATATTAGATAACAGATTTATGGCAATTGGTAGAATTTTTAAAAATAATAATTAGCTGGGCGCGGTGGCTCAAGCCTGTAATCCCAGCACTTTGGGAGGCCGAGGCGGGTGGATCATGAGGTCAAGAGATCGAGACCATCCTGGTCAACATGGTGAAACCCCGTCTCTACTAAAAATACTAAAAATTAGCTGGGCATGGTGGCGCGTGCCTGTAATCCCAGCTACTCAGGAGGCTGACGCAGGAGAATTGCCTGAACCCAGGAGGCGGAGGTTGCGGTGAGCCGAGATCGCGCCATTGCACTCCAGCCTGGGCAACAAGAGCGAAACTCTGTCTCAAAAAACAAACAAACAAACAAACAAACAAATAATAATAATTATTTTTTCATCACTTGGGAATTGAAACAAAGAGACAAGCAGAACCCTTATGTAAACCAGAATGGATGACTTTCAAACTGACCAAGTGGAAAAAAATAACTAGCAGTGCTAAAAATCAACACACAGAAGGAGTTTAGAAGGTCCTGCATCTCTCGATGTGGCCATCGCGGCAGCTCTGGTGGAGGACTCACAGGGCATCAAAATAAAAGATGACATAAGGGGAGTGACTTGTGCGAGTCATCTAAGAATGTTGTGTGTCCTCATGGAAGCTGAAGAACCTAGCCCTGGCATGACTTCTCCACAAACAGTATGCTGGGAAATGAAACTTTAGCTGGGCCCTACATTCTCAGCCAAACCCTTCCTCTGGGTTGAACCTGACAACTCGGAAACTGCTTGCAAAGTGGAAGAGCCCCAGTAGCAGGGACATATCCTTTCTCAGGCATAAAAAGAAAGGGACTGAATCCAGAAGTGAGCAAGCGGATTCTCCCACCTGTACACTTGCCTCTCATGTCACTTTGGCCACTGGTTATGTCACCATTTTTGTTTAATCACCACCACTGGGATTTTTCTGTTGATTGTTTTTACAGTTAATAAAACATGTTAACAAAAACGTGTACGTCATTTGGATATACTTTCCTGGGACATACAACCAAAATGTATATAATTTATTTCTTCAAAAAATAAGTGTAGCTACAAAGTTATTTCTGGCATCTTATTTTCACATCCATACTAATTTATTTTTATGTTTTTGTAGAGATGGAGTCTTGCTATGTTGCCCAGGCTGGTATTGAACTCCTGGCCTCAAGAGATCCTCCTGTTTCAGCCTCCCAAAGTGCTAACATTATATAGGCATGAGCCACAACACCTGGATCTGGACTCTTCACACTTAAAAAAAAATTCTTTTTTACATACCCATCTTTTCTGAGTACATACTCTCGGCTCTAGCAAGGCTAATGCAGGATTTCTACCTCTGAATCATGGCTCACTCTTGCGACTTCTCTCAAACCTAATACCCTTCCTTCTGCCTATGTAAAATCCTCTCACACAGAACAGAAGGAGAAGAGAGCCCTATGAGCCATAAGAGGTCTCAAGACAGTTTGAGGGATTTTTATCTCAAGTACAATTGGGCTAAAATACTAGCTTCAGCTCCAGGGACAGAAAATTTGAGGTGGGCAATGAGAAAGACAAGGAAAAATTCTTTCTTTTAAAAAATAGCTGAAATTAGTTGTTTTAGATGATTCAGCTAATGACTGACTGTATTTTTCTGCCAAAGAATAAAGTAGATTTCTTCTCTTTTAGATACTTTCCACAAATGAGGACTGGAAGACTTGAGGTAATCTCAAGCAGTTCACCCAGAGATGCGAAAGTCAGATGTGGCATTATGAAGCAAACTCCAGTGTTGCTGGGAACTAGCTCTGAATAAGTTTAGTAGTATATGGTTATATTTCTGATGAACAATGTTTTTGTTGGCATGGGAAGAGGGAGATGGATGAGTTGACTAAGTTCCCAGGACATGGAAAGCCTACACTTAAAATGTTTTCATCCTTGGCACAAAGGATGGTATTAGCCACAAAACTATGGCTAATTCAAAAAGTCACAGAAATCCCAGGCAAGTTGGTTTCTTGGGAAGTGTCTATCACATGACCTTTGAGTTCAGAGTGGTGATAATTTTGGGGTGTTGCTCTTTGCCACTGATGCAGAGTCTTAACAGTTTAATCCTTATAGATTTCCAGGTAATAACAGAAGATTCAGGGTCTTCAATGCCACTTCGCTCCACTGAAGTTGCAGTCCTCTAAGTCTTTACAGTAGAAATATAGTAAAATAATAAATAATTAATAAATGGCATTCTAAGCCTTTATATTTAGGCTTAGAATGTGTTCCAATAAAACTTTATGTTTTATTGGAACACAGCCATGTCGTTTGTTCACATATTGTCTATGTCTACTTTCATGTTAGAATGGCAGAGTTAAATAGTTGTGACAAAGACTATATGACCTATTGTGCTCAAAATATTTTCTGTCTAACCCTTTTTATAGAAAAAATTGATGCTAAGCTGGCACAGAAAGACAAATACTGCACATTCTTACTTCATATAGTAGAAATATAGTAAGTATTAAAATAAACTTTAGGCCACATTTTGATGTAGAAATTCTGATGTCAAAAAGAGAAGGTTAGTTAGTAGTATCTGATCAGATAATTTTGAGACAAGCAGAACCTGTTAAAAATTATAGTCAAGTCATTAAAATAATGCCTTATATCACATGTGCCATAAACAATGTAAATTTTTGTGCTTTACAATTAATTATTCACTTGGGAGTCTCCATTTCATGATTATCATTTTTAAAAAAACCACCTCGCTTTTCTCTTTCAATCTGATTGCAACTGGAACCTGTGTGGAAGAACTGATGCCCTAGCAAACTGGATCCTCTTAAAGGTTGGATTTTATGTCTGACCTATTTAGAGATCTGAAAAGCTTCTCTTCAAAAATACAGCATCTCAGATTTTAATTTTTAGGTGTCAAGCATTGCTGCAGCCAAGGTTAAATGAGCTGATAGTTTGGAGCTAGACTCAACATAATTCTTAGAGAAGATTTTCCTTTTAAGCTTAAATGTAATTCATGCACTAATATTTTTAAAGCTTTAATACCTTACATTTCAAATGCGAATCAAATAATATATTTAGGTCAAGTTACATTTTAAGTGACATCTAGGAATATTCCATATGTTAAATATAAAGGCTTAGAATGCCATTTATTAAAGACTGGATTAATCTCATGGGTATTGCTATAATTATACCCCCAATCATCTCATGTATGGCATGAGTTAGTGAAGTATGATTCATGGGCCTTCCCTTTGTTTTTGTACATAAAGTTTTATTGGAACACAGCCATGTCGTTTGTTCACATATTGTCTATGTCTACTTTCATGTTAGAATGGCAGAGTTAAATAGTTGTGACAAAGGCTATATGACCTATTGTGCTCAAAATATTTTCTGTCTAACCCTTTTTATAGAAAAAATTGACGCTAACCTGGCACAGAAAGACAAATACTGCAAATTGTTACTTCATATATAGAAGCCAGAAAAGTTGCTTATAGAAGTAGCAAGTAAAATAGTGGTTACTAGAGACTGGGAGGGGCTTTAGGGTGGTTAATAGATACAAAATTACAGCTGGATAGGAGAAACAAGTTCTAGAGTTTTACAGCATCCTAAGATGACTAGAATAAAGAACTGATTGTATACTAAACAGCTGAAAGAGCAGATTTTGAGTGTTTCCAACACAAAGAAATGATAAATTTGAGGTGATGGAAATGCTAATGACCCTAATTTAATCACTGCACATCATATATATATATCAAATTATCACACTGTATGCCACAAATATGTATAATTATTATGTGTCAAGTTGAATTATTTTTAAAGGAAAAAGTTTGCCAACCTCTAATATTTAGAAAAACTGAGTCTCACAAAATTAGTCTCTTCTACCAATATATTGTTTTAAAAGTCTGATGGGAAAAAGTTTTCAGGTAGAATAGAAAGTTCTACTCATTGCCAAGTTTGGTGGTTCAGTTTATCGCTATATTGTCTTTCAATCTGAATTTAACTGCAACCAAACACTGTATATTGACAGAGACACAGAGAACAAATTAGCCCACTCTAAGATCAATGACTGTGTGCACTTGCTCCAAGAAGCAACTCTGCTAACAGGTGACTATACTAGAAATGTTCATCTCTCCAGCTCCATTATACTTTCTGTAGCCTTCTGAGGGACTGAAGGGTTTATACCCTGTCTCAATCTTCAGCTTCCCACCCTACACAGAAGGTCTCATCATGCAGGGAACCATGACAGCATGTTAAATGCTCTTTGTCAAGGAAGATCTTTTCATCTTGGCAGAATAACTGTGTCAAGAGAGTTTACGTTAGAGCATTCCCTAAGGTTTCATCTTCAGATTGTTTGTCTTTTGACTTGCCTCTCAAGTGGAAGTGAAATAAACTCATCCTGTGTAATTTGGTTAGCAGAGTTAAGATGTGTTTGAGGACATAGTACAATGAACAGAAATGAAAACTGTGATGCCTCCAAGATATCATTGGTCCATCAAAAGAATAAGTATTTAATAAGTGCCTACCTAACTGTCCATATTGGAAAATTAGGGGATAGAAAAAAATAGCATATCTACAAGTATAAATAGAGCACCAGGAAGATGAGTGATAGAAGAGTAATCAGAATACAGGTTGGGGCCAATGAAAATCAACCCTTAAAGGAAGTGAAAGTCATGGACTCGTAGAGGGAAGCAGACAGGGAAGAAATCCCTCTAACTTCCCAGCAGCGCTTAATGAAAGTGAGTAGAAGAACAAAGGAAGACAATAGATGCTTAGGGTAATAAGTAAAGAGATAGTAGGAATATCAGTATCTGCTAGTGAAGCTACTGCGCAGTGGAGAAAGCATGACTAAATGGTGAACTTTGGATGCGATGCTGAGGACTTTGATATGACAGACAATAAGTACATGTGGTTCCCTGATGAGAAATGTCTTGATAAAAACAGTCTGTCAAATATCCTTCTAGAGTTTAGAACAGAAAACCCGATTGAGATTTATAAAAAAAAGAAAAGAAAAGAAAAAAAAAAATCAGTGCAAAAGGAAATTGCAAAGCTCCTTGCAACATTTTCCTATTAAATCACAATATCACAGACCTCTCTTTTGGGTGAACTCTATCAAGTTTTGTATTATAAATGGAGGGATATCACAACCAAGTGTTCTTTGTGTTTTCTCTGGGTGGCTAACTAAGGCATGGGCCAAAACAACAAGAAAACACTATGTTGCCATCATTCACCTTATTCATTTTGCACCTGGTCTGATTTTTGTTTTGGCCCTAAACACATCATAGTAGCTATTTTCTAAAGGAGGCAATTCCACAGCATAAGTGCACAGATAGAAGAAACAAAATAACTTCTTAGTCCAGGAGAAACTAGAGGGAGGAAAAAGATGGAATGTCACCACTGGCTTGCTTTCTTATAAAACATATAGTTGAATGTTAAGTTATATATCCATTGCCCATGTGCTGTATAGGTTCTAAGACCTAAAAGAAATCTCATAGCTAAACTATGCTGTCCTGGTTTCTTTGTTATTTTATAGCTGTGTGTGTATGTGTATTTTTCTGTACTGAAAGCAGAGACTTGGAAACAGCCTGATAAAAGCCAGTCCTGTGTTGTATATGGCAGAAGGAACACAGTAAATACAAACACAGCAGAGCATTTCCCTTTGATGACAACCTTATTGTCTCCCCTTAATGCATTGTTTAGAATAGCAATTATGTGTCATTTCCCATTATCTTATACACAAAACCAATACCATACAGCCGTTGCTTTTCTTTCCAACAACTGATCATCATGAATATATAGAGGATTTGTATGCTGGTGAAACATGTCAAGACTGACAGCTCAGAGCCCAAGAGCAGGGTGGAAGCAAAGAACAGGTGTGTGGCCAGGCAGCTGGAGTGAAATCTCCCCTCTATCTTCTCATTTTTGCTTTCTCCGCTTTCCTCCCTTAAAGTGATTCCCTCTAGGTTGGGAGGGAAAACAGCTTAGAAAGAACCTCTCTTTTCAGGCTGTTTCCCTCTGCCAGAGAAGACTGGCTCACTCTCAAGACGGCAAGCATTTGACCACTGCAAAGAGCAGTGGACATGTCAACTTGTTTTATTCACATCCTCACTAGGGAATCAGAAAGCCAAAGATACAACAGTGATTTCCCTGGTTTTATGGATCTTGACTCCCCCCAGGCCTGCAACACATTTTTGGTTGGTGTGTTCACACTGTCCTGGCATCTGCAGTGTGGGAAACCTTAACTAAGAGCCAACAGCCCCACAACTTCTCTCTATTAAAATGTGCAATTGGATTTCACATGTGTGTTTCAAACACCATTCAAGGAATAATTTACAGGCTACTATCTAGACCCACAGCTGCTTTTCCATCCTGTAGCTGTTTCTAGGAATCTACCATCTGGCTCCTCAGCAAATAGTCTCCTACTTTGGGGCTGCTCAGCCATTCTTGGACATGGAAAACTACACAAAATGTATAGTAAGGATTCAAGAAAACACCTACTGAATGAACAAACTATTAACTATTCTTTCCAGAGAATTATGCATTCACGTGAATCGTCTTCTTTTTGTTTACCCCACCTTCGAATCGGCTTTTGTGTCATCAAATTAAACTAATTACTGCTGGTCCATTGATACAGGTTATTTATATACATTAAAAACAGTACAGGACCAATCACTTTTGTGCAGGCCTCACTAAATTGTTACCACCCAGAGCTTTCAGTTACTACGTTGTTTCTTAAGAAGAAAAATAAGAATCAGTTTTATATATTGCAAATTATTTCTCTGTGGCCAAACAAAAACAGGCTGTGTTATACAGAAGACTACTCAATATCACTTTGTCATATTTCTGTGACACCTACTACTCCCCACAGTCCATCCTCCAAGAATCTAAAATGACTCCACAAATAGGTTAGGCCTGAGGCTTAGCGTGGCGATTAGCTCAAATGTAAGCATTAATAACATCATCTGAACAGTTGATTTTAAGTTGTCGGCAGGCCAGAAAAATCCTATACTCTATACTCATTTCTGATTCTTCTGTGCATACTACAGCCCTTGGCAGAGAGTATAGGCTCAAGAATTTATGTGAACTCAACTCTTCTCTATGCAGAGGATGATGATCCACACAGTGGGTGGGTTTAAAGGAATCCCTTGACCTCTGACTGAGACTCGTCCTTCAAGGGAGAAAGACAAAGGAGAAAGAAGGTATGACTTTGAGAAAATGTCCCAGCAAAAGCCTTTGCTAGCAATGGCACTGAGATGAATCTATGTCATCCAAGCAGCTCCAGAAATGTAGCTTCCATGTCAGATGAAAACAATTAATTAAAAGTCACATTAATAAAGATCTTACAATTTGGGTCAAATTAGATTTTGCCCTTTTGGTTGCAATCTATCAACATTTCCTGGTGAATAGAATATCCCAGGTGGAAAGGGGACATTTTCTTTACCCTTCCATAGGTACTCTCACCCAGCCCTAGATGGGTGACTCTGAATTTTCCCAGAAGAAAAAACAAACACCATAGGCTTCCTTCCACATTTTAAACTACTACACAGTAGCTAAGGAGATTGTATAGTCACTTCGTTACAAGTCGTGGCCATCATAACAAGCCTTCTTTGTTAAACAGAGTCCTTTAAGGCAGGCATACCAGTAAGAAGCTATGGTGTTGAACACTATAAATGATTTGCAAAGGAAAGTCCACCAAGCTTCAAAATTTTTTTAAAAAGCAGCTTTTCATCTTAGGACTTACCATTTCATTTCCTCCTACAGGTGTCTGCTCACAGACCTCATGAATAAAGATTACTCATTTACTCTTTTGATAATCTGAGAATTAGACCATGTTGACAAGCTGGGTTGTCAGATCATCAGGTTATCTGAAGAGTGTCTTGTTTTAAACACACACATTAAAAATCACCAAAATTCCTACTTGTTATAAATGATTCCAAAGTCCACAATTGCCAACAAAGGATGAAAAGTACAAAAACAAAATGACCATTTGTTAAATGCCTACTATGTGTCAGATGCTGTATGAGGTATTTTACATGTGTGTACCTTTTCTCATTAATCTCTGAAGATAATTGGTTGAGGTAGATATCACTATCCAGTTTTAAGATGGGTACAGGAAGCTTGCCCAGGGAAACATGACCACCATTGAGATTCAAATCCAGGCTTTTGTTCTGCTTTCTTTCCAGTCCACTAAGCTCCTCCCAAGAATGTAACAGTAGACCTTGGGAGACAGTCGTTCCTTGACCTGGGAAGTACTTAAGCTGATGGTGACCAACTGGCTATTGAAGAAGGGATTCAAGAATTAGAAGGGGCTGGAAGAGAGCAGCTCTACCTCGAAGAATCTGCAGACTTCCTCTACTTCTAAGTAGCTGATTCTGCAATCAACTGAGGTGAGCTAAGAAATCAAAACAGGTCTGCTTCTGGGTCTTATAAAAACAATAAACTATCTCTTTGCTTACTATGCCATATCTGTAGGCCCCAAGGTCTGGAGTCTCACTTTCTCTCCCTTATGGCTTTGGCCACACTGCTAGTGAGAAGACCCTCTCCATGGCTTCCTATATTTCTTTGCCAACTCTAAAACTAAACAGTAAAACTCTCCTCCCAACTCATGCCTTCTCGGCATCCATTAGCGGTAAGAAATCTCTATGTCACCCCTAAGGTATCACGTGGCTCAGTCAGACACATTTCCCCACTCATTCACCCTTTGCATTTCTACTCTGAATTCTGTGTCATTAATGTACATATCTGTCACTCCAAATGCTTCACAGTACATCTTTTTTAGAACATCTTTTTTAGACAGGATATAAATAAAAACAAAGAAATCGGCCTGGTACTCCATTCGCTTTCTTGCTTGAAACCACAGTGGAACAATCCAACTCGACAGTGGAACAATCCAACAATCCATCCTTTTTCCACCAGCAACGCTCCAACGAACACTGATGGCCATTTTCATCATGGCGTCACACAGATGCTCGACAAGTTCACTTCCCCTTCCCCCTCCAATTTCTACACCATTGCAACCTTTTCACATTTCTTCCCTCCCTTGAACCATCATATTTTCACATAAGATTTTCCTCTACAAAGAATGATTGGCAATGAATCCCAGCCCACCTCAACCCTGAGTGGTTAATTCCAGCTTGGAAGCCCCTTTTTACCATTGGAGTCTTCCACTTCTTCGGCCGGGGTAGCCTTTTGGGAGGAGTGGTGGGCGTGTGAGGAGAGGAGACTGACAATCCGCGGCCTGGGGAGGGTCAGGGCTTTTCCGTGGACTTTGAGGGAGTGTTCCTTCAGCTGGCTGATTGTCATGGTGGAGAATGAGCACCAAGAACACTTGTAGGCATGCTCACCTGGAAGAGGATGGTGACAAGAAATAGAACAGGAAAAAGAGGGGAGAAGGGTTTAAGGTCAGGGTGGAAACAAGATAACACAGTTAATTCATTGTCGAGAAACGCTTCTCAAGCTTCACATTCTATGAACAAACCCTCATTAACCAACAACCTGCCCATTCCCACAACCACAATGCTCCTTTGGAGTTGAAACTCTTCCATGAACTGCAGAATTTAGTGAACTGGCCCTTTTTCATTTTGGCCTCTACTTACAGGGGTGAAGCTATAAACTGATTCCCCAAAAGGAGGTGAAACCCAACTGCCTATGAAACCTCCTTCAGAAAAAATTCCAATCCCTCTTCCTCCCTCTCTACACTAGAAATGACTATGTGAGGTTTCATTCCAGGTTGCCTTTTTGTCAGTCACAGAAAATAATATGCTTAATTCTTATTCCAAAGATCTATTAGTAGCTTTTTAAGCACAAAGTCATTCAGTGCAAGCTCTGTTGTGCTATTCCAGGCGTCCCCAAACTTTTTACACAGGGGGCCAGTTCATTGTCCCTCAGACCGGTGGAGGGCCGCCACATACTGTGCTCCTCTCACTGACCACCAGTGAAAGAGGCGCCCCTTCCTGAAGTGCGGCGGGGGGCCGGATAATTGGCCTCAGGGGGCCGCATGTGGCCCGCGGGCCATAGTTTGGGGATGCCTGTGCTATTCTATTCTATACTTCCTTGCTAAGTATACATGTTCTTATCCCACATATATACATTTTTGGACCAGTTCACAAACTTTGGTGTAGAACTCCTTTTCCCTAGCTGGCCAACAGCACAGAAATGGGTAAAAATAAGTCATAACTCATTTCTCTAAGGAAGAGAGCTGTTATCTGTAAACACGGAGGTTTAAGGGGTAGTCTCTGTGTGTGTGTGTGTGTGTGTGTGTGTGTGTGTGTGTGTGTGTGTTTGTATCTCCAATATTCTTCAATAAAGAGTGCCTCTAAGTAAAAATAAGCACTATTTTTAAAATTAATTTTATGCCACTAAAATATAACAGAGATCACCATGACCAAATTAAGTTAGAGTGTGATTTACCTTCACCATATGTTACCTTTTAAATTAATTACATTTTAAGAACTAAGAGTGTGAAGCGGGCATGCTTAAATTGTCGGACATACATACACTGGTAAGATCAATTCCAAAAGCCATTTTGCTTTTAAGAACAATAGACTTAGAATTGCTCATGTTTCTGCTGGTTACGGTGGCTCACGCCTTGTAGTCCCAGCACTTTAGAAGGCCAAGGTGGGCGGATCACCTGAGCTTGGGAGTTCGAGACCAGCCTGACCAACACGGAGAAACCTTGCCTCTATTAAAATATAAAATTAGCTGAGCGTTGTGGCACATGCCTGTAATCCCAGCTACTTGGGAGGCTGAGGCAAGACAATCACTTGAACCCAGGAGGCCAAGGTTGCAGTGAGCTGAGACCACACCACTTGCAATCCAGCCTGGGCAACAAGAGTGAAACTTCATCTCAAAAAAAAAAGAAAGAAAAAAGAAATAAGAAATGCTCATGTTTTCCAACTCAGTAATTCCACTTCCAAGGGTAATAAAAAGATACCCTTTAATAAATACAAAGCTTTACTTAGAAATATACATCATTTATGCTTGAAAAATGTATTAAATAACCTAAATTTATAACCATAAGAAACAAGTAAATCTGAGCATATCCTATTGATATTTTATTCAATTAAAATAAATTCTTGGAGTTTATAATAACATAAAAAATAAAAGTAAATAGAAAGGCTAAATATACATATTCAATTACATTAGAATTACAACTGTTTAAAATAATTACAGAGAAAATGACTGAAAGGAAATATATGAAATATTAACAAGAGTGGTGTTTAGATAACAAGATTATGAATGACAGAATTTCTTCTTTCATTTCCAAATTTTCTCTAATGCATATGTATTTTTACGATTAATTTTTAAGGTGACATTTAAAAATCAGAGAAGAGGCTGGGCACGGTGGCTCAAGCCTGTAATCTCAGCACTTTGGGAGGCCGAGGCAGGCGGATCACGAGGTCAAGAGATCGAGACCATCCTGGCCAACATGGTGAAACCCCGTCTCTACTAAAAATACAAAAATTAGCTGGGCGTGGTGGTGTGCGCCTGTAGTCCCAGCTACTTGGGAGGCTGAGATGGAAGAATTGCTTGAATCCAGGAGGTGGAGGTTGCAGTGAGCCGAGATTGTGCCACTGCACTCCACAGCCTGGCGCCTGGCGACAGAGTGAGACTCTGTCTCAAAAAAAAAAAAAAAAAAAAATCAGAGAAGAAGAGAAAACAGAATCACAAAGTTTAGATAACAAGATTATGAATGACTATTTCTTCTTTCATTTCCAAATTTTCTCTAACAAACATGTATTTTTAAAATCAATTTTAAGGTGATATTTAAAAATCAGAGAAGAAAGAAGAGAAAACAGAATCATAACGTTTTGTGGACCAGTGAAAATGAACAGAGCTGTGGTTTGAGGATTAAACATAAGAAAAACAGATATTGGAAGACAATTCTTTGTCCTGCTTTTAACTGAGATTATTACTTTTCTGCCACCATGAAAATTACTAAATGGGTTCACATGTGAAGTGACCATAGCATCCAAGTTCTGTAATTAGGCATTCCTTTCACCACTCATGACCCTCAGAGCCTGTATTTCCAAAGCAGTCTTGAAGAAAACCACAGAAAAACTTGAATTCCCCAGCATCACAAAGCACAAGGCAGGGCCCAACCAAAAAAGTCAGAGGACCCAACTAGGAATACCAGTCAGTTTTATCTCTTTAGGAAGGAGTTGACAATGCTGAGCATGCTGTTTACTAATACATACACAACACTGTATAGAATACTACTCCTCTCATTATTCTCATTTTTCATTTTTTGTTTTAAATGGAAGCTTGGTTGTGTGAACCTTGCTGGTGGCTGTGGGTTGCACGACCTGAGAGAGAATTCAAATCCAGATGTTTGAGTTAGCATATGTTACCTTTTCTCCTTTGAAATAAAATAATCCATCTAGAACAGACAAGATGAGTCAAGAATCTTTCACAAACTGTACTGGCTTTTTCCAAACCACGCTGCACTTAGTGGCTCAAAGCCATGTCATGGAGGCCAAGGTGCCAAGGTATGTCAAGAGCTGGATTACACTGCTCCCAATCTCTCTTACTGGATGCTCTCTTGCCAGCCAGTGAGCATAGGGAGGCCAGTTTGCTGGGTCAGCTCCAAAAGCAGATACTTTAGCTTAATACATCGGCATCAGTGTGCAGTCTCTGATGCTCTCTTAAAGTCTTTCTCACAGGCCAAATCATCTCCCAGCTCTTGCTAGTAAACGTGCATTTGACAAGGCTAAGGCCTGTGGGCAAAACTCGCCAGGATAGTGTCCCAGCTGGATAATTTACAATATATACAAGTTAGAAAAGAGAGATTTGTACTCTGAAGCCTTTCATACCATGGACTTCAGTAGAAATTTCTCAGAGACAGGAAAATATGAAAAGATAGAGAAAAAGCCCCTATAGCTAACTTCCCTGTCCCATCCCTGACTCCTAGCGGAGCTTGGGGCAGCTGGGAGCCCTGGGTAATGTTACTTGCATTAAGTCAGCTCGACAAAATCCAAGACTGGGAAAATAGTGAAGAGTCATGGGCCTGTTTACACAGAGTATGAGGAGCTGGCAATAGTGAAGGACCTAGGTTCTGAGCAGTTCTTACAACACTGTTCAAAGCGTTGCCAAGGGTTACACAATGCTTCCCTTTTAGGAATGCTGTAGGACTAAAGAAGACGCACATAACAGGCCTAGTGCAGAGCCTGGTGGGTAAGGAATGCTCACGAGGCATCGGATGTCAACAACAGTGGTCTTCAGATAAGATTATAGATGACTGACTGTACTTCTTTCATTGCCAAATTTTTTCTCATGAATAATGAGATGAAACTACAAAATCACAGAGACCAATACAGCACCTGGACACTCACAAACCAAAGTCAGTTTCTATCTTATGTACGGAAATGTATCTAAGGGTATCTCTTGAAAAATCTCACACATCTTGAGTTCCCTTTGTCCTTTGTAACTTCTTAAGATGATAACTTTATTTTAGTTGGGAAGTCTTTTTAGTAGATAAAACAATTCTTAGCAATTGCATCAGAAAGTTTAGGCAATTTAGAAATTTCTGTAAAAATGACAAACAGTCTAATTCTAACCTGTTAGTGGCACAAACAGACAAACCATGACTCGGGTGACACAGGCTTTGTATTATTTTGGACTTAGGTGATTTTGTTTAACTTTTACTTTTTTCTTTATTTTTCTTTACTAGGTGAAAACAAAACTGAATACGCATCCATCCCAAGAATAACATTCTCAAGCGTAAGGCAAGACAATATTTCACTCAATAAAGACCATCAGGTTTCAAACTCAGAGAATGTTAAAGAACTTGTGCATTGTCAATGCACAACTCACCAGCATGAGCTTTGAGTATATGTGTTTTCAGCCGGCTGTTATAGGAGGACTTGAAGGAGCAGAGTTTGCATCGGAATGGTTTGTGGTGTCCGTGGTGGGTTTGCATATGGCGATCCAAACTTGATGTGGAAGGGAAACAAAAAGAAGAATGACAAAATTAAAAACTGCATACAGCATTTGCTCATTATCTTTTTCCAGGAATCCCACTTGTAGGTCGTTCAAAGTCCTTCTGTTTACTTTCCAATAATGGCATTTATCAAATTAATTAATTAATTTGCAAGAGTTGTACCTACTCTAAGAGGACAAGAAGCTAAAGGAAGAGATCAAGAGATTTTTTTTTTTTGGATTTAAAGTTATGGCGGTGGTGGCAGGTCATGGTAAGAATCTTTATTGTCCCTTCTTAGAGCTCTGATAACTGGAAGAGTGTGTCTAAAAAGAGAAGGTACAATATGGGTGAATTCAAGCTTCCTGCCAAGCCAGTGAGAGTGCCTATCAATTAGTCTTCTAACTTATTCAAATAACAGAATGGGAATTAGAGAAATTTAGCATTTGAAAAGAGCTGACTTTCTTTTGGAATTCTAATTCTACTTTCATTGTGAACGCTAGAGTTGAGGAAGGGAGGTTTCAAAGTGGCTGACCTTCTTGCAATGGGCTGTCTTGTTGCCAGGCTCTATATTAATATGGAGGCACAGTACAAGCATGTTTAAAGGAGTCACGTGATCAAAAGGCTGCACATACCTTCTGATACACACAGCCATGTTTGCTGTACGTCTTCCAGAGGCAACTTACAAGGGAGTTATTTAATTACAATAAAACCCTAGTACTTCATAATAATTATTAGTCTAAAAAAATAATAAATCTATCAAACAAGGTATGGGAAGAAGTTCTAATTTGTGTCAGTACTCCAGAGAACTAAATTCTATTCTAAATGCTTCACGTGGGAACGGTGCTGCTTACCATTTCATATAATGATCTTCTGAGCTCCAAAGCAACATTTTCAGTTGCCCCTGGACAGCTCCCTCTGTGTGTCCTTTAGTTATCTTAAACTCAACCTGTTCTAAACAAACCCATCAGAGTATTTTCTACAAAACAAATTCTCTCCTTCATTTCCTTATTTCTATAAATGGCATTAATCGTTCTCCCAGTTGAGTAGACTGGAAACCTAGGTGCCATTTGTATTTCACTTTGTGAAATACACGCATTAAATCAATTTTTTCCAAGTCAGCGAATCCTTCCCTTCAATCATTCCCTAAATTGAACTAGCTACTATCATTGCTTCTTAATTCTTTGCTCCCAGCACCCACCATTTTTTTTTTTTCCATCTCAAGAGCACAAGCCACGGAGTCAGACTACCTGGGATAAAATAATAGCCATTACTTAGAGGCTGTGTGTCCCTGGGCAAATTACAATCTGTCTAGGGTTTACTTTTCTTATTCATAAGATGATGATAATAATGGGGCCATACCTTACAGGAATGTCTTCAGAATAAAATTAAGTAATACTTAAAGGTACTTAATACAGTGCCTGGTATACAGTGAGATGCAATAAATGTTAGCAATTATCATTACTTTATTAATGTGACTCTTCCTTTTACCAGTAATTTAGATTATAAGATTTCCTGGCACTTAAATCTCCAAATATGGTCTCCTTTAAAGTATTCAGACCTTATCTTTCACTACTCCTTTATATGTAACTTAAGTATTAGTCAAACTGAACCCTCAGCTAGGTATCCAGTCAGCTTCATGGTCTCCTCCCTTCGTTGTTCGTCTACATTTATGTCCTTTCTGAATTATTCAAGTCCTATTTTCCTACTTTAAGACTTGGCCCAAATGCCCCTTAAGCCATAAAACCTACCTGACTCTTTCAAAGTTGATGTAACATTTCCCTTCTTTAAAACATTATAGTATTTTACTGATATTTTCAAAGATGAGCTTTATTTTGCTGAGTCAGTGTTTTTTTTTTTTTTAATTTAACAAACCAACCCTAGACCCTATGTTCTTCCCTTACGTGACAGACCATGGCCTGTGTCTTTTTATTTCTTAAAAGCACAGTATCTAAGACAGGATACATTCAATTATTCACAATTATTTACTGAAGTTCCACTGTGTGTCAGGCAACATGATAGATGCTATTCAATAAATACTTCATGAATTGAAGAGAACCCTACAAGTTTTATGCCAATGTATGGATCTGATGACAAAGATTAGATACTAGGCTCCATATAATAATAAAGTGTTTACAATGCATCATAACCTCTGTGAAAACACCACCTCCTTCTGTTTGACAACCACTAACTGGCCCTTTATGTTTTGTAAGAAGCAAACAGTCTGACCATTTATTCATTAAAAAATTTTTTTTAAAAAAGCATGTCAGTCTTAGTCACCTTTAATCCAAGACTGTCCAAATGCATTTTTGAATATTTATTTCTCTTTTATACAGCTGAAAGAAAAAGGCAACAAAAAGTTCTTAAAACCACCCCTTTCCATGGCCCCAAAAAGCCTTACACACCTATTCCAAATTTACACTTTTAAAGCTGTGATGAGTAATGGGAAGCCCCGTCTCCTCAATCACCCTTTATGCTAGCAAATCTTTGGAACCCATGAACTTCCTGACCTTTCAAGGTCTTCTGAAAAACTGCAAGCAATGTTTCTTTGGTCACATGGGTTCATAGTCCTAATTTTACCTCTTTAGCAACTCAGTTTTCCAAATGGACTTTACTTCCTCAAGCAATGATTAGATTTTGGCGGAATGTTTGGCAGATGAATCATGAGACTCATCTCCTCTCCATAGCTGCATTTTCCTTTGGGCAAATCATAGAATTCCTCCAAATTTCATTTTTAAAATGCCTCCATTTGCCAACTCTAAGGCCGTCCAATCAATCTCCTGTCCTCAGCCCCATTTTACAGATGTGATGACTGAGGCTCCAGGTAACACAGCAGTAGGTGTGAACCATGAGTGGGGTCTTCTTACTCATCCAAGCTTCTGCTTTAGCTCACTGCCTTCCTCTATGACATCTTCTCCCAGTAACCACTAGTGACCACCCCCCACTCCAATGGCACTTACTTGTGCCTGAAAGCAGAAACAAAGGAGCAATACTGGCAGCTGTACTTGTCCTCGCGGGTAAACATGGCCAGGGCCAGGTGGCTCCTCTCATGAGAACGCAGCCCCTGCATGGACATCAGGACTCTGTCACATTGACTGCAATGGTATCCCCCCGGCCGGGTTTCATCCTCCAACATTCCATCAAGCAAGCAGTGTTCACCATCCACCCGGCCCACCAGGGCGCCACTGGCGTCTTTGGCTGCTTCCAATCCATCCAGGAACAAGTGGGCAGGGTCATCCGCCTCCTGCTAAGAGAACCACACACACACACATGCCCCACCAACAAAATAAATATCCATCATCATTGCTCCCAGCTTTCTTTTTCTCCCTTCATTCTCCCAAACTCAACAGTGTTTCTTGTCAAAGCTTCCTCCCCTGCCTCTCTGGCTACCCCTAGAGGGAGAGCAAGCCCAACTGTCATTCTTCATGCAGTGGAGGTGATTTTAGGATAACATATCTGGACAAAGGTTGCTACTGTTTGGGAAATGTGAACAAAGGGTTCTCCAACTCTGAAGAGAGTTCACTCACTTCTTCCCCGTCTTAAAAGAAAATTCCAACTGCAATCCCATCTAAGCTGACATAAAGTTGGGATAGGGTTGTGGCTCACAGAAAAAGAGAGAAAGAAAGGAAGAGAAAGAAAAGCAAAGTCGTGTGGTCATTGAGGAGCCTGGGGCCATTATCTGGAATGGAAGTAAAGCAAAAGATCTTGCTCTCTACCCCTACCCTGTAGATGGTGACTTCATCCTATGACTGGAGACTGCTGCATAATCAATTCAAAAAATTAAGGAGCAGCCTAGTTTTAAGTTACCTGTTTTTTTCAGATAGCTCCTTGGATTACTGATTACACAGGAAAAGCCCTTCTGTCTCTCTCACATGATCCCAGGACAAGCCTGGGACACACCACAGTGGTGTATGAAAGAAGCTGACTGCTACTATCCCTGCATTACCACTGTGCTGCCAAAAGACAGAATGCTTCAGTCTTCAATGAAGAAAAGTAGAGGCTTTATCTTCATGTTAAATTGGCAAAATAGGATGTAAGCTCAAGAAGGGCAGATGACAAAAATATATTCGCATGTACCCATAGAGAAAGGGCAGAACCCTGAAATGACTTCTGTTTTAATAAATAATAGGGCTTAGCAATATCCTGGAAGACAGGGATGGTGGCTTGGCTGTTGATGTGGTGGCTGCTATTAGGATTATGATGTTCAAAACAGGTGGCCTAATAAAAGTCAGGGGGAAAAGGGAAGACACTTGTCAGCATCATGCGGGAGAGGTGATGGAGGAGACAAACCAGGTCAAAGGGCTTTCAGGGTCAATTGTGGCTTAAACGCTTTTAGTTTTAGATTTAATGTCTCTTGCAGTCCCCGGAGGACCCAGGATAAGAAGACAAAGAGATTCTCCTAGGCTCTCTGCATCCTCAGCCAGATGAGAACAGTAAGAAGTCAGGAAGTGGGAGGAGCAGGAGATGGGAACCGAACCCACTTGATTCCTCTTAAGAGTTCAGGCAACTTGGAAGAACGAAGACCTAATGGCACTAAACGCAGAATAGAAGGACGACCCGAAGCCTCCTAGACCGAGAATCGTGGACGTTCTGTTGCCACCAAACTATCCGCGTGGAAGGAAACCAGATCGAAACTCAACCTTCCCCTGTACAGAAAGATGAGGAAGGTCCAACCTGCAAAGAAATCAAAACAAGCCAAACCAATCCAAGCATAATTCAGGAATGCCCGCATTCTGAGATGCTCTTTCCTGAGCTGCTTGGGGCAATGGGGTTAATAAGTAACTCGACTCGCTCACACACAAGAATGCTCATCCAGACCTTCCAGTTCTCACCTTCACAGCAGCTGACACAGCTGGGACATTGCCATACTGGACGTGCTTTCGGAGGTGATTGCAGATGGCTCGGAGCGTTGGGTGCACTTCCACACAGAATTTACATTTGTAGCCCACCACTTTCCTCTCCTTGATCTTTGGCACCTCTTCTAAGTGACCAAAAGGCTGGTAAAATACAGTGGTAGCCATCAGTACTCCGAGCCCTCCCTCAGTCGTCGGAATTTATTCTTGCAGTTTACCAACATATTTTATTTTAAAGCAGATTAGCAGGTTAAAAACCAAGGGAGATATAGGCGAGTATTTTTATATAACATATTTGTCAGCACCATGGCACACTGCCTACTATGCAAAGTCTTTGGAACAAATGCATTACGGCTTGTGAGTAGAGAAGATTTCTGTGCAGAAGCTCATCGTCACTGCCACTAAGTTATCTGGTTTTCAAGCCAGTTTCAACTAGGCAGGTGCAACGTTGCATAGCTGTGCCATTAATGAACTTCTTGATAAAATAAAATCTACTCCTGGAGACGTTAGGTTCACGTAGCAAACACTGAAGACCAAGACATGGCTGAGAAGTGCTAATGGTACCAAGAGACAGCCCACACTACCTTAGGAAAGAGCGAGCGTTGTTGTAAAACTAGGCTTCAGATAAAGCTACTTGGCAGAAAGACATACATTAGAAACCACCCCAAACCTCCCCTGGGGAGCCATGGGCGGAGTCAAAGGGAAGGAGGAGGGGAACGGGACCAAGGAGAGGGGTGAGCACAGAATGGGAGATAATCAAGCTCGAAATGTTTAATTGACTTATTGAGCTCTCTGGCAAGCTAAGTCACTAGGAAGCCTGCAGCAGTTTGGCTGGCAACGAAGAAGTGCATGTGGGCACCAGTGATGAGAGGCCTCCTGGGGGAAGGGAAATCAAAACATATCCTTACCCTCTCTTGTTTGAAATCTGCAAAAGCACCATCTGCATATTTCTGCTTGCTCAAAAGCTGTTTCCTCCTCTCCTGACGTTTGGCACGCTTCTGGAATTCCTCATTGTGAATGTTCAAGTGTGAGGTCAGCTCGGCTGTGCTTTGCAGTTTGCTATCACAGTGCTTACACTGGTAGGTGGAGTTCTGCAAGCGGGGGCCGTTGCCCAGAATGATGAAGTCCCTCTTTAGGTCCCGACTGTGGTGGTCAGTGTAATGCATGCATAGCAGCTCTGCAGTGCTAAAGGACAGCTTGAAGCATTTGATGCAACGGAAAGGGAGCCACTCGATTTCCTGAGCTTCACCCTCCACCTCGGGTTTCTCAAAGCTGCCTCTCTCCTCTTCTTCCATCAGCGTGGGCTTCTCATGCTCATCTGCATAGACGGCCGTGAAGTAGCCCCCCAACTTGCTGGCATGCTGCTTCTTTGGGAACACCCCTGGGTGGCGCTTCATGTAATGGGACACGATGCCCTTCTTGCTGAACGACTGGAAAGAACACAGGGAGCACTTTTTCTTCTCCACTGCCCGCCGAAGTTCCTCGCTCAGCTGAGGGGAGTCGTCCTTGGGCGGAGATGGGATGATCACCTTGTTGGGCTTGTCACTGATGGTCCTGGAGGCTGCCAGGCAGTGGGTGTAATACGCATCGATGTCATGGCGCTTCTGGTAATGGGCTGCCAGACCTTTGCGGATGGGGTTGGTATAGGCACACAGGGCACACTTGAAGAGGTTGTTCTTGCCTTCTGGCTGGGCTCGGACATTATTGTGCTTGATGCGGTAGTGCCTGGCAATCCCCTTCCTCGTGGAGCAGAAGTACTTGCAGAGCTGGCACCGGAACACAGTGTGGGAGACCAGGTGGGAGGTAGAGAAGTGAGAAGTGGACACGGGCTCCTCTCCCACCTCCTCCTCAGTGATGGAGACTTGGGAGGGGCTCACTTCAGTGGTCATCTCGGGCTCGAGGGGAACTGGCAGCTTCGGGGGCGACTGGGAAAAGACATCAAATTCAGGCTGATTGTGATACTTCTCGTAGTGGATTTTGAGTTTCTCCAAAGTGCCGTGTGTGTACGGACACAGTTTGCACCGGTAGGCACCATACCCTTGCTTGAAGATCCTGCTTGTCTCCTCCACGTCATTCTGGGATATGTCAGCAGACTGCTCTACATCGTGTACAAAGTCCTCAGCAGTCACCTTGATGGATGGGTGTCGCTTCTGGTAGTGGGTCAGGACGCCATGGATGCGGGTGTTGATGTATGGGCAATGCCTGCATTTGTAGACGGCACCTGGGTTGATGTCAATGTCCTGGGCAAAGTCAGCAGCCTTCACTTTCATGCCAGGGTGCTTTTTCCCATAGTGGGTGAGAAGACCGTGCAAGTTGTTATACTCAGATTGGCATACCGTGCACTGGTATGGGGTGGAAGATATGGCGGGGTTGGCTGAAGCTAGTTGCAGGCTTTTCTCTGGGGAAAGTCTTGCATCCTCTGGACATTCAGCTTCCTGCTCTGGGAGAGGGGTGGGTATACTGTTTTCACAATTTACAGGACCTGCCAACTCTTCAGATGAAAGAATGGGCTTCTCCACAGCATCTTTCTCCTTGATGATGTCCAGCAGCACTGACTCATCACCATTCATGGCCCAGGGATGGAATGCTTGGTAGTGATTGGTGATGTCCCAGATGGAGACAGCTTCAAAAACACAGTCCCTGCATCTGTAGGTTTTGGCTTCGGCTGGCATTGCGAGAGAGGGAGGGGATGGGTCTGGCCCAGCCCAGAGTTTAGTAGCCATGTAGGTGTAATCAACATAGTGCTCCGGATGCCTCCGTTGGTAATGCAGGAGCAAACCACTGGGCTCCATATGGGAGTAGATGCACCACTCGCAGTGGTAACCAGCTTCTATCAAGCCATCTAGAAATGCCCATCGCATGATGGACGTGACTGTGGCTTTCAGGGCAGGGTGGTCTTTCTTGATATGCTTCCTCAGTGCATAGAAGTAGGGGGAGGTATATGAGCACTGCCTACATTTGAGTGCTCGGAGTTTCGTTTTGTCCCGCTCTAGGTTAGAGGGGGAGACAAGCACGCAGCTGGCAGGCTTCTTCTGGTTTCGGTCACAGAGGCTTCGGATGGTGGCTGTATGCTGCCGGATCACATCTGCGTTGGCCTTGAAGTCTCGGTGCTTCTTCTGATAATGAATGAGTACCCCTTTGACCGTCCGGTTCCCGTAATCACAGTGCTGGCAAAAGAACATCTCATTCTCCACAGGAGGGCCATCTCTCTCAGAGCTGCTTCGGTTCAGCTGTTGCATGGGGGCGGGTGGCCGGGGGGAGCCTTGGGGCCCTTCGACCCCTCTCATCATTGCAGCTGTGGGAGGAGCCTGTCTGATATATTTGGCAGTGACCTTTATTTCTGGGTGTCTTTTCTGGTAGTGGACAAGCACTCCCACAACTGACCGATTGCTGTAGGAACAGTGTTTGCAGTAGTAAAGCTCAGTACTGAGGTCTGGTGGCGGGGGTTGTGGGGGGGGTGGGGAACCCATGTTGGACATTTTGGGAGACATTGGAGCACCCACCTCAAATGATAATTGAGAAAGGGCAGAGCCCCTGTCCACAGACACCATTCGCATAGTTTTCTGGATCCTAAAGTAGGAAGCCTTTTCTTCGGGGTGTTTCTTCTGATAATGAACCAAGACAGAATGCATGTTGGGGCTTGCAAACGAACAAACATCACAATCATAAACAACAACAGTGTTGACCAAAGGGTCCTTCTGATTTTCACACTCAGGACTAAAGGTCTTGGAAGGAGTGTTTTTGTTGAACGCAGCTGGCAAACCACCACCACGAGCCATGGGCGTGGAAGTCGCCATGTTCTTGGGAGCTGAATTCAGAATCTCCCTCAGGGTCTGGGATTCCGTATTCAGCCCTTCCTGCTGCTCCACGACATAGCTGGAAAATATCATTGCATTGTTGATCTTCACCGTGGGATGCATTCTTTGGTAATGTGGCATCAGGCTTCTAACATTCGGGCTCGTGTATGAACAAAACCGACACCGGTAGATCAGGTCTGAGTGATCAAAGTTGAGTACATTCATGGCTTCTGGGTGGTGCTCACCATAATGCTGCTGGAGATCCTCAAAGTTGGTATAATCGATGTAGCATTCCAGGCACCTGTACACCGCACTGTGATCATTGGGGTCCAAGATGTACCTAAAGCTGAATTTAATGTATGGATGCATTCGTTGGTAGTGGGTGCTAACACTCCGGGCAGATTTGTTGTTAAAGTCACAGTGTTTACAATAGTAAAGCCTTCCAGAGTCACCAAAGTCTGTGTTTTCATTATTGTGCTCGGTCCCATAGATGGGAGTTTGGGTATTCAGCAGAGCAGTATTGGAAACTTGGTGATCTTTCATGTTTGTTGAGGAGCCGTAATAATCCTCTTCATCTTCAGAAAGGGTGAGCTCAATCTCAGCCCCATTGGTTGCATTGTAATCGTGGGTGATGCTTCTGAAGTTGGGTTCCTTCTGGGACTCACTGGTATCTCTTGCCCATATCTGTTGGGCTGAAAAGGAAGTGGGAACCTCTATGATGGGTTCTGTCGGCTCTTCCTCCCTGTCCAACTCAACCTCTATCTCCACTTCGTTGTCTTCCTCTTCCTCTTCATCATCCTCAACATTGATCACTGCATCTTCCTGCTGTTTGGTTTGGTTAATTTTACTCTGAAGGTTGCTTGCTATCTCGTCAATCCTGGTTCTCTTCTTCACGGGCGACAAATCTAGAGGAAAGTCATTGGCGAGCTTCCTAGAGGCCTTAGCTACAAAATTGTTCTTGGAGGACAACCCAAGAATTGAGGTCTGACTTTTCTTCACAGTGTTGCTGGAAGAGGGGTGGCTGTCTGTCTCATTTTCCAATGGTAGGCTCGAGGGCTGCCCCTCGAATTTTGGCAAGTTGTCACAGAATGAATGTTTATGCTGCTGATGGACTCTTAGCCCTTTCAGAGTCGTGGTGGAGTAATTACACATGGTGCATTTGTAAGGGTGCAGAGGTGCGGCTTGTGTGGGTGGCTGTGGCTGCTGTGTTGGTGGTGGCTGTGTTTGTGGCGGGGGTGGCACCTGATGTGGTGGCTGCAGCTGCGGTGGCTGTGGCTGCTGCAGTGGTTGTGGCTGTGATGGTGGTGGTGGTGGTGGCGGCGGTGGTGGTTGCGGTGGCTGTTGTTGCTGCAAGGGATCCAACATGACACCTGACTTTCTACCATTGATGCTTGAGCTCTCATAAGACACCACACCTTCATTCAGTGAGGAAGAAATGCTTTCACTCTGGGAATTCACAGCATCCCAATCTGATGTACCCGTGTGACACTGTTTGTGAGCCCCAAGTTTCAATGAGCTCTTGCAAGTAAACGGACATTCGTCACATTTGTAGACAGCTGTCTTTCCAGATAAGTGGATGTTTTCTATGTGACGGGAGATGCTACGTCGATGCATGGTGAGGAAAGGACAAAAGGGGCACTGGAACCTATTCATGAATCTTCTAAATGGAATCCCCTTGGTCTCCAATAATTTGTTGCCATCTGAGCCCATCAGCTGCTCTGCAGACAGGCCTGATGTCTGGTGATCCATAGCATTTAAACCATTCTCACTGTCTATTTCATTTAACTCTTCATCAGAACTAGAGTCATTTAGCATGCTGTTAGTTTCCAGGTCAGCAGAAGAATTGGTCATATCAGTCATTCCATAACGGGATCTCTCTGCCAAGTTAACTAGACCAGAATTGTGAGGTGACTTCGGCTTCATCTGAGGGTAAGACATGGGAGAAAACTTGGAAGCTGAAGAAGAATTGGGTCTCATGATGGAGTTGCCTATGGAGCCCCTGAAGTTGGAGACGGTAGTATTGGGTATCTCTCGGCTTGCAGCATTCATGGTTAGATAGGTGGAGTTGGAAGTGGGGCTGGGGGAATTTTTGTTCGGCACATCAGGTAGATTAGTCCCTTCTTGCTGCTGTCTGAGACTGGAAAGGATCTTGACCATACTGCGGTGTTTCTTCATCATGTGGTCACACCAGCGTTCTCGGCGGGGGGTCTGGTAGCTGCACCACTCACAACAAAAGTTGCCTCGGGATTTGGTCAAAGGCTTGACCATAGACTCTAAGATGCTGCGCTCCACAACTTCTGCTGGCAGTTCCTTGCAGGGGTCCTGCAGGGATATGGGCGGAACCACAGGGTCTGGCATTGGAGCAGGAGCAGGTGGGGCAGCAGCGGTCTCCTTCAAATTGTTTTTGTGATACATCTTCTGATGCTTAATTATTCTTGCCCTTCTTGGTGACTTGTATGTGCAAAACTGGCAAGAGAAGACCTTTCCAAAACCCTCGTGCATCATGATGTTATAATTTAAGGATCCTGGGATGGGGGGTCCTGCCGAACTCCCTTCAGCTTGAGCTCCATGGACCTTTCTAGTGTGTTCTATGAGGAGGTTTTTTGACCTGAAGTAGCGTACACAGAACTTGCATTGAAAAAACTTGTTTGTTGGTTTGGGATTAGCGGCAATATGCTGACCATAATATCCTGGACTGTGGCTATAGTAACTTCCAGTCCCCAGTGCAGTTGCATTTTGACCTAAAGAAGAAGCATAAGGAAAGTGAGAGGTTTAAACAAAGCAGAAGAGAATTAAGACATTCAATCATGCAAATCAGTACCATCCAATTATTCTTCATTGCTAAACATCACACGCAAAAGGCCCGGAGTCTCAAGATGAGGCCCTGAAGAGTATTTGCGAAGCATCAATGAACCTACGTGTATTGCACCTTCTCATGGATAAAGATGCAATGCACAGCTTTAGGTATCCTCCTCGTCTCCATAAATGAGCCACACAGCTATAAAAATATAAGTTTCATAAATTTTAATACTTTTTCTAGAATTTTCCAAGCTACTACCCTGTTCTCAAAATGAAAAAGTAGGATATGTAAGGAAGCTTTTGAAAGGATAACCACCTAAGATACTCAAGAAGAGATACATGATGCCCAAATCACAAAAATGGCTAGCAAAGCACAAGAAACTATTAAGAACCATGGCTATAGGCTAAAAGGAAACAAAAGCAATTAAAATACATCGGACATGCTGAGTTTAGTATAGATTTACCTGATAAATCTTCTGCAATGGCAAATTCATCCTTTATAGAAGAAAACTCCACCTCTGTTTGATTACTGGCATTCATGGACCCGGATCGTGGCTCATTCGCATTGTCCTCAGCAACATCAGTTGGCTGCAGAAATGCCGTATGGACATCCTGAATGTGTGCTTTGAGATCTTCATAAGACGGGGCTCTGAAATCACAGCCATCACACTGAAGCACCTCCATGATCTGGGTCTACCCTCTCACATTAGGAACCTGTGGCAGAAGTCAGAACAACACATCTTAAGGAATGCACTAATCACATACCTCGAGCTGATGGAGCTATACATCCATTAACGGGAAAACATTCCAGTATCAGTAGATTTCTCTTACTGGACTTTGCCAGTTGGAACAGTGGCTAAAGACAGGCAATCAGACATAATGGAGATGGTGTCCTTGACTTCATAACTTCAAAGAAGGAAAGAAACCAGATAAACATTTTCTTGCTTGATGTATCTTCCAATGCCATTTGTCAAGGAAACGCTTAATACTTCAAAAGTTTTAGAAGTTTCTGAGTTTCTCCACTGAATCCAAATTTCTTGGTAACTTAATATTGGCTTTGGTTCTGCCAATATTATTAAAAAGAAAATATTGGACTCATTTTCTTTTTAAACTGGAACTATCTCAAAAGTAAAGAGGATGTTCACACAGAAGAAAGGGAAAATTTCAACCTTCATTAGCTGTTTATTTAATATTATTACCTTGGTGTTTTATCACCAATGTAGCATTTAATCTTGTGAGTGGAGACAGAGTGTTTTTACTATAGCTTTTCTTATTTTAATAACTTTGCTGATGTTGGGGTATACCTCTCTTTCCTTCCTTCTCCAAATAGTTTAGTTGTGGGTTTTTTTTTCCATGAGCTAAATGACTATTTGATCTTTTACGACCTACCAATTATAACCTAACAGCTTCTTCAATCTAATTAGGTCATAAAATATTTCTCATGAGGTTTTCAAACAACCAACTTTGGATGACAATCCAGTTTCTGTTTAAAAGTTGCACCTTGGCACTTCAATTTGAATTAAGACAACAGAAACTTGCATTTTTGAAGAGGAGCTTCTAAGTCATGACTTTTTCTTTTTCCACTTCTTTCCTTTACAAACATGAAGTATATACCTGGATGCAAAAAGCTGTGAACCTCCTGTGGAATAAATCAAAACTTGCCCAGCTACCTTCATTCTGCTATTTACTGTATGAATGAAATATACAGAAAGCTTCATACTAACTGAATGGAGAGACCCACCATCAAGAAGTCAAACATATATTAGAAAGGTGGAGTCCTTCCTATCTTAATGTGTATCTGAAATTGAGATACACTGTTATTATCTTAATAAGTTACTTCATTAAGATCACCACAAACTCTACTCAGTCACTGTAATCTAGAACCAGATGTCCAAGAACTAATGCTGTAGCCAACATATTTTATGATGTAATACTCTATACTTTTACTGTAAAAGATAAACTATTTCTGCAGGAAGAAAAAAGTCCAGTAATAATATGTCTATGTAGTGAAAGCAGTCATCACACAAGGATTTTCTATCAAAGAATGTTCCTCCTGATCGCCTGCTAAAATAACTTCTGGCAAGTCCAGTTCTGGACAGACTGAGCTTGCAGAGTGAGCCACAGATATTTACCTCCTCTTCTTTCACCCAGCAATTTATCCTTTTTCAATAAACATTGAACTGTGCACCAGACTCTTTTCAGCTAAGTCTCAATATTCCAGATACACAAGCTTTTATGTCTAAGCACCAACCCAAATTGTGTGGAAGAGGTTGCTATCAGCTCTGGATCAAATTACAGCAGTCACTGAGGCCCCACCCCACTTCTCCTTTCGCACAGTCCATTAGACCTGAAAACAAATTTTTCCATGGTGCAGACAACTCCTGCATTTAGAACACTTCACAGAAAAAAGCAGATCATCCAGTGTGCACTCCCCATCCCCCAAGCTTAGTCCTTTCATCTCAGCCAAACAAGCCACAGCTCTGCTGAATGTGTTTATCACACTTTCAAGAGATATGAGCTCCTGCGTCACTGAAGCTCTAAGACTCACTAAGCTGCCCTAGTCCTCTGAGCTTTAGGGGCAGCCATTTTAGCTCAGAGCTTCTCCTCCGTGCACAACATGGCTTCTCCTGGATTCTGCTAGGCTAACAACCAGAAATGAATGCTAGAAGAGCAGGCTAGGCTCCTCCTATGCTCTTCTCTTCCCAACAAAGAATTAACTGTTTTCATTTCTCTCTGAAAAGCAGCACCTTTCTCCTCCTCAAATGTCATTCACCAAGATCTCCAAAGGTTCTTTTATTCCATGATTGATATGCTGGTTCGTTAGTCCCAGCAGAGCTCTGGTCAGAGCAGGATGACCCTGGGCCAGATCCTGCTCTACACCAGGATTTAGGGGTGCAGTGGGGGGACCTCCAGAATGCCTTGGCTTCTTGGGAGTCGTCCTTCCATACACAGAAGACATACCATCCGACTCTGCTTGCCAGATTCCAAAGTCTAATGACCTTTGTTAATCACCAGCCAGTCTGTCTGCATCAGCAGACCCTGCCAACAGACACACCCTTCAACACAAAGGCTGTAGCTATTCCTTTTAAAGGAGGTTCTCTGAAAGCTCCATTGTGTAGCAGAGAGGAAAACAAAATCTCTTCCCTTCAAAACTTCAAGCCTTTAGAAATAATGCAACAAAAGGCTTTCTGCTGTGTGTCTTTTGGAAAGTTTGAGCCTGATTTGCACAACATCAACAAAAGTTACGGTTCTGCAGAAGGCAAGCAGGGCACCTTCAGCATTAAGTCATCCACCTAGAGATGAAATTCATCTCTCTCTGCAGTTCTCTAATATCTAATATTTCTCGATGCCTTCTGAACCTATTATCAAGGATGCTAACTTCACTGCACACAAACAAACTAACAATCTCCTTGTTCTGCTACAAAGGAGATTAAAGGGTTATGAGATCAGAAAAAGACCCACTGATTTGAAAAAAGAAGAGATGATGAAAGTGATTTCCTAATGGGTTCTAGCTTTCATGTTGTTGCAGTCTCTGACTCAAAAATAGCTCAGAGCCTTAGAAGAGGTTAATCTCCAGGCCGCTGAGAGAACCAGCATAAGATAGAGCCAATGGCCTTCAATTTCATGTCTGTACCAAGTACAGAAAGGAGGATGTAGCCCATTTTGAAAGCCATCTTGCCTTTGTGTACACATTTCTCCTGAAGACGCTGACAGAAATTGCCGGCATGGCCCAATCACAGAGATAGAAACTTGATGTGTTTATGAGACGGTGCACGGGCACATGTGCAAAAAATGAGATCAAGTGGAGAAGGGAGTAGGGAAGGACAGAGACACGGAAACACTGGACATGAGGGTGACCCCTTCACCAACCACAGTATGTTTTCCCAGCAGACGGTAATCCTCTAAGAAACCAAAACTGAGAAAAAAAAAAAAAAAAGGGTGAGAAATAAGCTCTGCATATTTGACTGCTTCATCAGTCCCAAAGAACAGCAACCCTAAGAGGCTAACCTAGTCACTGCTATAATATTATGATTTTAAATTAAAAGCTTTGATCTCATACCTACTTACTTCATTTAATAATACCATGATTATGAAATCAGCAATATACTTTTTTTCTTACCAAAATCAGCAAAATCAAAAGAAGAGAGGAAGTTCCTGAACTAACTAAAAACAGCCTATTTCAAAAGGTCATGAGATGAATCTACAAATCGAACAAGCACCTCTGTCTCTTACCCCAGATGTATCTCCAGGCCCTTGAAGGTCACATAGGCTTCAGATGCCTAGACTTTAAACACCCCTCATCATGATGCCTGCAAGGTGAACACAGGTTCATTCTAAAATAACTAGCACCTAACGTGACTGGCCCTCCTAACATGAAACCCCAGACCATCCTAATTATGCGCTGCCTTTCGTACCACTTACTGGTTGCTGGTTTGATCAGTTTGCATTTACAATTTGAGGATTTCAGAATGTGAGGTTTTGACGGGAAACTCAAAATCTAATTGTTTATGTTTCACAAACTCTTGAAGACATAAAGAATATTCAGAGATGATGTCAGAGATTTCAAACATACATACAGAAATGGATAACAATAAATTATGGACAAAGGCTGCTCATTTTCAATCTTAAGAACACCAATTTTAATTTATACCACCAGCCACCTACTTTCTGTGCTCAGAATTCCAGGGATCCATTATGCCTCATTTTCCCTCCTGTGAAGGAGGAAGACCAACCACAGCTTCATCGTCCATCCTTCCAACTTACTGCTCAGATGTAACAGGAGCATGGAGGCGTTGATGCTGTACAGCATTCCTACGGCCTCGCCACCATCACTCGGTCCAGGTCAGCTTGGCAAACACTGCTCTTTAGTTTGAGGGCCCAGGAGCATAAATGAGGTCCTCAAGTAAAAATCCCAGCTGTCTTCAGGAAGTGACCAAATTAAAAGGCATAGGCCTTGTCTGGATCTAACCTGTTCTCTGACTGAAGGACTGCAGCCCAGAAATAAAGCTGTGAAGTACTACAGCCATGTGATTCAGTAGCAACTAATTATAACCTTCAAAGCCTTTGAGAAATAGAACCAGAAACACCATAAGGTGCTTTTCCTCTGTCCACTCCAGAAACCTACTTTCATTTATAAGACACTAAACTCCCCAGTTCTCCGCAATCATAATGCTAATAAAAGGTTCTCATTAGCACCTGTTGTTTGAACTTTTGTTAGTTTCCTTTCTTATGAATGGAAAACCAATTATCCAAGGACAGGTAATAAAATACATAAATTCTGGAATAGTTCAGCTAGAAAAACAGAAAAATCAAGAACCTAAAGATCACTGTAAAAAATGTATTTGCAGATCAGAAACTGTTGATATGCTGAGGTCAAAGAGTTGTGATGTGTACTGAGAGGTTAATATTTTTAATTGCAAGCCCCAGGACGTTAAGATGAAAAATGATTTTTTAAAAAAAGGCACTAGTAGATTTGTGAATGTTGGGTTGATATTCTTAGCAACAAAGGGAGTTTTATGTCACTACTAATCATTTACTCTTGTTATGGCTGAAGAGGAAGGTCTAATAATTTAATAATCATTTAAAACATCTTTCCACACAGTAATAAAATGAAAAGTTGAGGTGAAATCTCTTTCAGGAACAGTAGTTATGGAATCAAAACTACAAATGCAAATATAGAATGTCCAAATAAATATATATATAATTAATCACATACATATATGTGTAATTAACTTACTTGATTTAACTTGAATTCATATATGGGCATATGCCCTCCTAATTTAACAAGAGCTGAGGCAGAATCAGTTTTTTTCTGAATAAATACAAATGACATAGGTACTAGTTCCATGTTATAGTGTAAAAAATAAACCAAGTAAACCAGCAAGCAACTTCCAACAACAAATACCTCCAACAATCCCATAGCAACTGGTACTACTATAGATTCTAGCCCACCACGTGGTCTTCAATCCTATCAAATGTTTTATACTGTTTGCTACATGATCTAAGCAGTTCTGTGTACTATTGGCAATTCATCATACTAATGAAAGGTTTAACATATCAGAGAGGATAAATAATTAAGGAATTCAGAAGGGAGACACAGCTGTTCTTCAAAACCAAATTTTCAGAAGAGAAAGAATTAATTTGGAATCACATATGTAACCCCCAATATGAGACTGAATTTAAATAGTAGCAGGGAAATACCATGAGACCAAGTCCTGCCAATGCATGTGGCCTCTGTTGTATACAGTTGGCCTGGTCCATCTGTGGGATCTTGTACATAAGCACAAAGTCTGAAGCAGGTAATTTGCAGATTAATAACCCAGTCATCTACTGGCCAAGGATGCTAGCCTTCAGGTTACTTTTTATTTTAGGTCTGTTCTGCATAAAGTTTTCAAGTGCTACCGAGTACATTGGAGTACTATTTCTTAATAGATACCTTTGGGATCATCATTAAAATAAAATGAGCATCTAGGGAGGTAATCCAAGGGGCTAAAAATGTTGGATATGTAAATAAGAAGTGATTCCAGCTGAGTGACCTGTTATGAAAGCAGGTAGTGAGTGTCTCATACAGAAAGAGATACTACATACCTTCTGGAGAATTCATGCATTCCTTTGCAATGATATAAGGCTAATTGAGGCCAACAGGCCAATAGGCAGTCTGCCAGCTCTCCTGTCCTTCGGAAAGGAAGCATGTGATTTGAATAAGGAGATAAAAGGAGAGAAGGGACAAGAAAAGAAAGGGAGGAAGCAGGGTGATATCTCAGTAGCTTTCAGACTTCATTGTCTGTAAAGGGGAACTTGGGCTGGATAATTCTAATTCTGAGAAGCAACTTGACAATTTTCTTGAGATGTGGCTTAGAAACAAAACAAAACAAACTGAAGATGCCTCCCTCTCACAGAAATTCTCAAAATGCAACCATGATAAATGAGATTCCAGCTCATCATGTCCTTTCAAATGATGGGAACCCATTCTTGTTGTCCCAAGAATGAGAAAGTGAGAAATAATAAGTCTGGAGGAATTCTCTGAAATGTCATGGGTTCAGCAGGAAGTTCCTTGGAAACTCTGCAGCCGTTCTTGCCCTTGTACTTAGAACAAGAGAGAAGTGATTTCTCTCCTCCAGAGCTAAACCTTGCCCAAACAGCAGAGACAGAAAATCACGGTGCTCCTTTACCGACTCTTCAGAATGCTGGCTGGGTTTCTACAGACACTTTTCACACAAGAACTCTCATTATAAAAATTGTAAAATTAAAGGGAAGTTGCAGATACGCTGTTGGGTCTTCATTACAGAACTGATTAAGACGCAGAGTAAGCAGAAGCTGCAGGAAAAGTCATATTCCACATCATGAAGGACCAAGACATGGATTGAGAACTTTCCCTGGGGGCCAGTTGAGCCTTGGGGGTGTCTTCGTGGCCCAGAGTGTTCGGGGCTCACAAGATTTAGCCAAACATATCAAGTCTCAATTCTACAGACTGAGTGAATGAATTCAGAAACCATTTTTAACAACTTACTTTGTTTTCTATTACTATGCAAAGAAAAAAAAATGATGTATGGTCATTGACTTGTGGAGGGTGTGAGGAAGTTTTGCTGAAATAACTTCTTTTATCTGGGGAAAATCTCAATCTAATCTCTCTCAGACTTACTCACTTTTGTGTGCTCATCATTTGCTCAAAATATTCAGACAATTCACTTCCTTTAGATGAGAATGATTCTGAGTCTGCCTCCATCAGTGGCAGGCCCTGATGTAATAACACTTCCAGTCTATTTTCTTACAGCAGACAAAACTGATTACCTAAGTCTGGCACCTGGATCTGTCTGTCTGTGTGTCTTTCTCCAAACCATGGTTTCTAATATAACTACCCCATGAAGATAAAGTCCTAACCAGTCTGCTTTCTGAAAAGGCAAACACTGCCTGGGCCTATGTAGACCACAAAGGCTTTCAAGTCCTCCTACCCAAGGAGACTGATTTTTTTTTCTTCCTCTTGGCTTCTGCAGGCAGAAGCCATTAGAAGGCTGTCCTTCTCTCTTATCAAACTAACCAACTGGCCCATTCAGATCCATTAGTTTTCCTATCCTTGCTTCAACACATTAATGCAACCCTATAGCAGGAAAAACATCATATGTGTTTCTATATGGGACTGGAAGATACCCTAAAATTAGAATTTTTTTAAAAAAATCAAAGCCAAGAAATTTCTTTTCTCTTGCAATCCCCAATCCAATCTACTTTCAGCAAGTAAGTTTATCCCTGAAAATTCCTGCATCCCAACAACCAAGCAGAAAGCTCAGACATTTGTCCACCAACACAACAGTAGACTTTATTACCAGGTGAAAATACTACAGTGCTCAGTTAAGTAGCCAAGCCTCACATTTCGTAAATCCAAATGATAAATCCCACTTTTGCCCAACAAAGTTTCATTTTTTAGCATATTCACTATTGAGCTGTTTAAAAAAAAAAAAAAAAGGCATACAGAAATGCCTAGCCAGCCAATTAAGGAATTTGTTCTCAGGTCACTAAAACCAAAAAGTGACAGTAGGTATGATGTCTCTGCCTGCCATCTTCACCTTGAGAGCAAGTCTTCTGAGGCCCTTACTTTGATCATTTTGCTAAATGAAGAGATTAGATCATGATATTCAACCTTTTTGTACAAAGGACCTGTTTTACAAGATTTTCTTCTCTTATTTTGTAAGACTTTTTCCTGATTAAATTCATTCCCTTACATTTTATTATTCAGAGACATATAAATGCCAGTCTCCATGTGACTGTCTTCTTATAAATTAAGTCCCAGGCTCAAAGATTCTATTCCCCATGGGGCTTTCCTTGACAAATCTATCTACAGTTAGCCACCACTCACAACCCCTACACAAAATTGAAACCCCTACTCACAACACCAACCCACACAGTTTCTCACTACCACAATACACTACTTTATTTCCTTCACTTTTGGCATGACCCTTGTTCGTTTTTGGTCTGTCTTCCCACCAGAACACAAGCACCCTAAGAGGAAGACTATGTCTATCTGGCTCACACTGGGATCTTCTGCCCTGGGAGCACTCAGTGTACTCAACAGGTATTCAGAAATATGTGTTGAATGAAGGAAGAAACAATGAACAAACTAGAGCTTCTGAATGACAGGATTCCAACCAACCAAAAAGAAGATTGGTCATGAGTGTTAGATTACTCTACTAACCCTGTGTTATCATAAAGCAGTGGTCCCAATCAGGGGTAATTTTATCCCCCATTCCCCCCAACCTGGGGCTCTTTGGTAGTATCTGCAGCCAGTTTTAGCTATCATACCTGGCATCTAGTGGGTAGAGGCCAGGGATGCTGCTAAGCATTCTACAATGCACAGGACAGCCCCCAAGACAAGGAATTATCTGGCCACAAATGTCAATAGTGCTGAGACTGAAAATTCCGTCTAAATGATCTCCAGGTATTTTCATTCTCTGCATATAACCCATCTGTCTTTAGAGGTTCTTTATGGGGTCCTGGCTGGGGAGTCTCTGGACCCTTAGAGGATCAACAAGTTCTCTCTCAGGTCCAAGATTCTATAATTCTGTGGTTCTACATGATCTTAGCAGCCCTCATGCTATATGGTATCATGAGTTTTCAGTTTTGTTTTTCTAATTTTGTAGCTTACCAAAAATCTTTTCAGAAAAAAAAAAAATCCAAGGTGAAGTCATGTGACTGGTCTGTCTTTCTTAGTGATACGGCCCTTGCATCCACCCTTGCACAGTTGATAACCCTGTGAGTTTTGTGAGTAAGGGGCAAATGTCATTAAAAATGGTCAAGTCAGCTGGGCACAGTGGCTCACTCCTGTAATCCTACCACTTTGGGAGGCTAAAGCGGGTGAATCACTTGAGGGAAGGAGTTTAAGACAAGCCTGGCCAACATGGTGAAACACTGTCTCTTACTAAAAATACGAAGAAAAAAAAATTAGCCAGGCTTGGTGGCAGGTGCCTGTAATCCCAGGTACTCAGGAGGCTGAGGCAAGAGAATTGCTTGAGCCTGGGAGGCAGAGGTTGCAGTGAGCCAAGATCACATCACTGCACTCCACACTTCATCCTGGGCAACAGAGCAAGACTCTGTCTCGTTAAAAAAAAAAAAAAAAAAAAAAAAAAAAAAAGGTAAGTCTTTAGGCATGTGGCCTCTGACTAAAATTTCTGTGAAAAACAATGCATATGTTCTCTGCAATGTGTAAAATCATCTTCTTTCAAAGTGACAGGGCCCCAGGCTACTATAAATCACTCTTCAGAGGACAAATAATGCTTTCTTTTTTATTCTTACATCCCCAGGGCCCGGCACAGGTCAGGCTCTGATGAGATTTGTGCTATGAGTACTAACTGTATACATGCCTGCTTTCCAGGAGAAAATTAACCAGTGGTACCAAATTGAACTAAATGTTGAAGAACCTAAGGAATTCCAGAGAGCATCCATGACCAAAAAAACAAAACTAAACAAAACCTAGTGCTTATAAAGCTAATGAAGCTATATCGCAGTGGTTGGCAGACTACTGGGACACAAGCAATTCTAAATCTCCACTTGTCCGTGAGTTTTAAGTAAATGACCACCCTCCTTTTCCTCATCATCCATGGAGAAGCTGCCTCTGGCTGCATCATTCTACCTATGTGTTTTTAACACCGCTAAGCTACCATGAACTGATGTGACACCTGGAGTCATCACCTGACTACAGTTGAGACTATTTGGTTGCCTTCCCTCCACAAAACCGTTTTTATTCTTGTTTGCAAAGCATGCTGGAAAGCCTGAGGAACAATTCTGTCCTATAGCTCAAAACTGTATAAACATTTTCAGTGGCGAGAGTGTAACAAAATTAGGTAGAAGCAGAGTTTTTTCTTCTTAACCTCCCTGAAAAATAGCGAAACAATATTATTTATGCCTTCCTTAAGTTAAAGAGAAGAAACTATGCTAAAAGTTAACCATCAAAAGGTTCATCATGTCCAGTGGAGAGGAGACCTTAAAAGACCATGTATAGTCCAAACTGGTCCAACATCTTCATTTTCCAGAGACTGTCACTGAAGTCTCAAGAAAAATAACCCACCCAACCCTTCTGGCACATGAATTTTCTGAAGCCAGAAAAAAAAATCTTTTGAATTCCATAATTTGAGAAAGGAACTCATAAGTAAAGACACTCCATACATGGCAGTTGTTCAACAGCTATTCACACTTAAGGTCCATGCCATATATTCTCCGTAATGAGTCTTTCTTCATCAGGGAGGCAGATTTCAGAATAACCACAAGTGTCTCCTCTAACCCTGAATTCACATCCGGGAGAGTAACTGAAAAGGTACAAAATCAATTTTTTGCAGTTTGACTGTTCAAAGAACTTCTTAGGCATGCAAGTAGTGTGTTTATACTTTGGAAACATGCTTGGAAGACTGAAAGTTGCTGACAAAGGTATACACAGAAGAACAAGAGCTATAACACTGAATTATCTTTAGAATCCCAACCTCATGGAATCGAAACAAGGTTATGTAGTAGCTTTATGCCCGCCAAATCTCCCCCACGAGAAACATCGTCTTGTTTCTTATGGAAAATGTGCACTGCCAACAAAGTCACTGAACAGGCTAGCTGAACAAGCCTTCAGAGGCTCTGGACAGAGCAGGGTCAGTTCATGTAAAATGGAAAAGAAGAGCAGTCAGTCTCACAAATGCCTAGGAAAAAAAGCCAGCCTCTTTGTGGCACATCTAGTAAGTGACTCAGACCAATGATACCAGAACATTGTTGATACTGGATTGCCCTCAAAATTATATACTGCATTCTGAAACCAACTGCAACTTGAAATATTTTTCTCTCTTCACTAATAATTTATCTTTATCCTTTATTTTTTTATTTATCTAACTTTATTCCTAGAAGGTATCTATATCTACTTGTTGTATATAAAAAAATCTAAATATATCAGAAAGTCTTGGAATCATCTTTAACTTTAAAAATATCTTCCCTAAGAGTGTTTTACAAGAGTCTGTTATCGTTATGAAGACAACAGCTTAGGAATCAGGGAGATGGTGAGATCTCTATGTTTGTTCATGGTTTTCCTCCAGGTTGAACACTTTTACCTGCTTTTGGAAGGTCTAATTAATTCCCACCCTTTAAGACAGTGGTTCTCAAAGTTTAGTTCCTGGACCAGCAGCATCATATCACCAAAGAACTTGTTAGAAATGCAAATTATCGGGTTCTCCACAAGACTTGAATCAGAAACTCTGGTGTTGAGGTCCACTAACTTTTTTTTTTTTTTTTTTTTTTACATATTTTCAGGGTGATTCTGAGGCCCACACAAGTTTTAAGACCAAGCTCAGATTTTCCCTCCTGTATGAATCAGTTCCTGAGACCACCAGCTACAACAGTGAGCATTCCCTGTTCCACTGCATTGGAGCCCTACTTTAAAATGCTGCCGATTGGATAAATGTAATAATAGCTATGCAGTCCTTGAAGTGCACAGGAGACAACTACTGTCTGCAAATATTTAATTTCTTATTTAGCAATTAACGAGAAAATACTAAGATGCAGATCCAGCATCAGAAACTAACACGAGTACACTCATAAAAGCCAATTACTGTTCTTGAAAGAATGAAGACTGTGGCTACTCCAAGTGCTGACCCTGATACCCATCTCCCTTAAAAACTTCAGAAAGGTTCATGACATGGTGTCGTTGATATTTCTAAAGCAAGACATGGCAATCCACAAAGGAAAGGATCAGATTATTTTACCCATAAAATACTAAGAGTTGGGTAAATCCTCAGGGTCCCAGACTCTTCCATGACAGGAAGCTTTTGTGTTTAAATAAAATCTTATTAGAAAATACCTCCAAGCGTATAGTGGTCATTTGATTGCTGCCTTACAGCTATATTTCAGGGCTAAATTCCCAGCTAAGAATCAACATCTGAAGACACAGATGTGTCTGGAAATCCCTCAAAAGAAGGATATATGCTTTAAGCTAACCAAAGACATTTCTAGAAAAAAAGTGGTAGCTCATGGTCTCAAACTGCTAACAAAGGATTGGCTGGGGAAAAAGAAAGACAAAACACAGACAAAGACGTTGGGTGCAGTGCCTCACACCTGTAATCCCAGCACTTTGGGAGGCCAAGGTAGGTGAATCATCTGAAGTCAGGAGATCAAGACGAGCCTGGCCAACATGGCGAAACCCCGCCTCTAATAAAAATACAAAAATTAGCCAGGTGTGGTGGCAGGCACTTGTAGTCCCAGCTACTCAAAAGGCTAAGGCACGAGAATCACTTGAACACGGGAGGCAGAGGTTGCAGATCGCACCACTGCTCTCCAGCCTGGGTGACAGAGCAAGACTCCGTCTCAAAAAACTAATTAAAAAAAAAAATAGACAAAGAAAAGAAGAGTTTGGCCACACCAAACCAATATACTTACAGGACCCTTGAATCAAAAACAAGACTTAAAACTTAGAATCATCAAGTTCAGAGAGAAAAATTCAATGGTATCCTGCCCAGGAACCTAGCCAGAACCCTTTTAAATTGCTAAAGGACTACAGAAGCAAGTCAAGCCAGCAAGACACAAACCCAGGTTCTAAAAGCAGAATTAAGCAGGGCTTGAGAAGGTGATTTAAAGGGATGTTTCTCTCATTGTTTGAGGGCCAAGAAAATGTTCTGCTAGTTATGCCCTGAAGACAAATAAGTTAAAAACAACAACAACAACAACAAACTAAGACAAGAAGTGGAGGATTGGAGGATGACAGGAAAATGCAGCATGGAACAGACCCATGAAAAAATCTATTTTGAAGGAACAGGACACAGAAGAAAATTATATACAACAATTAGCAGAGATCCTATGAAAGGAGATCAAAGACAAGATGACAAGACATCAGCACAACATGAAAGAGAGGCTGGCAGTTGAAGAAAGAAAATGATGACAAAAATAATATCATTGCAGAACTAATAAATATATTAAACTTATAAGAGGTAAAATCCACAAATCAAAAACAAAGTTGATGATGTGGCAAAGAGTCTTCAAAAAACTGCACAAAATGCAGAGGAAAAGGACTAGTAGATGAAAGCAAGTGGAGAAGATGACAGATAAGAAGGTTTGAAAACAGATCGAACACACAGATAAAAGGTATTCTAGAAGTAGACAGCAAAACAAAACAAAGCAAAACAAAATATGCTTAAATCTGTGGTGGAAAATACTTAGTTGAAATATATATCTGATATTCCAAGAAAAAGTAAGACTGAATCAGTAAAATTAAAGCATCTTGGTAAAGTTACAGAATTTCAAGGCTAAACATTAAATTCTATATACCTCCAGATCTTTAAAGTTAGTCAGTTATAAGAGAAAATGTCAGGTGTCCTCTGACTTTTTCACAGTAACATTTGATTGGCAGAAAATGTGAAGCTGTGTCTGTAGAGGCTCAAGAAAGAGAGAATACTGCCCAAGTATTCAACTCTCAACTAAGTTCACAATTTTTTGTTTTTCTACTATATAAAAGTAATTTTAAAAAAGATTTTCTAATCAGTATAGTCAGAGAATGAAGCACATAAATAACTTTTCTTCAAAATACAACCAAGAGAAGGTTCAAAATAAAAATCTCAAGAACAGGAAATTTAAAGGAAAGCAGAGGCTGTGAGCACTAAATCTACTTACATTTAGAACTACGACAGAATAATTAATAACTTACAAAATAAAATTATAATTCTTTAAATGTAGTAGTTATAATAACAATAAATTATTCTGTAATAATGACTATAAAAGTATGTAGAATTGGAAAAAAATCCTTAATGATAAAATATTCGGGTGGAAGTGAAAAACCTTTAGAGGATAAAAATAAATGGGCGTGGTGGCTCTCGCCTGTAATCCCAGCACTTTGGGAGGCAGAGGCAAGTGGATCATTTGAGGTCAGGAGTTCAAGACCAGTCTGGCCAGTAAGGTGAAACCTGGCTGCTACCAAAACTACAAAAATTAGCCATGTGGTAGTGGCGTGTGCCTGTAATCCCAGCAGCTTGGGAGGCTGAGGCAGAAGAATTGCTTGAACCTGGGAGGCAGAGGTTGCAGTAAGCCAAGATGGTGCCACTGTACTCCAGGCTGGATGATAGAGTGAGACCCTGTCTCAAAGTAAATAAATAAACAAATAAAATACATATGTGTGTATATATATACACATATTCTCAACTTTCATAGCAGGGCAAAAATACTCGTACTGTTTCATTTCTGAAGTTAACAAATTTCCAAATAAAAGTGTAAGAACATTAATTAATAATAAAAATGAAAAAGACTATATAGCCTTGAATTACTAGAGGAAGGAACTCAAAGAAAATGCAGATTATGTAATAAAAAGAAGAAGACAAAGAAAATTGCACAGAAATATAAAAGAGAATGAATAAAATTAATTAGAATTAGGCATATGTGGTATATCAATAAATGTAATTAATTCTTCCTCTGAAAAATATCCCCAGAGTAAATTAAAAAACAATCTTTAATTGGATTGTGTCTATAAAAGACACACATACAAATGGTATATGTTTTGTAAAATGATGCAAAAAGTCTGAAAGTCTTAATATCATTAAACATATATCAAGCAAAAGAAAGTAGAAATCATGATTAATATTACCCATGGTTAAATTCAAGATACAAAAACTTTTAACATGATAAAGATGAACACTTAATAATGTAAAAGTACAATCCACAATGAAGATTTATTATGAATATTTATGCTCTCCAGCAGCATCAAATAGATAAAGAAATAAAGATGGCAACAGATAAAAGAAGTAGGCATAAGCACTTAACAGATTAACTGGAGAAAGTCCACTAAGGATATAATTCATATAATTCATAAAATTGAGTTAAGAGATACATTTCATATTCTGTATCTGGAAATGGAAAACATATTTTCATTTCAAGCATCTGTGAGACATCTACAAAAGTTTTCAAGTAGCCATGGAGGTTTATAGAAGCTTTAATGCCAAAATTAAGAGACAAAAAATTACAAATTTAAAAAAAAGTATATAATTTTTACTTACAGTGAAATATAAAGGTAGGTTAAAAAAAAAAAAAAACCAAGATGAAGAAAAGAAAAGAAAATCCCAAACATTTGAGAAAATTTTTAACATTCTCCCAAGCAATTTCTGGGATAACTAGAAATAATACTCACAAGTAGACTATGGCTTTTAAAATGCTACATATATGGAATCTGGTAAAAGTTCTACTTAAAGGAAACTTCACGGCTCTATGAAAAGTATAAATCAAGAAATAACAATACTAAATGAATCAAATATCTAACTCAAGTATGGAGTGAAACTGAAGGACAGAAGAAGAAAAGATTTCAATATGATAAAAACAAACTCAGGAATCAATATATTAATTCACTTAGTAATTTTTATTTTTTTTAAATATAAAGCTATATAAAATTAAAACAATTAGATAGCCTAATTAGGAACAAAAAGGGAGTAGGGCAAAACATAGATATAGAAAATAAGTATCAGAAGTAGACAATATCCAAAAATGTAAAGGAAAATGCATTATAATTCTAAAATTACCATGTAAAACTAATGGCAATATACATAAAACTAATGTAATAGGTCTAGAAACAAATATATTAACCAAAATTAATCCAAGAAGAAACTGTATCAATGAAAGACTAGGAAAAAGTCAAATAGCCAACCTAATCACCAAAGTATCTTAAGCGACATTAAGGAATCAGTAAATCAGATGCTTTTTAAAATGGTTTAAAGTCTAAAGCACAAGACTGTTACTGTCACCAATGTATTTCCAAAGCCAATGTGACATAGATCACAGAGCTTAGTCCACAGCAATACACAATAAATACTAATGAAAAGCAGAGCAATGTCACTTAGAAATATTAAGGCAGAAATTCAAAATAAAATCCAGGAGCTCATTAAAGGAATATCTCTCCCAAATCAACTGGAGTTGACTAAGGAAAGTCAATTTCAACACAAGAAAACTTAACAACACTCCACTCTATTAAAAGGTCAAAAAACACACTTTTGGAGGCTGAGGCAGGCGGATCACAAGGTCAAGAGATTGAGACCATCCTGGCCAACATGGTGAAACCCCATCTCTACTAAAAATACAAAAATTAGCTGGCCTTGGTGGCACGCACCTGTGGTCCCAGCTACTTGGGAGGCTGAGGCAGGAGAATCGTTTGAACCTAGGAGATGGAGGTTGCAGTGAGCTGAGATCTCGCCACTGCACTCCAACCTGGCACCTGGCGACAAAGCAACACTGTCTCAAAAAAAAAAAAAAAGTCAAAAAACAAAACAATAATTTGATTGGTACCAAGGAGGCTGAACAGTACTTGACACAATTCAAGATAAACTCAGTGTTATACTTAATGATGAAACATTAGAAAAATTAAAGTCAAAAACCAAATGAGGTACTTAGCATTGTTGTGGAAAAGCTAGCCAATGCATTTGTAAAAGTGAACAAAGAGAAACAACTACTAGAAAAGAAGAGATTAAGTTTTCAAAATTTACAAATAAGGTAAATTATCCAGATGTGGGCCCAAGTGAATGACACTTTCATTCTCTACTTAATGATGTGAACAGATTTCAACACTTTAAACATTTTTAAATAATCATCACATGTAAAACAACTGGAGTGATTGGCAAATTACTAGTTATCAATAAACTTGTTATTAATAAACTTTCTTACTTTAGATTACTAAGAATGTTGACTCTTCTAACAATGACATTCTTTCTTCCGCCCTGTCTGGGATTCTTGAATGACTATTTCTAAGTCAATAACCTCAGACAATCCATATTCAGTGATTTTAGAAACTTCAGCCTTAAGGTTATAAAGATAAATTTTTATTAATTATACCTGTATATCATCAATTCTCAATCAACAAGTTGCTCTACCGATAAAGGAAAAGCAGAGATTTCTGGTATCATGGCAGACAGGAGGCAGGACTAGATTGCAGCTCCAGACAGAGCAGTGTGCCGAGGCTCCAACTGTGAATGTTAGCTCCATAACTACTGCAAGAACAAACCAGCAATCCTAAGAGGACCCACAGACACTCCTGAAGGAAGCAGACTACTCCTGCAGGACCTGGGAGACGTACAAATACTGTGAGTGTCCCAACTGCAGAAGTAGGAAAGGCAGAGCCTCCTCTCCCAAACACAACCGCCCACTGGAGAAGGTGAAGGTCTGTTTGCAGGAGAAGTTTCTGACTTTACCTGGAGCTGGGTCAAGTGAGAAAGCTGGTGAAATACAGGGGTAGAGGAAGCAGCAGAAAGGCCCTGGATCTCACTGGGTCCCTAAGCAGCCCATTCCTTCCTGGCCCCACAGGGATCCATCAGGAGGGTGGCCAGAGGAGTAAAACTCAACAGAGAGAAGGAACTCTCCAGCTGAACTTTGTAACAATTTGAAGACTTCACAGGCACAGAAGAACTATAACTTTTTTCCTCACAGCTGAGAGGTAGATAGCCTCAGAAATTTTCAAGCCCATCTCACCCTTCACCTGGAAACAGACTCGGGCTTGTTACTGGGGTCACAGTAGGAGTGAGACCAGCCCTTCGTGATTGCCAGGATTCTCCCACTTCCCTAACAACCTGGGTGACCCAGCAGAGGCAACCATAATCCTCCTAGGTACACAACTCTAGTGACCTGAGAACTTCACCCTCATCCCCTACTGCAGCCTCAGCAAGACCTCCCCAAGGAGAGTCTCAGCTCAGACACATCTCACCCCAGCCTCACCTGATGATCCTTCCCTACCCACTCTGGTAGTGGAAGACAAAGGGCATATATATAATCTTGGGAGTTTTAGGGCCCTGCCCACCACTGGTCCCTCTCTACATTACTACAGCTGATGCTTTCTGGAAAATGCCACCTCCTGGCAGGAAGCCAACCAGCACAAAAATACAGCATTAAACCACCAAAGCTAAGGACCCTCATGGAGTCCACTGCACCCTCCGCCACCTCAACCAGAACAGGCGCTGGCATCCATGGCTGAGAGACCCATAGACAGTTCACATGACTCTGTGCAGAAACCCCCAACCAGCCTGGTGCCGGGTAGACTTGCTGGGTCACAGGAAGCCACATCCGTAGGAAAAGGGGAAGAGTATTACATCAAGGGAACGCCCCATGGAACAAAAGAACCTGAACAACAGTCTTCAGCCATAGACCTTCCCTGTGACAGACCCTACCCAAATCAGAAGGAACCAGAAAACCAACCCTATTAACAAGACAAAACAAGGCTCTTCAACACCACCCAAAATCACACCAGTTCACTAGCAATGGATCTGAACCAAGAAGAAATCTCTGATTTATTTGAAAAATAATTCAGAAGGTTAGTTATTAAGCTAATCAGAGACAGACCAGAGAAAAGCAAAGCTCAATACAAGGAAATCCAAAAAAACGATATAAGAAGGGAAGAGAAAGATATTCATGGAAACAGAGAGCTTAAAGAAAAAAAATCAAAAATGCAAGAAACTGGACATACCTTTAGACATGTAAAACCCTCTGAAAAGTCTCAGCAATAGAATTGAACAAGTAGAAGAAAGAAATTCAGAGCTCAAAGGTAAGGTCTTCAATTTAACCCAATCCAACAAAGACAAAGAAAAAAATAATAAGAAAATATGAACAAAACATTCAAGAAGTCTGGAATTATGTTAAACGACAAAACCTAAGAATAATCGATAAACCTAAGGAAGAAGAGAATTCTAAAAGCTGGGAAAATATATTTGGGGAAATAATCAAGGAAAACTTCCCCAGCCTTGAGAGAGACCTAGACAGCCAAATACAAGAAGCACAAAGAACACCTGGAAAATTCATCATCACAAGAAGACCTTTGCCTAGGCACATTGTCATCAGGTTATCCAAAGTTAAGACAAAGGAAAGAATCTTAAGAGCTGTGAGACAGAAGCACCAGATAACCTATAAAAGAAAACCTATCAGATTAACAGCAGATTTCTCTGCAGAAATCCTACAAGGTAGAATAGATTGGGGACCTATCTTCAGACTCCTCAAACACAAACACAATTATTAGTGAAGAATTTTGTATCCAGCAAAACTAAGCATCATATATGAAGGAAAGACATAGTTGTTTTTACATAAACAAATGCTGAGAGAATTCACCATAGCAAACAACCACTCCAAGAACTGCTAAAAGGAGCTTTAAATCTTGAAACAAACCCTGGAAACACATCAAAATAGAATCTTTTTTTTGGAGACAGAGTCTTGCTCTGTCCCCCATGCTGGAGTGCAGTGGCATGATCTTGGCTCACTGCCTCTGCCTCCTGGGTTCAAGCAATTTTCCTGCCTCAAACTCTCAAGTAGCTGGGATAACATGTGTGCACCACCATGCCCAGCTAATTTTTGTATTTTTAGTAGAGATGGGGTTTCACCATGTTGGCCAAGCTGGTCTCAAACTCTTGACCTTGTGATTCACCTGCCTCGGCTTCTCAAAGTGCCAGGATTACAGGCCTGAGCCACTGTGCCCAGCAAAACAGAATCGCTTTAAAACATAAATTACACAGGACCTGTGAAACAAAACTACAAGTTAAAAAGGAAAAACAACAAGCCAAAGTACACAGGCAACAAAAGAACATGATGGAAGCAATGGTACCTCACATTTCAATACTAACATTGAATGTAAATGGCCTAAATGCTACACTTAAAAGATACAGAATCACAGAATGGGTAAGAAGTCATCAACCATCGGCTGCCTTCAAGAGACTCATATAACATATAAGAACTGACATAAACTTAAAGTAAAGGGGTGAGAAAAGGCATTTCATGCAAATAGAGACCAAAAGTGAGCAGGGCTAGCTATTCTTACATCAGACAAAATAAACTTTAAAGCAAAAGCAGTTAAAAGAGACGAAGAAGGAAAGCATACAATGGTAAGAGGCCTTGTGTAACAGGAAAATGTCACAATTGTAAACATATATGCACCTAACACTGGAGCTCCTAAATTTATAAAATAATTACTAATAGACCTAAGAAATGAGATAGCAACACAATAATAGTAGGGGACTTGAATATTACACTGACAGCACCAGAGAAGTCATCAAGACAGAAAGTCAACAAAGAGACAACGTATTTAAACTTACCTTGGAACAAATGGACTTAACAGATGTATACAGAACATTTCATCCAACAACCTCAGAATACACATTCCATTCAATGGCACGAGGAACTTTGTCCAAAATGGACCATATGATAGGCCACAAAACAAGCCTCAATAAATTAAGAAAACTGAAATTATTATGTCAAGCACTGTCTCAGACAACAGTGGAATAAAACTGGAAACGAGTTCCAAAAGGAACCTTCAAAACCACGAAAATATAATCTATTCCTGAATGAGCACTGGATCAGAAACAAAATCAAGATGTCAATTCAAAAATTCTTCTAGCTTAATGATAATAATAACACAACCTATCAGAACCTCTGGGATACAGCAAAGGCAGTGCTAAGAGAAAAGTTCATAGCCCTAAATGCCTACATCAAAAAGTCTGAAAAAGCACAAACAGACAATCTAAGATCACATCTCAAGGAACTAGATAAACAAGAACAAAACAAACCCAAACCCAGAGAAGAGAGAAAATAACCAAGATCAGAGCAGAACTAAATAAAATTGGAAAAAAATACAAAAGATAAATGAAACAAAACGTATTTCTTTGAAAAGATAAATAAAATTGATAGACCCTTAGCAAGATTTAACCAAACCTCACTAAGAAGAAAACAGGAGCTATTACAAACTGGCACCACAGAAATACAAAAGATCATTCAAGGCTACTATGAACACCTTTATGCATATAAACTAAAAAACCTAGAAGAATGGATAAATTCCTGGAAAAATACAACCCTCCCAGCTTAAATCAAAAATAATTAGGTACCCTGAACAGAAGAATAACAAGCAGTGAGATTGAAATAGTAATTTAAAAATTACCAACAAAAAAAAGTCCAGGACTGGATGGATTCCCTGCAGAATTCTATGAGACATTCAGAGAAGAATTGATATCAATCCTTTTGACACTATTCCACAAGATAGAGAAAGAAGGCACCCTCCCTAATTCTATGAAGCCAGCATCACCCTAATATCAAAACCAGGAAAGGACATAACCAAAAAAGAAAACTACAGACCGATATCCTTGATTAACATAGATGCTAAAATCTGTAACAAAATACTAGCTAACCAAATCCAATAACATATCAAAAAGATAATCCACCATGATCAAGTGAGTTTCATACCAGGGATGCAGGGATGCAGGGATGCAGGGATGGTTTAACATATGTGAGTCAATAAAGTGATACATCACATAAACAGAATTAAAAACAAAAATGACGTGATCATCTTGACAGATGCTAAGAAGCATTCAACAAAATCCAGCATCCCTTTATGATTAAAACTCTCAGCAAAATCGGCATACAAGAAACAGACCTTAATGTAATAAAAGCCACCTATGACAAACCTACAGCCAGCATAATACTGAATGGGGAAAGTTGAAAGCACACCCTCTGAAACCTGGAACAAGACAAGAATGCCCACTCTCACCACTCCTCTTCAACATAGTACTAGAAGTTCTAGCCAGATCAGACAAGAGAAAGGAAATAAGGAGCATCCAAATTGGTAAAGAGGAAGTCAAACTGTCACTGTTTGTTTGCTGATAATAGGATTGTTTACCTTGAAAACCATAAGGACTCTTCCAGAAGCTCCCAGACTGATAAAAGAAGTCAGCAAAGTTTCCAGACACAAGATTAATGTACACAAATCTGTAGCTCTTCTGTACACCAACAGCAACCAAGAGGAGAATCGAATCAAGAACTTAAGCCCTTTTACAATCGCTGCAAAAAAACAAAAAAATACTTAGAAATATACCTGACCAAGGAGGCAAAACACTCCTACCAGGAAAACTACAAAACACTGCTGAAAGAAATCATAGACAACACAAACAAATGGAAACACATCCCATGCTCATGGATGGGTAGAATCAATATTGTGAAAATGACCGTACTGTCAAAACAATGTACAAATTCAATGCAATCTCCATCAGAATAGTACCATCATTCTTCACAGAATTAGAAAACACAATTCTAAAATTCATACAGAACCAAAAAAAAAAAAAAAAAAAAAGCCCACATAACCTAAGCAAGACTAAGCAAAAAAGAACTAATCTGGAGGCATCACACTACCACACTACTTAATTTCAAACTATACTATAAGGTCATTGTTACCAATACAGCATGGTACTGGTATAAAAATAGGCATATAGACCAATGGAAAAGAATATCAAGAATCCAGAAATATCCCAAATACAAGCAAGAACAGAAAGTGGGGAAAGGACACCTTTTTCAACAAATGGTGCTGGGATAACTGGCTAGCCACATGTAGGAAATGAAACTGGATCCTCAACTCTCACCTTATACAAAAATCAACTCAGGATGGATTAAGGACTTACATCTAAGACCTGAAACCATAAAAATTCTAGAAAATAACATCGGAAAAATCATTCTAGACATTGGCTTATACAAGAAGTTCATGACCAAGAACCCAAAAGGAAGTGCAATAAAAACAAAGATAAATAGCTGGGACCTAATTAAACTAAAGAGCTTTTGCACAGCAAAAGGGACAGTCCACAGAGTAAACAGACAACCCACAGAGTGGGAGAAAATCTTCACAATCTTTACATCTGACAAAGGACTAATATCCAGAATCCACAAAGTATTCAAACAAACCAGTCAGAAAAAAACAATCCCATCAAAAAGTAGTCAAAGGACATGAATAGACAGTTCTCAAAACAAGATATACAAATGGCCAACAAACATGAAAATGCTCAGCATCACTAATGATCACGGAAATGCAAATCAAAACCACAACGTGATACCACCTTACTTCTCCAAGAATGCCCATAATAAAAAAAAATCAGAAAATGGTAGATGTTGGCATAGATGTGGTGAAGAGGAAACACTTCTACACTGCTGGTGGGAATGTAAACTAGTACAACCACTATGGAAAACAGTGTGGAGCTCCTTCAACAACTAAAAGTAGAACTACCATTTGATCCAGCAATCCCACTATTAGGTATCTATCCAGAGGAAAAGAAGCCATTATTCAAAAAAGATACTTGCACACACATGTTTATAGCAGCACATTCACAACTGCAAAATCATGAAACCAACCCAAATGCTCATTAATCAGTGAGTGGATAAAGAAACTGTGATATGTGCATATATATTTATCATATATATATGATGGAATACTATGAAGCCATAAAAAGGAATGAATTAACAACATTTGCAGTGACCTGGATAAAACAGGAGACTATTGTATTATTCTAAGTGATGTAACTCAGGAATGGAAAACCAAATATCTTATGTTCTCACGATATATGGGAGCTAAGCTATGAGGACCAAAGGCATAAGAATGATACAATGGACTTTGGGACCTTGGGGGACAGACTGGGAGTGGGGCGAGAGATAAAAGACTACAAATAGGGTGCAGTGCATATGTGGGTGATGGGTGCACCAAAATCTCACAAATCACCACTAAAGAACGTATTCATGTAACCAAATACCACCTGTACTGCAGTAACTTATGGAAAAATAAAACAATTAAATAAAATAAAAATTAAAAAAATAAAATAAGCCATACTATCTCCTCCTAAAGGAATTGAAGCAGGTGGAGGGAAGGCTCAGGACGAGTTCTTGCTACGCAACCTAGCCCTTTGCCTTTTCCCCACTTTTTTCCCTTGAAAAAATGTCAACTCTGGAACGATCTTAAATGAGTGTTTTCTCCCAAATTCTTTTTGTATATCCTCAGACTGGTGTTCCTGCAAATTCATGGTCTCAACTCCACCCAGTAATCTGATGTTGACATAGTTAAGTCTGCCTCCCATTGCTCACTGTGTCTAACTGAGAAGAAGAGATTTCCATTTTCTCTCATGGTTTCCCTTCCTCATCTGCACAGACACTTACCCTTTCTTATCCTTCTGCCACAGTGGAAGGGGTGCTCCCATGTCTCATTATCTGAGGCCGATTCTTTAACTTGAGCTCCAGAGTCAGTCCTCGCCTGCCTCATCTGGGGGATGACCTGATAGTTACCCTTTCTGCATTTTCAATTTATCTTTGACCACTAGCTAAGTCATTCCCACCTTAAACTTGCACCCATCTAGGGAAGAACACACACACACACACACACACACACACACACACACTCTCACACTCACAGACACACTCTCCATCTCCCTCTGGCCTAGGGAAATTATAGGTAGTCAAAGAGGCCTAAGGTTGAATCCCAACTCCATGATTTATGAGCTATATGAATCCTTGACTAATTATTTAAATTCTCCAAACCTCTATTTCCTCATCCATACCAAGTAATTTATGTATCACAGGGTCATGTAGAATAATCTGGGTATGGAACATAAAGCATTTGGCATAGTTTCTGGCATATACAAAGACTTAATTACAACTGCCATTGTTATAATTAATTTCTCCTTTTCACAAACTGCTTTCATGTTCCTTCTCCTTCAGTCTTCTACAGCTAGCTTTTGTAACTCTCACTCTGCTAAACCAAATTCATCATGGTCAGCAACAACCTTCTTAGGACCAATAATAGGATACTTTTGCTTCTAAACCTTACAAAACCATTGTTTCTGTGCCATTCTCCACCATGGCCACCTTTTCCTCCAAATAACTCCCTTCCCTGGATACCTATGACTCTCCCCACCCTGACCCCCTCCCCCAGCATCACCAATTTGTATTCATCCCTCAATCTCAACTTAAAGGAGGGTTTCTCAACCTCAGGGTGCTATGCACATTTGAAGCCAGATAACTATTGTGAGAGGCTGTACTGGGCATTGTAGGATATTTACCAGCATCCCTGATCTCCCCTGTGGATGCCTGTAGCATCTTCCCCCCTCCCCAGTAGTGACAATCAACCGTGCTTCCACTGTCTCTTGGGAGACACTGCCAAATGATCCCCCTCCACCTCCAGAAAGGTTAGGGCAAAATCATTCCCATGAGTACTACTTTCTCTAGAAGGCCTTTCCTGGCACCCCAAGATTGGACTGGGCCCTTCCTAGGTACCCCTGAATCTCCCAAACATTTTCACACAGCACCATCCACTTAGTTGCCCTCTTTCCCCACAGTGCATGGTGAGTTTCTTGAAAGCAGGGACTGTATTCTGTTTAAACCCATCTCCAGGCAGAGTCCAGAACCCATATATTGCTATTCTTCTATTTGGAGTTCTTCCTCCAAATTTATTATAAAACTCAGTTTAATAAGAAATTTTCAAGGTAGGACTCCAGGCACACTAAATATAAACTGATGATAATATGCAGCCCTTTTGAGAAATGTATAAATGTGGGGAAAAGTGTATCTTAGCACTGACGAAATAAGGAATTAAACATTTGCTAATGCTGAGGAACTGCAAGGCTGTATGTGTCGGGGGAGGGAAAGGGGTGGTAGAGAAGCTGAGGATCAGAATTAGAGCACGGCTTTAGCCTCAGTCCCATATGGCCATGAGCTAGGGGCTGGATTGTGGCTGGAGGTGAATCCATGGATCAGCAGGGCGCTGCTGCTGGCCTCTTTCCCTCTCTATTTTCCTTCCCTAATCTCAATGCCATCCTTGTCTTAAGACTCTCTAGCAGATTTAGCATTTTTGAACTTAAGGATACTTCTACCTTTGTCTTCCTTTTCCCATATCCTTGTGCATATTACTGTGCTCTTTATTCTGTTCCTGCCTCTGGCAATGAATTTCAGACAAAGAGGAGTGCCCTTACAAAACGTAATCTTTACTCATAAAACATTACTACATTCCAGAAGACTAGTGTATTTAGGGGATGAGAAGCATCAGGACTGAAAAGAACTAGTCTCCAAATAGTTTATTTCCATGGAATTACTAAAAAACAAAAGTAAGTTTTCAAAGATCGACATATTAAAGTAGAACGAGGTCACTGATGGCAAAAGTTCAACAGTGTAGGCAAAGTTCTCTTGTCACCAAAGCTAAGAATCCCAGGCATCTGGTTCTTTTTCTTGCATACCAAAACCTGTATTTCTTCTTAGGGAATTCTTAGAGCAAAAGTTCTCTAACATTTGTAGTTAAGTGAAAAACTAAGGTGCAAAACAGAACGCATAATCTGTTCCTACTCAAATACTGATAATGATATGATATTAATATATAAATATGGAAAAATGACCATAAGCCGTATACATTAAACTTTTGTATATATAGTTTTCTCTGAAGGTGAGGTTGAAAATAACTTTTAACTTTTCTGAATTCCAACTTCTATAATGTTTGCATGATTTTTATTAGTATGTGGGTTTTATAAGTTGTAACTTTTCTGTTTGTTTGTTTAAAGGTTTTCAGAGAAATCAGAAAACAAACCAAATAGTCTCTCTCTTAAAAAAAACCCCAGGTTCATGAATGGTTGGCCAACAAGTGAGCCCACACATTTTAGGGAATGTGTGGGTGTGCGATCACTTTGGTGTTTAAATACTTAATATGAATCCACACAATAATACGGGCACACGAACAAAAGAGGCACAGCCAAGACTGACCACAGAACATTAACTGCCTATTAGCAAGCAGAGCAAATGTCAATGCTTTGTGAGCTGTCTTCATAAACTTCAGACAGGAGCAGGTGTATCACATACAAGAGATGGCAAGGTTTAGCGGAAACACATATTTGAACAAAATATTTCATCAATCAGTAGACCCCACTGATCTAGTTAGTGTTGAATTTTGTTCTAGGAAGCCCTAAGGAGAACACAGGTTCTGTCCTCAAGGGATTATATACTTTATCTTATAGCCCCAAACACAAATAAACATCTTAAATGTCACTCCAGGAAATATTAGATGTAATATAATCCATTACCTTCTGGAGCTATATGGGATACTAGCCATGATCACCTCATCCCGCAACCAAGATCAGGTGGGAAATCTGAGACGCCATGAGGTCAAGTCTGGCTTAGAAGTGTCTTGTCATTGCCAAGGTCCATTCCACCTCACATCTAGACTGGTGAAGAGGGAAGCATTGATCTGGAACTCTCTGCCCTCATTTTAAAAAATCATTTTCAATTGAGCCAAAAACAAATATTTATTGACCAGCTGCCACATGCCAGCACCGTCCACTTACTGAACATTTGAGTGCCTACTAGGTAGCTGGTATGGTTCTAGACATGGGAGAAAAACAAAAACAATGACGGGGACAGAAGGCTGGCATAAGGGATGTTCTTTCTCATGGAAGTTTAAAATATAGTTGGGATAAGATTGACATTAAAAAAACCTCAGAGTATGAAGAATTCCAAACACTCTATAATAAGGCGTAGATTGTTATGGCACAGTTCCCAAGTACAGAGATGAAGAAGGCAGTTATGATGAGACCATTGGGAAAGAAAAGGACATGATTCAAGGCTAGAAAGGGTGGGTTAGATAATGAATGTTCTTGTTTCTTTGCACTGCACTTCTTTTCATAAGCAGATAACACCAGGATGTAGAGGGGAGGTGAACATCATAACCAGACTGAATGGTTTCTCTATGAAGAACTCCATGAATATATGTAAGAAACAGGCACCCAGTACATATTTCAAATCCCAAAAAGAGGGTATTGCAGGAGTTACAAGTTTTTGCTTCCATGAATGTTCTTGAAAGCTAGCAATTAGCACAGGCCACTAGAACTACCATAGGTTTTAGCAAAGAAAGACAACAGGGCCTCACCCTAGCAGTTGGGATCTAGCTCCAAGGCCTACCACCTGATCTTAGGCAAGCTACAGAACTACTTCCTGACCTGTAAAATGTGACTAAAAAATATCCATGTCATAGGGATTAAATAACATAACATCTATCAAGTTTCAAATGTCAGAGCCTTCCCTTCTTCCCTTCATTTGGAGAGAAACAGGGATCTCTTATCATCCTTAATCAGGGCAATGTGATATAATGAAAGCTGTGTCCTACCAAGATTATTCTGGCAGCATTATAGGAACTCCTTGGGTGGAGAGGATGGTGGGAAACAGGCTGCTAAGCAGCTGCTGAGATGGTCCAGGGATGAAATAAAGGAGGCCCAGACCAGACGATGCACTGGGGGTGAAGAGGAGGGGTCAAGCCTACATGATATTTAGAAGGGAGCAAGGACAGAAGCTAATGCTTGGTGCACTCTGTCTAATAACCAGGTCACTACTTTCTGACCCACCCAGGGTAACTAATGAGATGTGGTCTAAGCTCAATTTTTTCTAACATATGTCAAGAACAGTCTGCTCTTTGGTGATAGATGAAAAATGATACTTTTAACTGAATTTTAAAAGAACAGTGCCAATGAAGGTGTGGAATATCATACAAGAAGCACCAGACCTTAGGTTGGAATAGTTTAAACAAATGGTGCTCAGAGACAGTGCATCAACCTATGATAATGGTATTCCCATAAGTTTCCTATTTAACTAGAGAGCAAAGAAATTACCTAGACCAGCAGCGTCAGATTAAAAAATCATGCCAGCTATGTATGTAATTTTAAACTTTCTAGCAGCTAGAAACAAGTGTAATTAACTACAATAACATAGTCTGTGTAGCCTAACATATCCAACCATATTATCTCTATAATATTTTTATATTTGTCAATATAAAGTTTATATTTATCAATATAAAACCTACTGAGATATTTCATCTTTTTTTCCTAATAAGCTTCAAAATTAAGTATATTTTAGACTTACAGCTGCACATCCATTTGGATCAGGCACTGTTTCAAGTGCTGTTTCACTGTTTCAAGGGCTCAACACCCACATGTGGCTCAGGGCTACCAAACTGGACAGCACAGATTCAGAAAACCTTGAAGGATTCCTCTGAACACAGTACTTATTTAAGAGTTTTCATTCACACTCACCTTGAAGTAGTTACCTAATGCAGCTGAACATCTGGAGTGAGGGATTTAAGATGCTAATCTAATCACATCTGTTGCCATGCTTACAGCCCTGTAATACCTTTACATTTTCCTTAAGATAAAGACCAAAGAGTTAGGGATCCCTCCCACTTAAAAAAGGAAAGTCTGTTATATTGTTTTATGGATGGTTGAACTAGTATCTTTTTATCTTCTCTCTGTAATAGAGATACAAAGGTCTTTCTTAAAGTAGTATGCCTCTACTACCTACACTGTCAAACTGATCATTTACGGAATGCAGCAACCCCAGAGCTGAGCCAGCTGAAAAAAAAAATCTTCAGCCAACAAGGGCTGTGTTGAACCTGGGCCTAGCAGCACCCAGTATGGCAGTGAGGAGCATGGGCTTGCAGCCCACCACCAGTTTAAATCCAGTCTTTATCACTTAACAATGGTCAGAACGTGGCAAGTTGTATAACCTCTCTCTGCTTCGATTCCCTCACTATAAAAAGTGGTAAAGATAGTACTATTTCATAGGATTATAACAAGATTAAATGAGGTAATACATAAAAATCACTTTGCACATAGTCTGTTGCCAGTAATTCCTAGCCATGTATTTTCATGGATTTCTCTAGTCCTCCAGAAATGTCAGGATCACATGTCTCAACAATCTCAAAGAGGTGTGTAGGCAGCACTTAGAGCACAAATGACCTGCGTTCACATCCCTGTTCCGACACCTACCATGTAAGTGAACCAAAGTGTAAGTTACTTAACCCGTCTAAAGCCTCTTTTTTCTCATATGCTAAAGAGAAATAACAATAAAGTTACATCCACAGCACAACCACATATTGAGGTTAAATGAGACAACAGAAATACCAGGGAATCTTGACTCTTAGAAAACATAGTTCCTGCCATCTCCTGAGGACTGTTAGCATTATCCCTTTGTCTCTCCATCAGAGCATGTTGCTTTCAGCGTATTGGATTGGGGATGAGTTGGGGGACATCTCTTTCAGTAGAGTTAAGGCAAACGAAAACAATTATGACAGTACTATTTACTATTTCCCTGGGCATTTGTTATATTACCAAATATTTACTGTGTCCTTTATCATCACTAAAATCCATCCTACAAAAGACACAGCAAGCCATCTCAGCAACTGACTCCAAGGACTACTCTATGAGGTGATTTCCTTACATGATGATACATTCTCACAAGGTTAGAGGATGTCCCCCGAATATCCCCAGCTTCCTTTAAAAGACTACAAAGCATTTGTCATTTGTGGGTGAGTCATTTATGGTGTGCTGGAAAGGGCTGGTCAGAAGAAAAGGTTTGGGTCCGTACTGGCAATCAACCAGCTATGATTTTGGGGAAGTCACTTGACCTCTGTGGGTCTCAGAGAGCACATCTGCTTCATGGTATTGTTGTGAAGAACACATTTATATAATGTAGACTGAAAGCCCTTGGTCTGATTTCTAAAGAGCTTTGGAAATCAATGGAAGGCCGGGATTTACCTAAACTTGATTTCCACACTTTTATGTTTTGGTAGAGTATTTTAGGAATTTGCTCTGAGATACAGAAGGGGACTCTTGCTTTATGTCACCAGTTTCATCTCCCCCCTAGTTCCAAAGTCAGTAACTGGAGATCCAGACCTCTGACTCTGAGAGCAGCAATAGGAAGAGGCAAAAGCGAGAAGCCTGGGGCAGGGTGACTCACAGCTGTGGAATCTATTAACGGTGAAAGGCTCTTTGCATTCCTCCTCCAAGTCAAGTCTCTGGGTTAGCAAGGTACAGACGACAGATGGAGGAAACAGACCTATTTCTTTGCAGACCAAATATCATCTATGCATAACATGCGTGTGTGCGTATGTGTGTCTGTGTGTGTGTGTGTGTGTGAGAGAGAGAGAGAGAGTATATGCCTCTAAATATGAAGGCAAACATCTAAGCAAATTACTCTTCCGTTAAACTATATAAAACCAGAAACTTACTTGATGCAGTTGCCTTCTTTTCCACTGCCTTGGAGTTTGGCAAATTGAACCCCACAAATCCTTATAGATGGCAAACATTTTCAATAAAAAATGTAAGTGAAAAGAACTCTTAGATGAGCCATTGAAATTCTCCAACATGGTGAGATGCTGACATTGTGGTGTTATTGAGTGGGACATGGGGACATGCAGGTTGTGTGAGAAGCTTAATGATGCCCCAAAATGTTTTCAATGGTAAAAACCTAGAGCAAAGAAAGCCTGCCTGACATGCTTATGTATAGAGCTACCTAATCTTCTGAGTTGCACTTTTGTTAAATGGATGCCAGGATTATTATAGAAGAAAAGGGAAGGACCTCAAAGGGAACATTCCAAATACCTTGTGCTTAGATTTTCTCACAGCTGTAGTTATTAAAACTCTATTAAACCAGCTGCTAATAATTTTCAAATGGTCCATTAGTTCTACCAATGACCTCGGGCCACCACCAATTTCAGACCTTGTCTTCATGTCTTAATCAACAGCCTCAAATGGAATCCCCCGCTCTTTCAATACAGAAATACATTTAAAAGAGATTGTTGATTGCATAGGTTCTTTGTCATTAGGGAATTTGTATAACGTGGACTTTAAACTAAGAACCCCAATCCTCCAGAAAGGAAGATAGTTCCTCTGAGATTTCCTTCTCTAAAGCAAGGTGAAAACTAAACTTTATTATTATTATTATTATTATTATTATTATTTTCCTTGTTTAACAGAATAGAATGCATGGATGGGTCTCTCAGGACTCTTTGGAACAAACTCTTGAATGTGCTTGATCAACAATGGGAACTCATCCAGAGGCAGGGAAAAGGCCAGGAAAACGTACCCTACGCTACTTCAGATAAATATCAAGAAACGCCACCTTTTCTATAATCAAGGGTGTGGAGAGGGGAAGAAGTTGCAAAAGTGATTTCATTTTCAGATGTGATTTATTAATGAGACTAAAGATAATTCAAAGAGGAATCAACACCATGAAAACAAGAATGCCAAGACTAAAAGGAATGTCCTTTTCTTAGGCTTGGAAACGAAAATATTTTCTCTCTCGTGACCATCTTAACTTCAAAAGCAGAAGCAAGGAATGTCAATCCGTATGGAGTTCCTCTGGCCACTTACTATGTTTCCATTCTTTCCACAGAGAAGGGGAGAGGCAGCCCATTGTGTGTCTCTGCCAACAAGATGAAAAAAAAAAAATCACTTGTTTTTAAACTTTCAGAGGACACAGATAACTCGGGGAAAACAAAGAAAACACAGAATGAATAAAAACTGTTTGGGAATTAAATGTTAGATTTTAAAAATCAAGAAAGTCTAAGAATCCAAGACACGTTCAGAATTTTCCTAGTGGCAAAAAACATGAGTGAGCTTCAAGGTTTATATACCAGGGAAATGCATTTTTCTTTTTTGCCTTTTTGTTATTTATTAAGTTCTTTTTTTCCAGGAAGAACTCTTCGTCATTATTGTAAATATACCAAACAATTTCCCATTTCCTAGAAATCAATCATCTGCTTTTTTCAGCCAGTGTATTTTCTGTTCCACCTCTGACTTTTTGACTAAATTAGGTAAAAATTTCCTTGATTTCCTGAACTAGCCATATGATTTGTCCAAAAAATGAAAAGACTATCTTATTCTTTACTCAACCAGAAAGGTACAAAGAAAACCATCAGATTTTAAGGATGCCATTTAGTCTTAAAGAATAAAAGTGAGAAAGTTGCTTGGGTCATCTCTTTGTTCACTATTCTGGCAAGATTCCAGGCAAGGGTATGTGGTAATCTCATGATAATTGAACAACATAGTCTATTATGCACTCCCTATGATGCAATATTGTTTCATGTCACAGCATGATGCAAGTGACATGAGCCTTAGTGCAGAGGACAAAGGCAGGGAAGGACCTCCAGAATTCCGTATCAAAGCATATGCCCTCTGACCTCGACACATTTAGCTAACCTGAGGCATTTACCCATTTTACGAAGGTAAGACTAAGTGTATCATTGTGAGTGGGGATTAGCTTCAAATGTTTCTCATAACACATGGAGTTGAGCCTAATTACACCATACAAGTGTAAAACTATGTTCGTGGACATAGAGAAAGAACTGCAGGTGGGTGGATACGGTATTTGATTAAGCGTCTTTAAGGGCTAGCTTTTTGTATGCCCATAAAGGACTCCAGAAGGAAATGAAGGAATTCTCCTGACAATTCTTAAGTAACTCCAAACCAAGAGACCAGAAGATCACCAGTGTTAGTGGAAGGGGTGCTGCATGCATCGATGGGTTGATGACTGAAATTATTGAGGTCCATACACACAAATGGTTGTGGAACATAGGGGTTGATGACTGAAATTATTGAGGTCCATACACACAAATGGTTGTGGAACATAGGCTGACAACAGAATTGAAGAGTGAGGCCATACATAGCTCAGTCAAGGCCACAAAATTCTCACATATAGTTTTTATGGCCAAAAGAGCTAAATGCCACCACTAGATTATATAAACTTTTAGGGAGAACATATACAATGATGTATACCTAGTCTAAGAATCCTGTGGTATGTTAACTGGATGGCAGCTGGAGAGTAAGGTGGAGTCAAGCTCTATACTGGAGCATAAACACTGAAAGAAATGGTCTCACTTATTAGTTGGCCTGGATATGCATAGGTATCAATGCCACAGTAACGTCTTAAGACAGTTATGCTGCACTCTGATCAACATGTCTGAAAGAATGGATAACAAGAAAGATATCCAAATAGCTTTATTTGGGGGAGTTGATCATCAGCAAATAAAGATAACACAGAAGTCAAATAAAATGCATTAAAACACACCACTTCTAGCTGGCTGGTAATGTGTTAGACCTGCTGACAACTGGAGATGTAAATACTAGATTATGAGCCTCTAAAAGGCAGGGTCTAGGTCTTTCATTTCTGTAGAGCCAACATTGAGCACAAAGCCTGGGAAGCAGTCAAATGCTCAGCAAGTATTTAAATGAATGAACAAATGAATGAAAAAGAGTAAAAAACCAAGTAAGCCCAGTGTCCAGCATTCAGTAACAGGGAAACAGACTGCCTCTTTTCAACTAACCAAGGAAAGTCTGAGAGGGGGAGGGGGGGAAGGCCCTGTAAACAGCAATGGCAGCCACAAATCAAAGAGCAGGGCAGGGGGATTCACAGTCTGACAAAGAGAGTTCTCCAGCCCTGTTCCCTTTTAACCAGACTCCCCCATACATATACCACATCCCATCACTGGCATTACTTTCAAATCCACAAGACAGCAGCTGCGACAGTAACACCCTGAGCTCGTTAACGATCACAACCCTCTGAGCTACTGAAGTACACCGAGGCGAAGAGAAAGGAAAGTTTTACAAGATAAATGGGGAGGCAGCATTTCTGAGGCCTCCCTTTTAAAAGGGGTGGGGAGGAAGGGTGTGTACATAGGGAGTGGACGTACTTACTGACTTCCACCTAGGTGCCCCATTAGGCCAATGTTTTGCAAAACCAGGTGTGTGCAATTTGCTTATTAAAGTTCTCACCCTGGGGCAACTGACAAGACTCATCAGTCCTGGGAGATGTGTGCTATGACCCCAAGGCAAGTTAAAGCATATCCGGAATATTTTTAGCTAGAAAGAGAATCTTTTTGTTAAAGTGAAAGGGGATCATTCTGCTGAAACAACTAAGAGGAAAAGGAATTAAAAGTGGTTTGTTCCCCAATTTTGTGTAGAAATTATACCATTATCTTCCAAAACAAAAGCTCAAGGTTAGACTGAGTTTCCAGAAGGAACATGGGAAATGTTTCTAATCGATGATTCTGTAAGTGGTGGCACTTCAAAAGGAAGTATTCCAGCAGAAGGTAAAAGCTTCAAGGTGGCCTATGTTGCCTACTTTCTAAGAGGTCCAAGAGTCAACACTTTTGAACACCAACATCTCTTACAAATCGAGGTAACCCTCCCTCGTCGTTGGCTAATTCGGTGTGAAGAATGACAGATGTGGAGTAGCCAATGGCAACAGACTGCAGTGGCATTGCATATAAGGAGCTATCTGATGCTGAAGATGCCAAAAGAATAAAAGAGCCCCAATTATGTTTTCCACACTGGGCAAGATGGGCAAATGGATGCAAATGAATGGGAAATAGCAGTAGCTTTTTCTATGCTGTTATTGATAGCATTCATCTCAAATTAAGACGTTAACAGACTACTCTACCTGGGAAACATAGCTTCTTCCCTGCCAAACACTAACCCTATTCAGGGCAAAGTACTGTTAGTTCGTACATAAAAGGATAACCACGACAGAGTTCTGGTGGTAGCTCTAAATCCACATTTACAGAACAACTATCATGTACCTAACACTGGGCTAGACAACCGCGAATTGTTTAGACTACCAGGCACACTTATCCCCCACATTCATCCTCACAACAAACAGCTTGTCTTTGGAAGTAGAAAGGGTTCCAAAATTACACTTGAGAGGGTCGTGTTATGAGAAAATTCATTATCAGTCTTTCCTTCTAAAAGTATTAAATGAAGTAGGTAAGGATAACCCAAAAAGTCCTTTTTAATCACAGTTTCATCATTCTATTTGAAATCTATAGATACTAGCATGTTGCAAGGCAATCATGACCCCTGTGAATTCAGCGATAAACAGTTCATTTGTCTCATCAAAATAAGAGAGAAAGGAAAGAAAAAAATATATATCCAAGGTAGGTTTAGCTTTCAAAATCCAGAGAGTGTTTGTGCTGCTAAGCAACTTCCTTACCTTGAGCAAGTCCCTTAAATGTTCTTGGATTCAACTTCTAAGATAACATTAAATAAATAACCTCCAGGGTTCCTTCTAGTTTCATTGTAACAAGTAGGAAACCTCTCAGGAAATATCTTGGAACACCAATGGCCAGAGAACCAAGGTTCCAGTTGGGCTCTGCATTATCCTGGGCAAATTATGACCTTTGTGCACCTGTTTTTTTACTTCCATTTATGGAGGGAGAGGATTTAGTAGATGGCCTAGGAGGATGTAGGCAAGGAAAGGCCAGCTGTGGATAACATGCAAGAACAACATGTAAGACGGTGGTGAAACAGATGAATGACTCCTCAGCCTTATCAGGGTTAGACAATACCAACAACGCAGAAAGACAGCTCTTCGGGATAGTTATAAAACTCATGGTAAAAACTTTATCATTCATGCAAACTACTACTCAACAACTTAGTTACCCTGGATAAATCACCTGGATAAGCTATTCTGAATGAGTTTCTCTGCCCTTAACTAAATATTCTCTTCTTTGTTTGAAAACATTTGGAAATAGGATGTCTTCATGAACACCAAGGGAGAAAGTGTTTTGGTAAGGAGTAAGTCTATAATTTTAAGTCACATAATTGTAAGGGACAGCAAGTATAGAAAAGTGCCACCACCTGTCATTTACCGTCTCCCGCCTATCACAGCCTTCTCTGCTTGATCTCCACACTCTTTTCCAACAAGCCTAGACAAGGCACAGAATCCTCAAAGTAGAGCTCCAGGGAGTCTCCACCAATCAATCAAAATTGGCACAAGAAATAGAAGCTACCCGCCAACACTGTTGTAGTGGAATAAGCATGGATCACCAGGGCAGAAAACTGAGATTCCATTTCAGGCTTCCTTAACTAACTTCCTACATTGTGGACTTTGGACAAATCATTTCAGCCTTTCCAGAGCTGTAAAATGAAGAGGTTAAGTGGAATGATTTCCTAGGTCCATATAACCAGTGACTTCACATTCACTGCAGATGACAAGAACTCCTTCCCTTTCAGACCCTATCTCTTTCTATTTTCTTGTAGCTGACATTGTTGTGTATTTCAGGATGAAAATTTCGAATGTACTCACAGTCTATGTCTGGATCCTCAGGGTGGCATCCTGGCATTTTATTTTTAAAAGCAGGATCCAGTATCATTGCCAACATGCAGTGGCTTGAATCCTGAGAGTTGGATACCCTTGAGTCATTATCAACTTTTGAAATAGGCAACACATTCACACAGCTAACAGAAAGACACTTCAAGCTTTAAAATAATTTTGGATCTACATAAACATATCCGAGTCATGAAAAGACAGAGAAAGTTTAAAGAGTGGTCCAGTGAGGTAACAAGCCCAGCCACCTTCTTAACCACCCCACCCCTACTTTTCTTTTTTACTAAGTCAGTAGTGCTCAATGAGTCATTATGTGGCTACCTCCTATCAGACTAAGGCCAACAAACCCACTTCTTGGGTATGAGTTACCTCTTGATTATTATTAAATAAAACACAAACTGTTCTAGTTTGTTACCTTATTTAAAATAGGCATCATACTTTTTTTTTAAGGCTACCTGGAACATACGTTACCTTTTCCTGGGGAAAACAAAAGCTTCCGTCTATCTAGATGAGGTAACATCCAAAGAGCAAGTAATTATGAGAACATGACTCTCTCTGGCATCCTCCCCTTCTCTCCAAGTGGTTTATGTGAGGACAGGGAATAGGGATAGAGGAACTGGAAACTCTTAGGAATCAGGTGGGCTCCAAAAGCATCAAGCAGTCCTCAGCATCAGTCCCATGTGCAAGACAGCCACTTCAAGTTGTCCTTGTTCTAAAGTCTTGATGGTAGCATGAGCTCTGCACCATACGCCTAAAGGGTGACCTAATGCTGAGTTCTGCTGGGCAGCTGGAACAGGACAGGATTGTCTGCCACGGTGATCTGAGTCATTTCTCAGCAACATCTCAGGGTTAACAAGATCACATGTTCAGCTGCTACTTAAAGCCTTGGAGGCACTTCAACCTCTTAACTTGGGTAAGCATTAGGAACCTAGTAGGTAGTGTCCAACTCCTCAAAATAACTTTAAAGAGACTATACTCCCTTTCTTGAAGCTTCTAAGCATGGCAAGGACACAACCATCAGTTCTTGGGCCATGACTGCTGTTTTCTGTTACTAAAAAATTACTGTCAACCAGACACATTTTCTCAATTACTTCCTTTTTCTACTCAATTGTTTCTTCTCTTCTACTTCTAAGACAACATTCTTTTCACTCCCATGAGACTCCTAAAGTTTGAAGGAAAGTGAAGAAAGATTAAATTCTCTTAACAATTTTATTCTAGAGGCACTTTCTTTAATGTGTACAGAGTGTTTAACGGTAGTAGTGATAGTTGTTTTAGGGGTAGACAACATGTAAAGAAAATAAATAAATTCCTTGCATTTTCTCGGGAAGCTGAAGTGTCTGACCTGCCAAATTTTGCAACAGGGTCATTTCCCTTTTTATTAGATAAAAGCAGAAAATACTCTAGAAAGGTTATGTTGACCTCATGCATTGCTTTGAAGCAGAATCTTCACCTCTCCAAGTTACTTCTTATCTTTTGAATAAATGTCTACTGAGCTGCTTCAGTCAGTCATTCACTAGTAAGCACTGAGGATCAACTACACATCAGGCACACTATTAGACCCTAGACCGTGTTGATCCACTAGCCAAGGTTACTCTAATGCACAACTAGGTCAGTTAGCAGTGGTCCAATATCAGAGGCAACAGCTTCAAACCAGGCCAGGCAGGAAGCCATGTGGAACAAGTCCTTGATCAAGAAGTGCATCCCTTATTGTTAATAGAAAAAACAAAACAAAACAAAAAAACCCCAAACATTTACTTGGGTGAATTCATAGCAGTTTCTTTGTATATAGAAATCAACATAATGTGACTTTCCTTTGTTTCTGCCAAATGTATTAATATGAAAAAAGTGCCACCAATTTTCCTGATGAATGACAGATACTCTGTTTACAACAGAGGTGGATGGTGGTGGTGGTGGAGCATGGTATGTAGCCTGCCACTGAGATGACATTTCCAAAACCTGTATCACTCAGTATATGGTACCCTTAAGGTGCTCTGAAGGTACTAAATTCCTAGAGAAGAAAAGGCAAAAGCCTATTCCATAGCTGAAGTTATTAGCAGCCACAAAGATCAAGTTCTGACAGCGAGTGTTTTCCTTTTCCTAATTCCTCCATGTCAACCCTTCAAGCACAGTGGCTGCTTCTTCCCTTACTTAATGATACTGCATTCCCAAGACCAACGGCTCCTAAACCTGGCTTCCAAGAATAAACATTCTAGGGTCCGACCCAAGACCTAATTAATTCCTTTCCTGGAATTCATAAGATACTAAGCAAGATGAAAAGCTACCATATAATAAAAAAATATTTGCTCAGTGGTAGAACCTGAAGGTCTATTTTTAATAAATCCCTTTTTGTTTTCTAAGTTCTCAGAATAATTTTGAAGATCAGCCTGGTTTAGGAATCACTGCTGCATACCACAATTTTATGGTGATTTTTAAAAAAAACTTTTAAAAGGGAGCTGTCCACCCTCCCCCTGCCATATATACACACTTGTGGTTGCTCAAACATTTTTTTACGAGCAATGAAGACAGTAGAACAGCTTCCTCTATTGCCACCCAAATATCCAGCAATTAGCAGACTAGATCCACAGATTCTTCACATTCTGAAGCTGTTAAAACAAACAGTTGTATGCCTGGTGTAGCGTTTGCTCACCAGCTCCCATGACTTGTGTAGGCTCCCCTGTCCATCTAAATGAACAACCCAGAGCTGCTGATTCCAGGTAAAAGGATAAATAAATCAAAGGTGCCTCAATCTTAGCTCTAAACTCCATCCGAACTTCAGAGGAAAAGATTTATTAATCCCCTGTTTACAATATAAAAATAACAACATAAAAACAAAATCACCTGCCATTAGCCAACTCTAATCTTTCCTTGCAGTAATAATTTTATTTAGGGTACTTCAACACTAAGCTTGGCCTAGCATGCACTGAAAAATGAACTGATGACACAGGCCTTAGGTACAAGGTATTCCGGGGAAAATGCAACTCCTTAGAATGAACTGGGATAAAATGTGAGGGTTAAAATCAAAATTAGTGAACAGGACCTTGAAGAGAAAAGTCTTTTCATTTTCCATCCACACACTATTCTGCCTTCACTGGGCCAGCATTAATATGTTCTCTGCTTCAGAAAGGCTTTGACTTTCCTGCTATTATCCTAGTCTTGCTTTAACACATACTTTATATTAGAATGCGTTCCAGGAAGCATATGGCATTAGAACTAGGTCAACCATTAACCAAATAACAGGAAACTGCTCTGCAGCGCACACCCTTCAAAAGCTTGCTTAATGAGCTGGCTCTTCAGAATATGTCCTTCAGTGAAGTTGGAACTAACAGGATCCATGGGTTTCTTTAACGCTGCAAGGTCACCTAATACCTAGAAGGCTTCTGCACATACTAGACTTTCAATGATCTAAATCATTCCATTGAAATGTTCAAGAACTAAAGTCAAAGGTGAAGAAGCATGTTTTCTGAATCTGCTTGACCATCTTCAAAGAACATGACTATCATCCTGGTTTCGTTGCCTCATTCTTCCAATTTTGTTAAATTAATAGGAATCACTATATACTTTTTTTTTTCATAACATTTTTCCCTATATTCCTTGAGGCTTCCATACCACCAATTTACCCTAAAAAATACATGCCACCATCCATTTAGACTTAATAGGTCAAAGAAAGTATTGGAAAAAGACCTGTCTTCCTCTTTCATATAAAACTGCAAATGAGTTTCCTCCAGAACCAATGGCCTTGAATCACTGAATGAGTTTGAATTTTTCTTCTCCAATGTTTCAGAATCAATTCTATGAAATTTAACTCTCTAATGCATTGAAGAATCATTCAAGACCATACTAATAAAATGTCATCCTCACATTAGTATCTTTCGGAAGCTACCAACAACCAAGTTCTCCTTGGCTTCTTTAACCTAGATTGCTAGACATTCTTACTTCAAAATGTACATAGTATGAATAGAAGTAAGTACTTTCCTTTGATTAAGAACTTATATTAACTTTCATTTTTTAATTGAATGCTGTATTTCAGGCAGCAGTGACTGCTCAGAAGCAACTAAGATACTATTTTGTTTCAGATATATAGGCATTTTTAAGTAATAGATATTTAGGACCAATAGGACATTTTAAAAAATGCTGTTTGGTTTACAGACTCCACACATTTTGACTGTGTACATCTGTTTTAGACACTGCTCAAGGCAATGGTGAACCAGGGAGACTCAGCCTGCCTTTCTGTAGCTTCTGGTCTAGTCTTGTTCAGGAACTCATCATGAAACAAACCAGTGGTTGGCCTTCAACGCTGATCAGCTAAATTTCAACTGAATCAAATCTTTTCCCCTGAAACGAGTCAATAAGGCTTCACTGCGCACCAACATAAAGAGTTGCACACCTGGGCCGGGCGTGGCGGCTCAAGCCTGTAATCCCAGCACTTTGGGAGGCCGAGGCGGGTGGATCACGAGGTCAAGAGATCGAGACCATCCTGGTCAACAAGGTGAAACCCTCTCTCTACTAAAAATACAAAAAAAAAAAAAAAAAATTAGCTGGGCATGGTGGTGCGTGCCTATAATCCCAGCTACTCAGGAGGCTGAGGCAGGAGAATTGCCTGAACCCAGGAAGTGGAGGTTGCAGTGAGCCGAGATCGCACCATTGCACTGCAGCCTGGGTAACAAGAGCAAAACTCCATCTCAAAAAAAAAAAAAAAAAGAGTTGCACACCTGACTAGAGGTGGTAGGAAAAAGGCTTTAAGACACTAAGACTGTTAAGTCTTTTGCATTCTAGATAATCAAATAGCTCACATCTGTGCCATTCTTGGAAAATTTCAGGTTTACTATAGAGAAGTTAGTTGGGTAGCAGTAGTCAAAACAAAAAACCAGAACCTCATCGAAGAAATTTAATATATAATCTATTACAAAATGTTCAAGATAGTACAAACAGAGGTTATGTCACTTTTCTTCCCTTTTACCAGATTTTGGAGTCCTGTTTCATAGGGAAGCCCACTGGCTTTGAAAAGCCACCATGTAATAAAAAATATTGCTCAGCTTCTTTAGCCAAGAAGGTGTATGTTTATCAGTCTCATCAGTACAAGCTTCAAGGAGCCCTCAGTTGGGATTTCACGTAAAATTCAGGTATATTCTGACTTCTAATCAGATAGTCACTGGTTAACAATGCTCTACCAATAATAAGTGATTAATAAAAACTTAAAGATGTAAGGAAAGAAAATTAGGATTTTTTATGTGTCCACTATATGTCAGGCTCTGCACCAGAGATTTATAATCATGATTTCCTTTATTCCCCATAAGAACTTTACTAATCAGATTTTTTTTTCCAGATAAAGAAATTGGGGATCAAAGATTAAATCATTCCCTCAAGGTCATCCAGTTACTCACTGGCTCTGAGGTCTATGATCTTTCCACCATACACCATGGCCCTCACCACCAAGGTCCTCACAGGCCTACCAATACTGACAGAAAAGGGTTCCCCTTCAATGTGTCCTCTGTGCTAAAATCAAGTGCTCCTTCCTCGTATGAGTGCACTCTGCTGCTCCCAACATAATCTCCAGGTCTAGTGTTTGAAAAGATGGTCTAGAGTTTCTCAGATTGCCCAAAACACTGATGATGGAACAGGGTCAGGCCAGTTCCTAAAATACAAAGCAAGATGAACTCAGTGGGTCCTCCTGCCAACTGTCCTCGTCCTTACTCATCTGGCGAAGTATGCCAAGGCCTGCCTAGAATGACGCAGGAAAGGGTCACCATGGGTGATCCTATACCCCTCCAAATTGTTACAAAATAAAAGCTCAGTGCTGAGGCAGGCTGGTTCCTTGAAAACCTGCCAATACTGTTTTGTAGGAATCAGAATTCTTGAACTATTTGCATCCATCAACCTCAGAGTTAAACCCAGGAGATACAGAGGAACGTAGAGGTCTAAAGGTGAAAGGTCTAGGAATCTGTGGACCTAATCCATCTTGGGAGTCCAGGTCCCCACACTGCCTACTAGACATTCCTTTTCAATTCACAAAGAAACCAGAATGTTTTACTTTTCCCTTACACTGAAATTCTGACTACAAACATACTTAAATAGAGACATATAGATGAGTATCAGTTCTGAAAGGCTCAACTTAAACTATTAATAAAAATGTATCTCAACAACCACTCTTTCTATTCTAGCAGCTTCACAAAACTGACACCAGAAAGGCAGGATCACTGAAATTCAGAGTTACTTAACGTAAACAAACACAAAGTCCACACTTGGGTTAGGAGATGTGGCTAATTTTAGATGAGTGTTTTACACAGGATGAAATGAAGCCTTGGACTTCTCACTGATTTAATGCAGCCTTCATACCTACATTTAGCCAACACCACCTCAAAAGTTTTCTCAACTATGGAAAACAAGCCGTGAGGTAGCTGAAAGAAGGAATTCATTTCTGCACTGTGAAGTTCTCACAGCAAACTGTCCAGTATGTCCCAGCTCCTGGACTGAACAGGCTCAGGTTGCATCATGAGCTGACGCCGAGAAGATTTCAGCATTTAGGAATATCTGAAGAGTCAGGCTTTGCAGTGCTTCCATTGATCAGCATCTGAGGCAAGTATTCATTCAAGAGAGGCTGTGACAATCCTCCTGAGCAGGCGGCAGACATTGAGAGGGCTCTTGGTGATTATGAGCAACTCTTGTTTGTCCCATTCCTAGGAAAGCTCTGGAAAACTCCATGCCTTAAGTGCATAGAGAACACAGTCCCAGATATTAGAAACAAGTCAAATATCATGTTCAACTGCCACGATTCCAAGAGTCATTGAGTTGCTCTCTCTCCCTGTAACACAGCTGTGAAGTTCACTGAATGTCCAGCCAAGTGTACTTGTGAATTTCTTCCCTTCTCATGCCTGTGAGAGGACCCGGTTTCAGCCTGGTGGTGTGATGTATTTGCTCATCAGCTTTCAGGTTTAACAAGGGAAAACAATCTACCCCTCAAATTGTAGAAGCTTTCTTTCCAGGAGAACTAGACAATCCTGATGGCTCTCTCCAGTTACATAGCAATTATGTAATTGCTAAGCTTCTGCAGAATCACTGGAACCATTCTGCAGCCTTCCACCGACTACAGCTGCAGCACAATGTTCCGAGATGATTGCAGCCTTTGAATAGATGGCCGGTCTCAAATCTGAGCACAAAGGGACATACAATGGGATTCCATCTCAAGCACAAAGATGCTCCTGCCTAATGAAGCCCTTTCTCCTCCTCCCAGTCTGTGCAGTAAACTCTTTCCTTTGCCTGCCCTACATGTGTGTGGAATGTGGTTTACTCTGTTTATGCTGACAGGTTCCAAAAGAGGCAGAGAAATCAGCTGAAGTTTTGCCATGGACCATGCACAAGGTAATCATTTAACACATAATGTGAAAGCTCCAGAAGAGGACAAGAGACAAGGGGTGGGGGGTGGAAAGCATCTCTCTAGGCTTCCTGCACTGGCATGAAATGACTGCTTCCCTTCCTTCTGCCAGCTCCAATCCTTCATGTTGACATTACACATCCTGTGCTGTAGATCCACCCCCATGCTGCTGCTTGCCCAGCTGAATTATCTCCTGCGTCACAGCGGTGGTAACAGAACTGCTGGCTCGGCAGACCTGAAAGCACCATTTCAATGCTTAATGCATTCAGCAACTGGACACATTACCAGTGCGTCAGGACTGGTTTGTGGCCCTCTCAGCAGCCATGCAATACTTGACCTAACCTTCTGCTAACCAGATGGTCTGTTTGCCTCTTGGGACCAAACCATTAAACTTTACTTTATTAAATTCTATCCAAATGTAGGGACAGTTTACAGCAGCGTGTCTGGTTCATCTCCAACAGGGTTGCTAAGATGAAAATGACCTAAAAATAACTGGAAACTCTACTTCACACCAACAGAGAACAAGATATTTTGGAGTAAATATTTAAATGATCTGCCAGATTACAAACCACAGCAGCACTGACTATATGGTTAGCAGATTATATTGTAAATATATACACACAAAGACACAGAAATGAATGCATCTAAACAGGAATCCACTACCCACAGCCTAAGCCACTCTTCACCATCTCCTGTCACCGGGCTACTTGAATGTGGCTGAGGACACCTATCTCCATCATAATCACTCAATTACCAAAACGAAGAGCCTAACACAACTGTGTCAGAGAGATCTCATATCACCTGGGTTTGACCACCTAGGCATACTACAGGCATGCTTAGTACTCGAAAGGAGCTTAATAAGTATTTGATGAATGAATAGAGGTATGGGCACACATTTCCTTAAATAAACAGCTTCTATAAAACACATGAAGATGAAGACACTAAATTCTTTCCAACTCTATTATCATCCCACAACTGCTAACAAGACATGTAAAAGCAGGCATCAGACGAATGGCAAGAGCAAGCCATCTGTACCAGAGGCAGATGGGTGGCCCCTGATTGATCACTGCAAATGAACTGTAGAGGTGGCCATTTATTGGGCACCTGGCAGGGTACTAAATACTTTGCATATATTGTGCCTCTTAGACTTCACCAGAAAGAGAATCCCACTTTCAAGAGAAGAAACTGGGACAGAGGAACAATCAGGAGCTTGACTTAGGTTCACAAAGCTAGGAAGTAGCAGGAAGGAGTACAAATTCACATCATACCCCAAAGCCAATCGCTTTCCCACTACTCTGTAGTCACAAATAAGCAAGGATCCTACAACGTGAAAAGAATCAAACCCATGTGAAAGTGGCATTCCCAAATACATCTTAAGGAAGTGGACAAATTGACAAGTCTTTCAGGCATCCTAGGGAGTCCGGGGTTCAATTCCTACTCTTTCATCCCGTATTTCTTACTGTATTGAGGGCATTCTGTATCAGTAACCACGGTCACACTCACAGCTACATCTCTGCTCCTTTAGTTTTGGGTTTACACTTTGGAAACCAAAAATCTCTCATTTAAGAGGATCCTAGAGATTTGAACACCAGTAAATTAACACAAGGTTTTTCTTTCCTCCTCAAATAGCCCTGAATACGAAGTTAAGAGTAGCAAGTCTAAAGTTTACTTATAATTTAAAAATAATAACATTCCAGCTGGGTAAAGTGGCTCACCCTTGTAATCCCAGGACTTTGGGAGTCCGAGGTGGGCGGATCACTTGAGGCCAGGAGTTCAAGACCAGCCTGGCCAAGATGCTGAAACCCCATCTCTACCAAAATATATAAAAAATTAACCGGGTATGGTGGTGCATGCCTGTAGTGCCAACTACTCGGGAGAGACTAAAGTGTGAGAATCACTTGAACCTGGGAGGCAGGGCTTGCACTGAACTGAGATCATGCCACTGAACTCCAGCCTGGGCAAGAGAGCAAGATCTTAGCTCTAAAACAACAACATTCAAATGACATCTTTGTTTCTCTGGAAATTTCCCAAATGTAAAAAAAAAAAATCATGAGTACTTTGCTTGTACAGGTGAAAAATCACTATTCAGTTTTACCAAAGAACCACCTACATGTTCCCACCACCACCACCATACCACCACCACCAATAAAGTTACCAATGAATGTTCTTTTGGCCAGACCCAATAAGGTAAGTGTGGTTAAGCCCTACCAACACCATTCTATGTTTTCCAACATTTTAAAATATCATCTACCCTTAATACATTCTAAAATTAGTCTCCTTACCCATGAGGTCTGAAATCATCTGATACTATAGTACATTAGTGAGACCGAGTAGACGTGGCCTATTAAAATAAACATTTGCACAGAGAAAACCAAAGCATTTCTAAGCCAGGCTACGGGGCAGTCCTCAAACTGGCAAAGAGATTGCTATGTGAGTAGAGCAACAGCGAGGCATACAACATTCATATAAACAGCACAGCCAATATTTTCTCTGCAATAAGGACAGTTTTCTTAGACATATCATTTTTGCCGGAATGACACCAAACAATAGGAACAGTAATAACATCTTTCTTCTGAAAAGCTCGAAAAACTTCATGTTTATTAAAAATTGTTCCCCTACAACACTCCAGGGAATAGCTCTGCAAGGTCAGGTTTAAGGCATTGTTACCATGTAAATGTACTTTTCCAAAAGGAAATGGCATCATTCTTGGGTAGTTTACAAGCTCCTACTGAATGCACACACCAATACAGAGTGTTACTTCATCCACAGACCATCAGTTCAAGATGTAATATAGTTTACCTGGGAATGGACAACTGCAGCGAAGACTACTTATCAGTAAAGGCAGACACAACACCAAATTAAACAAGCACAATTCTAAAAACTGGGTTTAAGATCAAGAACAAAATACCTAATATATTGACCAAAGATAAATGGGGCAAAGCCCTGGAGAAGATCTCTGCCTCAGTTTCTCTATCAGTGAGGAAGGAAGAAACTATTCCTTTTTTGAATGCCCGTTATGAACCAGGACTCTTATACACACTTTTTTTTTTCTAATCCTCATGTTAGTTCTACAGATTCAAATTATAATAATTCCTATTTTACTGGGTAGGAAATCATGGGGACAGAGAAGTTTAATGACTTATTCAAGGTCTCACAGCTAGTAATGGACAGATACAAATTTTAGCCTCAGCTTGTGTAGCCCCAAAGAATATGCTTCATCCACTAAACATCACTTTCTCAAGAAAGACCTCTACACAGAGAAGTGCATTCTTACCCCAGAAATTCTATGAGATGACTGCTAGGTGGAAATTTGTACTCTTGATGTTTTAGAGAAGAATAAGTGCATAGAGAGTATCTGTCTCTACGTACAGAGATACAAATGTGTACATATATACATATACGTATATACATACATAAATATATACGTAGCTGAGTTTCCAGTTGTTCTTTAGATAGATGAATTGCGCTGAAGTTCAGCCACAGTGCGAAAGTTTTAAGTGCATTATTTTCCCATATAACTGCATGTCAGAAAGGGAAGGCTGCCAAATGACAATCTGGCCCAGTGATTCACGGTGTCACCCTGACATACCCACACCGTATCACTTCTGATACAGGTTGTTGTTTGTATTTCCTGGAAATCATTGACTTCATTTGGGAGACAAATGGTAAACAATGTCCCTAGTAATTACATGTTCTTTTTTTATACTAGAATACACTGGCAGCAAATTTCATAATTTGGAGGAAAGGAAGGGGTGATATAAAGTTAAAAGTTCTCGATTTACAGTTCCTCAAATCTTAGTGATCATGTTGCTAAGGCATTATCTTAAACACAGATGACTCTCTTTTTCATCTTAAGATTATGCCTTATAAAGTAAAAGATCTATTCAAATGAATCACATTCAATCGACTTAACAGGTTTCATGTGCTGAGGAAAATAACAATCCAGCCAATTTGGAATTTTATGCTTCAGGATTCCTATTTGCTGATTTACGAAAGTGTTGCAGTTATATTTGACCCCTAAAAACTTAAGAATTTCATTTTCTGTAGACACCAACACAAGCTATACAATATGTGCATGGTCACAGACAAAACAATATTGCTACCGACCTTTTTACTAATATGGGGGAAAGATCATGGAAAAGCGGCAAGAGGGGAAGAAACACCCAGCAGAAGCACATTGAAAACATCAGATATTCACTATTCGGAAGCTGCTTCAAATAAGATTGCTAACACTTACCTATTCTGGGGTCAATTTTGATAATTGTAGTTGACGTCTAGAAATGGGGTTATGAATATAATTATCTTGAAGCAGCAACTGGGCAATCACAATCTAATTAAGCCCACTGACTAGATTATCTTGTTTTCCCCTAATAATCACCTAACATTTAACACTTGCTAATTTCAGGACCTATGGGTGATGTTCGCTCATTATTAACAAGCTACAACCACTGGTCAGAAAAAGAATGGGTGAGGTATTCTGAAACACTGAGTCAACCAAGGGGCAAAGATGAATTTCAGGAACAGCTGACATCTGTTCTTCAACACCACTTCAGTTCTCAGGCCTGCAAAATTTCTAATTGGAGGCAAAGTCACAGGAGAAGATGGAATGAATGACAAAAACTTCCACACAAATGGGAAAGATACAGATCTGCCTCCTTAAATATGCGCTATTTTCTGTGATCTGTACAAGGCACTTTTTAAATTACCATAGAATCTATCTTTAAAAATGTGATTTTCCTTTCAAGAGTTAATGATTCCTTTGCCAGGCTTGAATACAGAAACTTTCTACGTTTACTTCCATAGAGCATATTCCATGCTTCCTCTCCTATGGAACCCCTCATGTTGAATGTGTTCACAGATTCCGAATTCTCACTGTACCTACAAAGATATGTTGACCCAGTTCACCTGGCTTCCTGCAAAGCAATTCCTGAAGGTAGCCCGGGTAGGTGTCCTCAAAGAATTAAAAGGAAAACTGAAGAAACCCATTGAGAACTGGTCTTTGAGTCAGGCTGGTCGGGGGATTATCCTAGAACGCTAGGCACTAGTGCCTCGGGTCACAGTTTATGCTATCTAAGGCTGAATGGAGTCCCTATTCCTCTAAATTAGAAATTCTGCCCAGAGAACAACACGCTTCAGTTCCACTTTACTGTCTTTAACTATACAGTTCAATTGTTCACTTTACATATTTTTTTCTGAGCCTTTTTTTCTATTTTAGTCCTTTAAGAAAATAATGGTTTTTATAAATTTGGTAAATAATGATATGGATGAGAAGTAAAAATGATGACTCCACGGCCGCCTCCAGTACACTTTATAAACGGGGCTTGTGTTTATCCTTCTACAAAGGTTTTGATTATGGGTCTGTCCGGGGACCAGAGATCTACTGAATAGATCCACGGCAAAGTGAAGATTTTATAAAACCACAACTAGTTGCTTCGGAGCTCAAGAGTCTACTCAGCAACTAACGTCCAACCACCGTCCTGTAGAAAGGCTACTCTCCTGGATATCGTAGGGCTATTTGGACCTCTATCTCCCTCAGCACAGTGTGTCACTCTATTATGGACGTCTGTGCTCATCCATGAACTTCCTTACTGTCCTGCAGTGTTTCAAATAAAACCATAGTACTCATCACCTCTCCATGATCTAAACAGAGCACACGGTGATCACAAAAAGGGGCAGGAAGTATTAGCATTCACACTTTTAAGAGAATCTGCACCATTTTCCACAAACGACCATTAAAGAGAACTAATTTTCAAATGTCTGTGTAGCTTTTGAAAACATTTTTCAGGCTGATAGTAACCAGAGCCAACAAAGGGCACCGAGACTTCAAAAAGGGAAGAAGAAAAGTGAAATACCTTTTCTACAATTAAAAAAAAATTAGTCACCTAACATGTCTTTCTGCCGTAACAGGTAGGTAGCTCCTTTTTTTCTAAGTCTGATATAATTTTAAAATGTTTATTCCTTAAAATGTCCCTTACATGGCCTCTTGCTGTTTTTCCTATCACCTCTATAATTCAGAAAAGGGTGCTCTTTAGTTAAACACATTTTCTCAACCTATTATTCTCTCATATCAACCAATATATTACAATTACTTTTCCATTATTCCCAGATTTCCTTCCACAACTCCAACGATATACTGCTGGCATAAGCAACTGGAAGAGATAAACCATCATGAACATAAGCTATTAGCAGAGCAAGTAATAACCAAGGCCAGGTCCCACCAGCTGAGAGCCAGGCTTCTGGAGGCAGGCCCCACTTCATGTGAATCCTGGGTCACCAACTTCGCAGCCTCATGACTTTGGCTAAATTACTTTACCTCCCTAAACCTCAGTTTTCTCTAACCTATGAACAGTCCCTGGTTCATATTAAATGTTAGAAAAAAAAATTATCCAGTATTACCTATGAGTCAGTCCAGAAAGGGAGACGGCATTTTTTAAGGTCTATGTGGTATTCCCACTCTACAGTTTTGGCAAATTTTTTTGATGAAGGAATCATTTATTTTCTATTGTTCTTACCCAATATTAGAACAGACAATACTCAATTGACAGCAGAAAGGAGAGAATTTCTTGCAGCTGAACTCTGACATTCAAATGAGAACAGTCTCTTCTGAGGCCAGGTACAATGGCTCACACCTGTAATCCCTGCACTTTGGGAGGCCGAGGCAGGTGGATTGCCTGAGCTCAGGAGTTTGAGACCAGCCTGAGCAACATGGTGAAACAGTGTCTACTAAAATACAAAAAATTAGCTGGGCATGGTGGTGTGCGCCTGTAGTCCCAGCAACTTGGGAGGCTGAGGCAGGAGAATTGCTTGAACCCAGGAGGTGGCAGTTGCAGTGAGCTGAGATCATGCCACTGCACTCCAGTCTGGGTGACAGAGTGAGACTCTGTCTCGAAGAAAAAAAGAGAAAATGGTCTCTTCTACAAAGACTCCCTTCCCACTTACTATTATTAAATACTAATTAGTCTTCAGAGAAGACTATTTAAGATAGAAACCACTGAAGAGAAAAGATTTTGGGTGATAAGCACTTGCTACTGAAATCTTTACATGATCTCTAGCTGGTATCTATCTTTGGTCATCTTCAGTCAATAAACCAGCATTCAAATTGTACCCCAAATGAAGGACCCCTCTATCAGGCCCATGGCAACCTGGGCTGAATGTTGGTACTCAATTGCTGACTAATTGGTCATAACACAGAGGGATGATGTAATTAGGGATTAGAATGGCTAAACATTCTGAACCGCAATGGCCTTATTTTGGATTTTAAAATGCTGGGACTGGAGGGAGATCAGCTTGTGACGCTTGGCTCAAGCCAATGGCTTAATCCCAAACTGACACCAGGCAGCAGTCATGGTCCATTCCTCTCCCCTCTGAAAAGGCATGTCTTTGTTCTTCATTTCTTCTAATACCCAGGGCATAGGTAGGGACACTCTATGGATCACTTTAGAGAGGACTATCACATTTTCTGTCCATTAATAATGCAGCTATTTTCTACCGTGCTCTACTCTCTACTTTGTTCACTTTCCAGCAAAATCTCCACCTAGGCCTACTTAACCAGTTCCCTCCAGTTTCCATCTGTCCTTTATCAGAAAGGCTGTATTTGTAACCCCAAAGTCACATAAATTGTCCTCCAAACCCAATTCTATTTTTTACAATAGGAACTGGCCAAAGAATGTGGATCTGAGCACTGGCCTTTATATTTCACATGTGTTAGTTACCAAATTACAAGGTCTTTTTCTACTTGCTTTATTGTTTTCTTAAAAGCAATGCCTTACTTCTTCCTGTAGGCTCTTCCCAGTGGAGAGACTTCTTCAATTTCAACTAGTCAATTACTTTCCTGCTTCTCTTCTTCTTTTCCTTCTCCCATCCAAGCAGTCACTCCTTCCCAGCAAATTTCCACCATATAATCAGAGCAATGCCTTAGCCTACTTTCCTGTTAGCTTTAACAACCTTGTCTATTTTCTACTTGTGCTGATGCCACTGTTTGCTTTTCTGACTGGCTAATCCATGTATCCTTTCAAGGCCTAACTTCCCCTACCATGATAGCAGCTGGAGCTCTAATTCACAGGTGCCTTCCAAAGCTTTTCATTAGCAACAGAAATGAGATGGTTTAGAAACTCATTTCTTAATCTGCAGGTGAGTATTGGAACCTTTGTGCAGCAAACATCTTTCAAGTATCCCACATTGTGCCACTGCACAATTATTTCTGGAGTAATAAGTACAATGTTAAGGCACATTTGCAGTGTTAACGGGGAGAATTTTCCCTTAGAGGAAATCAGCTCCCACCCCCCAGCCTCTGGCATTTCCCAGTTCAGAAGAGAAGCACTCAGCTGACAAGAGCAAAACCGAAAAATAATGGCGTTACCTTCTTAAATCAGAACAGGAAAAGGAATTCCAAAATTTGGAGGCTTTAGCGTGTGTTCTGGTTCAACTGGCCAGACGAGAACTTTGGAGTGAGTCTGGCCTTCCCCAGCTGGGCTCTGTGGCAGCTAAGCCTCTCCACAAATCCTGGGCTTAATTACTTCTAACACAGTTGTCTCACCTGGGCCTACAGCTCCTTTTGTGCTCCAACCAAGCTGAATCCAGAGGTAAGACTTCACTTCCTCATCTTGGGCAAATGCTTAATTTCCTACTAAGTGATCCTAAAACATTTTAATTTAGATCTATTGGTTCCTAGCAGAATTTTCTCCATCTTTCCTTGTGTGTTCTTTGTTAAAATTTGTCTATGTGAAGGTCTAGCAAATAACTTCCTGAGTTATACAGTTCTCTTCAAGTATTAATTTTTTTTTTTAAACAAGTAAGTACCTATCAACCTTCCCTTCACCCTAAAGAGCAAGGTCTACTCTTTGAATAAGGTTAAGGGTAAGATGTGGACAGGCACAGCACAAGTATTTTATTAATAACCAGAAGCAACATGCAGTGAACTGAACAAGCAAACACATGAAAGCAAGGAAATCAATACCAAAATACCCATGACCTGGCACACACAAAAAAAACCTTCTCTCCAAGAATAACTCAAGAAAAAATGTCTCCAGCTAGGAATTAGGCAAGAATGCTTTGAAGACACCAAGCAATCCGCTCACCAGAAGTAAGACAATGCATTTGTAGGTGACATTACTAGCACCACATCACTCATTTCTTGTCTTTCTAAGCCATGAAAATAACTAACTTTGTGTTGGTATCACACATCCAAAGACTTTAAAAATCCTCTATGTGCTTCAGCTGATGAGAACAGGAGGACTTAGAAAAGAGATAAATTTTATGATAGCATTTCCAGGCACAAAATGTAAAGCCAAATTGCTTCCAATGGAGTTCCCATTTATCAGTGTGTACAGTTCTCCAAATACAAAGTTCAAGGGGACAAAAAAAAAAAAGAAAAAAAAAAAAAAAAGAATCCAAAAGAGCTTCCTAGTAAACTGCAAATACAATCTAAATTCATAAAAACCCATTTTCCCACATTTGGAGACTTCTTCTCCTGGGTCTTATAAATCCAAGAGACAGTTCAACTTACAATTATCTTCGCTCCAATGCCCCCCCAACCCAAACTTTTTTTTCTTCCTTTAGTACTGGCATGCAAACCATGCTGTTTTAACTTCTTTCCTGTTCTCCCAGTTCTTCTGGAACATTTTATTTTCGACAGTCAACTCATTTGGAGGAATGCCACACTGAGGTTCAACTGTTTACAGCGTTAACTGTGTTTCTGCCAGAAGTCCACATCCAGCACTACCTTCTCCACACTGCCTCCAGGATTAAAAATTGATGCATTCGTTTGGAAGAAGCTTAGAAAATGTGGAAACTTCCAAACATCACTCTTCTTCTTTACAAAATCACTTTTGCTCATCCAAGAAGAGACAGAAGTAAAATTCTATTGCACCCTTCCTTATAGGACTGTCCCATTGCTCATGGTTAAACGGTGTTTGTGTTGTTAAAAGTCATTTTAATTTCATGTATATTGGGAAAATGGGAAAAGGTTAGCCATTGGTCTGCAAGACAGAACTGGGCTCCAAGAATATACATGGAGGGCACATTTTGAATGAGTAAGAACATTGGAAAACCACCAGTAATTGTTTCAGACTGGATTTCACCTCTCAGCCATTCATCAGTATTACAAAATGGCATCTCTGAAAGGAGCCAATTTAAATCTGTACCACATTGCAAAATAGATCCTCAGAGTCCAATTGTGGCCACTATTCTAAGTTGCAATACTCAGACAAACTTCCCAAAAAGGACATTTGAAAAGGGCTCCCAAGCCCTTGGATGATAGAATGAGAGATGAGAGCAGGAAAGATGAAAAGTACAGCTACAAACCCAGGAGCTAACACTTTACTGAATGTCACCCAGGAGCTAACACTTTACTGAATGTCACATGAACAAAATTGGTCTCTGGATCTATGAATGAAACCATGCTCAACCCTGAGCTCCCCAACACATTAAATCCAACTAAGAAAAATCCATACCTCTGCCCACTAGTGCGTGAGTACAGAGTGTCTCTGAAAGCCTTGAGCCCTGGAGAAGAGAGTGGCTATTTCACAACCCTCAACAATCAGATGCAATGGGGTAGTGGAAAGGGCACTAGGCTGGAGTGAGCCGACCTGAGTTCTAGGCCTGGCTTGGTTACAACTGAACTTTCTGACCTTGTGCAAGTCACTTCATGTCTTTGTGCCAGTTTCCTCTTCAGTATAATGCAAGTAGAGGGAGGAGACTTAAACTCTATGATCTCTCTAAGGCCTAAGACAACTAAATTGGAAGGTCTGCCTGGTAAATATTAAATACCTCATAGTCCTTACTTATTTGTCGCTTTTAAAATAATTTTTATGTTAATTTCTACATGAGAAATAATATTTTTGTTCCTCACCCAAAAAATTCAGTTTTTACTCTCTACTCCCTAGAGTTCTTCCACATAACACTAAATGCCTCTTTTCCTTTCTTTCCTATTTTTTTAAGCAACCTTCCCCAAACTAAGACTTGTGCTATTAAAAGAGCCTAGAACTTCCCATTTCCTTGCTAGGGCTAAAATTAAACTGTCCATTCCTTAGGGCCCGACATAACATCTGCCAGATGTCTTGGCATATCACACAAGGAGAGGAATTTTCTTCTAGCATTTATTTACCCTCCTCTCTGTTTTCTCATAATCAATTAATAGGTCACCAACACCCAGCTAATGTTTCTCTCAAAGCCATCAACTCCATAAGTATGTGAAACTCACAAGATACTTGCTTTCACACACCCCCACCCCCACCCCCCACTCCCCCAACACACACACACACAGTTTTGTTTTGTTTTGTTTTTTCAGTCCACTGGATTTTAGCTTTCAGTCATGGAAATATAGTCCCTCCACTTCTATTGGATATACCAACCACCCGAGTCATACATTCATGCCAGATCCTTAGCAATAAGAGTCCATTATTTATATGTTTCCTAACTATGACTGTGGCATTATAAAATAACATCTCTGTTCCCCAATTATCAATTTAGAATATCTGATACAGCTTTCTCAATTCCATGATGCGGTGAACTATAAGTCTGAAAAAGGCACATACCATAAAGAGTAAGTAAGGTTACCTTAACCAAGAAATCACACCTTCAAGGAAAATTTAAGACAGACTAGACCCTATTAAACTCCATCACACAGAAAAAAGGACTCTTTCCCATTGCAACTTTACCATTCCTTTTTTTCAGGAAAACTGACCACAAGTACTCTAAAGTCCATTAGTAGAGTTGGATTTTTTTTTTTCTCCTTCTGTCTTCCGGAAGGCTCATTATGAAGAGCAGATACGTTTTTTTTTGTTTGTTTGTTTTGTTTTGTTTTTTTCCCCTCTAAAAGTTGTTTCCAACTCCAAACAGTAAGGGGTGAAAAAACAATTCATCAGGAAATGTGGTCAATGAATTAGACTGACATAAATCCAATATGAGAAATATTATGGAATATGAGGATCCAACAAGAATTTTTCTTATGTCAGTGTGCATCATAGCTTGCAAATATTTCCCATGATTTCTCCTTGTGATAGAGGCATGGCAAAAATTTGCATAATAAGCCACATGAACTTGTCTCATAAATAAAAATGATCTTTGGGCTTTGACATTAAATGAAAATGTCTGATTTGACACTTTTTCTCTCATGGTGGTTTATCCAAAATGCTTGTCTTAATTCAAATGGGTATGTCTAGAAAAATTCAGGAAACCATGTCCTTAAATATTATGGTGTTTGCCATGTTGATGAAGGGCATCAGAGATGAATGTGTCTTAGATAACCAGTTAGAACACATTCCCAAATTCCAAGATGCCTCTTAAATACCTATTTTTTGCCCTCCAGAAAAGTTCAACTCTAACACACCAAAACATTTGGTTGCAAAGTGAAAAATGTGGACAAACTGCTGAATTAGCAATCAGATTGTTAGATTTCTCCCCCCTGCTGAAATAAGCAAATGAACCACTTGTCCTGGTATCAGTAACAATAAAAAAAATCATGAAAGTTTTGTTTCAAGATCAGTATATAATGTACTTATGTTTACATAAACATACATGGTTAATTAGATGTAAAATTATCTGGTAATTACTTTTCCAAATAACTCTTTATCCACTGCATCCGAACTTCCCAGTTCGGACACCCGGTTTGGTGCATCCATTTATGCATTAGCAAATTTAAATATACTATTGGTGAAATTTCACTTCAGAGCAAAAGTAACGCTATCAAAAGGTAACGTTCAAAAACAAAGAAGAAAAGTTATGATTCCAAGAAGGATTTTTAAAAAGTGTTCTTGGAGAGGCCTAGGTTTTTCCTAAAGGAGCAGAGATCTGAACAGAAGTATTTTTAAATGAGCATACACATCAACTGAAAACCATAAATTCTTGTCTGCACAAACATGGTTTTACTTCATTGACCATGGACAATTATCAGCTAAAGAACCATGTATTTCCCCTCTCCTTTCACACCCCTCAGAAGAACAATAACCCTCAATTAATGACACAACAGTTTGGTTTGAAAAATGTGATGTTGTCATATACAGCACTGTGCATTTACTGAGTGGCAGTGCTACCAGCTACTCAACAGAATGTAATTACATCTGGAATCTAAAACCACTTCAGCATGCACAAAAATGCTGTAGACATAAGGAACTTTACACACAAAAAATCTGACACATAATGAGAAAGCAAAGCAAGAAAAATGCTCTTACGAGTTGCTCACCAATGTGTTCCTTATTTCTCTTGAAGCTGGTACCTTTCTATTATTTCTCCTTAGTTGAAAGCAAGGTCCAATTAGCCTCCTTAGAATATATTAATTGGTTCTGAATCTCCTCCAAGTTTTCATTCCGCCGTGGAGCCCTCCTCGCCTACCTTCCAACAGTTCATCTAAAATTCTTCCAACATCTTCCCTCATCCTCAAGATGGCTACCTCACCTAATGGAAAAGCAACATCTTCATGGTTGGCTTTATACATTCCCGAAGCATTTCAGGATTTAGTTCTTTGCTTGGGTCAATTATGTAGATTCTCTACAACTAATCAGCGAAGAGCTCCCATGAATGCGTGGACTGGGGTAGGACTCGGTCCTTTTTTCAGATTATCCTCACAAAATGTCTTCCTACATGATTAATAAATTCTTCCCAGTTAAAAAGGTGAAGATATCTGGACCTAAGTTTTTCTCAACCGACATAATGTCTTAAAAATTTGTTTCCATAGTCACATTGTTAAGGAGACATACTGATTGATATTTCTGAAGACTTAGAGGACTTCAGAACACAGAAAAAAATAGCCGAAGGAAAGGGAAAGGGGGAAACAAAGGGACTCAAAAGAAGGCCTAACCTACGAATGGGGCAACCTGGAGAGCAGCGGAGAACCTGGGGACACTGGTGCTCGTCGGCCTTAGAGTTCCTCTGAGATCTTGCAGGATTATTCTGACTCTTTTTTATATTTGCAGAAACCAACCCAAATGAGACAATAAAGTCTTGCAATGCATCAAAACATGATGATAACCAAGCCCTAGAACTCAAAAAAAAAAAAAAAAAAAAATCTCAGCTTAGGGCCATCACCATCTTCACAAGGAGGAAATAACATTTCCTGGTGACTTTCAGGAGACCTGGTGCAGCTTAAAGTTGTGTGAAGACCTCAGTGGAAATGTTTTAAGGGTTTTGCCTTGCCTTTCCTGAAGGAGGTCAAAACCCTTCAGGGCCACTCAAAAGGAGAAAAAAAATTCCAAAAGTTTACTTTAAAATGGAAACAAACGCCTCAATAACTTGTGAAAGCACTCCTTTGGTGGGAGAAAAATCTGAGGAACCCTTAAAAAGCCCTCATTTCCTTGCATAATGAATAGAGAGTGAGGAACCACCACAAGATTTCCCTCTGGAAAGGGAGAAGGAGTAGGCAAGCCTCCTCCTCCTCCTCCTCCACCCATCACCAACAGAGCTTCAAAATGGAGACATCCATAATTTTATAAACACTTCTCATCTCAGCTTTGTCTCCTGGAAACCCGCTCTCCTCCATTTTCTGCTGGAGTTACAACATGACACGGCTTACCTGACTCAGTTCCCAGCTCTTAACCAAACTAATCACTTCCTCCAAAAACCTGCAAGCAACCTCCAGAAACAAAACCAAAGCAAACCAAACAGCCAACACAGACACTCAGACACAGCCCCCGGGAGCCCTGGGAGAAAGCCCCAACTGGTTGGTCTATCCCCATCCCAGACGCGTGCTTAAAAATGAAACTTTTTTTTTTTTTTCCTTGGTTGGGGAGGAATATAAAAGGAACTCCAGGCAGCTTCCCTCCCTCTCTGTAGGTTAGAAGCTACAATGAAAAGAAAATGAGGGTTCCTTCAGGAATGGTGAACAGCCTGGAGAATGAACGTGAGAAGGAGCTTTGTGTTTTGGAGTCTGGACTGGAACCAAAGCAGACAGCTTGCAAATGGAGGACAGGGAGATAAAGAAAGGGAAAGAGGGGCTGCTCCAATGGGGGGCGGCTGCGGCTTCCCCTCGTGCCTGGAAGGAGGGCAGACCCCTGGGAACTGCACCAGGAGTGAGACGCCCCCCCAGGCCCCTGCCTTCCTTTCTCCTTTCCTCAGAGGAGAGCCAAGCGTGTGTAATGGCTTCTCCTCTCCAGAAACCGTTGTCCTCCTCCACCAGACGCGTCTGAACCCCCAGCCTGGAGACAGCTCCTCAGCCGCTCTTGAACCTGCGCCCCCCACCCGGCCGGTGCCCCCGGCTCCTCGCCTCTCTGTTCACCAGCAGCACCGGCCCAAGCGGCTGCAGCAGCCACCCCCCGACACATCCCGACCCCGCATCCCAACTTCGGGGAGAGAGAGAGGAAAGAGAGAGAGAGGAGAGAGAGAGAGCCAAATACCTGAGGAAGAGGGGGGGTGCCAATCCGCACGGCTTTGCCATCGGGCGGGGGACAGGCAGACAGAGGGGGGAAAGGAAGGAGAGGGACAGAGAAAGAAAGAGGTCAACCCGCTCAGGTCGGGGCCGCTGGCTCGGAGCTCTCCCTCCTCTGACCCTCGCTCGCTCCCTTTGGCTCTCGGCTCAGGTCTCCTGCCTCCCGCCCTCCGCCCCCCTCTCTGTCCCTACTCCAGTCCCCACACTCGGAGCATCCGTCCTAAGCCTCCAGCTCTCTTCTCACTCATCTTTCATTTTCTCTTCTCTTCATAGAACTACACGAAATTAATTAAGCCACCGCGCTCACTCCCCCCAGCAGAAGGAGCAGCCAGCAGGAAAAGCACAGCCACCTCCGCTGCCACCACTACCACCTTCTCCTCCTCTTCCTCCTCCTCCTCTTCCTCCCTCGCTTCTCCTCCTCCTCTTCCTCCTCCCCCTCCTGCTCTCCCTCCTCCCCCTCCTCCTCTTCTCTCTCGCTTCTTCTCCTCTTCCAACAGCCAGTCCATGCAGGGGACTTCCTCTCCTCCCCGCTCCTCCAACCCTCCTTGGCCGAATGAATGAGCGCGTTTGTGCCTCCACCGCCCCGCGCTCCCCTACCCGGAGCACTCGGACCACCCCGAGGTGGTTGTTAATTGCAGTAACTTACAGAAGAAGCGTCCCGGCGCCGGGAGGTGCTTCGGTTTCTCCAGCCCCACCGCCTCCTTATCCTCTTTCTCTTTCTCCTCTTCCTGCTCGGGTTATTGTTGTGGAAGTTGTTTGGGAGTCTCATGTGCTTCTGCCGGGTCTCAGCAATGGAGGATCGCCATCTTCCCTGCCTTCCTCGGCTCCTCAGACTCGCTGCAGCTGCAGATGACCTGAGATATCCGTCTCTCTCCCTCTCCCTCTCTCTCCCTCCCTCCCTCTCCCTCTCACTCTCTCTCTCTCTCTCTCTCTCTCCCCTCTCTCTCCTCTTCTCTCTCCTCTCCTCCCTCTCCCTCGCGCGCTCTCTCTCTCTCCCTCCCTCTGTGTCTCTCTCTGAATAATGAGCAACCAGGGGGAGAGAGAAAGCAAGACAGAAAGAGAGAAGGAAGACAATCTTCTCCTGCCACACAAAACGCCGGAGCACCAGGGGGTGCGCGAAGCCTTTCTAATAACAACAACAACGTGCAGGAGCGAGGAAGAAAAAAAAGAAAGGAAGAAAGAAAGAAATGAGGAAAAAGGCTAGGGGGAAAGAGGAAGAATTATCCAAGAGCCGGAGAAGAGCAGAAGGAGAAGCTGGAGGAGATGCTGAGGCTGCTGCTGCTGTCCCCCCTCCCCCCTGCTGAACCCCAGAAGGAGGCAAGGTGGTTGCAAAGTTAAGGCTGGGACATTGTCTTTGTCACTCAGAGCAACACAGAGCCAGGCCAGTGAGATGCAAGAGGAGGAGGTGGCGGCGGCAGAGGAGGAGGAGGAGGTGGTGGTGGAGGAGGGGGAGGAAGAGGAGGAGAAGGAGGCAAAGGAGAAGGAGAAGGGGAAGAGGGAGATGAGATGAATAAAGACCTGCGGAGAAGGCGGTGCGAGGAGCGCGGCGGCCGGGCCAAGGCGTGCGCGCTCGCGTCCCGGTGGCGCCCGGCAGCCCTGACCCGCAGAGGAAGCCCCCGGTGAGGACCCTGCCCGGCAGCTCATAGCGCTCCCACCGTCAGCCCTGCCCGAGGCGCCGAGCCCGGGCCCCAGAGGGTCCCTCACTTGCATCCATCTAGAGGCCAACCTTTGCAAAGAACATACATGGGGAACTGGAGGTTGCAAGTCTAAACCCAGATCAACCACGTGGGGCTTTTTAATCCCTTTCCAGCTTGCGGTGTGAGTATTTCCAGTGAAAAGCTCAAATTGTCCATTACTGGCACGTATTTTGAAGTCTTCTCCCCTGAAATAAAGGCTCATTGTGCGTTTTATTTCTTTTCTGATATGGAAGGTGGGGGGCGGAGGAGGAAAAGAGCCCATCATTCCGAGCTTCGGAACCACCACTTTTCCTAACTTGTGAAATGTTTTGACTGCGCACCAAAAGAAAAAAAGAAAGCCTGCTTAAATAACTTTACACCCTCCAGCCCCGCGTTGTTTGCACTTTCTGGTTGATCATCTAAAGGCTCGGAAAGTAACAATCAGCGCTCCTAATGATAAGGTGTCATGGTGTTGAAGACACGCAAGCCAAGCTGAAGCTTTCACACCTTGAATTTTTATTTAGCGTAATTTCCCCCTCGTATCATTCGGAACTATCTCTTTCGCAAAGGAGTGATTCCCCCCTCCACCACCAGGTCGAAAGTCTCTTAAGGCTTTAATTGGACTGGGAGCGGTGGGGGGTGGGGGTGGGGGTTCTACAGTATCAAAAAAATCAATGCAGTAAGTCAGGAGCAATTGAAGTTCAAGGGCATGGGCTGATTGTACCATTTCAATTTCTCGGATCTTGGAGTTGGACATCAACAGCCTCAGGAGAGAGAAACGCGCAGCGCGCGGGGCAGAGACCTTAATTAAAGTTTCTTTTGTCCGCGTCTGAATTGGGGGATGTTGCTGGATTCCTTTGCATTGAGGAGCGCGCATCCGGTGAAGGCGCGGTGCTAAGGATCCTGGGCAAGACTGTCCTCTTTAAATACTCGCCCTTTCTTCTCCCTCCCCTCCAAGCAGCAGTCCGAGAAGATATATACCCATAAATCCATACAATAAAGGAGAAGGAGGAGACGCGCGCGGAGTTGGTTCCCATCCGATAGCGGGGCTTCCTAAACCGATCTAAATCCTCCTTTTCCAAGGTTTTCCCGACCCTATATTCCTGAGCAGAATCTCTCACCCCGAGGCACGATTTCACCCACTTCCAGTCAACACTTCCTGCCCTTTTCTCCTCCCACTCACATTGAAAAGCTCGGGATCCCTAAAAGGGTGTTGATGGCGGGGGTGATAAATAAATAAATAAATGACACTCTACGCGTGCGGTGGAGAAGAAAGGAGGGGGAGGGAGAGGAAAGGCGAGGAGAGAGAAGTAAGGAGAGGAGAAGAACAGGGCGCAGAAAGGATAGAGGCGAAAGGGGAACGGGAGTCACCGAGAAGAGAAAGAAGAAGAGAGGAGGAGGACGCTGAGGCTGTTCCGGACTGAAATGATCCTGGCTTTGTGCGGCTTCGGGAGGACTCCCCCTTCCAAGTGCCCAGAGGGACCCAGGAAAGTCCTTCGGCCCCGAGCTCCTCCCCACCCGGACCCGGGGGGTGTCTGAGCGCTGGCCGCCGCCACCCCGTAAATTCCTCGTGGCAACCGGAGGAAGCGCGCCAGGTCTCCGCCGTCCCTCCACTGTCCCGGCTGATAATTTACCTCTTTGTCTTTAATAAAAAGCTGACTTTTTCTGTCAAGCTCTGCACCGAGAAAATAACAACCGTATTTCAGGTTGAAAGCTGCTATGACTGCTGGTTTTGGAGGCTGCGATAAAATCTTCATCGACGTGAAGGTACCTTCTGGGTTGGCTTTGGGTCGTTAAGTCCTAAGAGGGGGGCCGTCCTTCCCTGGGGGCAGGGACGTAGGGAACCTGGCGGTGGGGAGGGAGGGAGGGAGGAGCTGCGAGGTCCGAGGAAACGCTTGGGTTTCCAAGGTTCCTGGGGCACCAAAGGGCTTCCCGCAGTCGGGGAACGAGCCCTGGGGAGGAGCCTTTTGCGAGAACGTGAGCGCGCCCCAACACGCCTCAGACCTCGTAAACCCACTTGGCAAAGACCGGGGAAGCGGCTGGCGGACAGACTGCGGTGAACTCAAGAAATTAACCTGCGCTGCAATTAAACGGGCTGCCGCCCTTTCAGACTCACCTCGAGCGACCGAGATAGAGAGAGCTCCCGGACCGGCCGCGGGGGGACCTGGCTCCACCCTCCCGTCCCAGGAGAAGAGGACAAAAAGGGGAGATGGACTTGGAGGCGGCCCCGCCCTTCAAACGCTCCAATCCTTGGAAACCAAACCTCCTCTCCAAGCCTCCACGTCTAGAAGGGACAAAGGCAGCGAGGAGATCCAGAGACCGACGGGGAGACGCTGGCTTTCAGGCTTCCGGTGTGGGTTCATTGGGGAAAGGTACAATGGTTGAGTTTCCATCCCAAATACGGTACCACAGGATGGTCTTTAGAAGACACAGTCGGTCTTCTGGTTTAGAAGCAAACTGACTTCCTGAAGCTGTGAAGCGAACTATTGCAAAACTCCCCAGCTTTTTGAATGTGGGGGCGATACAAATTCAATTAATGATGCCATACACATAATCTTTTAGACTTTTTAGAAGTCACAAACGCTTTAACTCTACAATGATAGTAATTGAAAGAGGTTAAACATGAATGGGCTTTTTTTTTTCTTTTTGTTTTTATTTGGGGTACTTTTTTCAAATGATAAAAAACAAAACAACAACAACAACAAAAACTATAAATGAAAGCTGGGTAATTCAAGGAAAGCGCTGTGCCTGAGGGTTTTCGGTGAAGACCTTAATACACTTAGCATTTAAGTAACTGTAATTACGCTTTGCCATTAGCAGACCATTAAGATAAACAGGAGAAAGTTCACACCTCCTGCTATTTCATTCCCTAAGAATATTCACAAAGATAATACCAGGCTAGTTGGGGTTGGGTTATCTTCTCCATCAGGAGGTTTAAATTTGTTAATTAAAATAGAAAAAACTTGGTTTCCTACACAACCAGCAATGTGAGGGGAAGTCTCACGGGGACATCCCGACTCCTTGAAATTTACCTTTTTTTACTTTACCCTATGGCATTATCCCCTGGAGTCATATGGGGTTTCAAGACTATTAATGTTCCAGGGAATATGAATATGTTAGAGGTCTGGACTTTCTTCTCGCTTATCATGGGTGACTGGCATACAAACTCCTCATAAAGAGAAATTATGGCTCATCAAAATAGTGACTTTATGAGCATTAATAGAATAATAAATCTTGCATTTTAGTTTAAGAAACAGTGAAGTCCTATAATCAGAGTTACCCATGCAAATATGATCCATTCACTTGCCCAACTTTAACAGGATACGGATAGTCTATAAATCATTTTAGGTTTTTTAAAACCTTAAAAAAGGAAGGCACCCAAATCCCCCAAAGGGAAGTGTTTATGGAGGGAAAGGGACTTCTAGCAAACCTGCAAGAAGAGATCGTGGAAAAATGGTCAGTCCAGAAGCTGAATTAGATAGAATTTCAACTGCAACAAGAATGGATAGATGTTCTAATGTCATTGTTTCAATATTTACATTCTGTCATTTAAAAAGAGACAAGTCTTCCTGCTTCCCAAAAGCTATACTAAAAAAAAAAAAAAAAAAAAAAAAAAAAAAAAAAAAAAATCAGTTCATAGCCCCACTTTGTAAATTCCAGCTGGAAAACTGTTCAAGTCAATGATTTTAGCAAAAGAAAGAGTAGGTGAACACAATATGGCTTTTTAACCACATTGTCACACATCTCTTAACTTGGGATTTTCCTGCCAATGTAAAACTTCCTTTCTATGCAATGCAACGTAGTCTTTTTTACTAATTGAGTTTGTTTGTGATTTTTCAACGAATAACCTATTTTGAATTATTGAGAGCTTTACTCTTGTTGGAAATTACTGTCTTCAAAAAATTTTTCTCAAAACTTCAAATCGGATAATTGCAGACCCTCCAAATACCAAAAAAGTGAAGTCACTAGCACACCTTTCTGATCTCTTATAAAAAAAATCAATATATTGTCATAAAGCCATATTTAAACATATGTAACTAGTTAGCTAGTGTCCATGCCGAGGGAAAAGTGACTAAAAGAAGACAAAGGTGGATATTCATGATTCTGAACAGCTCTCAAAGGAAGAGACATTGCAATAACTCATATTAAACTTAGTCCATATGAATCTTTGTATATATACCTTCGGATATTAAAGATGTTTCAATAGTGATAATTTAAAATTCAAAAGAAAGTTTCCATAGGTGGAAGTTAAATGTACAGTTCTGTCAGACTAATTATTGTAATATGTAGTGTGTATTATTGTTCATTCAGCCATTGAATCTTTGTTTAGCATCTGTATTATGCCATTCTCAGAACTGAATACTAGGGATACAGAGATGAATAACTGAAATGAGTGAGATTTTTGATGCATGATCTACTTCATGAGCTACTAGCTTCAAAATCACATTACTTAGATTTAAAACTTCAGATTTTTTACTCAAAAGCAATACCAGGATTTGGCCAATGATGAAATAATAATGAATTTGAATATTTCTGTTCTCACAATGAAGCTATTAAGGAGTGATATTTTGTCAAAATAAAATTTTTGGAGTTCATTGTAAAGCCGATGTCTTAACTCATAATTTAACATGAAATTCTTCCTCAAAGAGATCTATTTTATTTTATTTTTTATTTTATTTTAGATAAAGTCTCGCTCAGTCACCCAAGCTGTAGTGCAGTGGTGCAATCTTGGCTCATTATAACCTCCACCTTCAGGGTTCAGATGATTCTCCTGCTTCAGCTTCCCAAACACCTGGGACTACAGGCACACACCACCACATCAAGCTATTTTTTGTATTTTTAATAGGGACGGCGTTTCACTGTGTTGGCCATGCTAGTTCCGAACTCCCAACCTCAAGTGATCCACTCATGTCAGCGTCCCAAAGTGCTAGGATTACAGGCATGAGCCACCACTCCTAGCCAATCATTTTAAAAGAGCAAAATAGCAACCTTGTATCAACTAGGGTTCAATTAACTAAATTCTGAAGACAAGACTCAAGTTAACAGATTGCCCATTTGTTGAAGCTTCACTTCCAGCAGAAAGACCAACATTTCTAGATTCTTACTATTTGTTCTCCAACTGAAGCTTGGAGAAAGGAAGTGACTTATTCAGGAACACAGAGCTGGTAAAGAGCAGTCAGCCCTAGAATCAACACTTCAGTGGTAGTTTCTCCAAAGTTATCATTCTCATATCAGAGTCAAGATTTCTTCTTTTTCTTTTTTTGGGAGGGAGGGGGATATATTTCCATGTTACTTGGTCCTGTTATTTAATTAATATATGTTTTTAAAGTCAACTTTAAAATTTTTTAAACTTTATCATAAGCAATAAAATTCACAAATCACAGGTCTGATGGGCTATTTATATATACATTTTTCAATGCATATCAAAATACATATACTATTATCAAAATTTAAAGATAGATTTTTGGATAAAAAATGTCTGGTAGTATACTTGCTAAACTGAATGCTAATGACAAGGAGTGAGAGACGGGGAGGAAACTTGTTACAATTTGTGTGTGTGTGTGTGTGTACAAATGAATCACTTATAATTTTAAAAAATATCAAAGAAAAAATTATGTGACATAGTAGTAGCTAGTCTATCTCTAAATTAAGCCATCTCTTTGTAATATTCTTAGTAGGAAATAAAAATTAGAACAAATCTTTTTTAGAACAATTTAATAATATACATTTAAAGTCTTAAAAGTTCACACTTTTGTGCCCTAATTCTTATGCTTAGAATCTACCCTAAACAGAAATGGAAAAATATGAATATATGAAATGATAAAGTAAGTAATCAAAAATAAGTGATTAAGAGGTATAGTTAGGTAGATAATAATCTATTTCAATTACGACATATTAAGTAGCTTAAATTGTTTGAGAATGTTGTGATTAAATAGAAAAATGGTCCAGGTAAAAGACGTGGATATAAAAATTATGATCATGAATTACTTTTTTTTCAAATTGCATACCCTAAAAATCACCTTGAATGGAAATATACCAGCATATCAACAGTTAAGTTGACTTCTCATTATAAAAAATTTAGAAAATTGAGTATGTATATATAAGCTATGTAAGTTATACAGTTGTATAATGATGTTATATATATATGTATATGATATGGAGTCAAATGCTTTGTTTGGACTGAATTATCAGTTACCTTTTTAAGTATTTAAAAACATTTTAAATGATAGAATGTACTTTTTATGTGTCTGGTAATTGAAAATGTGTCTCAAGCAACATATTAATACTGCTAATGAAATAGTGGTACAGAAAGTTTTTCACATAGGTGTTTCTCCATTCACAGATAATACAGGAAGAAGGTTTGAGTAAGCACTTTAAACATATTTATATAGAAAAGAAAATTTAGAACCAACGGATTGAATGCTTTAACCTAAGGCCTTCCAACACTAATGGTATAAAAACTAAAATCCAGATCTCCTAATTCCTGTTATATTTTGAAATCTGTCATTGTACTACAGTTGAAAAATATTAGCAAAAGAAAATTATTAATGGCCAATATGAAAAAAAGTTCAACACAGCATTTACATTATATTAACTATTATAAGTAATCTAGAGATAATTTAAAGTTTATCAGAATAGGCATGTAGATTCTATGCAAATATTGCACCATATTACATAAGGCACTTGAGCATCCATGGGGTTCCTGGAACCGATATCCTGTGGATACCAAGGGATGACTATGTACTGAATGTTTGTGAGTATGTGTGTTTGAGTGTGTGTGTATTTCCCAGGTGTTAAGAGCATATATAACTCCTAGTTGAGAATATAAAAAAAAACCCCTATAATTCTCTACTGATGAGACTGAAACTATGAAAAGTTTCATTCTTCCTGGGCATATTAAAGGTCTTTTACCCAGGAATTTAACTTTTGGAAATTGATTTAAAGAAATATTCATGACTGTCATCAAAATTTTATGTATAAGGAGATTCATTGTAGCATCAATAACTAGCAGCAAGTGATCAAAGAAGTTATATTCATTTGTGTAGTATAAAGTTGTATAGCTATCAAATTTTGTAGGAAATGTCAAATGACACTGAAATATTTACCTGATTTTTTGATAACAAAAAATAGATTTCGAAACAATGTATATAGTATTATCCCATATTTCATGTATATGTGTGTGGGTGCACATGAGTGTGTGTGTGTTTGTGTGTATGTGTGTAGCTAGGCATTGAAAAATAATCAGACAAGTATAATCAAAGTATTAATCGTAGTTTTTCTCCAGGTAATGCCATTTTTTTCTAGGTGACATAATTATGTATACATTATATATTTTTACTCTGACTTTTCAGATTTTTAAACTTTTCTACAGTGAGTATATCTCTTTTGCAATTAGAAAAATTTTAAAATTTGCAAATAAATTTTACCAGCACAAAATTTCTTCCATATCATAAGACTGACCAAATCCAATGTTTTTCTAATTTATAATGTTAATTGTGAGGTTTTGTTAATTATTATTTCAAAACACCACACACACATTCCTTGAAATTCTTGGTGATATATCCATTTGATTTCCCAAACAGCCTGGACTCAGAGTTCAGGGCATCCAATATGCAGTATGCTAACACAAAGTTGACTTTGCATCTGCATACTACCTTGTAGATTTCATGTTATTTGCCCTTTCACCATAACATGAAATCTACACATACTCTCTCTTATCCACTAGGGTGTGGTTTGATTTCCCAGCACATTACTAATAACAGTGTTTCACAAAAGTTACTCATTGTTTATGTTTTTTTAAGTAGAAGGCAGAACAAGTTTATTTTTTGGTATCTTTCTGATATTTATTCTGAAAGTTTGGTCATTCCAAACAACAGGTTTTAAGTGAACAGTTACTGATTTAATGTTTAGAACAAAGATAAAACCAAATCTAGCACTGAACACCTACTCACTGGTTTCCACCTCCTCCTTTTGCTAATGATGGCCTTGGACAAGTGCCTTAATGACTCCACGCATCAGTTTCCACATCCCTTAAAGAGGAACAAAGTAAATGCTGATTGGATTGCTATGAGGATTGACGAAGATGTATATAAACACATGGGAGTCTCTATCTGTAAGATGATATGATCCAAATCCTTAAACCTTTACTGTGAGGCAGCACAGATGAAGCAAGAGCTCTAATTTTGGAAAAGAGAGAGGTATCTAGTCCAGAAAATTAAAACCATAATATGTACCCATGATTTTTAAAAAACATGCCATTACTATTTAAATAAATAATGCAACAACAATAATTTAAAATTTTAAACACCAAAACATAATGGATGGTATCTAAATTCTTCTATTGCTATTGATTTGCTGCTAATTAGTTCATTTTATCTTTTGCAAGAACTAATCTACCCGTTACGTGAGAGTAGGGCAAAAAAATTTTTTTAAGCATAAGAGAAAAACCTAAAATCTAGGAAGTTTTGCTTGTTGATATCTCAAATCCAAGAAACAGCTCAGTATGCTTAGAAAAATCCATATTTTGTAGGAATTGTTATAATAAATATAAACTGCAGCAAATAGGAAATATTTTATTTTACTTTATTTTTCTGTTAATTGCATAGACCACCACTGTTCCTTGGTACAGCTTCTAGTTAGCAGTGTTTTGCTGGAGCACAATTTGAAAACCACTGATCTATTCCAGATGAGAAAATTGTCTCAAGGAAAAGTGATTTGCCCAGGGTTACATACCAAGTTATTGAAGAATCTAAGATCCAAACGTACTCAATCCCTCTTCATGGCAATTTCCACTACATCCAATTTGCCTGTCCTAGCAAAAGAGATTTCCTTGAGCTGGTATTGAAGACAAAGCTGTTATCTTCTCTCCTCCCTTTCTTACTCCTTTAACTTTCTCCTTCTGTCCCTTTCTGGCTTTTTCCTCCCTCCATTCTTAACTTCCTTCCTTCCTAAGGTTTCTCAGAAATGAGATCCTGTACTTTATGTGACCAATAATAATTAACTGCATAGTCGATCAATAAATAATTTTTATGTTTTCTCTAAATTATTTTGATGACTTTTATTTCATTTCATTTTTTTTCTGACCTCAGATGATTAGTGGAATAGCTAATTGTGTTCTCTATATATCAGTATCTTCTGTTTTTGGAAGTAATTGGAGTTATCTTCTACCTTTTTTTTTCATTTTTCAATGTAAAATGATTTTCATAGGCTTAGGATCAGGAAATAAAAGAGACAAAAGAAGCACATGACTTTTCACCTGGAAAAATATAATTCTTTTATTTCACGTATAAATATAAATGGGAAAATACAGCATTATTCTGCATTATCAGGGATCATATGAAATAAAAATTGATTCTTTAGGTCCTTTTGCATTTACTTTCTATCGTGGCACATTCACAAAGAACTTATTTAAATATTACTCAAAAAGAAGGACAGTCAATGTTCTCATTTGCCTTATGATGGAACACAGAATTTGAAAGTAGTTGAGACTTTCTGAATGTCATAGACAAGAGATTAGAGTAACATGTGGTAATGAAATTAACTTTGTGCATACTAGAATTGAGTGGTGAAGCAACTGACATGGAGAAAGAACAGCAAAAGTGAGCTTTATTACAGTTTCCCTTGACTATAGCCTGTTAGCATCTGTCCCGTTCACTTAGGAGATGGCAAAATGCAAGACAGCCCCAGCTAACTGTTACCTGAACAACTCAGGAACATAACCCTTCATCAGGCAGAGGGACGTAGTGTTAGTAAGAGACGGTGCACAGATTGTGTTTGGAGACTGGGAAAAGCCCTAACGTATTGGATCAGGAACAGGAATCTCAAACATCTGTAAATGATCCTCACAAAGCATTTCCACATACATTTAAGAAACTGTTCTTAGAACAACTTGTGACATGAAGATCATTTTCTCCATTTTATATTTGGAGAAACCAGGCTCAAAGTAGTTCAGTGACTTTCCCAACATCATTCAACTACCACTGGGATTTGAACTCAGAACTTCTGATTCCAGGTAGCACCTGACACCTCTGCTCATTGTCAAGTATTAAACTCCTGATATAGCAAGGTAATGTCTTTTGCATTTATGTGTGTATATGTGTATATACATATTTTTGATTATGTAAGTAATATATATTGTAGGAAATTTAGCAAATATAGAAGTCTGAAAAAAAGAAAAGTATTTAGCCCTCAAACACAGAACTGTTACTCTTTCCTCTGTATTTCTCCCTTTGTGATTTGACAGTTTATGCCCTTTGCATATTTTTTATTGGTATGGTGTGTGAGTCTCACACTTATTTGTGATGTTACTTTGTAGATTAAGAATTTTGGCCCCTTACAATATGTAATAAAATATTTTTATTAGTTTTAAATTTTGCTTTTAATAATATTTTTGGATACATGAATGTTAAAGTTAAGTATACCAATCATTCTCCTTACACTTTCTACCATGAGTATAATGTTAGGAAAGCCTTCAGAAATCCTAAAAGAACAGCTATTCATTTGATTTTTAATCAATTTCAGGAATTTTATCTTTATGTTTAACACTATAATCTGTGTAGAATTTATTTCAACATACAATATGAAGTGGATATCAAACATAATTGTTTTCTAAATTATTAATTAACTGTGATAACATCATTTTAAGAAATCTTTTACCCACTTAATTGAAATGTCATTTTATTATATAGTAAAATTTTTATTTATCATAAGATACGTTTCTGGACTATCCATTTGTTTCCATTTATCTGTTTGTCCACTTCAGCAAGTGTGTGTTAGTTTTATTTTTCTTATTGACTTTAAACTGAAAAAGATCACAATATTAAATATTGCTTAGATTTTATTAAATATTTGAGCAAAACTTCTGTGTGTGTGTGTGTGTGTGTGTATTAACTTCTCAGTCTGAATTCTCTCAGTATGTACACAAGTTTAGCTTATGACCTAAAACGGTGGTTTTTACGAAATTGCAAATACATTAGGGGGTTACAAATCCATCTAAAGCTTTACATGAGCTTTTTAAAAAAATATACAGTAGGCCCTTGAAAAACTCAGGGGTTAGGAGCATCAACCCCCTGTCAAAAACTGTATGCCTCCGCCACAGTAAAAAATTGGTATATAACTTTTTACTCCCCAAAAGCTTAAGTAATAATAGCCTGCTGTTGACTAGAGGCCTTACCAATAACAGTTAACACATATTTTTCTATATTATATGTACAATATACTGTATTCTTCCAATAAAGTAAGCTAGAGAAAACAAAATGTTATTAAGAAAAACATAAAGAAGAGAGAATATGTTTACTGTTTATTAAGTGGAAGTGTATCGTTGTAAGTCTTCATCCTCATGTCTTTACATTGAGTACACTAAGGAGGAAGAAGAGGAGAAGTTGGTCTTGCTATCTCAGAGGTGGCTTAAGGTGGACAAAAAGCTATGTATAAGTAGACATGTGGAAACTAGTGTTGTTCAAGGGTCAACTGTACTTCGATTCAGGATACTGAGTTTAATATCTTACACTACTGATCCCTTTTAGATATTGTTTCATCTCACTGAGAAAGCAGTAAAGATGATAGAGCAGCAACTTGAAAACTCATGAAAGAAAAACAAGAAAATTCAATTAATGTGGTAAAAAAAAAACCCAAGATTGTATAATAGAAAATACAAACACAATGCCAGAAATAAGAATAAGATGTCAGAAATAAAACGGTTTGGCTAATATGCTTGTCAATTTTCAGAATACATGTTAATAGATAAAATTTTCTTATTGAGATCTAGAAACTGCTGCTGTTACGCCAAATAGATAACCACAGACTTTTATCAGGTTTACTAAATGGTTGTTAATTCCATGTATTCTTTTTTTTTGTTGTTCAAGAGTCACAGAATCTGTCAGTTTCTGAAGAAGGTATGTGAAATATGATAGTCTGAGAAATGGAATTGTAAACAGCTCTTTAAATAGATCACAAATAAAACTAAATGATCAAAACTGTTTGAAATAAAATAGACTAACCAGAAATCAGGCAAATACTATACAAAAGAAAGCAGAAAATTTAGTAGTAGCAGACAAAATAAAATCCAAGGTGAAAAACACAAATGAAAAAGAGAAGAAAGTGTTAATTGATAACAGGAATAATTCACCATTTTTATATCCAATATAGGTTCTTAATATGTGAAGTATAATGTATTATATATACAAGGAAGAATTGACAAAACTGCACTGAAAATTGTAGGTTTTTGACATGCCTCACCAAAAAATGACAAATTATCCTCAAATACAAAGTTATAGAGGAGTTGAATAATACATTCATTAAACTTGATTAAATGGATGTATGTATAGAACCATGTGTCTGATATTCTTTTCTAGTACCCTTGAAACATTCTAGTACCCTTGAAACAATTTTTTTAAATGGCCAGTTATTTAGTCACACATAAAAAAGCTCTACAAGTTCAATAAATATGCAAAATAGATCACAAACATAATGCAATAAAACTATAAGCTTAAAGGACAGAAACACACTAACACAAAACACTAAAAAACTTTTTAAAAACCTCTTACAATAACCCTTAGTTAAAAAGAATATCAAGCTAAAATTGTGGGCTTTTTAAGTAAAAACAACAGTCAGAATACCACATATTAAAAACCTGTGACGTGACTCAGTTGTAGTCAAGTAAAAAGTAATATCCTTAAATTTATTATTTAGAAAACAGAAAATATTAAAAATATACACGCACTTTCAATTAAAGGAGCTAAAAATTACACAAAAATTGTAAGTAGAGAGTATTGAATTTTAGAAATAAAGCCTATGAAAATGAACAAGTAAACTTTATCAAACTATCAACTGAAAATCAGATAAGTCTGATGAAGAAAGAAGAAAACACAAATATGTGTCATTAAGGAAAGAGACATAACTACACAGAGGAGATTAAAAAATTATGAGACTATTGTATGAATGAATTTAGAAATCTTAGATGAAAAGAATAATTTTTAAAAAGCCTACATAATGATGAAAATTGTATTAAGAGGAAGAATTTTAAAAAAAATTAGTTGTTATAGAAAAAAAGAAAACATCTCCCAACCTCTATACCAGAAGTGCTAGGTAAATTCTAGCACACCTTACAGAAACTGATAATTCCTGTTTACATGCATGCATATGTGTGTGTGTGTGTGTGTGTGTGTGTGTATATATATATATATATTTATATATATATATCTTCTTACAATAACCCTTAAGTAAAAGGAATACCAAGCCAAAATTACAACCTTTTAAAGTAAAAACAACAGTGAGAATACTACATACCAAAACCTATGTGACCTGACCCAACTGTAGTCATGTAAAAGTTAATGTTCTTATACACATACACACAAACACACACGCACTCATATATACATATATATATGTATAAAATGAATCTTTTTATTATTAAAGTAATGAGTGCTTTTCGGAAAATTTAAGAATACAGAAAGTCTAGACATTGAAGTAAAAGTCCTGTACTATTTAAAGATTTTGTGCTCATTCTTTGTGTCTAGTATTATTCTGTCATCTCCTCATTCAACAAAGCAAATCAAATGCATAAACAACTTTACAACAATATTTCTTGTAAATATGGACTTGAAACACCTGTATAAAATATTTTATATAAAAATCTAATGTATGAAAGAAATGATTCTTTATGAATAAATAAAGTTATCCCAAAAAGCAAGGATGCTCAAAACCAGAAAATCTATTGATGTTGCTTATTAACTGAACATAGCAGACTTACAATGTGATCATTTTGATAGATGCCAAATAAGTAGTTGATATAATTTAATACTTATTTCTGACTTAAGAAAATAACAACATACGGCAAAAGTAAAACTTTTGTAAACTAGGACTGGAAGAATGCTCCTTTTATTATCAGGGTATCTACTGGAAATTTATAGCAAAAAACTTACTACTGAAATATTATAGGCATTCATATTAAGGTTAGGAATTAAAAAGGGGAATACCTGCTATTTAATGATATAATTCAACACCATTGAGGTCCCAGTCTTTGAGATAATGTTAGAAATAGTAAGAAGTATTAGAGAGATTGAGACCAAAATTCATCTTATTTGCAAATGCAAATCTGAAACTCTTAAACAATCCTCTAAAAAATTAGAGTTTGGTAAGAAACCTGGATACAAGAAATATATACAAAAATAAACAATTTTACGTATGTCAGTAATATCTAAATAAGTTTGGATGCATTTAGCTGTAGCTGGAGAAACTGAATTAACCAGTTTAAACCTTGTTTTCTTAAAAGGAAACCTGGAAAAAGGCAGTTTATCTATATGTTGAGTGGTTATGTAACGTCTTCAAAGACTTAAGCAGTTTCCATATTTCTATCCCATCATTGCAACTCATTGCCTTTTTGTCTTTATATTTGTAGCCTCATGCCTACATTGTGGCGATTCCAACTAGATATAATGTTCGTTCATCAGCATTGAAAGTAGGAAGAAACAATGGAAGTAGGAACAAAGGGACTTTCCTTGTACCAAGCAGTACCATTTATCAGAATTTCCCTTATTACACGTTTTGTAAAGGTAGGTGGCAAGTGCAGCAGGGAAAGTAAGCATGAAGGAAATGATGCAATTGTTTGGATCACTATATGACTGGCTTACACCAATCATGATTCATCCTCTGGGAATGGGCACATTGCTACTTCCGAACAAAATCAGAATTCTGTTAGCAAGAAAAGTGATCAGAGGCCTTCTTAATAGATGACTTTCAGTACATGCCATGATACGAATTATGACGTGGGTATGAGATATATACCAAAAAATCAATAGAGAGATTAAAATCCCATTTACTCAACTGGCAATCTTTAAAAACTGATTAAATATCTAGAATAAACAATAAAGTAGGCAAGACCTGTATAATTATATTTTAAAATTTTACCAAAAGACTATAAAACATGAAAAATGGAGAGGCACATCATGTTCCCATATGAAAAGCCTCAATATGGTAAAGTGTTGATTCCCCATGTAATTATCTACATACCCATAGCAGTCCTAATCAAAATGACCTTTTTTGTGACCTTGATAATTGATCCCAAAATTTATCTGTAGGAGGAAATGAACATTTAGAAAAATAAGACTACTGTGTAGAACAACTCCCTATCAGATATTATAAAGATACCATAAAAGCAGTCTGGTATTGGCCCAAGAACAGAATACAATAGCAGAGCAGAGAATGGAGTACAATACAGAGTATGAAGTCCAAAAGCACACTGTACATATAAGGATGAGTGTGCAGCAAATGTGGTATTTCAAATCAGTCAGAAATGTGGTATTTCATATCAATCAAATAATTTATTATCTTCCGTTTAATTTTTATGATTATCTCTACTTGGGAAGAAATGGTTATATTCTTTTCAATACCATATACATAAATAAATTCCATACAGATTAATATAAACATAGAAAAACAAAACTATAACATGCTAGAAGTCAAGGGACAGTATTTTTATAGTCTTGGGTGTGAGAGGGCTTTCTAAGATGACATAAAATCCAGAAGATTGACCAGTTAATCTACAAAATAAATTCTATAAGTGAAGAAAGTTAAAGACAAATAACTGACCTGAAGAAAATGTTTACAATGTATATAAGAAAAAATAAATGTTATTAGCAAAGAGTTTCAATAATTTGTTTAGAAAATTAAATCTACATTAAAAAAATAGACATAGGATATCATCAAACAGTTGATGGAAAGCATACAAAATGAGCAAAACACACCTTAAAAAAAAAAAAAAAAAAAAAAAAAAACTGTTGGCCAGGCACGGTTGCTCGTACCTGTAATGCCAGAACTTTGGGAGGTCGAAGCGGGCAGATCGCTTGAGCTCGAGATTTAAGACCACCCTAGGCAACACGGTGAAATCCCATCTCTACTAAAAATAGAAAAATTAGCCAGGTGTAGTGGCACACCTGTGGTCTCAGCTACTCTGAAAGCTGAGGTGGGAGGATCACCTGAGTCCAGGAGGTGAAGGCTGCAGTGAGCTGTGATCACACCACTGCACTCCAGCCTAGGCAACAGAGTGAGACCCTGTCTCAAAAAAAAAAAAAAAAAAAAAAGAGAGACACTGTATCTTTAAGTAGTACATCTTTCTATCATTATTATTGCACTTATATTTTGTTATGTTTATATATTTTATTATGTAAGTGTGTAAATGCATAATGCACAGAACAGTAATTAACAGCATGTTTTTCGTTTTTTATGGATCATTTTTTATACATAAGAGGATGGAAGGAGGTAGAAGGGGGTGAAGAGACAATAGTTATAAAAAGAAGTTTTAATAGTTTAGTTTATATATTTCTAACTGCTCAAAGTTTTCAAAATAAGCATATATCATGTTGCTTTTGCAATTAAAAAATATTTGTAAAGGAATAGCTTAGTGTTTGGATTAGTCAGAGTGAGGTTCAAATCCTATATATAACCACCCAATGGCAGTGTGATAGTATTTTTAAGTTCTCAGACGCTATGTTTCTTGGTCAACAAACTAGGTCAAACGTTACTTACCTCATAGTTGTGTTAACAGACAAATGGAATTATTATGAAAAACACCTGGCTGGAGGAGATCCAAGATGGCTGCATAGAAACAGCTCTGGAGTGCAGTTTCCAGCGAGAGCAATGCAGAGGTTTTCTTTTACTGCCCACAGACCCACAGACCAGAAGATTCCCAGCTGAAAAGCACCCTGAATTTCCAGCAAGGCTGTTTCAGCTGGCGCGGCAGGTTTCTGCACAAAAACGCACCGTTTCAACTGGCACCTGGAACACCTGGGAGACAGAGCTGCCCATTCAATTGAAAAAGAGGGGGCTTAAAGATGAGCAATCTAAAACGCTCTGGATTCAGAGTTTCACAGCAAGTGCAGCTGGAAGGGCACAGTCCAGCTCTGTGAGGGGAAAGGCATTGCAGTTACCAAGGTGGTCCGCCATTATGGAGGCAGTCTGCCATTATCGAGGCAATCCACCATTACTGAGGCAGTCCACTATTACTGAGGCAGTCTACCATTATTGACACCCTATCATGAAAATTGAAAGAGCTAGAGGAGAAAGATTAAAAGAAAACTCAGAAGATAGCAGAAGACAAGAAATGACTAAGATCAAAGCAGAACTGAAAGAGATAGAGATACAAAGAAACCCCTCAAAAAAATCAATAAATCCAGGAGGTGGTTTTTTGAAAAGATCAACAAAATAGACTGCTAGCCAGATTAATAAAAAAGAAAAGAGAGAAGAATCAAATAGATGCAATAAAAAATGATAAAGGGGATATCACCACCGATTCCACAGAAATACAAACTACTGTCAGAAATTACTACAAACAACTCTATGCACATAAACCAGTAAGCCTGGAAGAAATGAATACATGACACTTGCACTCTCCGCAGCCTAAACCAGGAAGAAGTTGAAACCCTGAATAGACCAATTACAAGGGCTGAACTTGAGGCAGCAATTAATAGCCTACCAACCAAAAAAAGTCCAGGTCCGGATGGGTTCACAGCCAAATTCTACCAGACATGCAAAGGGGAGCTGGTGCCACTCCTGAAACTATTCCAAAGAATCCAAAAATAGATAATCCTATATCATTTTATGAAACCAACATCATCCTGATACCAAAACCCAGCGGAGACTCAACAAAAAAACTTCAGTCCATGATGAACATAGATACAAAAATCTTCAATAAAATACTGGCAAATGGATTGCAACAGCACATCAAAAAGCTTATCCATCATGATCAAGTAGGCTTCATCCCAGGGATGCAAGGCTGGTTCGACATACGCAAGTCTATAAACGTAATTCACCACATAAACAGAAGCAAAGACAAAAACCACATGATTATCTCCAAAGATGCAGAGAAGGCCTTTGACAATATTCAACAGCCCTTTATGCTAAAATCTCTCAATAAACTAGGTATAGATGGAACGTCTCTCAAAATAATAAAAGCTATTTACGACAAACCGATAGCCAATATCGTACTGAATGGGCAAAAACTGGAAGCATTCCTTTTGAAATCTGGCACTAGACAAGAATGCCCTCTCTCACCACTCCTACTCAATATAGTACTGGAAGTTCTAGTCAAAGCAATCAGGCAAGAGAAAGAAATAAAGGCTATTCAAATAGGAAAGGAGGAAGTCAAATTGTCTCTATTTGAAGATGACATGATTGTATATTTAGAAGATCCCATTATCTCAGCCCAAAGTCTCCTGAAACTGATAAGCAACTTCAGCAAAGTTGCAGGGTACAAAATCAATGTGCAGAAGTCACAAGCATTCATATACACCAATAACAAACTAACAGAGAGCCAAATCAAGAGTGAACTCCCATTCACAATTGCCACAAAGAGAATAAAATATCTAGGAATACAACTAACAAAGGGTGTAAAGGACCTCTTCAAGGAGAACTATGCACCACTACTCAAGGAGATAAGAGAGGACACAAACAGATGGAAGGACATTCCATGCTTATGATTAGGAAGAATCAATATTGTGAAAATGGCCATATTGCCCAAAGCAATTTATAGATTCAACACTATCCCCATCAAATTACTAATCACCTTTTTCACAGAACTGGAAAAAACCACCTTAAACTTCATATGGAACCACAAAAGAACCCACATATCCAAGACAATCCTAAGCAAAAGGAACAAAGCTGGAGGCATCACACTACTTGACTTCAAACTATACTACAAGGCTACAACAATCAAAACAGTATGGTACAGTTACCAAAACAGAGATATAGACAAATGGAACAGAATAGAGGCCTCGGAGACAACGCCACACATCTATAACCATCTGATCTTTGACAAACCTGGCAAAAACAAGCAATGGGGAAAGGATTCCCTGTTTAATAAATGGTGTTGGGAAAACTGGCTAGCCATGTGCAGAAAGCAGAAACTGGACCCCTTCCTGACACCTTACACTAAAAGTAACTCCAGATGTATTAAAGACTTAAACATAAGACCTAGCACCATAAAAACCCTAGAAGAAAACCTAGGCAAAACCATTCAGGACATAGGCATAGGCAAGGACTTCCTGATTAAAACACCAAAGGCATTGGCAACAAAAGCCAAAATAGACAAACAGGACCTAATCAAACTCCAGAGCTTCTGTACAGGAAAAGAAAAAATTCTTAGAGTGAACCAGCAACCAACAGAATGGAAAAAAATTTTTGCAATTTACTCATCTGACAAAAGGCTAATATCCAGAATCTACAAAGAACAAAAACAGATTTACAAAAAAAAACAAAAACAAAAAAAAAACCTATTCAAAAGTGGGAGAAGGATATAAACAGAGAATTTTCTTTCTTTCTTTTTTTTTTTTTTTTTGAGATGGAGTTTCGCTCTTGTTACCCAGGCCCGAGTGCAATGGCGCGATCTCGGCTCACCGCAACCTCTGGCTCCTGGGTTCAGGCAATTTTCCTGCCTCAGCCTCCTGAGTAGCTGGGATTACAGGCATGCACCACCATGCCCAGCTAATTTTTTGTATATTTAGTAGAGACGGGGTTTCACCATGTTGACCAGGATGGTCTCGATCTCTTGACCTCGTGATCCACCCGCCTCGGCCTCCCAAAGTGCTGGGATTACAGGCTTGAGCCACCGCGCCCGGCCAACAGAGAATTTTCAAAAGAAGACATATATGAGGCCAACAAACATATGAAAAATGCTCATCATCACTGGTCATTAGAGAAATGCAAATCAAAGCCACATTGAATTACCATCTCACACCAATTAGAATGGGGATCATTAAAAAATCTGGAGACAACAGATACTGGAGAGGATGTGGAGAAATAGGAAGACTTTTACACTGTTAGTAGGAGTGTAAATTAGTGCAACCATTGTAGAAGACAGTGTGGCGATTCCTCAAGGTTCTAGAAATAGAAATTCCATTTAACCCAGCAATCTCATTACTGGATATATACCCAAAGGATTATAAATCTTTCTATTATAAAGACACATGCACACATATGTCACTGTGGCACTATTTACATTAGCAAAGACCTGGAACCAACGCAAATGCCCAACGATGATACACTGGACAAGGAAAATGTGGCATATATACAGCATGGAATACTATGCAGCCATAAAAAATAATGAGTTTGTGTCCTTTGCAGGGACATGGCTAAATCTGGAAACCATCATTCTCAGCAAACTGTTACAAGAACAGAAAATCAAACACCGCATGTTCTCATTCATAGGTGGGTGCCGAACAATGAGAACACATGGACAGAGGGAGGGGAGCATCATACACTGGGGTCTGTTGGAGGGAGCTATAGGAGGGACAGGAAGAGGTGGGGAGATTGGGAAGAGATAACATGGGGAGAAATGCCAGGTATTGGTGATGGGGGGATGGAGGCAGCAAACCACCTTGTCATGTATGTAGCTATGCAACAATCCTGCACGATCTGTACATGTACCCCAAAACCTAAAGTACAATTAAAAAAAAAAGAAAAGAAAAAAAGAAAAACACCTGGCTCATAGTAGGTGCTAAAAAAATGTTGGTTTCTTAAATAGCTATTTAGAGACATGTAAATTATATTGTTTATCATTTGCTTTTTAAATTTAGGCTTAAGAAAAGCATAGTTTGTTTAAGCAGATTTGATCAAGCATTTACCTGAAATTTTCATTGAAAGATGGCAGACATGGTCTGTGTTTTCAGATAAATTAAATATTTAGTTGTTTGATCATTCATTCATGTATATAGTGGATATAGTATTATTTACTATATGTCAGTCTGTATGCTAAACAATTGGGTGTGAAGTTAGGCAAGAGATAGTCTTTTTTCTGGAAGAGCTTGATAATTGCTTTAACTTAACCCTTTTAATTTCGTGAGAGAAATGCAATTCTAGAATCATTTATAAAATGCTAAAGATATAGAAAAGAATAATGTTGAGAAAACACAGAATTACAGAATCTTTGAATAAAGCAGGATCAAGTGATCATTTTTTCAACTTCCCATACCATATAAAAATCCCTTTTCTAACATTCTTAAAAGACTGTCAAATACTTTCTGCTAGAATAATAACTATAATTTATTGAATATTTACTGTTGTTTGAGGCATGGTAAACTCCTCATAGAAATTATTTCAGTTCTGTCTCTGGCTGTATCACCCTGAACACACTCGATCTTGTCTGATCTCAGAAGCTAAGCAGGGTCAGGCCTGGTTAGTACTTGGAAGGGAGAAATTATCTCAATTCAAACATCACAAAAAATCTGAAAGCCAGCTACCATTATACACAATTTATAGACAGAAAGTAATATCCAGAGAGGTTAAGTAACTTGTCTGAGTTCCTACAGCTAATTAACAGGGCTAAAATTTGAATCTAGGTCAGCCTCATCTCGGAACTCAAGTTCTTAATCTGAACTAATACACTATTGTCCTCGCAGCTGGAACACTTCCAATGGTAAGAAACTCAATATATCAAAAGGCAGCTGTTTTGCTTCTTACAAAGTTCTTCCCTATAGAGTGCTAGAATCTGTCTTGTAACATCAATTCCACACCCAACAAGCATCAAATTACACCTCTGTTTAATTGGACTAACTAAGGGTACAAAGATGCTTAAGACATAGTTTCTACCCTCAAACAGTTTATAATTCTGATTTTTCTCTATGGATGAGCATGGAACACCTGCCCCTTCTACAGGAGAGTTCTCCAGATATTAGCAAACACCCTACTCCACCCTCTTCCAAATAAAAAACACTACCTCTAACTGAATTTCTGATGTTGTTGTGCATCAAATAGCCTCAGTTCCTTCAACTGTTAATAAATTTCCAGAGCCTTTGCCACCTCAATTTTCTTTCTTCAGATGTGTACATGATACTGTCCTTAAAAGACAGGGTTTTGAAACAAAACAATGCAATGTCATGGTAGTACAGAGGAACTTTAGCAGACTTTCATTTGAATATTGACTTCAATTAATACATGCAGTGATAGCTCTAGTGATAGTTCTATGCTTTTTCTAACAGTTTTATTTATTTACCTATATTAAGTGAACGTAACACAGCTCTACCACTCTGCAACCCCAACCTCTGAATTTTATTGTTAGTGTTGTTGTTGTTATTACAAATAGTGGTCTAACCAGGTCTTGGTTTTTCTCCTTCCCTTTGAACTTGTAAAATCAATTTTTTTTCCCTAGGCTTAGCTCATCAAAATTTAAATTCTTAAATCAAGACTTTAATTACTGTCCACGTTAAATATAATCTTTTTAAAAAAGTTCGGTCCATCATTTCAGACTGCTAAACTTTTTAGTCTTGATATGTTTTCCATTTTATTATATACCTCCCAGTTGTACGAAATCCTCAATCCTCAGAAGCCAGTGTTTTTGTGATCTCTTTGAAGGATCAAGGCAAAGGAAGGAGTTTTGAATTGTGTTACTAACGACCTGTTTCCAAGTTGGAATAGGTTCATTATTGAATCCATTTTTGTTATCATTGTTCAATCAATCCTCCTTTGTTATCCTTGTTCAATTAGGGACAAATTCGCCTACCTAAGTTAGCATCTGATCTACTTTAAGAAACAAAAAACATGCTCTCGAAGTTAGAATACATTTTTTTTTTCTGTATTTGTCAATTTTTTCTGGTTTATTCTTAATGAACCCATACTGGATCCAATGATCAGTGCATTTTTTTTTCCCTCTAAATGCTCACAAATTATTTATTTCATTTATATACCTACCATCTTTCTTTTAATTTCTTTTCTAGGTCTACAAAGGATTCAAGTCAAATTATACAAATAAATTTAATACAAAATATAAAAAATAGTTAAGTATGAGCAAAGGGAAAAATGAGTAGAAAAATAACAGCAGCAGATGTTAAGATTGGCACACAGAAATGTTGGCAGAGTCCTACAGATGCCTTCAGAATCAGCCAGAACAGGTAGGACATATTACTAGTGACATGGCATGGTGTTCAGAAGATGAAAGCAAAACCAGCTTTTTCTGTTTTTTTTTTCTTTTTTTTTTTTTAAAGACCGAGTCTCGCTCTGTCACCCAGGCTGGAGTACAGTGGCACGACCTCGACTCACTGCAACCTCCGCCTCCCGGGTTCAAGTGATTCTCCTGCCTCAGCCTCCTGAGTAGCTGGGACCACAGGTTGTGCCACCATGCTTGGCTAATTGTTTTTTGTTTCCTTTTTTTTTTTTTTGGTATTTTTCGTAGAGACAGGATTTCACTGTGTTAGCCAGGTTGGTCTCCATCTCCTGACCTCGTAATCCGCCTGCTCTGGCCTCCCAAAGTGCTGGGATTACAGGCGTGAGCCACCACTCCCGGCCTGTTTTGGTTTTTTAAACAAGAAGCGGAGCTTTTCCTGAGGCAGATAAGTCAAAGAGCTATTATTTTTGTGGTTTAATCCTGTGAATCCACAGAAATTAGGTCCTCAGTAGGCCAATGGGAAAACACCAAATTCTGATTGAGAATAGTTCTGGAAGAGTCAAAGCAATGAGTCTATGTGGGTGTGGTTATGATCTGACCCTATCCAGGATGACCCAGAGGATCTAAAGGAGAGAATATGCTGCCATGTTTCAGACATTCCCTATTAATGCCATTGCTTGCCACTATGGTTTTTTAAAAAAATTAATTTGGAATAGCTAGATCTCCAGTGAGAACATAAAGTTCAGACAAGCTGGGTTGCCAATTAAAGGCATATCTATGTGGATAAGCTCCCTGGAGAAAGTTATGGAACCTTACTAAGACAAATATCCATTTAATAAAAACCCATTGTTTATCAGGAGGAGAAATACAGTTTCTTGAGACAATGGCAGTAGTTCACAGGATGAACTTATAAATAATTTCCTTTTAATGAGATATTCATATAGGCATGTCCAGTGTTAAAAGACATTAAAAAATTAATATTTATTTTAGCCATATGAAATCCTTTTTGGTACTAGGTGGATCTAAATAATACATTTAAAAAATAAGAACAAGGAAATACTACCATTTATATTTCAATACTTTTCTTTCCGTTTTCTCTAAACAGGAGAAACTTGAAGATTTTCCAGAAATTTCTAGATATTAAAATATGCAAGCAGAATGTTATATCTTCTAATATTTGTCATATTATATTACTCTTAGGACATGATAAATACTCTTTAAAAGCTCTCACACTGTATATATTTTTCCTCAATCTAGCATGTGCTCAAAAGAAGGTTACCTGATCATTTGCCCAAATATCTTAGTTCATAGTCTAAAAATAAACTTCCAACAGTCTGCTCCCAGGTGGTGGTGAACAAATTCTGCCACAATCAAATTTGCATTGTCTTCAATAGCAAATGCTCATACCAACTCAGTCCACCTCTGGATTCACCTGCAGCCGTGATGAGCATTTCTTGGACTTGCAGACAGCTTCCAACCTCAAGCATTCATGCTTCTCAGTTCCTCTGCCTGGTAACTTTTGCTAGCACCACAGGACATGCACAGGGCAATGTGGAAATGCTAAGTATTTTAATCCCCAGGTGGGCAACTCACAACCAATGAGTCTATGAATAACTCCTCCTGACAATGCTGGAGCACAGTCTACATATTTCCTTAGAGGATTCCTGTTAAGCTGAGGCAGTTGCCCAGAGTAGTAACATGCTCACGAATACAACTTTGACTGGCCTCTCTCAAAGCCTGTTGTGCAAGTTTGCCTTTGGAAAAAGACAAACCAAGACATTCTCCTTTACCATGTCTGTTGACATTTCAGTGGACTTCCTTATGAATGAGTAGCTTCCAGGAAGTCCTGCCTATAGCTCAGGCAAGGATGGAAAAAGCATGGAGATGAGAAATAAGAAATCTAACCTATGACCTCTGGTCAAATCCACTCAGATTCAATGTTTGTCTCAATCAATTGCTTCCTCTGTGAACATGCTCTTCATTTGGCCTCCAAGACTGATCTATTGGTTCTCCTCCAATCTCACAAGCCACACTCTCTCAGTGTGCTTTGCTGGAACCTCCTGATTTTCCTACCTTTAATTGTAGGAGAAATCTAAGCTCAGTTCCCAGACTCCTTCCCTTAGTTATCTAACCTCTCTTCCTATGTGATTTCATCCAGTCATGTATTTAAAGTACCATAAATATAAAATGATCCCCAAATTTACACCTTCAGCCTGAACATCTCTCCTAAACCACAGAACTTTTGTGTCTAAGTGCTATGCAATATCTCTGCTTGAATGCCTAACAGGCATCAACTGAACATATCTAGAATTGAATCCTTGATTTCCACTTCCCCAGGCTTCTCTAACAGCAAATGGCAGTTCTATTTTTTTTAAACCTCAGAGCCACATCTCATGTACTCCCAAAATAGATACACCTACTATATACCCACAAATATTTTTTAAATAAAAAAACTCAGAGCTACTCTTAATTTCTTTCTGTATTGTGCTCAATATTCAATTAATAATCAAATTATATCCCTTTACTTCAAAATATATTCTCAGTCTAGCTACTCTTTAATTCCTCTGTTACTAATATGAGCCAAGACATCTTTATCTCTTGACTGGCCATTTCAATAACCTTCTAACTGACCTCTCTGCTTCTATCCTTAACTCTACTTAAAATTTAATTCTGGGCCTGGCATGGTGGCTCATGCCTGTAATCCCAACACTTTGGGAGGCCGAGGTGGGTGGATCACTTGGGCTCAGGAGTTTGAAACCAGCCTGCTTAACATGGTGAAAGCCCGTCTCTACTTACAACACAAAAATGGTGGTGCATGCCTGTAATCCCAGCTACTCGGAAGGCTGAGGCAGAAGAATCCCTTGAATCTGGGAGGCGGAAGTTGTAGTGAGCCAAGATTGTGCCACTGTACTTCAGCCTGGGCAACAGAAGCACAACTCCATCTCAAAAATAATAATAATAATAATGATTCTGAGTGGCCTTCTTTTTCTTTTTTGAGACAGAGTCTCCCTGTCACCCACTCTGCAGTGTAGTGGAGTGATCCCAGCTCACCACAACCTCCACCTCCCAGGTTCAAGTGATTCTCCTGCCTCAGCCTCCTGAGTAGCTGGGATTACAGGCACACACCACCACAGCTGGCTTATTTTTTGTATTTTGAGTATAGACAGGGTTTCACCATGTTGGCCAGGCTGGTCTTGAACTCCCAACTTCAGGTGATCCACCCGCCTTGACTTCCCAAAGTGCTGAGATTATAGGTGTGAGCCACCATGCCTGGCTCCGAATGGCCTTTTTAAGACATTAAGTCAGAGCAAGTAACTGATATGTTATAGCATTATAACTCATACAGTATAGCATCCAGTGTATATTGGATTATCTTGGACTATAGGGCCTGACATGACCTTGTCGTCATTATTCTTTGGACTGTTTCTCCTGCTAGTCTTCTTGTTGCTCAGACTGCTTATGCCTTATTGGCCTCCTTTTTCTTACTTCATTGTTTGCACCTGCTGTTCCCTTTCTTTGGAATTCTCTGCAATCACGTATCTTCAGGGACATTCTCTCTTCAACTAGGTCTCTACTCAAACGTCAACTTATTGAGATGCTTTCCCTCAGCACTCTATGACTCTCACCTCACATGTCAATACACACATCCCTAACTACATACATACACACACTGTACATCTTTGTTAGCATTATCAAACATATTACCAATTTCTTTATTTGGATATTGCCTTTCTTCCTCAATGACAATATGGATTCTTTGAGATGAGAGACTGACTTATTTCCTATTGTATGCCCAACACCCACCATAGTTTCTGGTTCAAATCAGAAACTCAACACATATATTGTGAATGATATAACAAACCAGCTACAGATCAGGGGATGTTAACCTACAAGATCTTTAATCTCTCTTTCATTCAAGTACATGATCTTAGTTGACTATAAAAGCATAAAAGGTGTGCTATAATTTGTTTAATCAGACAAAAGACTTGTTTTTCACTATTTTTGTTAATCTTCTAAGGTTGCCTGTCAACTCACATTTCAATATGCATTGGAGAATGTCTGTTAGGATGTTTAAGTTAAATTGATTTTATAAGGATATATACATATCTAAAAGCACTTTTAAGTCAATATGTCTTTTGTGTTTTTTTCTCCTACCTTGGTTACATTTTCTACGAACATTCTAATTTTCTCTGAGTACATTGAATTTCTAATAGAATTTGGATTTAGGAGCAGAAAAGAATCAGAATTCTTCTGTTCATGAACAGCCCCTTCTTCCTAAATATTTCCATTCAACCATTTGCTACTTTTAGAAAACTAAGAGAAATAGAGGAAGGAGCAATGATACCAATTTTGCATTTACACAATTAGCCCAAGACACAGAGTCTCATTCTTTTGTTTTCTCTACCCAAACTCATATGTGCTCATTGCTTTATATGTTCTCCAACTATCATGATTAATGTTTCATTTTTAATCTGATAAATTATTTTGGAAATTATAAAATATTTATTAAAAGTTTATAAACACAGGCCAGGCATGGTGGCTCACGCCTGTAATCCCAGCACTTTGGGAGGCCGAGGCGGGTGGATCACGAGGTCAAGAGATCGAGACCATCCTGGTCAACATGGTGAAACCCCGTCTCTACTAAAAATATAAAAAATTAGCTGGGCATGGTGGCACGTGCCTGTAATCCCAGCTACTCAGGAGGCTGAGGCAGGAGAATTGCCTGAACCCGGGAGGCGGAGGTTTCGGTGAGCCGAGATCGCGCCATTGCACTCCAGCCTGGGTAACAAGAGCAAAACTCCATCTCAAAAAAAAAAAAAAAGAAATTATAAACACATAGGTCTTCTTTTTATACTTGATTGAAATCTGCTGGTATTAAGACCACATTCCAGCCTTTCACATATCTCTTTTCAATATCAAGTACAGTTGGTACAGGATTGTTTAAATTTATTTGTTAGTATGTTCCTTTTCCTTAGCATGGTTATGACTTAATTCTTTCTTTTGTAAATCCCATCTTTCCTTTTTTTTTGGTAGTTCAGAAATGCTTTGTAATTCTTTGCCAAGCAGAACTGAGATCTTAATGATCCTTTCCCTCACCACTTTATTACACACACCTCACACACACATACACACACACCTCTAAGTGCAGAAATATACATGCTGTTCATCTGTGTTAGCACCATTATATATATTATACATTTATACATTTCTTTACATCCCACTATTTCTTTTTCTTTTCTTTTTTTCTTTCTTTCTTTCTTTTTTTTTTTTTTTTTTTGAGACAGAGTCTTGCTCTGTTGCCCAGGCTGGAGTGCAGTGGTTTGATCTCGGCTCACTGCAATCTCCACCTTCTGGGTTCAAGCGATTCTCCTGCCTCAGCCTCCAGTAGCTGGGATTACAGGCATGTGCCACCATATCTGGCTAATTTTTGTAGTTTTTAGTAGAGACAAGTTTCACCATGATGGCCAGGCTGGTCTTGAACTCCTAACCTCATGATCGACCCTCCTTGGCCTCCCAAAGTGTGGGGATTACAGGCGTGAGCCACTACAGGCGGCCAACATCCCACTATTTCTAAATATCCTGGTTAGTTGCACATTTAACATACAGAAAAGAACAAAAATTAAATACACGTTAAAATGAAGAAACTCTGAATAATAAGAATGCATTTGTTGAGTATTCTGTGAAAATAATGATTGTTTCCATTTTTTGACGACTTCAATGTGTGACCATTACTGGTGTAATTTTGGTGCAAATAGCCACCTGTGGAGACTCCTTAGAAAGTTTCAATGATCTTTGTGTGTGGATTATCAACAGGATGGAAATAGAAAGGGTAAGTGGAGGAAAGGAAAATAACAGTAACCAAAAGAAAGATTCATTCATTGATTTGTAAAGACTTATTAAGTACTTGTTTTGTGCCAGGTAATATCCCAAACAATGTGAATACGATAGTAATCAAATCCAGACAACATCCCGCAACTTCTGGAGGTCAGAGTCTAATAAGGTACAGTGGAAAAAGGCGAGGGTTAGAGAAATGATTCCCTATGAAAATTGTTAAATTGCAGCTGCGATACATGTGTAGGACAATAGGGCCACTACAGTGGTTCAGACTGTCCCTCACCTAAAGCACCAGAGCAACGTGTAAACAATGCCTGAACACCAGTCAGAGCTCCCTCTCTGCTGAGTTTCTTGTAAGAAACATCAGAAGGGACACCTTTTTGAAATTCCCAGAAAGGTGGGTTAGCAGGGACCTTGAAGGAAATGTTCATGGGAGCTTGTAACAGAGAGATCAAGGAAGATTTCTTTGAGAAAACAACCAAGGACAAGAGAAAAAAATTTTTTAAAAAAATTATGGGGGATGACAGCAGTAGTGGGTGGGGAGGACAGTGAGAAGGAACTCAAGGAATGACTTGTGCAAAGAACTTGTGCAAGGTGTTCTGGAGAAGCTGAAGAAAGGATGCTGGACTGGAGTGAGAGATGGAGATTGAGAAAGCCAAGAGATATTTAGGGGTCCACCATGTAAACTGGAGCATGTAGGCCATATTAAGGATTGCACGTTCATGAGTGGCAAATGGCTGGTGATGTCTTGTGGAGGGCCAAGGGCAATACAGACAAGTTAGGAGGCTACTGCGGTGATGGGCAAAAGATGGGAACAATATTGTCTAGGGCCATGGCAATATCTGTACAAATGTTTAATAAAAATACATTAAAAGAGTAACAAGCATACTTATTGGAAGCATTGCAGAAGGAAAAACTAGATATAGTGTGAAGAGTAGAATTAAGAACTTTTGGGGCCCAAGGTGTGATTTTCTGCCTTAGTAAATGGAACAACACAATTACAAGTTGCTTTGTTCTTGATAATGAAGGCTCTCGGTCAAGATGAATTATATTGATTTTTATGGGAAGAATCTGGGGTGATGAATTGACTCTACCCTAGTCTTAGCTGTGCCCTGAATTAGTTCCTTAAAATTGTTGACATCAGATTTATTTCTTATCCTTTACTTTATTTGCATAAACTGAACTGCTGTATGAACTACTCAATGCAATGCAGCTACTATAACAGAAAACTAATGGTCTAATTACTTTAGCAATCTAATATTGTTGAATAGTTGGCTGTTGCCAAACTCTAGTTACTTTCTTGTGATAAAACCTAGAGTGATCATTTCTGGGTTATAGGATATACATGTGTCTAAGGCTTTTGACAGACATTGCCAACTTCTCCCGAAGGTTTTGATATGTTGCTTTGTCACTAGAAGTGTAGAAATGTTTGTTTCTCCATAACTGCACCAACACTGGATGTTTTTATTAAGAAATTAAGCTTTGCCAATCTTGTAGAGAAAACAGAACCTTATTATTTTGAATTTTCTTTTTCTTTTATAACATCTAATTTTTTTTAACGAAATACATGTTAAAAATGAAGAAACTCTGAATAACAAAAATGCATTTTTTTGATATCCTGTGAAAATAATGATTTTTTCTATTTTTTGGGATGGAAGAATTTAGACATGTGTATGTTTTCATCTAAAGCAGAAGAATTACACATGTGCATTTTTTCACTAGAATTTTTATTGAGGTACGTATCTTTTACTTAATGTTTTTCAAGGACTGAATATTCAATTACAGAGGAAACATAAAGAAACATAGTAAACTTCCTATAACCTTTTAAACAGGATTTAAAACATTCTGCCATTTCAGCATGTTTTATTGTTTTGCTCACTTTTAACTTAAGGTAAATTTTTTTTTTTTTTTTGGTTCTAACAATTCAGAAAATCATTACCCAAGAAAATTAAAATCAGGTGGAATTTTTGAAACTTTAAGCATGAGTAAAACCCTTATACGTTGGTAATTCATTCATTCTCTGATCTATATGCTGCCAGATCTTTGAGGGTGTAGATTTTAGAATGTGAATTGCATGGGAAATTTATAATTAAACCTGTAATAATGACCTAGAAGTTAGTGGTGTGCTAGTAAATGTTTAAGAACTCATTCTCGTTGTAGAACTTACTGCTGCCTGTGGTATAAAGACTTCCATCCTGCCTGATTTCAAGCTATCAGTGTGAAGTTGCATAGCCAACTCTTCAAAACTGGTACTGAAGCAAAGCAGGATTCTAAAATGTCATCTGAGTCATCAGACGGGATAAATTCTGTAGCACGTAGTTTTGCTGTTAAATGTATTTCAAAATGTTTAAATATTAAATATATGGAAAATGTTTGATTAATCTGAAAATCCCATTCACCAAATCAGTCAGCCAATAACACATTTTTTAGTGTAATTATTTTTCGTATTTTTTTAATTATAAGTTTTATTTTAGGTTCAGGGGTACCTGTGCAAGTTTGTTATATGGGTAAACTGTGTGTCATGGAGGTTTAGTATACAGATTATTTTATTTCCCAGGTAATAAGCATAGTACTCAATAAGTATTTTTTCTTATTTTCTTTCCTCTCCCACCATCCACCCTCAAGTAGGCCCTAGTGCCTGTTGTTTCCCTCTTTGGGTCCATGCTTCTCATTGTTTAGCTCCCACCTATAAGTGAGAATGTGTGGTATTTGGTTTTCTGTTCCTATGTTAGTTTGCTTAGGATAATGGCCTCTAGCTCCATCTATGTTGCCGTAAAGGACTTGATCTCATTCTTTTTTATGGGTACATAGTATTCCATGGTATATATGTACCACATTTTAAAAAAATTGAATCTACTGTTAATGAACATTTAGGTTGATTTAGTGTCTTTGGTATTGCGAATAGAGCTGCAATGAACATATATGTGCATGTGTCTTTATGGTAGAGTGACTTATATTCTTTTGGGTATATACCCAATTATGGGGTTGCTAGTTGAATGGGTAATTCTGTTTCAAGTCTTTGAGGAATTATAACACTGCTTTCCACAATGGCTGAGCGAACTTAAGAGTCCCACTGGCAGTATATAAATGTTACCTTTTCTTCACAGTCTCTCTAGCATCTATTACTTTTTGACTTTTTATTTTGTTTTATTTTTTTAGATGGAGTCTCATTCTTTTGCCCAGGCTGGAGTACAGTGGCAGGATCTTGGCTCACTGCAACTTCCACCTCCCAGGTGCAAGCAGTACTCCTGCCTCAGCCTCCCAAGTAGCTGGGACTACAGGCACCTGCCACCATGCCCTGCCAGCTTTTGTATTTTTAGTAGAGACAAGGTTTCACCATGTTGGCCAGGCTAGCCTTGAACTCCTGACCTCAGGTGATCCCCCCACCTCAGCCTCCCAAAGTGCTGGGATTACAGGCATAAGCCATCATGTCTGGCCTTGACTTTTTAATAATAGCCAATCTAACTGGTGTGAGATACTATCTCAGTGTGGTTTTGACTTGCATTTCTCTAATGATTAGTGATGTTGAGTATTTTTTCACATGCATGTTAGCTGCATATGTGTCTTTTGAAAAGTGCCTGTTCAGGCCAGGTGTGGTGGCTCATGTCTGTAATCCTAACACTTTGGGAGGCTGAGGCCAATAAATCACCTGAGGTCAGAAGTTCAAGACCAGCCTGGCCAACATGGTGAAACCCCATCTCTACTAAAAAAAAAAAAAAAAAAAAAAAAAGAAAGAAAGAAAAAAAAAGAAAAAGAAAAAGTGCCTGTTCATGTCCTTTGCCCACTTTTTAATGAGGTCGTTTGGTTTTTGCTTGTAAATTTGTCTAAGTTCCTTATAGGTATTAGATCTTTGTTGGATGCATAGTTTGCAAATATTTTCTCCCATTCAGTAGGCTGTCTGTCTACTCTGTTGATAGATTCTTTTGCTACGCAGAAGCTCTTTAGTTTAATTAGGTCCCATTTGTCAATTTCTATTTTAGAGTTGCTTTTGGTGACTTTGTCATAAAGTCTTTGCCTGGTCCTATGTCCAGAATGGTATTTCCTAGATTATCTTCTTCGGTTTTTATAGTTTTTGATTTTGCATGTAAGTATTTAATCTGTCTTGAGTTGATTTTTGTATGTGGCATAAGGAAGGGGTTCAGTTTCAATCTTCTGCATATGGCTAGCTAATTATTCCAGTACCATTTATTGAACAGGGACTCCTTCCTTCATTGCTTATTTTTATCAGCTTTGTTAAAGATCAGACGGCTGTAGGTGTATGGCATTATTTTTGGGCTCTCTATTCTGTTCCATTGGTCTATGTGCCTGTTTTTGTACCAGTACCATTCTGTTCTGGTTACTGTAGTCTTATAACATAGTTTAAAGTTGGGTAATGTGATGCCTCCAGTTTTGTTCCTTTTGCTTAGGATTGCCTTGGATGTTTAAGCTCTTCTTTGGTTCCATATGAATTTTAGAATAGGTTTTTCTAATTCTGTGAAGAATGTCATTGTTAGTTTGATAAGAATAGTATTAAATCTGTAAATTGCTTTGGGCAGTATGAGCATCTTAATGATACTGATTCTTCAGAAGTAACCAAAATCAGAGCTGAACTGAAAGAAATTGAGACATGAAAAACCATACAAAAGATCAATGAGTCAGGAGTTGCTTTTTAAAAAAATTAATAATATAGATATACCACTAGCTAGATGAATAAAGATAAAAAGAGAAGCTCCAAATAAACGCAATTAGAAATGACAAAGGAGACATTAACGCTGACCCTGGAGAAATACAAAACACCCTCAGAGACTACTATAAAAACAAACTAAAACATCTAGAAAAAAATGAATAAACATCTAGACACATGCAACTTCCTAAGACTGAACCAGAAAGAAAATGAATTCCTGAGCTGACCAATAACAAGCTCTGAAATTGAATCAATCAGTAATAAAAAGCCTACCAATCAAACAAAGCCCAGAACCAGACAGATTCACAGCTGAATTCTACCAGATGTATAAAGAAGATCTGGCACCATTTCTACTTTCACCAAATTGAGGAGGGACTCCTCCTCAACTCATTATCTGAGGCCAGCATCATTCTGATACCAAAACCTGATAGAGACACAACAAAAAAAGAAAACTTCAGGTCAATATCCTTGATAAACATTGATGCGAAAATCCTCAACAAAATACTAGCAAACCAAATTCAGTAGCACATCAAAAAAGGAATCCACTATGATCAGGTGGCATTATTCCTGAGATGCAAGGTTGGTTCAACATACACAAATCAATAAATATGATTCATCACACAAACAAAACTAAAAACAAAAACCACATGATTATCTCAATATATGCAGAAAAGGCGTTTAACATAATTCAGCATTCCTTCATGTTAAAAACCCTCAACAAACTAGGCACTGAAGGAACATACTTCAAAATAATAAAAAGAGCTGGGCGCGGTGGCTCAAGCCTGTAATCCTAGCACTTTGGGAGGCCACAGGTGGATCACGAGGTCAAGAGATCGAGACCATCCTGGTCAACATGGTGAAACCCCGTCTCTCCTAAAAATACAAAAAAAAATTAGCTGGGCATAGTGGTGCATGCCTGTAATCCCAGCTACTCAGGAGGCTGAGGGAGGAGAATTACCTGAACCCAGGAGGCGGAGGTTGTGGTGAGCTGAGATCGCGCCATTGCACTCCAGCCTGAGTAACAAGAGCGAAACTCCGTCTCAGAAAAATAATAATAATAATAATAATAATAATAATAATAAAAAGTATCTGTGACAAACCCATGGCCAACATTATACTTAATGGGTAAAAGCTGGAAGCATTACTCTTGAAAGCCAGAGCAAGACAAGGATACCCTCGATCACCATTCCTATTCAATATAGTGCTGGAAGTTCTGGTCAGAGCAATCAGGCAAGAGAAAAAAAAAGGATATCCAAATAAGAAGAAAGAAAGCCAATCTATCCCTCTTTGCAGATGACATGTTTCTATATCTAGAAAACCTCACAGTCTCTGCCCCAATGCTCCTTGATCTGATAAACAACTTCAGCAAAGTTGCACAAAAATCAATGTACAAAAATCAGTAGCATTCCTATACACCAACAACATCCAAGTTGAGATCCAAATGCAAAATGCAATCCCATTTACAATGGCCACAGAAAGAATAAAATACCTAGGAATACAGCTAACCAGGGAGGTAAAAAAAAAGATCTCTACAATGAGGATTACAAAACACTGCTCAAGTAAATCAGAGATTACATAAACAAATGCCAAATAAAATTTACTTGTAATTTTTCCATTTAAACCAACACATCATGGGAAATTCTAGGAGTCTTGAGGTAGGAAATATGAAAAATTTTAATTCAAAGTTATTTTCTAAGACACCAAATAAAGGGGTTGTTGGTAGAGGGAGAGTAATTATAAAAATTTGGATTAATTCATCTAGAAATGAAGAGGTTAATAATTGCATTAATACTGGTATTCAAATGCCTGAGTGGTGATGGTTAACCGAAACCAAACCACCACCACCACACACACACACACAAAAACACACTTTTCTTTATTTCTGTAAAGAACAAAGAAAATAAACACACACTAAAACAGGAGGGATTTATCTTGAATAAAGACCTGCCTAGTTGCAAAGATAATAAAGAATGAGTTAGTTTTATAGTCTTCTTTTGTTGTGATACATCTTTTTAAATAATAGAATGCTGTCTGTCTGAGATCATTTTGGTGTAATTTGTAATATATCTGATGAATTTCATACATTGGATACACTACTTTTGTTTTTCAATACAGAGGAGGAGAATGTATAAAGCATAAGCAACTTAAAATATCTAGCAACGTGGAGCTCTTGAAATCCAAACGTTTGTAGTGACACTGAACATGTGAATGATTGCCCTTGTAGCAGGGAGAACTCAGTGATTCAGGGAGGAAAACCTCAAGTTGGGGGTAGAGTGACTGGAAAATTCATTTGGTTGCTTTAAAAGATCATCTTAACTCTGGCTCAAGATTCACATTTCCCACTTGTGTCTTGTCTTCAAAAATAAAAAAGAGGAAACCACCAATGAGAACATGTGGTGTTATAAATCATTCTGACTATTGTTAGAAAAATGAGTAAGGGTTCTAAACAGTTTCAAAGGGTCCTGACCAGCTCTTTTCACTCACCTTGAGAAGAACCATAAAAGTGAGGAAACAAAGGAATTCTTTTTCTTTTTGGACACCCGTGTCATCAGCAGTGTTCTCTTTGGGCTGCTGGCATCTGGGCCCAGTTGCTGGGTTACAGGCAAATATAATCAAAACAAACACTAAAAGGTACTCTTTTGGCTCTTAGCATGTTGGAAAGGTCTTCTGCCTTCCATCCTCTGTGTTAGCCAATTCTCAGTGCAGAAGTATCTTTCTTACTTGTCCTTCCCTTTTCTTCTTGCAGGACAACTTCTGATTATAAACTTGTTGTGGAGCAGAAGCCCTTAATGAGGCCATTAGACCTTTAGACCTTTCTCCAACTTCCTGTTGAACGGCACCAGGAATTTAACCTGTTTCCAGTCACTCTCTGTTAGTAGAATTTACCACCCTGCCCCCTCCTCTGAGAATCGGTGAGTGTGGCTCTTCTACCAGTAGCATTAACCCTTTGCTCCCCACTTTTTCTAGTTACCAAAGACAGATTATCAAGGAAACAAATGGTATTTTCCATTCAGGACTGTGGTGCCAGATTCAGTGATGGACTTCCTGCTTCTCAGCACTTGTGATGTGTTATACTATATTTGAACTTGGACAGGAAAGCTCCAGGCATGTTTAGAAGTTTGGCAAATAAGATCTATGGCAAAAGTCAACCCGTTAGCCGGTTTGTCTAGAGTACTTTATTAAGGTTCTTGGGGTGCCAAGCACTTTAACAGAGTCAAGGTACACTCTGCAGAAGTTAAAGACACCAGGATGATTTGCCCTGGAGAAGAGAAGAATGAGACAAAGCTGCTATAAATCCTTTAATAATTTATTAAAGGATTTATAGCATTGAATAATATTGAAAGAGGTTTGTTTATTTATTCAGAGGGTAGTATACAATTGTACTCCAACTCTGCTAAAGGTAGAACACGAGGAAATACTCTTGAAACATAGACTTTCTACATACACTTAAAGAAGAAATCCTCAACAGTGCAAAAGGCTAAGTATCTTAATGAGTTCCCTAGAAAGATGGTCACATATCCTTTCTGAAAATGTAAACTGAAAAGGCTTGACTCTTCTCTGCCTGAAATGGTTTAGTTTTGTGTGTGTGATTATATATATGTGTTTGTCTGAAGACAAGAGTTGGACTGATTTCTAATACGGGAAAATTCTAACCATGACTGATCTTTTAAAAGCAAATATTCACTGTATTTCTGGAAATGTCAGAGGTAAGTGTTTTTATCCTGGTGTTTTGCAAAATCTGAACCAAAGAAGACAAGACATCTTTTCCATGGTCACCCAAATTATGAATGTTAGAACCAAACATGATTTTTCAAGTATATATTGTGTTTAAAAGTTTGGACTCTCCAGAATGAATTTTTATCGTAGTGAACTAAATAAAATCACTGTATCTTTCCAAGGCTGGCTTATAGTGTTTTTCCCCCCCTTTATTCTCTTTCATCATCACAGCTACTATTCATTGAACTTCTGCTATGTCAGGGATTGGACTCAGAGCCTTATATGCATTTTTATCTCTTAATCCTTACATCTATTGTATAAGATAGGTATTGTTATTTTTATTTAACAGCTGATGAAACTGAGCTCAGATAAATTCTGCTGTGACTTGCCCAGTTGCAGTTACCAAACTAGTAGGTGGTGGAACCAGAATGAAAACCCTGGTATCTCTAAATCCAAAATTCTCTTTCCACTGCACTAGTCTGCGAGGGAGAATCTGACTCAATTGCGTTACATCACAAGGATTCAACTCTTGTTAATACAAAAATAATCTATACATATTAGCCTTTCTGATTTGCTAAAACATATATGATTTATGTTCATTAACACCCTTAAAATTGTTGAAAACCGTTTCTGCCTAAGAAAATACAAAACAATCTTCAAAGCAGAAAACATTTTAATTCCTTTACTATCCTCTTACGGCAGTGATTTTCCTGAGTGATTATAAAGCCATAAGATTGAATTTATTTGAGCTATATTTCATAACATAGCTAGCCTCAAATTATGGAAACCTTCTCAAATGGCTAGATCTTATATTCAACAGTTTGATACTATTTTGCAATCTGAGTAAGGCATGCCTTTTACTCCTGGCTGCTGGAATATTCCAAATTCCTTTTAGAAATGAATCTTCCACTTGGACCTCCTCAGCTATAGATTTCCTCTCTGGTCTCATGATCAGATCAAATTTATAGGCTTACTACTTAATAAATGGGGCTGCTGTCTAGAACAGGCACTGGCAAAATGCATCAGATCCAAATGTAATTTTGTTGTTGTTTTTTTTCCCTAGCCACCAGACCACCAGGGATCAAACGTAATTTTGAATAAGCCTCTTGTTCAAACTCTATGGGTCCAGGTTTTTCATCTGCAAAATGGAAGTAATGACCCTGATATCTCCCAGTTGTTGTGAGAAGGTAAATGAAATGGTCAACAAGAAAACTTGGTTAAATGTATAACAGGTGTTGTTTGCATTTGCTATGTGAATGGGATTATACCTTGGTTCACTCTAGATCCAGAAATTTGAAATAATTAACTGACTCATCACTTGGTTCAATTAACCTTCATATTCTACTTTCTCCCATAAAAGATAGAAATACTTTGATGGAAAAACAGAATATCTTTTTCCTTTTGCTTTAAATTTTCTTTGATCTGGACCTCTACCAAAAAAGAACTCATTATTTTCTCTGTAAAATCTGTTACTCTTCCCGTATTTCCTATAACCATTGATGATGTCACAACACTCCCAGTTTCAATCCCAATCTCCCTAGTGGAAATGTTAGGAGTATTTTCTTTCTCTCTCTTCTCCCTCCTCTGCCCTACCACTTCCACCCTTTCCCTCCCCAATTTAACTATGTTCAAATTCAATTGATCAGAGATATGTCTATTGGATCTATCCTTCACTTCGTCTGGATTATCTCTTACTAGGACTAGTGAATCCTTTTCTACCAGGGTAGATAGAAATATGACTTTCATCCAAAGCCACAGCCTATAAAATTGTGCCTAAGGAAAAGTTTTGTCAACAAGTCTACTAATTGACTCTCTTTTTCTAATTGATGTGGCTTTTGTTTCAAATTCCTACATTAGGAATTAAATTGGATAATATGCCAGCTAAAAATATTTTGTTGGCCTAAAAAGATTTTGTGTTGGTCTTCTTGGGGTATAGTAGGTTGGCATATAAGGTGAGGTCAGGACCCAAGCCTGTCTTACCTTACTGGCTATATGGGAAACAGTTTACAGGACCAAGACATATTCTGTGGAAGAAAGGGAGGCCAAGGGAGAAGATCTCCCTAAATATTTTTCCACTTGGGATCAAAGACGTTTCCCCCTTGGCTTCTTTCTCAGAAAGCTCCAGCTCCTAGTACCATGGCCCAGCTCTGGGTTCTTGGTCTCAGTTCATCGCTAGAGCTTAGTCTGCTACTCAGGAGTAGAGCTCAAAAGACGGAGACTTGGGTTTTTCCCAGAGGAGTGCTGTCACATTAGGTGTCATGAAATCATTTTTGTAAGCTGTGACCAGCATTTAAGAAAAAAAAAAAAAGTAATGTTATAAAATGGAAAGAAATAGGAAACAACAGAATAGAAAGTATTAGGGTAGATGTCATAAGTTAAGGGTATAAACTTTTTATGAAACCTTTATTTTATTCATAAGTGAGGGTAATCGTGTATGGGTTTATGTGTGTGTATGAGTGTATTGGGTCACAATATAAAACAGTTATTACTCGGGGTCAAGATCTAAAGAGTTTGGACATTGCTAGTTTAGAATATATAAACAACATTCTTTCTGCTTCTAGTTTTCCCCCTATGATCCATCCTCCATACCTCAAATGGTCACTTGGATCGTGTTTCTATAAACCAATGGGATTGGGCCATGTATGGTGGTTCATGCCTATAATCTCAGCAGTCTGGGAGGTCAAGGCAGGAGTGTTGTTTGAAGGCAGGACTTTGAGACCATTCTGGGCAACACAGCACGATCCCTCCCCTTCTACAAGTAATTTAAAAATTAGCTAGGCATGGTGGCACACGCCTGTAGTCCCAGCTACTTGGGAAGTGGAGGAGGGAGGGTTGCATCATTGTGGTCCAGCTTGAGTGACAAGATGAGACCCTGTCTCTAAAACAACGCAAAATGAAAGAAAGCAAACCCATAACTGTCCTGTGTGAGAAGCTCCGCTACTCATAGCACCAGTTTATGAGCATGACATTCAACATCTTCAATGATCTGATTTCAGCTACTTTCCCAGTTTCATTTACTCTGCATTATTCCTTCTCATCTACTCTCTCTTTTCTGAAAGTACCTTTCAGAATTATCTTTTTGCCTTTACTTATATTGTTCTTTGGGCTAAAATGACAGTTTCCCTTCTTCATTTGACTAAATTCAACTCGTTAAAAATGACATTAAAACTTAAAATAACATTATTTAACATAACATTAAAACAACATTATTTTTCTGACTATAAATTTTGGATATTACAGAGATTACTAAATATAAATCACATAATTCCACAATCCAGAAATAGTATGATATCTTTAGATGCATTTTCTGATCTTTGCTTCAAAGTACATATACATATTTTATATATACATATAAAATATGTATATATATATTTATACACATGCATATATATATATTTAGAACGCTTCTTTTTAATTGAGGATATTATAAACACTTTACAATGTCATTAATATTCTTCTAAAATATATATAATTGATGTATTGTTTTATTATATTAATATAATAGTTTATAAGTAGTGACTTGATCTGTGTCTTTATGTATTCCTCTGACTTTTTTTCCCTAAAAATAAATTATTAGATTTGAATTTACTGAGTAAAGTTTTATTAACATTTTAAGGGCCTTGTTATATGTATTGCTTTTTCTCTCATAAGAAGTATTAAAAAAAACCTGTATTTGCCAATGTTACAGAAAAAAATTGCATTATTTTAATTTGCATTTTCTGAGTATTAGCTAGGTTAATCTTTCTTTTTAATGTTTATCAGTTATTTATATTGCATTTTGAGGAAATTGCTTTTTATGGCTTTTGCCTACTTATTATTATTATTATTTTTTAACTAGGAAGGTTGTATTTCACGTTTTCTTTTCTTTCCCTCATTATAAATACTGCTTATACCTCAAAGCTCAATTAAAAATATGTTCTCCATGAATTTTCTTCTAGTGTTTCAGTTTGAATATTTGTTTTTTCATAACACATCATTTGTACCTCTATTTAGAGATCAATTTAGTATGCCATAGTGGTTGCTATATTCCCCATTTAGTTACAAGATATTTGAGGGTAGAAAACATTTTCTATTTGTTTTTGTATCTCTCTCCGGTAAAAGCCACAAATCAAGTATTCGGTATATTTTTTTTCTGTATGCTTTTATAATATTCTATCTGAGACTACACTTGTATATATTTAGGAAGATTTACGGAGCACAGAATGCATTTTTCTTGGGGTGCTGAGGAGAGACCGATCCCCTTTCTGAAGTCTACGGTTTTGCTTCCTTCTTGCATTTAAAGTAATTTCACCAGTATTAGAGGCTTTGCACTTTGGGTGATGTGAAGTTTTTCTTTTATCCCTCGTTCCCTCAAAACCATGGTGTTTTGTTCTGCCTTTATACATTTACAAGACATGTGAGATCATTTAAATGATTTTTGTAATTAGTCAATAGCTAGAATCATAAAATGCAATTGCTGGATAAAATCCCGGAGATCATCCCATTCCAAACCTTAGATCCTCTACCAGTTTCTACTTCCAAGACTTCCTTCACTTGAGCTGGCATTGGCTTCTTACAAAGTCTAAAACTCAGGCCAAGCATCAGGAGGCAATTCTCCCTTTCCACTCTTTATCCTGAGGAACCGTCCCTCTAAGTACCTTTCCTGGAGAAGAGCATGAGTTTGACACACCAGTAAACCAGGGCCAGAAGCAGGTGCCACTCCAGAAGTCACCCAGATTAACATCCCTGCCTGCCTTCTTGGTGAGGTTCTCCAGGAGTGGCATAACTACCAGACACAAGGATTTTCAGTCTGCTTCTGGAAATTTCAGTTGCTCTCATACTTTTAACAGGTTTGTTATTGATTAAGTCTCTTCTATTCTGTGCTGGAAACTTTGCAGGTATTCTATCATTGTTTCTTCCAGTTGTTCCCATTTTACATTTAAAGAATTGAGGCTTGCAGTATTTAAACCCTCAAGGTCACACAGCTGGTCAAGTAGGGTAGCGAGAACTTGAGTTCAGGTTTGCCTTACTCAGAGCTCCCATTATTTTCACTATACCATGTTTCTAGACATAAAAAGGTGATTTGGATTACTGAAACCATATGTGCATCTCTGAAAGCTTTCACTGTCTTGTTAATGCAACCATTGATTTTTAGGTGTGAGAGGGAGAGTTGTTTTAAGGAACATTTATTTTGAAAGATAATTATGAGTGTTCAGAATAATCACTGAATTAGTGCTTATAGGTGTGGTATGAGAAATTAAAAATCTAGTAGGTGAACAAAAATACTTATCAAGTGAAAGACAATTACATGCTTATTTTAATTAAGAATATGTTTGATTTAATGAGGAAGTGAGATTTGGGACCCACAATACCAGAAGTTTTGAGGGCAGAGTAGTTACAACCACAGACCTTAGGTGTCAGTCAGAACTGGATTTAGATCCTCGTTTAGCTATGAATACTTCATCTGTCTATAACTAAGTTTACTTATCTGTAAAGAGGGCTAATAATTCATATGTCTTGGACACTCAGTGAGATAATATATTTATTCATTTGTATATTCTTTCCTTTGACAAAAATATTTTTGAATATTTACAATTTGCATGATTCTGAAGATGTAACCATGAATGAGACACATACATGACTCCTGCCCTAAGAGAAGTCATAGTCTTATTGTTAAATGTAAAGTGTTTTCTTTCACAGTGTCAGACACATGCTAAGCAGTAGTTCGTGACAGATGCTATTATTATATTATTATTATTATGAGTGTGCATTTTTACAACTGCTTGTAATTTTGACATATCTTACATTTGATAATAGATGTGAGACCTAGTTAACATTTTCCTGTATTGGCATTTCTAATTAAAGGATAGTGTCATAAGGTAACAAGCAATTATTGTTAACAAAGGAAGTACTGTGTAATCAGAACCTTGCCTCAAGAACGCAGGGTTTCTTCTATCCTCCTTATTTCACTGCTCTTCCGTCTTTAGCCACATGAAACACTCAGAGAAGTGTCTGGCATGATGAATAACTATTAGTTGAAAAAAGAATGTGTGATTGAATGAGGGTTGCACAAACTCTAAACACAATATATGGCTATTGCCTGAAAAGAGATGTTATCTAGTTATAAGTTGTACCATGATAGTCACTATGTAATAAAAAAGACATTTTTGTAAACTCAAGCATCTTAACGTGGAGGAAAATCCAAGGTGGGAAACTCTAATCAGGAAAGTTATTTTTAATGTCACTACACTACAATAGAGGGAGAAAAAGTAAAAAGGCTGATTATACAATAATCATTTCCTGCAAATGAAGGGAATCTAGTCTGAGGGAATTAAATCCTGAAACAGTCATTCAGGTATTTTCCATGCACCCATACATTTTACAGTGAGTTCTTTTAAATGTAATAGTTTGAGTTAGTATTTTATAATAATTTACTACATTTTGGGATTCACATGTTAGAATTTAATGCCTTATTCAATGGAAATAACTTTTACATGCACTTAATGTATATCCTTGAAAAGTCTCTAGTAATGAAAAAAACATGTGGCATGGAGTTTTTAAATGGTTTCTGCCATATCAGATTCACATTCATAAAGATAAATTTGTTTATATGGGTCAGATTTCATTTCTACAAATACTTGTTTGCAAAAGATGAAAAAGCCCTAGGTTATAATCTATTCACTTTATATTATAAGATCTGCCCACTTAATATTATATTAATTGACTCATATAATATTATATGAAAAGTAGAATAACAAAAAATACACTTTTATTGAACTAAAGATCATGGAATTTGACCCACACATTATTTAACTATGATTTAACAGTATAATTTCTAGACCATCTGGAGAAATCTTCTGTTCTTAATAATCCTTGCAAGAACATTAGAGGTTATTTAGTTTCAATGTTTTCACATTGTAATTCAAACTCATTACTACCATAAGGAAGTTAATGTGATCAGTATGAGCACATTTTTACCTTTAAAGACATAATCATAATAATTTTAATACATAGGCCAAGCGATGTTGATAATGAAGTCTAAAGGAAGTTACAGCTTTCTCTCCTCACCCCTACCTCTTCTTTTCCCCAACCCATACTATCATTTTAGATAAACATTGCAAGTTACAAGTATAATTCTCATTTACTGAAATACTCGCTGAATTACTATTTGACCCGTAAATTCCAACCTACATCAGCTACTGTTTTTTCTCCTTTCCCTTTCCCTTTTTAAAGAAATATGCTTTTATTTTCTACATATTGAATGTAAATCAGAGAACCAATGCATCAGAGATGAACATTACCTTTCAAAATCTATCTATACACAAATGCTCATGTATCTCGAGCCCTAATTGTATGCATGTGTGCACGATGATCGCACACAGTGTGTAAAAACGTTGTTATGGTGGGTGAGCACTTATGAAAATAGAAATCAGTCAGCACTAGTTTAAGCCAGACATGGTGTGGGTAGGTAATATAAAAGCTTCTTTCTGCAGACCTCCTCAGTTGTCTGTAGCATCCCAATTCTGAGCTAAAACCTTCATTGCTATTCTAGTCATAGAATTCAAAGATGGAAAGCACCTATTAGGTTACTTAGTTTATCCCCCTAGGGCCAGCACTGAAGATTACTCTGATAGCATATTTTATTTCTTCTTCGACTACTCCTTCAGTATTTGGTCCACCCTTATTCTAAACTGTCTGTGCTGACAGGGTTTCAGTGTTTCCTTAGGTAAGCATATTCACCTAGATTTCTTTACATTCCTTCGGTATTTAGATATATATTGTAGTTTGCAAATACTATTGTGTGCTAGTAATCAGATCAAGGCAAATGACTTTTCTGTCCTCACAGTATTAATCATCTACTCATAGGTCATAGAATACAAAACAAAATGGGAGTAGTAATAATAGCCTTGATGCATTTTTTGCTTCTACACATAGATGTATGTGTACATGTGCATCACTGGCCACCTCTTAGATTGTTTATCAACAAAAGCTTATGAAAAAGCAAAAAAGTCCTCTGAATTATGTAAAAATTCTGCATAGTAAAAAGTCACAAAATAAAATTGCTCCAAATATCATTATTAGAGCAAATAGGGTATGGCAAGAGACTTTGATTCAGTTCAACTGAAGCCATCTGGACTTTAAGAGCAAATCTAAGTTGCTGGTCCTTCTTAGATCAGAAATCCATTTGGATATACCAGAGTGAATGATGAAGAGCTTAAGATGTGTCACAATTTTTTTTTTATAGCATTTCACATATGTTAACTCAGCTCTTCTAATAGCTTTTGGGGATATGCTGTAAATAACTCTTATTTTACTGAAAACATGGAGGCACAGGTTCACTTGTACTCTGTCATAGGACTGGTTAGCAATCCAGCAGGTCAGCTTCAGAGTCCATGCCCATAACCATTATGCTGACTCGAGTTGGCGGGGGTGGGGAAATGAGTGAGTATGTGCTTTGAAGTCTGATGGACACTGCTTTGAATATTGTTTTTGTCACAGCTGTTGAAACTTTGTACAAGTTAGTTGTCCTTGTTGAGCCTCAGTTTCTTTGTCTGGGTAGTGGGATTAACAATACTCTCCTCTTAGGATTTTATGAGGATTAAATAAGAAAATGCATGTCCAACACTTGGTATGGTTTGTGACACATGATTGACATCAAACAAAGGTTAGTTACCTCCTTTTGAAGTTCTCTCCACTGGCATGGAGGGAGCTTGGCCATCCCACTTTCTTCTAAGCCAGGGGTTCCCAATCCCCAGATCATGGACCAGCACCAGTCCATGGTCTCTTGAGAACTGGACCACACAGCAGGAGTTGAGCAGCACGTAAGCAAGTGAAGTTTCATTTGTATTTACAGCTGCTCCCCATCACTCGCATTGCCACCTGAGCTCCACCTCCTTTCAGATCAATGGCAGCACTAGATTCTCATAGAAGCATGAACCCTACTGTGAATTGCACATGCAAGAGGTGTAGGTTGAATACTCCTTATGAGAATTTAGTGCCTGACAATCTGTCACTGTCTTCCAGCACTCCCAGTTGGGACTGTCTAGTTGGGTTCCCACTGATTCTACATTATGGCAAATTGCATAATTATATCATTATATGTTACAATATAATAATAATAGAAATAAAGTACAAAATAAATATAATATGCTTGAATCATCCTGAAACCATTCCCCACCCTGCTCTGTGTAAAAATTGGCTTCCCTGAAACTGGTACCTGGTACCAAAAAAATTGGGGACTGATGTTCTAAGCCACTCATCTAACATTCTTAAATTAGTTTGTAAGTGATTGGCCTTTGTTCTCCACATGTGTTTGTGCTAAGGTGTGTTAGAGATTTTTGTGGTGCACAAGTATGACCTTGTAGAATCAAGTTGAGACACAGTTTGATCAATTTTTTCATACAATGTCTACCAACATGTTTGTTCATACAATCTCTTACAACATATTGGTTGTGTTGCTTTGATAAATTCTTTTTATTTAACATGTTGGTTTAGTTGGTAGAAACTGTATGAAGATAGCCTCCAATTTAAAAGTTGATTCTGCTCCAAAAATTTGTTGTAATTTTTGACTTGGCATGTTTTCTTCTAAAAGCTATGTCATAAATGGTTAGTTCACACATCTTTTGAATCTATAAGATATCTAAACTGTCCTAGTAGCCTGTAGCAAAGATTGTGGTTGATGTGCTTGCCATAAGTAAATTCATCTATTTACTATTTAGTTTGACCTATTCAACTTGCAGTCCTGAAAGGACAGAAGTGAGTACTACAAGTTCTATTGGCCTCTGATAATTGGAGAAATTTTAGGAAAGATATAGCTCCATCAGCTGGCTGGTGGTCAATTAAGAGTTTCCCTACAATTTAAAATGTGTCACAAAAACTAATAGGACACAGAGATACTACACTCATGAAGAGGTAGAGACAGAGTGCATGCAATGGCCATGTTATGTATAGGGCAAGAATGGCCACACTGGTATTTAGGAAGGAAAGAATGAAGCAAATGTATGCACAGAAAGAAGACATGTAGTTCAGGGAGTTAGATGGAATGAGTAGGTTCCTAATGACCTTCCAGGTCCCAAAAGGCCTGGCTGTAATAGTCTACAATTGGACCTCATAGGATCCTCTTGTATTATTTTGACAAATAGTCTTTACTTAAAAAGTGGGTTTCTGTTTTAGGCAACAAAATGATTCTTGGCCAAACTAAAGTTCTCAGACCAGAAACCTTCTGACTTCTACTTTTTGCCATTCTAGATGGCTGACTAGGAGTGGCTAGGTAGGGACTCTGATGTCTTGATCTGACAGTATTAATGAAAGGCTCTGGGTTAGAAGAAATGGGAAATGGAAGGTCTGGTCTTGGGTACAGTCTATTTTTGCCAACTCTGAATCTATAAGGCATTGCTGTCATCTCCTCAGGGTCTTCCCCACTACACACAGTCTAGCACTTTCTTTCTGATTCACACTGTTTCTGTCTTGAATGATCTTTTGTTCTTCTTTATTTATACAAAGTTTATTCTGCCTTCATTGTATCTCAAGATGAGTTATAGAGAGTTATAGAGTTTCATGGCAGGAAGGGGGCAAAGCCATCTAGTTTAAAGGCTCAAAGAGGTTACCAAGGTCACTCAACTAGAAAGTAATGCTGTCAGGACTTGAACTTAGGTTCTGACTTCAGTGTGTTTTCTATTAGACAACTCTGCCTGTGGTCCACAGGGCCTTACCCTCTTCTTAGTATATCAGAGTGACCTCTTTACAATATAGTATTTATTTATATATTCCCCTGACTTACAAGTACTGCAAATACTGCATTGTTCAATGTATCTTGTGTAACTTACGTTTTTCTTTTCTTTTCTTTTTTTTTTTTTTTTGAGACGGAGTTTTGCTCTTGTTACCCAGGCTGGAGTGCAATGGTGCGATCTTGGCTCACCACAACCTCCGCCTCCTGAGTTCAGGCAATTCTCCTGCCTCTGCCTCTTGAGTAGCTGGGATTACAGGCACGTGCCACCATGCTCAGCTAATTTTTTGTATGTTTAATAGAGAGGGGGTTTCACCATGCTGACCAGGATGGTCTCGATCTCTTGACCTCGTGATCCACCTGCCTCGGCCTCCCAAAGTGCTGGGATTATAGGTGTGAGCCACCATACCCGGCCTACGTTTTTCTTAATAGACTGCAAGCTTGTTGAGAGCAGAAATAGTACTTTCTATTGTAGTTCCTCTTGGCTCTTTATGGAATGCTTGGCATATTAAGTGATCAATACATTTCTGCATATTCCTTAAGTGATTGAAAATATCACATGAAGATAAATGATGAATTTCAGAGGTTTCCAGAACTGACATCTTTAAAAGATGAAGAATGTCTTTAGCACAGGTAAGTCCCGTGAAAATTGTTTTATTTTACAACCACTGATGCTAGACCATCTTGCTATGAAGGGTAGGAATTGGACATTTGCACATTATGAGTGGGAGCCAGATTTTGAGGCTGGAAGCTGCATTAATTGCAGAAGTTAGATGATGCTTAGATAAGCACATAGACAGGGCATATATAGCAGTCATCCCATGTAGGTGTGGCCTGGGGTGTGACCACACCTACATGAATTGAATAAGTTTCTACTCCAATTGGAGTAGAAAAGATAATTCATAGAGTAACTTATTCATTCCAAGTGATGATCATGTAGCTTTCAGAGCAATATCCTAGGTGGTCCTCCTGTAAGATTTTGTACTTCGTTGGGAACATGGATGAGAGGGCAGGTTAGCTTTCTTTTTTAGCTGATTCCAAGCATGTTTTCTTGCTTCCTGATTTTCCTACTGACCACCAACTTGCTGCTGACAACTATCTTCATGGTCCTAGGTTTCATTGTTCACACTTGTATCTTAATGCATTCTGACTGTATGTTGTGGGTAGCGTAGACATAACATTCAATTTAGGTTATGGGGACCAGCAAGTGGTAGTTAAACTTTTTGAAATCTTAGACTCATGAAGAGAGTTCATCTTTGCTGGGAGCACAAAACTGTGACTTTCTTTTAGATCATGTCTCAAAGTGACTTTCTTACCATTCACTTTGTCAAATCCAATTCCTGGGTATTCCTGGGTGTGAGAAAGACCAGCAACTTAGATATGCTTGCAATGTTTAGATATCTTCAGTTGAACAAGGTCTTCTTGTTATACTCTATTTGCTTCAATAGTGAGATTTGGAGCAATCCTAGCAATCCTACTTTGTGACTTGTTCATAATGAAATGTTTTATATAACTAAGATAGTTTGCTTGTCTTTTATTCCACTTCTGTTGATGAGCAATCTGAGAAAAAAATTGGTGGCTCATGAGGCAAATACATACATATATATATGCATAGAAACAAAAATGCATTAATGAAATATTAACAGATGATTAAAGTGAGCCTTCACCCCACAATTTTATAAAATGAATATAAATTATTTTATAGTCAAGAAAGCAATAAGTACTCTTAAATATGCAATAATGAATAATTTTGAAATATAGAGGGATATCACCATTTACATCTTAGATGCTTTGACTATATTCCTAATTTTTGTTTTTAAATTATAAGACCCCAGTTTGGGAAAATATAAGCTAGAAAGAAAAAAAAATGTAAAATTTTCCCCAGTGCTCGATTTAGTCAATAATTATGCTCTGCCCATTGGCATCAATGAAAATATGCATGTTAATTTTCCCATGATCTTTAGTTTACAGATACTCTGAGGGTGATGCTAGTCATCTGAAGGAAAGAACCTTTTACTTACAGTTTTAGCTGAATATTTGCTGTGTAATTATCAGCAAGCAAGCCAATCTTTCTGAAATTTGCTTTCCTTATCAGTAGAGAGTAAATAATAAGAACTGTTGCAAATGCCAACTTAGATAATATATGTAAAATTTCTTTTAAAGTGTGAGATGTTTTATGTGTCTGGAAGCAGTAATAATTACCGTAATTTTTACAGACATCCTTATAAAATGCTCATCTCTTTAATGGGAGGGGACTGACTGAGTCTCTCTCCTATTAGAAGCAATACCTGGCTTCACTGGGCGACCCTCTGTGACTACAAGAAAAGTCATGTCATCGTGTCTTTGCCCATGTTTTTCTCTCTACCTGGAATTCCCTCCTCCACATTCCCTGCAACTTGCCTTCTCAGATGAGCTTACCTTAACTCATCTTTCATAGTTCAGCTCAAAGTCCCCCACCTCCGTGAAGCTTTCTTTGGTAATCCTTCAAGAAGATCCCTCATTTTGAACTTTCTTATGCAGTATTGTAATTAGTTGTTGACAAATCTGTCTCTTTAACCAGATAGGTATTTGACTGTTGGGTTAAAACTGACGGCTACATCCTACACCATGAACCCTTTTCTGGTGTACTATCAAGCATTGATCCAAGTGTAAAGTTTATTTTTGCTATAACTGAGTACACTCATTTATGTATGTATGTATGTATGTATGTATGTATGATGGAGTCTCACTCTGTTGTCCAAGCTGGAGTGCAGTGGTGTGATCTCAGCTCACTGCAAACTCCACTTCCTGGGTTCAAGTGGTTTTCCTGCCTTAGCCTCCTGAGTAGCTAGGACTACAGGTGTGTGCCACCACGCCCAGCTAATTTTTGTATTTTTGTATATATATATTTTTTTTAGTAGAGATGGGGTTTCACCATATTGGCCAGGCTAGTCTTGAAGTCCTGACCTCATGATCCACCTGCCTTGGCCTCCCAAAGTGCTAGGATTACAGACATAAGCCACCATGCCTGGCCTCACACTCATTTATTACAATATGTAAGAAGGTACTTCTTACTTATGTAAGAAGGTACTTCTTACTTATGTAAGAAGGTACATTGAGTTGAATAAGTGTATTAGTCCGTTTTCACACTGCTGATAAAGACGTATACAAGACTTGGTAATTTATAAAGAAAAAGAGGTTTAATGGACTCACAATTCTATGTGGCTGGGGAGGCCTTACAATCTTGGTGGAAAAGCAAAAGGCACGTCTTACATGGCAGCAGACAAGAGAGAAAATGAAAGCCAAGCAAAAGAGGTTTCCCCTGTGTAAACTATCAGATCTCATGAGACTAATTCACTACCATGAGAACAGTATGGGGGTACAACCCCCAGGATTCAATTATCTTCCAGTGGGTCCCTTCCACAACACATGAGAATTATAAGAACTACAATTCAAGATGAGATTTGGGTGGGGACACAGCCAAACGATATCTTTAAATGCTTTTTTTTTTTTTTTTTTTTTTTTTTCTGTCTACAGCACCTGGTATTCCCAGGTGGTCTCCCATCCAAGTACTAACCAGGACCAACTCTGCTTAGCTTCCGAGATCAGATGAGATTGAGCGCATTCAGGGTGGTATGGCCTTAGAACAAACCATATCAGTAAGTTATACAATGTGGTCTAACGCAGGGTATTAGTTGTTGCAAACAAAGCTAAATATTGTCAGTAGCAGACCAGAAATGGATAAAGATCAGAAATTTATGTTAAGCCAGAACTTTACCCAACAGTGAGACAGTGCTTTGTGACTGATGGAGGAAACCTAAACCCTTCAGATGCTTTCCAGATTTCTAATATTTAAAAATCTTTCCAGTATTTAAAAAATATATTCTTGTTTTTAGAAATAACAAACACAAAAGGAATTGAGAACTGTTGCATTCACTGTACTTGATGTTGAGTTCCTTGAGGGTGTGCATCAGTGTTTGAATGGGATAAAAAAGAGTAATAAATGAGAATCAGGGCTAATAGATCTAAAACCATAATTAGTCGATCTGGTGTGGTGGCTCACTACTGTAATCCCAGCCCTTTGGGAGGCCGAGGCGGGTGGATAACCTGAGATCGGGAGTTTAAGACCAGCCTGACCAATATGAATACACCCTGTCTCTACTAAAAATACAAAATTAGCCAGATGTGGCGGCTCATATCTGTAGTACCAGCTACTCGGGAGGCTGAGGCAGGAAAATCACTCGAACCCAGGAGGCAGAGGTTGTGGTGAGCTGAGATTGCACTATTGCACTCCAGCCTGGGAAACAAGAGTGAAACTCTAACTCAAAACAAAAACAAAAAAACCATGTATCATCAAATAATTTTTTGTTAAGTCTGGTACTTTTCTACTGTGAAGTAAAAAGATTTTGGTACAATCGGTGGCCAACAATTTCAGGAAACTTAAGAAAATAGGTTCAGTTCATTTTGTGGTTAAGATGTTGGGCTTTGAAATAAAATGGATCTGTTTTCAAATCCCAACTTGGCTATTTACTACCTGTGTGATTTGATTGTTTAATATTTCCAAGCCTCAGTTTTCTTATCTTTAAATGAGGCTAATAGAATATATGAGTTGAAATGATTTTGGCTATAAATAACAGATGTTCTGATAATAAAATAATTGATTATTGTACATAGTGAGAAGTTCAAAGCACAGTGGATTCCAGGATTGTGAGAGATTCAATGACACAATGATGTGATGTTCTTTCCATATTTTAGTGTTATTATCTTCAGGGTCAACTTCTTTCAGAGGGAAACTCTTATTTTCAGAGGCCCACATATTCCAGTGTCTCTTAAGAGTGAAGGAAATTTTATTTTAAGACCACTGGTATGGCTGGGTGTGTTGACTTACATCAGTTATCCCAGCACTTTAGGAGGCCGATGTGGGAGGATCATTGGAAGCTAGATGTTTGAGACCAGCCTGGGAAACATAGTGAGACCCTGTCTCACAAACAAAAATAAGATTATCTGCATGTGATGGTGCATGCCTATAGTCCTATCTACTCGGGGGGCTGAGGAGGGAGGATCACTTGGGCCCAGGAGTTTGAGGCTGCAGTGAGCTAGGACTGGTGACAGAGCAAGACTCTGTTTCTAAAATAAACAAAACAAAACAAAACAAAAGGCTACTGGGTTAGCAGCTTATTCCCAAAGTAATGACACTAGTAATGATTAGTAATGAGGATAGAATTATCACGATTGTTGCAGAGCAATCATCTCAAGAGAAATAAATGCTGGAGAGTCACCATAGCTACTACAGAATCAACTTAAATTTTTTTTTTTTTTTTTTTTGTATTTTTTGGGGAAACTGCTTATGCAACTCTGAGCTCATTGTCCCGCATATAGTAAGAACATGGTGGCTTTTCTTATCAACCAGTTACTAATTTTGACCTAAAAAGTCTACTTTGGATTTTATTTTTTATTTGTAACATTTCTTGCACCTACTTTCTTTATTTAACAATCATTTTGTGCCTAATTCCTTTTCTCGCCTCTGGCCAACATTTGGGAGATGTGTGCCTTGTATAAGAGTAAACTTGACAGTGAGTGTCTAAACACGTTGATGCTTCTTAGCCTGCCTGGTTTACAGGTATTGTATTGCGGGAATGTTCCTTTGGCCTGAGAAGTATGAACTTTGTTGTGCATATGGTCTTGAGGAAGGGAAAAGTCAGTTCCTTACAAGTCACACCCTGGGTTAGGTGCGTTCATGGAGGATTTGGCTGAGGGAAATCTGGCTGCCCTTGTCTGTCATACTCCACAGCTGGACAACCTTGTGCTGACCACCATATCTTGTGGGTCTTTGTTGTCTTTTTGGTAAAATAAAGAGGATCTGGGGATCACAGAGCTAACGGCTGTGGAAAGGCTTCCTAAATGTTTTTACTCATACTCGTTATTTTTGCTCCACTGAGCCGCTTTTTTGGTTTTTGTTTTTTTAAATAACATATAATAGTCAGATAGGCATAGCCTACTTAAGGGGAAGGTGCAAAACAAGCAATGCAATGACTTGGTCTGGGAGCAACTTTCTATGTTTAAAGAAAAAAGAAAGCATGTTTCTTCTGCTCTCCTTCTGCAGATACTTCCCCTCCCTTGAAGTTTTTAATAACCACAGTGGAGTCTCCCAGTGTTCAGAAAAATGTTTCCAGCTGAACAGGAGCAAGGTGGGTTGGTTGGTTTGGTTTGTGCACTTGTGTTAAGACTTTCCCATCTCATCAAGGATAAGTGAAGCTATTTGCTTTTCTGAGGATGTAAACATCTACAGTCAGTAAACCAACAAAATGCAATAATATTCAAGGAAGAATATTATTTCTTGTTATAAAATTTATTTTTTAATTTTAAAAATTGATATATACAAATTGTACATATTCATGGGATACATAGTGATGTTTAAGTACATGAAATATATAGCGATCAGACCAGGCCAATTACAATATGCATCTTCTGAAACATTTATCTTTTTTTGTGTTGGGAGCATTAAATATCTTCATTCTAGCTATTTGAAACTATAAAATATGTTATTATTAGCCATAGTTACCTACAATGCTGTAGAACACTTGAACTTATTACTCCTATCTAGCCACAGTTTTGTATCTTTTAACAAATCTTTCCCTATCCTTCCTTTTTCCCTACCATTCCCACTTGATGGTAATCTCTGTTCTACTTTGTATTTCTATGATATCAACTTTTTCAGCTTCCACATATGAATGAGAACATGTGGCATTTAATTTTTTGTTCCTGGCTTATTTGACATAAAAAGATGTTCTCTGAATAAAAGCTATCTATGACAAACCCACAACCCATATCATACTGAATGGGCAAAAACTGGAAGCATTCCCTTTGAAATCTGGCAGTAGATAAGGATGCCCTCTCTCACCACTCCTATTCAATATAGTATTGGAAGTTCTAGCCAGAGCAATCAGGCAAGAAAAAGAAAAAAAAAATGTATTCAATTAGGAAAGGAGGAAGTCAAATTGTCTCTATTTGCAGATGACATGATTGTATATTTAGAAGACCCCATCGTCTCAGCCCAAAATCTCCTGAAACTGATAAGCAAGTTCAGCAAAGTCTAAGGATACAAAATCAATGGACAGAAATCATAAGCATTCGTATACACAAATAATAGACTAACAGAGAGCCAAATCATGAGCGAACCCCCATTCACAATTGCTGCAAGGAGAATAAAATACCTAGGAACACAACTAACAAAGGATGTAAAGGATATCTTCAAGGAGAACTACAAACCACTGCTCAAGGAAATAAGAGAGGACACAAACAGATGGAAAAACATTCCATGCTCATGGTTAGGAAGAATCAATATAGTGAAAATGGCCATACTGCCCCAAGTAATTTATAGATTCAACACCATCCCCATCAAATTACCAATCACGTTTTTCACAGAACTGGAAAAAACCACCTTAAATTTCATATAGAATCAAAAGAGAGCCCACGTAGCCAAGAAAATCCTAAGCAAAAAGAACAAAGCTGGAGGCATCACATTACCTGACTTCAAACTATACTACGAGGCTACAATAATCAAAACAGCATGGTACTGTTACCAAAACAGAGATATAGACCAATGGAACAGAATAGAGGCCTCAGAGGCAATGCCACATATCTACAACCATCTGATCTTTGATAAACCAGACAAAAGCAAGCAATGGGGAAAGGATTCCCTGTTTAATAAATAGTGTTGGGAAAACTGGCTAGCCATGTGCAGGAAGCAGAAAGTGGACCCCTTTCAGACACCTTACACCAAAATTAACTCCAGATGGATTAAATACTTAAGCATAAGACCTAGCACCATAAAAACCCTAGAAGAAAACTTAGGCAAAACCATTCAGGACATAGGCATAAGCAAGGACTTCATGACTAAAACACCAAAAGCACTGGTAACAAAAACCAAAATAGATAAATGGGATCTACTTAAACTCCAGAGCTTCTGTACAGCAAAAGAAACAATCCTTAGAGTGAACCAGCAACCAACAGAATGGGAAAAAAGTTTTGCAGTCTACCCATCTGACAAAGGGCTAATATCCAGAATCTATAAAGAACTAAAACAGATTTACAAGAAAAAAAAATCCCATTTAAAAGTGGGAGAAGGATATATACAGAGAATTTTCAAAAGAAGATATATATGAGGCCAACAGATATGAAAAAATGCTCATAATCACTAGTCATTAGAAAAATGCAAATCAAAACCACGTTGAGATACCATCTCATGCCAGTTAGAATGGCAGTCATTAAAAAATCTGGAGACAACAGATACTGGAGAGGATGTGGAGAAATAGGATCACTTTTACACTGTTGGTGGGAGTAAATTAGTTCAGCCATTGTGGAAGACAGTGTGGTGATTCCTCAAGGACCTAGAAATAGAAATTCCATTTGACCCAGCAATCCCATTACTGGATATATATCCAAGGGATTATAAATCTTTCTATTATAAAGACACGTATGTTCATAGTGGCAGTGTTTACAAAAGCAAAGACCTGGAACCAACCCAAATGCCCACTGATGATAGACTGGACAGGGAAAATGTGGCACATATACACCATGGAATACTATGCAGCCAGAAAAAACAATAAGTTCATGTCCTTTGTAGGGACATGGATGAATCTGGAAACTATCATTCTCAGCAAACTGACACAAGAACAGAAAATCAAACACTGCATGTTCTCACTTATAGGTGAGTGTTGAACAATGAGAACACATGGACAAAGGGAGGGGAGCATCACACATGGGGGTCTGTTGAGGGGGGCTAGGGGATAACATGGGGGGAAATGCTAGATATAGGTGACAGGGGGATGGAGGCAGCAAACTACATTGCCATGTATGTACCTATGTAACAATCCTGCATGAGCTGCACATGTACCCCAGAACCCAAAGTACAATTAAAAAAAAATAATAATACTGTTCTCTTAATCCATCCATGTTGTTGCAATTGACAGGATTGCATTCTTTTTTACAGCTGAATAGTATTCCATTGTATATAGATAATACAGCACGTTTTCTTTATCCATTCATCTGTTGTTAGACACTTAGGTTGATTTCATATCTTGGCTATTGAGAATAGTGCTGCAAGCAACAGGACAGTGCAGACGTCTTTTTGATATATTTTCATTTCTTTTGGACAAATGCCCAGTAGTCGGATTGCTATATCATATGGTCTTCCTATAATATTTGTAGTTTTTTGAGGAACCTCCATACTGTTCTTCACAGTGGCTGTACTAGTTTACATTACCACCAACAGTGTGTAAGAGTTCCCTTTTCTTAACATCCTTGCCAGCATTTGTTACTATTTGTCTTCTTTTTTGGTCTTAAGACTCAACTAGTCAGAGCTGTCTTTCAAAGAATGAGAACTACCATTCCTTAGAAAGTAGCATCAAATAAAGTGATTCGTAGGGATATTCCTCAGCCCATTCTAAAATTGAAACAGACAGTGCACATGGCTTTATTTAGGAGCCTAGAAATTGAACATAGAAGGAATTCTGAGCTCAACATTCTTTTTGATTGTAGAAACTAGTTGATGTTTCCTGACAAGGCCTGTTGCCAATCTCACCTCTCCAAGCTAAGCTGTTTTAACTCTGGTCTTAGGCTTATACATCTCCTGGCAACAAATCTTTTGAACAAAAACAGACCTCCTAGATAGTCTTGTTCACTCTTTCCTTCTATTGACTACCTTTGTTGCCCAATCTCATCACTTTTTCAATTTAGTCAGTATGTTTTTTTATTCTCTTCATTCAACCTCATTACTTTATTGTTTTCTCTTCATCCTTTTAAGATGATGATTAGGTTATTGCTGTCCAATATGGGAGACATATGTGTCTATTTAAGTTAATTAGAATTAGAGAAAATTGAAAGAAAATCATTTTTTCTTCAGTCACATTAGTCACATTTCAAGTGCTCCATAACCACATGTCTAGTGGCCACCAGTGATTGGACAGGGCAGATACAGAAGATTTCCATCATCACAGAAGGCTCTATAGACAGTGTTGACCCAGGTATTCGATTTCTTTACTCCCTTAAGTGTTTTTCCTACTTTCAATAAATTTCTACCCATTTTCACCTTTATTACTATAAAAAAGTCAAAGATACACATTGGAAACAAAGGGGATATCTTCATAGATTGTTCACATACCTGGAGGACAGGTTCTTCTTTTCTTTTGGTCATATTCATTTTATAGTGTCTGTGATGGTTTCAGTACATTAAATAGAGGAATAGAGAGTCAATGTAGTCTTTAAGATTTTCCCGCTCAAAATGGAATTTCATATAAACTCTGAAGACCTGCAACTTCTCATGCTTTTGGGTGTCCATCACCACAATTCAGCAGTGATTGCCAAAGGAGGCTTTGTCATCAGAAGAGGTGGACCTCAACACAGAGCTGTCTGCACACTGTGGCCATTTCAACTTTTATTTCTCTACTGTCTTGCTTTGTAGTACTTGCTAGCTCTGAACTTGACTTATTTCTCAAATGGATTCTTGCCTTGTGTCCTTTTCAACCTTTTGATTAGTGTTGGCATCTGTTCGTAGGAGTCAGATACTGATCTCAGCCATTCTCTCTGTCGTTTCCATGCTGATCTTACTACATTTGATGACTCATCTGTCTTGTTGCCAATGTGTGATCTCTCCCTGGACCCACATTTTGCTTTGCTTTTCAGAATTTGAAGGCACACTTAGAGCTTGAGGAAACTTTACCTATTTTTCCCTTAGCAAGCATGAGTCCTCATGTCTTCCACTTGCCTTCACTAAGCTTGGAGACGGTGAAAAGAAGAAACACAGAAAAATTGTTACTTTCCAAGTGGATACAAGAGATAGTTAAGAAACAGATGATTTGTAGAGAACTCAATGACTAGTGTCAGCACAAGAACTATCGGGGTTAAAATAAAGGTTTGGACTATTTCAACAAAGAGGTACAGCCTGGCTTGGTGGGAAAGTTTAGACAAGATTTGGACTGGCCAAGGGAGGGCATCTCAGTTTGTAAACTGAGGCAGACCATATAAGGCAAGAATTGCTTAGGTCTTGCTTTTCCTCTGCATTATTCTCCTTTCTTCTTCATTTTCTACTGACAGGTCCATATCTGGCCCAGGGTGTCACCATCCTTCATTCTGATACTTTCTTATATTTGATTTTCCTTGGCTGTTCATAGTAGGGACTATTATCCCAGGGAGCTTAGGATTCATTTACTTTTTATTTTTATTTTTGGCCATAGATTAAGACATTATAGATATTTCACTGAGGATAATAGTCATTCATTCTAAGGGCTGAGTTTAAATCTGTAACTCACTGGGCCCACATTTTCTACAAAGATGAGAGAAAAAAAAATTGCTTGTTGGTTGTTTTCTGGGGGCTTCTTCTGAGATTTGAGATTTTAATTGTTTGGAGCATTTCTGTTGAGTTCATTTTATCTTTTAATGGTTTATTCTTGAGTATAGACAGGTGCCAAGGGTTTATACATTTTCTTTTTCAGATGAAGGATCTGAATTTCCAGAATGGGAAATAATGAGCTCAGGATGTGAGCTCGTTTAAAGGTTATTGGGACTGCTCTTTTTCTTTGTGTCTCCAGTGCCTGTTGAGGTTCCCTAGAACATATCAGATTCTCAGCAAATGTTTCCAGGGCACATACTTAATTAATATCTCAGAAAAACAGCAACAATGATCAGGATGTATGCAGAGCTCAGCTGACTTGAGGAGCTGAGGATGCAATCCTTCATCTTTTCACAATGTTTCTGAGTTCTTTTACTTGTTCAAGAGTGTCTGATGCTTAACATTACATTTTCTCTGGGCCGGGTGTGGTGACTCATGCCTGAAATCTCAGCACTTTGGGAGGGCGAGGTGGGTGGATCATCTGAGGACAGGAGTTCGAGACCAGCCTGGCCAATATGGTGAAACCTTGTCTCTACTAAAAATATAAAAATTAGCCAGGCATGGTGGTGGGCATCTGTAGTCCCAGCTACTTGGGGGAGGCTAAGGCAGCGAATCACTTGGGCCTGGGCAGTGAAGGTTGCCATGAGCCTAGATTGTGCCACTGCTGCCTGGGTGACAGAGTGAGACTCTGTCTCAAAAAGAAAAGAAGATTATGTTCTCTCTGAAGTCTTTCATGACATCCCCTCTTGGCTGCTATATGGTTTCATAGTACTTTTATCCTTGAAGGCACCACACACATTATGTTTTAGTGACGTCTTTATATCCCATTCCTTCTTCTGGGTGTTGAACTTTTTCAGAAAATAATTTATTGTTCATTTTAATAAGCCTAGGACTTGGCCCAGAACCTGGTACATAGTAGGCACTAAATGATTATTTGGTGAATAAATGAAGGTCATATGTCACAGTAGATGCAGCTGGTGATCCATACAAGTCCTCTTGGATGTTTTGCCTCTAACAGCTTATACCAGTGACCTTCTTAAGAGGACTGCTTTTGAGGTATTGGACAATTGTTGCTCGGACCTTCGAAGAGCCAAAGTGCTTGGTAGTTTACATCCCTTGAGGGCATCTGAAGCAGGGGTTTACTGGTCCAGGAGTATAAAATTCCAGCTCCCTTGCCTCAGTGTGGATCAAACTACAGCATTATATATCCTCCAGAGTTCCCCACAGGTTCAGGTTGAGCCTGGAACTTCACCTGATCTTACATCATGGTCAGTTTCTTCCTTTTTCCTGTTCTGATTTCTCCATGCTTAGCAATTTCTCCAGAGAATCCTTCTTTAGTAAGTCACCCATGCAAGAATCCTCATTTCAGGTTCTGCTTCTGGGAAAGCCAAATAAATATCTCTGTTGATTCTCAATGCTGGGATTCCACATGCAAGCTTATTTATTTATTTATTTTTCCATTTACACTGAGGTAATAAAAATGTTCCAAATAGCCAGGTAACTTCAAAAAGCACTAGAGATAGAACCTCTGTAATGATTTTCTGATTCCATTTCTGTAATGTAAAAATATCTTTTATGGGAAAGCATATGCATTAATAAAACTATTGGTAGGAAAGACTAGCAAAAGAAGTGCGTGTTTCTAAAAAAAAAAAAAAAAAACAACCAGAAAACAAAAAACCAAAAACCCAGGAAGCTAGAAGCTAGCACTGATGTTAATGAGAACACTCATATGCTAGAGCTGATGAAATGGGACCCTAACATATGAGTCACAGAAAAAACACAGCTGGAATGAAGCAAGACATTCCAGCACATTCAGGAATGTCACTAATTTATTTCTGAATACTTGGGAAAATGTAGTCAACTGTGTAACACATACCTCTCTGTTTGTTATTTCCCATTTCACCTCTTGCTTTGTCTATTTCTATATCTCTCCAGATCTGTTTCTCTCACTGTCCCAAAATTCCTTCCATCCTCTGGTGACTGTAGCTGCAGTAAGACTGAGGTGCCAATGGAAGGAGCAACAGCTGAAAAATATGGCTTTCTTAATGGCTGTGTATATTTTCCAAAAAGAGTAGATCACTGGCATTTTAAAAGGATCATAAATATATCATTAATGAAATTGGAAGCCATCATTTCAGCAGCCAGATTAGTGTCAGGAGTTGACACTGTTCCTAGAGGAGGGAAGAGCACTAAAAGAAAATTATCCAAGTCCAAATCTCTCCACGATGCACAGGCACTGGGTGAATGACACTTGGGGAAACACACACATCAATATCTTTTAAGTGTAAACTGTCCTTTCTGAAACCCTTGGACTGGTGACAACTTGACACAGAGAAGACATACCTCTGCATAGGCTATTTAACCAAGTAAAGATGATTGTCAGTTTTCTCCAGTTTTTCTTTGTTAATAATCTATAAACACGAATGTCCCCATTAGGTGTAGCTTCCTTTCTTTATTTGAAATCACCATTAAATTGCTCTCCAAAAAATATTGTAGAGCAGCCACAGACCTCACTGAACAATAACTTTATAAGCTCTCCCTCTCTCCCTTGAGCTTTCGTCTGCTTAGCTGCCCGTCCTCAGGCTCTGAGTGTGTAATCAGGCCCAGCCTCCTGCAGAGCACCATCAGGAAAATGGCAGCTCTCACTGAGAGACAGCAGAGCCATTCACAGTCATGGAGCTATTGAAACATTGACAGATATGACAGACATTTCCAAAGCTGTGCGAAGCATTAATTTTAATGTATGCTGTGTGTCCTTACTTAGTAAATATTTATTTGACTGTGAGAGATAGGAGAGGTAATCATTGCTTTCCTTCAAATACAGTTGCTGTGTGAGCCCCAGCCCCCTTTTCTTGAGGGAGCTGAGGACTCAGTCCTGGAGTTTTGAAAGAAAACATGGTACAAGAAAAAGAGGCAAGAGACAAAATCTCTATTCTAGAGTTAAATTTTAATGTTATTCTGTGTTCTATTCAAAGTGTATCCGTTGGTCACATGGACACAGCATAATCACATTAGCTCAGCAACTAACAAGAATCTTGCTTAGCTAGAAAATAATTTCTAGGAAGTCTGGATTGGCAATAAGATTTTATCTGAAGATGGGTCAGCCTAGCTGACATTGTCTTCTATTCCAGCTTTCCTGTCTGAATCTCCTATTATGATCTTCTTAGTTAACCTCTGTTGTTATTGACTATCTGATCTACACAGAGGGTCACTGTGGGGCCACCATATATTCAGATGTATAGCAGACAATTTAGACAGTTTCACTCTCAAATTAAATGGATGGAGAAGTGGGAAGGCAGCAGATTGGGTCACGACAATCATCATTGAGCACCTGCAAAGGGCTAGTTATGTTTCCATGTACTATCTCAGTTAATCCAAACAACTCCCTGTGAGGCAAGCAGCATTATCACTCTTTCCAGTGCCACATAATGGCAGGATTGAGATACAGACTCGGGACTTTGAAATCCAAGGTCTGGTGCTCTGTCTACTACACTGCAACAGAGAGTGTTGAATACATAAAATCACTTTGTAAACCTTAAATCTTTGTGAAAATGTTAGCTACTGTTTCTGTGGACAGTGGAAAATGTGCTTGTTAGCTTTGTCTGGCTGGTTAGTCATCCAGGGCTTTTCTAATGAGGCAATGAACCCAACAGGGGTGAGAGGATGAGTTGCCAAGCCTTTCACATCAACCATGTGTGCACTAATTAAACATCATGCCTGGATAAATGGCCCAGGATAGCAAAGTCCACAGCTTCTCACAGATGTTTCCAGGAAGTCTCTTGGTTGCTTGAAGATGATTTGGTCATGACTGGGGTGCAATCTCACACCTCCTTCACTGGCTCTGTGTGACTGGGTACATTAACCTTTCTTTGTATCAGTAGCAAACTATGGTGTGAATGTCCGGTGGGTCCCAAAAATCAATTTCCCCATGGTGAGTACCTGTTAAATGTGTGCTTATTTCATTCTAATCTATAAAGAGAGTGACATATATTAGATTCTAAAATATTAATTTATTATAAGATTTTTTTTCTTTGAACTTATGCTGTTTATCTTGGCAAGCTCTTAAATATCTTTTGACCTTTTCCAAAACGGCTTATTTGTTAAGTTTGCTCTCTTCGGTTTTTTGAATTCGGTGAAACTCTTGGAATTCTCCTCAGACAAAATTTTATACTGGAGAGGGAGCCATACATAGTCAAAGTTTATGGGGAATAGGTTATGTTCGAAAACTATGCCAGATATTGGTCATGCATACTGTGTTATAGTATCAAGGCAACTCTAGTCTAGTGTCTTAAAATCAGCTAGTTCCCCACCCAAAACTTTACTAAATCTGAGTGATACTCTACCTTCTCTGTCTGAAGTTCTGTATTTTTTTTTCATTTAAGCAGTTGTGTGGTCAGATTTTTATGGCTTTTCTACATTGAGGTAAAAGTATGTTCTCTTGTGGAGCGCCTAAAAAAAATCACAAACAGAAAAGCAACGACTTCTTATAAGATCTGAATTTGCTAGTCACTCACATAAGAATGCATTTGCTGATGGTTAATATGAAGATGGGTCATGAATGGTCTCCAACTAATATGATTCAGAATCTGTAAGTTTAATAGAGCAAAGGCTGTGTCGTTAGAGCTAAGACTCATTATACTATGTCATTAGAACAAAAACTCAACATCTGGCATAAGCAGACCATAATTTTATTTGGACTCCAAGCTGTTTTTGAGATCTAGTATTGATGTTGGGGGCAAGTCTTTATTCACTTGGTGCTATGATAAATGTTTTCACATGTATTATTTCATTGATGCTTAAAAAAAAACCCTATAAAGTGGTACTATTTTCAATGTTTTACAAATAGGGATAATAAACCCCTAAAAGTTTTATTAATTTGCTCAAGGTTGAAGCTGGGATGTGAACCTAATGTTTCTAATTTCAGTTCTGTGCTCTTTAATTGATGATTTGTTATAACTGGCTCCTATTGTTAAGAAGACATGGTATATTGAGCAAAGAGGAAACCACCAAGCCGTTCTGGTTAATTATATACATCAGTCAACTCAAAGGCATCCTTAGTCTGCAAGCTCTTTTTCAGCCAACATTAAGCTTCAGAGTGATGAGATATGATGGCTCTCTAATAATGACCCTGTCCATAATTCCTTATAATCAGCCAAAGCAAATGGTGAACTATTGCCAAAAATGACATTTTTATGGCTTTTCTACATTGAGGTAAAGGTATGTTCTCTTGTGGAGCACCTGAAAAAAAATCACGATCAGAAAAGCAAAGACTTCTTGAAAGTCCTGCATTTTCTAGTCACTCAAATAAGAATGCATTTGCTGAAGGTTAATATGAAGATGGGTCATGAATGTTCTCCTACTAATATGACTCAAGATCTACATGTTTAATAGATTTAATGAATGTTTGGTCATTCATTTGCTTCAAATAACTGACCTAGGGCCTCCTCATACCCAGCTCAAACTAGGATTCTGGTGGAAAAAGTGTTCTCTCTCTCCTGGTAGATATCTGCTTCATAAACTCTTCAGATCATCATAAGCCCTTTAAAGACATCTTCTGTCTCTAAATTTTAAACATCTCTAAATTTTGATTTAGGGAATCAAAATTTCTTTTTCTAGAAGAGTCATGCAAGTCATTATGGACCTGGGACATGGTAAAGGACTTAGCCTTATTTGTAGAGAAGAATCTCCCCGCTAAGACTTGAGAGGAAGAAAAATTGTAAAAGGTGGAGGAGCTTTTGACACATTGATTTGTATGGGCTTTTTGGTAAATTTGTATGCAGCTACTTCCTGAAAATAAATATGCTTTATGAAAAATGGGCAATTTAGTCCTCCAACATTTTGAGGTTGAACGAAATTGAGGCAAAAATTGTTTATGGTAAACGACTGCTTTCTGTCAAGAAACCAGTCCCCAACATCCAAGAAGCAGTTTTCTGTTGATGAATTCAATGCCAAAGGATGCTTCTTCTACATTAGACAATGAGATTACTTAACCATGGCTGCATTTTGTGTAATAAAAATGTGGAAGGTGAATAGCTCTAGGATGGCTTGAAGACATTATTTTTGGAGACAATGTGACATGGATTGCACTTCACTTCATTTCGGAAGAGTGAATAGCAGGAAAAGTAATGCAACAGACCAAGAAGAAAGCATGTTCAACTCCTCTTTTTGGAATGAATCCCAGAGTTTTCATTGCTTGCTATTCTCTGACGACTCCCAAATTTATGTCTCTAGCTCAGAGCTTTGCCATGAACTCTAGACCCAGTTTCCACCTACCTGTTCAACAGTCCTATTAGCATGTCTTGCATATACTGCTCATCTGACCAACAAAATCTACTCTGCCTCTGCTTCTCTTCTCTTTATTCTAGCTTGAGTCATTATAGATTACAGACTCTTCTCTCTTTTTCCTCCCATTCTATCAATCATTATGGTCTTCTCATCCTACCTTAGAATATTCCTCAAGTCCAATTCTTCCACTTCATTTCTCACTCATTACCACTACCTCGGATTTTTCTTGCCAAGATGATTGCAGACATTTCCCACTGATATTCCTACCTCTGGATTTGCGTCTTTCCAATTTTTTATACACTCTTCTGCCAGGATTTTCTTCCTAAAAAAATGTCATAGGATGACTTCTTTGCTTAAGACCTTCATTGACTCCTCTTTGCTTGAGGGATAAAGTTCAAACTTGTTCCTGTGGTTTACAAGGCCTTTCACAATCAGGACCCAACTTATCTTTCCAATCTCATTACTTGCCACTCCCTTCAATCACATGCTTTTAAAATTCTGCTTCTTTTCATAAGTGGTTTTGTCTGTCTAGAATCCCCTTCTCTACTCCCCCACACCCCTGCCACCCCAGTGATCCTATTCATCTTTAAAAACTCAGCACAGTGACTGATAACAGTTGCATTTATTGGCCATTTATTCTGCTTCAGGCACTATACTAAGTACTTCTTTTTTTTTTCCAAGACAGAGTCTTGCACTGTCGCCTGAGCTGGAGTGCAGTGGCGTGATCTCTGCTCACTGCAACCGCTGCCTCCCAGGTTCAAGTGATTTTCCTGCCTCAGCTTCCTGAATAGCTGGGATTACAGTTGTCCACCACCATGCAAGGCTAATTTTTTTGTATTTTTAGTAGAGACGGGGTTTCACCATGTTGGTCAGTCTGGTCTCGAACTCCTGACCTCAAGTGATCTGCCTGCCTTGGCCTCCCAAAGTACTGGAATTACAGGCATGAGCCACCATGCCTGGCCTCAGTCAGTTTTTAAAAATCACAAGATGTGGGTTTGTGATGGTTTATACTGATTGGATTGAAGGATGCAAAGTATTGTTCCTGGATATGTCTGTGAGGGTGTTGCCAGAGGAGATTAACATTTGAGTCAGTGGACTGGGAAAGGCTGACCCACCTCAGTCTGGCTGGGTACAATCTAATCAACTACCAGCATGACCAGAATAGAAGCAGGTGGAAAGGCTAGACTGTTTTAGTCTTCAGGTCTACATCTTTCTCCTGTGCTGGATGCTTCCTGCCCTTGAACATCAGACTCCAAGTTTTTCAGCTTTGGAACTGGGACTGGCTTCCTTGCTCCTCAGCTTGTGGATGGCCTGCTGTGGGATCTCACCTTGTGATCGTGTGAGTCAATACTCCTTAATAAACTTCCCTTCATATATATATCTATCTTATTAGTCCTGTCCCTCTAGAGAACGTTGACTAGTACAGGGTTCTATTCATTTTTTTAGAGAGAAGGTAATTAAGATTTAGAGGGCTTGGGTAATTGTCAGATTTACAAAGGATATCCAGGCCAAGTGATTCCAGACCCCATATCTAATTTCTGTAGCTTAGTGCTTGAAAAACTGAGTGAATGAGTGAAAGAATGAGCAAGTAGTACTAAGAAGATTGAAAGCTTTGTTTTGGGAGAAAACAAAGCTTATGAAATGTATGTTGCTTACCTTTAGAGTGGGAGCTGCTAGGCCCATTTTTGCACTGAGAATTATAAATTTATCATCAGTGAACCTCTTCTCAGAGGCTTCTGCAACTTCCACCATAACTTAGCCAGGTGGGATTAATAAGGTCTCCCACTATGTTCTCATACATTCATGCCTACACCTCTGTTGGTGTGCATATAGTGTTAGTGAATTAGATGATCAGTATTGGTCCAAATGTCTGTCTGTCTTTCCCTCACCAAGCAATGAGCTCCTAGAAAATAAAAAATTCATTTTTTTGCTCTATGTCACTGCTGCCCTATCCAACCTGATGTTTGGTACAGAATAAGCCTAGGGTGTATGTTTCTGAAATAAATAAATTAATAAATAGCTCTATGAACACTTAACACCCCTGCCTTAGTTTAGGAGTAGATGCGTTATAGCTACTATGACGCATAGATATTTCTGCTAATATTTTCACTCAATGAGCTTCTACCCCAGAGTGAATGTGGGTTGGAAGCTGTCATTCTGGTGCTCTTATGTCTCCAAGTTACCATGTGACTCTCCTACTGAGAACATATTGACATGTTGATCTAGAGTTCAAAAGAAATAGTTTACATTTTTTATACAACATGGCCTCTAAACACATAATAATTTTCTGCCATGCTCAACTGAAGTCTCTAGTGACATATTCTAACACTAGAGGAAAAACTGGGTTTGCTGGGCTTTTAGAATTATTGAATAATTATACAAAACTTTTTGGGCTATTTAAGTGATTTTTAAAAGTATTTTTTTATGATACACAGTTTTGGCCAAAAAACAAACACTGGAAACTAAATTTCGAATAAAATATGACTCTACTACTATTAAGCGGTGGGAGTGGGGTGGGCAAAGTATGATGTCATTACTTAAGAAGGGGCCGTTGAAGTTCCAACTTGACTTTCAAATTTTTTCCTGCTTTATAATTGGTGAAAATATCAGGCAATCAATAGCTTTTCACGAATGTGTCTTCCCTTGGTTGTGTGATTAGTATGTTCTCTCTGCTGTATAGACTAGTGCTAGATGATTAGGCCAAGCTAACATTACTGAGCCAAATCAGGCGGGGCTGGCAATGCTGTGGGTTTGTGTGTAAAATGGATAAGATAGCAAAGCCAATACTATACGGAACAGCGGAACTAGGGGGTGATGACTGGGGACAGTGATCAGGGCTTAAGTCAATACCAAGACAGCAAAAGAGAGATTCTAGATTCCACAAGTAAAAGTCAGAATCTGGGGTGGGGTTGGGGTGGGATAGGAGAGGACCCAGGGCCAAAGCTGATAGCAGCATGCCAACATATAAACCATATGAGCTTTGGTGAGACTCAGTTCAGAATGGTTTCCTTGGAAAATATTTATATAACTTAAATATAGATGACTCACCTTGAGACCTATCCCCAGTAGATAAGATATAAAGCAGCCCAATAAGAACAACTCTCTGTCATCTCACGCTCCACCTCGAATCTCTACAAATTTCACTCCAGAAGACCGGAAAACAGGGGTATGGCTCAGTGGTAGAGCATTTGACTGCAGAAGAACGGAAAACAGTGTGAATCTTTACAATCTTTTCTTAAAGAGCTAGCCCAGGAATTTACACAGTAGTATATCATTGAGCAAAATAGGTTAACATTTTTCTTCAATCTTATAACTATCAAAAAACGTGAAAAACGTTTTCCTCTTTCTGTTCCCGGTTCAGTCTCTGATTCTCACTCCATCTCTGACTCTCCCTGTGTTTCCCTCTCCCTTATCATCCTTTCCCCCAGTCAAGACAATGCTCCTACTTTCCTATTCTACAGGATTCTGGTGGAATAATGTTATCTCTCTCCTGGCAGATATTTGCATGAGCACTTTTTTTTTTTTTTTTTTTTTTTTTTTTTTTTTCTGTAGACTCAGTGAAGTCCTATTTTCATCTCTTTAAAGGTATATTTCTTCAAAGTTATCCAGACACTGGCAAATTTTATGGAGGAAAGAATTTCCAAAGGGAAGCCTTGTTACCTGAAATAACCTTTCATAAGTGACGGTTGCTTCATCAAAGATCAGCTGTTGACCAACTTGGACAAGGCTAGGCTTTGCAAAGTCCCTACCACCAGTGAAGTCATCCAGAGTCAGACTGTCTAAAGATACCACATAAGGGTGCTGCGTAAGCATTTGTGGTTGCCTTTGCATTCTGCCCAGTGCCCAGTTATTAGGCAATAATGAAGTGGCTAAAGCATTGCTAAAGGCAGTGATGGTTTCAGGACACTTTTATTATCTGTGGAAATGTCTTCAATTTTTTTCTTTGGAGCCAAAGATTATTTTTAACATAAGAATGAACTAATTAAGTGGTTAAATTCAGAATAAATGACACAGATTCATATAGGTTTTCAGAGAATACTCTGGGAAATATTCTGTCACTTTGCTGAAATTGGAATATTCAAATGGTATTAATGATATTTCAAGTGGGAAATACATGCATTTAGAAAAATAATTTGACAATATCTACCAAGAGTCTTAAAAATGATCATTAGTTTTATTTCTGGGCATCTATCCAATGCAAGAAGCCAACGTATTGGACAAAGGATTTATGCATCAAGATCCATTTGGAAGTTTGTTTTTTTTTTAACAGAGATTAATTGGAAAAACTCAAATGGACTAACTATTGTAATGAGAAAAAATATACAAATCATGATAAATCGCACTCCATAGAATATTAGCAGCTAGTAACCTCATACTACGTATTCCCATGTTATAATATTCAATGAAAAAAGTAAGACCAAATTATATATATATATATATATAAAATATGATGACAACTTTATAAAAAATACAGAAAGGTATATAAAACTATAAATATTAAAAAGAGAAAAAAAAAAACCCAGCCTGTCAGTTGTAGTGTACTTGGGATGCTAAAAACTATGCATTTCTCCTCACATTTTTTCTACTTTTTAACTCAGGTTTTTTCTATAAAGACCATGTACTTTTAAAATAATAACAATAATAATAATAAAGATCAGTGACAATATTTAAATACAATCCTAAGTGGAAGGTTGTCTTGACTACCGAAGCTTATTGCCATAAACTACATATATTTTTTTGTTTTGGTTTTACTCCCGTTGTAATGACACCTCAAAATGCAATTTCCAGCATCGTCAGCTGTGAGGTTATTGTAATCTCAAGGAATGCATGTTGGTCCTAACAACCATGACAACAGACTTTGAAAAAAGTTAAATGGAATGTGTCTGATGAGGGATCTACCACAACTCGGTTCAATTTGAATCTCACTCTCCTGGTCAATGATGGCTTTTTGTTGCTAATTCCCGTGGAGGTTCATCGTGGTGTCATTGGAAGAGAATTATCACTCACTCCCTGCATGGCTTTTGGGGCCACTTGTTTTCTTGAACCTCAGTTTTCCTCTTTTTAAAACAAGAATAGTAATACCTATATCAGAGGGCTGTTGACTAGAGAAAATGAGGTGATTAATATACAGAAAAGCACTTTGCAATCATTAGTGAAGGACTTAAATACGTGGAGTAATGCATGAGGTTTGATGTTAGGCAAACCCGTCTTTGATTCCTGGTTCAACCGTTTACTATCTCTTAGGCTTTCAGAAGATGACCCAACACTCCTGATCCTTAGTTGTTTCATTTATAAAATGGAGATAATGATACTCAACTTGCAAAGTTATTATGAGGTTTGAAAAGGATATTTATGTAAAAATGCTTCATATGAAGCCTTTAGAATTAGTAACCACTGCTAAGTATTTATCAAAAGCTGCTTAACTTATCTTCTCTGAATATGCTTCAGCCCTTGCCTTTTACTGTACAGTCATGAGTCATTATAGAGATGAGAGTACATTCTCAGAAATGCATCATTAGGTGATTCCGTCATTGTTTGCACATGGTGAGAGTGTACTTACGTGAACTTAGATGGTATAGCCTAATATATACCTAAGCTATATGGTATAACCTATGCATCCTAGGATACATTCTGAGAAATGCATCATTAAGTGATTCCATCATTGTTCGCACATTGTAAGAGTGTACTTACACAAATCTAGATGGTATAGCCTAGTATACACCTAAGCGATATGGTGTAACCTACTGATCCTAGGCTACAAAACTGTAAAACATAATTACTGTACTGAATACTGGAGGCAATTGTAACCTAAAGATAAGCATTTGTGTAGCTAAACAGATCTAAACAAAAAAAAAAGGTACAGCAAAAATAAGGCATAAAAGATAAAAAATGTTATACCTGTGTAGTGCACTTACCATAAGTGAAGGTTGCTGAACTGGAAGTTGTTGTGGGTAAGTCAGTGAGTGAGTGAAGAGTGAATGTGAAGGCCCGGGACATGACGGCACACTGCTGTAGACTTTATTAACACTGGACACTTGGATTACACTAAGTTCATTTTTAAAAATTGTCTTTCTTAAAAAATAAATTAACCCAGGTTTACTGTGGCTTTTTTATGTTACACTAAAAAAGCTTACTTTTTCAATCCTTTTAACTGTTTTGTAATAACATTTAGGTTAAATCACAAACACATTGTATAGCTGTCAAAAAAATTTTCTTTCTTTATATCCTTATTCTATAAGCATTCTTTCACTTTTAAAATTTCTAATTATTTACTTTTTAGGTATTTTGGTTAACAATGAAGGCACAAACACACATTAGCCTATGCCTACATAGGGTCAGGATCATGAGGACATCACTAGGTGACAGGAATTTTTCTGCTTTACTATAATCTTGTGGGGCCACCATTGTATATGCGGTCTATCATTGATGGAAATGTCATCATGTGGCACGTGATTGTATCTGAGTTATCAGGAACTCCTGATGACATATTAAGGGCGCTGATAATAACGTTTCTGGATTTCCGTTTGATGGATTCCGAAGAGCATGCTCTGTCGACATTATTCTTCCTTTTGAAGAACTTGCCCTTCACATTGGTAAATTTGTGAGTAGAGTTTTAATGTTAATTTCTGCAACTTGGTTTAGTTTGCTATATCTAAAGTTAACTACAGAAATTCTGGAATGAGAGCTTTTCTAGATTTAACAAATCAGTTGTTTAAGGATTTTTGTTTATGGTTTGTGGAAAGTGCTTCTCACTGAAGCTACATCCTTGATTTCTATGAGACTTGGTTGTGCAGCCTATCGGTGGTGTAGAGGTTTTTCCGGAGTCATTAAAAATGACCGTAACTTCACTTAAGTGAGGTGGTTCATCATGGTCTTTTCCAACAGGATAATCTTAAAATATGCGTATTAATAAATCCCCACATTTGTAGTTTTGGAGAAGAAAGGGTAGCTCTGTGATGCAAACAGATTTGCTTTCTCCAGGACATTGATTTTATTTGTAAAAGAAAAGTTTGTAAACAATAACTAATGGTTTGAGAATAAGTGTTGCAGCAGAATCTCTGAGAATTCTTACCACAGCCTATGGTAATTAGTTATTATTTTCTAACTGGAAGTTCTCTGGTTGGTCGAAGATTGAATGAAAGCATCCTAGCACATGAGTTCTATGAAGAAGGATGCTTGATAAAGAGTCTTCAGTATGATTCAGAGTAATCATTTGAGCACAGGATGTACTCAGTTTGGAGGTGATGTCAGGATTAATTTGGTTACCCAGAGAACAGGAAAATGGATTTGCAATGCATCATGTTCAGTTTTCTCCATTTTAATAAGAACTCATCTTATTATTCAAAGTGGCAGGATTTGAAGCCACAGTAAGAAGCTCTGATCATGATTCCAACACTGGAATATATTACATTTGAGAACTACGTAACTACATAATTGCATCCTTGTCTGTAGCACATGCATAAAGAAATCCCAAAGCAGCAATAATAGTAGAAAATGTTAAGCGTTTTCCTCTAGGGCTTCTCTTTATCTAGCATACACCAGAACAGTCAATGAATCCTAGATGGCCTGTTGGCTTCAGAACAAAGATTTTTATCCAACCAGAAGCAAGTGTTCTATTTTGAAATTTGGACAGAAAGTTAGTAGTGTGAAAATGTAAATGAGGGAAGAATGACATCAACCTCCTTGATGAGCATTGCAGGGCTTCTCAAATGCTTTCCAGGTAGCAGAGAACATGATGAGAGTTATACAGCTCATTTCAGAACACCACAAAATAGTGATGTATTTCTTTTTGTTATATGCATTGGGAAGAACTTTACAATAAGAAATACTGCTGAAAATAATAATATATTTATTGATAAATCAGTGACTGATACATACTAAATTCTCAAAGTGTTAGCTATTATTATCATTGTTTTTATTATTATATATTTTTATCGTTGTTCCTAGTGGTAGAGTTGTTTCTAACGTATATATGCACTTAATTCTCACTTCAACCCTGTAATATGGTGGTTTTAAATATCCCCAATTTACAAGGAGGACATTAAGGCATGAAAGATTAGATGATTTGCCTAAGGAAGGGCACACAGCTTACAAAGGGCAGGACAGAGATGTGAGTTCAGGAAGAATGGCTCCCAATTCTGGGCTACCTCCTCCATGAATACTTGTTCATGAAAAACAAGTAAAGGAAAACTAAGAGTACATACTGTTTCGTGTTTTCCCCATAGAGTTTATTTGCAACTTGTTTTGCTGTCAACAAAGAAAACTTGTGTGAAAGGACTGAAAAATTTAAAGAAGAAAAACTTGAAATTGAGCAAATATTATTCATGAATTATCTTTTCTCAACAATTAGAAAAAGACCAGGTTGTAGAGTCAGAGCCCAACAATCCCAAGCATAACAAACTATTTGCTTGTGATATCACCATTGGAGAGCTACTGGGAGATGGAAGAGTCTTGGGCTTGAGTTAAACGCACTTGGGTTTAATACATATTTTGCATTTTTTATTGTTACATGACTCTAGGCACAGTAGATTAGAAAGAGATTGGAGGACGGGATGAAGCACACACAAAGACATCTCCTCCCAGCCGGTTTTGGCTTATATTCTATCACTTATACCCTATCTACTCTCTGGATTAAACCTTATCTTTTACAGCTTGCCAATCCCTACACATAAATTTAGTCCTATCTGAAGTGCCAGTCTCTTCATGAGGCCTCACTTGACCACATCAGTCTTTACTAACTCTTGTTGCCTTCATAAATCCTATTATGTAGGCAAGGACTTGGGAGGTTTTCAAGATGTTTGATGTATAATAATCATGTGTTTGAAGGTAAACATCTTGATGTCAGGAGCCAAGTCTCTGGCATCTCTGACTTTGCCTGGTAGAAGTCTCAGGACATGTCTGATGATAGATGAGTAAGAGAATCAAACAGGTATTGCCTTAATGTTGGTTCCACATTCATATCTGAAAGCACTATTTTAAAGTTTATACAACAGTAAAAGTACTTAAAAATAACCGCAATCAACTTTTTAAAAAGTGTAGGTTTTCGTGTGGACACAGGGAGGGGAGCACTACACACTGGGGTCCGATGGGGGGAAATGGGGGAGGGATGGGGGGTGGGGAGGTGGGAAGAGATAGCATGGGGAGAAATGACAGATACAAGTGAGGGGAAGGAAGGCAGCAAACCACACTGCCATGTGTGCACCTATGCAACAATCTTGCATGTTCTTCACATGTACCCCAAAACCTAAAATGCAATAAAAAAGTGTAGGTTTTATTAAATGGAAGGTTAATAGGTTTGCCAAGTTTGACTCCCCAAGTCAGAACGTAGGAACTTAATTCCTACCAACAAGGGTAGGAACCATTCTTTCTGAATGGTTGAGGAAGAAGAATTCAGAGTTGTAGAGAAAATCTAGGAGGTTGGTGGGAGGAGCAAGGGGAAAAAGGAACCAGGGGGGCAGGCAGGAATTTAGGTGTTCTGTGGGGCAGGGATCACAAAACAAACCTCTTTAGATGTAAGTGGTCTGAAAGGATCTTCAAAGATTAGAAATGTCTAACATGAGATTTTCAGTTATTTGATCCACATTGTGCTCGGAGACTCCCTTACCTGATATTTTTTGTGCATATATGTGTGTGTGTATATGGTTGAGTTTTATGACTGTCAGAGGCTCAATGTCATTTCTGGTTTCATATTTTGCAGGATGGATTCAAATGAAGAATTAGGAT